>NC_059200.1:41460071-42147571 GCF_020615455.1 Coregonus clupeaformis
AACAGATATGTTGGCCAGTTACACATTGTTCTAACAAAAGATATGTTGGACAGTTACACATTGTTCTAACAACAGATATGTTGTGTCACGAACAGAAGAGGACCCAAGAGCGCAAGTTCAAATTCAGAGTTCTTTATTCAAGGTTACAGGCGGGAAGAGGAGTCCCAGGGGTGTCAGGGGTCTTTCAGGGTCCTCCTGTGGGTACCTGTGCTCCGGGGGTCACCAAATGTCCGGGGTGTCAGTCCAAGTGCTTAGTGTGTGTGTTCCCCCCAGTGATGGAGCGGCGTATCGGGCTGAGGGTGGTGAAACGTCTGGGCACGCTCATCTGGTGGTCGGAGTCCTGGGGGAACAACACACACAACAGCAATATGAATGGCAGGCAGAAGTACAGATCAGGGCTGGGCAAATATCGTGGTGAGAGACAGAAGGCAGAAACGAGTTACCGGAGGGGGCTGAAGATCGGAGAGTAGTCGAGGTCCAGAAGGCAGGTTGGGATAGACGGGGCAGTAGAACAAGGAGGCAGTCAAGAAAGGATCGGTATCACAAACAGGAGTCAGAGCGCAGACAGGCAGGTTACTGGTCCGGGTTTGAAGACGATCTGACAGGGCTTGGCTGAAAACCAGGGCTTGATATACTGGGAGAGGTAGTGGGGAAATGCAGTTCAGCTGGCAGAGTAATTAGAACAGAGTGAGGCAAGGTGAGGATGGTGAGTGGGAAATGCAGTGCAGCTGGCCAGGTAACAAGAGCAGAGCAGGGCAGGTGGAGCTAGTTAGGCTGAGTAGAGAGAGGGAGGTGAGCAGAGTGGAAGATAATTGAATGCAATTAATGTTGCTACCAGGAAGAGAGAGTGCTCATGACAGGACCCCCCTCCAAGGGACGGCCCCAGAAGTCCCAAGAACAACATCATGCCGGGAGGGTGGAGGGGAGCAGGCGGCGGGTCAGAACTCCTCCGAGCGGTCCAGTGAATCTCCTCATCCTCAGAAGGAGCTGGAGGGTCACGGTCGGGAGACAGGACAGGCACTGAGACAGGAGCAGGGGCGGGCCGGACGGCTAGGAACCCCTCTTGGACGGCCCCTACGGATTGCAGGCTGATCAGGATGTAGTCGGTGGAAGTCAGTGATAAGGGTCCGGTCCACTATCCTCCTGGCGGGATCCAGGTCCTCTCCTCTGGACCATATCCCTCCCAATCAACGAGGTACTGGAGACCCCTACCCCTTCGCCTAGAGCGGAGCAGCCGCCGGACGGGTGAAGACAGGACCGCCATCTACGAGGCGCGGAGGAGGTGGCGCCGGAGCTGCAGGGACCAGGGGACTTTCATGGACCGGCTTGACCTTGGAGACGTGGAAGGTGGGGTGGACCCGCATGGAAGCGGGCAACTGAAGTCGGACCGCCGTTGGACTGATGACTTTCTGCACAGGAAAAGGACCAATGAAGCGAGGGGCCAGCTTTCGTGATACAACCCGCAGCGGCAGATCCGGGCAGACAGCCAGACCTTCTGACCAACCCGGTAAGTAGGTGCTGGGGTCCTCCGTCGGGTTGGCACCGACGGCGTAGCTGGTTCCAGACTTCAGGAGCACAGTGCGAGCCTGGGCCCAAGTGCGGCGGCAGCGGCGGGCATACGCAAGAGCAGACGGACAGGTGGCATCCGCCTCCTGGCTGGCAAACAGTGGAGGTTGATACCCGTAGACACACTGAAAGGGGGAGAGCCCGGTGGAGGAACTGGTGAGTGAATTATGGGCATATTCCACCCAGAGCAGGTGTTGAGCCCAGGCCCGGGGATTTTGGGAAGCCACACACCTCAGTGCCTTCTCCAGCTCCTGGTTCATGCGTTCAGTCTGGCCGTTTGACTGCGGGTGGAATCCAGACGATAGGCTGGCGGTGGCCCCAAGAGATGACAGAACTCCTTCCAAAAGGTTGCTGAGAATTGCGGGCCCCGGTCTGACACTATATCCTGGGGTAGGCCATGGATACGAAACACATGTTCCAGGACCACCTGGGAGGTCTCTTTAGCAGAGGGTAGTTTGGGAAGGGGCACGAAGTGGGTCATCTTACTAAAGCGGTCAACAATGGTAAGGATGACTGTGTGTCCGTCAGAGGGCGGAAGGCCCGTAACAAAGTCCAGTGAAACGTGGGACCAGGGCCTCTTGGGTATGAGTAGGGGTTGCAGCAACCCAGCAGGAGGCTGGTTGGGAGTCTTGTTTCGGTTACAAGTGGGACAAGCTCGGATGAATTCTCGGACATCCCGTCTCATCCCCGCCACCAGAACCGCTGGCGGACCAGATGAAGGGTGCGAGTGATGCCGGGATGACAGGCCAGACGGGATTCGTGCCCCCACTGAATCACAGGTGACCTGAGATTTGCTGGAACAAACAGACGGTTGGGGGCGCTGGTGCTTGGACCTGGCTGGTCCCGAAGAGCCTCCATGACCTGCTTCTCGATCTCCCAGGTGAGGGCCAGCTACGACCAAGTGGCTGGGAAGAATGGGAGCTGTCATGGCGGTGGTCTCGTCCTTCTGAAACATCCGGGAAAGAGCATCAGGTTTGATGTTGCGAGATCCCGGGCGGTAGGAGAGCGTGAAATTGAAGCGCGTAAAGAACAGAGACCACCGCTGTTGACGGGAGTTCAGCCTCCTGGCTGTTTGGATATCTCCAGGTTCTTGTGGTCTGTCCACACTACGAATGGTTCCTTTGACCCCTCTAACCAGTGCCGCCATTCTTCAAGGGCGAGCTTGACAGCCAACAGCTCGCGGTTCCCAATGTCGTAGTTGCATTCGGCAGGGGTTAGCCGACGGGAGTAGAAGGCACAGGGGTGCATCTTGCCATCCTCAGCTGCTCTTTGAGAAAGCACTGCACCCACTCCCACGTCCGAAGCATCTACCTCCACCACAAACTGCCTTGCTGCATCTGGCATCTGGAGGATGGGAGCAGAAGTGAAACATGTCTTGAGGATATTGAAGGCCTTATCAGCAGCTGATGTCCATTGGTACGGTTGTTTAGTGCTGGTTAGCGCCGTGAGGGGTGCAGCCACTGTGCTATAGTTTCTGATGAATCTCCTATAAAAGTTGGCAAAGCCCAGGAACTGTTGCAACTTCTTCCGAGACTCAGGAACTGGCCAGGAAGTGACAGCCGACACCTTCGTGAGATCCATCTGAATGCTGCCTCGGTCACCACATACCCCAGGAATGAAACGGTCTTGGCATGGAACTCGCACTTCTGCCTTCACGAAAGAGAGTTCTCCAGCAGGCGACGCAGGACCAACCGGACGTGGTGCGTGTGTTCTGACAGAGTCTTTGAGAATATTAAAATATCGTCAAGGTACACAAATACGAACGTATTTAGCATGTCCCTGAGGATATCATTCACTAGGGCTTGAAAAACTGCTGGGGCATTGGTGAGGCCGAAGGGCATGACGAGATATTCATAGTGGCCGGTTGGTGTGTTGAACGCTGTCTTCCATTCGTCTCCCCCTCCCTCATCCGCACCAGATGGTAGGCATTGCGAAGGTCCAGCTTAGTGAATACAGTGGCTCCCTGCAGCAGTTCGAAGGCAGACGAAAGTAAGGGCAGTGGGTAGCGATTCTTAACCGTGATGTCGTTCAGACCCCGGTAATCTATGCATGGACGAAGAGAACCGTCCTTCTTGCCGACAAAGAAGAATCCCGCTCCTGCGGGGGAAGACGACGGTCTAATTATCCCGGAGGCAAAGAGAGTCATTAATGTAGTCCTCCATGGCCTTTCTTTCCGGGGCTGACAGTGAATACAGACGACCCTTGGGAGGTGCTGTGCCAGACAGGAGATCAATCGCCAGTCATAGGGTCTGTGTGGGGGTAGAGATGTCGCCTTGGATTTGTTGAACACCTCTTTCAGGCTGTGGTAACAGGCCGGAACATTGGATATGTCGGAGGTAGCGCTAGATCCTTCCCGGTGAACGGGCAGGGTGGCCCCCCTTAAACAGGTCTGGTGACAACTCCTTCCCCACTCACGGACTGTTCCTGTCTCCCCAGTCGATGTGGGGGTTGTGCTGACGGAGCCACGGGTATCCAAGAATGAGTGGTTGGCCAGGTGAGTGTAGGAGGTGAAACTGGATGGACTCCTGGTGGTTTCCTGACAGCAGGATTGTCACAGGGGCGGAGATATGAGTGACAGTGCCAAGATGATGCCCATCCAGGGCTCGTGCAGGAATGGGTTGTGTCAGTTGATGATGGTTCACGCCCAGTTGCTGTGCAAGCTCAGGGTCCATGATGTTTGCTTCGGCTCCGGAATCCACAAGGGCGGCCAATGTATGAGTCTTGTCAGAAAGCTGAAGGCGGAGATGAAGCAGGGTCTTTCGGATGGAGGGAGACTGAAGGCTTGTTGAGCTCACCCGGATCTCCCCTACACCTGGTGAGCTGCGGCTTTTGCCGGACAAGTAGCGACACGGTGATTCTCGCCACCACAGTAGAGGCAAAGGTTGGAGCTTAGACGGCGCCCGACGCTCCCGGGAGTCAGAGAGGCACGGCCAATCTCCATGGGCTCAGGCTGATTGAGTTGGCTATGGGACTTGACAGGCAGGGGCTGGACAGAAGCGGTATCGACCCGAGTACGGATGGCAGGTTGACTGAGACGGCCCTTCTCCCTCCTCCGGGTCTGTATACGCGGTCAATGCTGAACGGCAAGGTCAATGGCGGCATCAAGCGTTGAGGGCGGGTCATGGGAAACAAGCTCGTCCTTGATATAGTCCGCCAGGCTATGGAGGAAGGCTTGCACCAGTGCCTCTGGGTTAAACGAGCTTTGACTGGCCAGGTACGAAAGTCAATGGAGAAGTCTGCCACTGTCCGATTGCCCTGACGGATGGTGAGCAGAGCTTGTGGCCTTCGGCTGTTGGCGAGCCTAGGTCAAAGACCTTTAACATCTCCTCCTCAAAGGCACTGAAGGAGGCACAGGCTGGGGTTTGCCGGTCGAATTCCGCCGTTCCCCACAACCGAGCTCGACCGGTGAGATGTGTGATGACATACCCCACCTTGGCTCCCTCTGTTGAGAAAGTCCTGGGCTGTAGTGCAAACTGGATTCGGCAGCTGCTCAAGAATGGTCTTACTTGCTTCTGGTTGCCATCAAAAGCGTTCCGGGTTCCCAATCCTTGGTTCAGGAGCGTGGGGATCTGGTGGCAGCACTGCCGGGCCTGCAGCATTGGGACCTCCAGCGGAGGGATGAAGGAGTATCGGTGGTACAGGAACAAAAGGACCAGGGGGTGCAGGTGGAGTAGCCGGGCTTGAGAGTAGTTGCAGGGCTTGGGCTAGCTGTTGTTGCTGCAGTTGGAACTGTTGTTGCTGCTGGTTGAATAGCTGGAGAAGGGAAGCGATGTCGCCAGCCATCCGATTTATGTCTCCCTCAGAGCGTTCCAGTCGCTGTAGGGCAGTCCTCTCTGGCTCTTCCTCCATCGTGGTCAGGGAGTGCGCTGGGTCCATGATGGTCAGATCGTTCTGTCACGAACAGAAGAGGACCCAAGAGCGCAAGTTCAAATTCAGAGTTCTTTATTCAAGGTTACAGGCGGGAAGAGGAGTCCCAGGGGTGTCAGGGGTCTTTCAGGGTCCTCCTGTGGGTACCTGTGCTCCGGGGGTCACCAAATGTCCGGGGGTGTCCAGTCCAGTGCTTAGTGTGTGTGTTCCCCAGTGATGGAGCGGCGTATCGGGCTGAGGGTGGTGAAACGTCTGGGCACGCTCATCTGGTGGTCGGAGTCCTGGGGGAACACACACACAACAGCAATATGAATGGCAGGCAGAAGTACAGATCAGGGCTGGGCAAATATCGTGGTGAGAGACAGAAGGCAGAAACGAGTTACCGGAGGGGCTGAAGATCGGAGAGTAGTCGAGGTCCAGAAGGCAGGTTGGGATGACGGGGCAGTAGAACAAGGAGGCAGTCAAGAAAGGATCGGTATCACAAACAGGAGTCAGAGCGCAGACAGGCAGGTTACTGGTCCGGGTTTGAAGACGATCTGACAGGGCTTGGCTGAAAACCAGGACTTGATATACTGGGAGAGGTAGTGGGGAAATGCAGTTCAGCTGGCAGAGTAATTAGAACAGAGTGAGGCAAGGTGAGGATGGTGAGTGGGAAATGCAGTGCAGCTGGCCAGGTAACAAGAGCAGAGCAGGGCAGGTGGAGCTAGTTAGGCTGAGTAGAGAGAGGGAGGTGAGCAGAGTGGAAGATAATTGAATGCAATTAATGTTGCTACCAGGAAGAGAGAGTGCTCATGACATGTTGGACAGTTACACATTGTTCTAACAACAGATATGTTGGACAGTTACACATTGTTCTAGCAACAGATATGATTTACAGTTACACATTGTTCTAACAGATATGTTGGACAGTTACACATGGTTCTAACAACAGATATGTTGGACAGTTGCACATTGTTCTAACAGGTATGTTGGCCAGTTACACATTGTTCTAACAACAGATATGTTGGACAGTTACACATTGTTCTAACAACAGATATGTTGGACAGTTACACATTGTTCTAAAATATATGTTGGACAGTTACTCATTGTTCTAACAAAAGATAAGTTGGACAGTTACACATTGTTCTAACAACAGATATGTTGGACAGTTACACATTGTTCTAACAACAGATATGTTGGACAGTTACACATTGTTCTAACAACAGATATGTTGGACAGTTACACATTGTTCTAACAGATATGTTGGACAGTTACACATTGTTCTAACAACAGATATGCTGGACAGTTACAGATTGTTCTAAAGATATGTTGGACAGTTACACATTGATCTAACAACAGATACGTTGGACAGTTACACATTGTTCTAACAACAGATATGTTGGACAGTTACACATTGTTCTAACAACAGATATGGTGGCCAGTTACACATTGTTCTAACAACAGATATGTTGGACAGTTACACATTGTTCTAACAACAGATATGTTGGACAGTTACACATTGTTCTAACAACAGATATGTTGGACAGTTACACATTGTTCTAACAGATATGTTGGACAGTTACACATTGTTCTAACAACAGATATGTTGGACAGTTACACATTGTTCTAACAGGTATGTTGGCCAGTTACACATTGTTCTAACAATAGATATGTTGGACAGTTACACATTGTTCTAACAACAGATACATTGGACAGTTACACTTGTTCTAACAGATATGTTGGACAGTTACACATTGTTCTAACAACAGATACATTGGACAGTTACACATTGTTCTATCAACAGATATGTTGGACAGTTACACATTGTTCTAACAGATATGTTGGACAGTTACACATTGTTCTAACAACAGATACATTGGACAGTTACACATTGTTCTATCAACAGATATGAGGACAGTTACATATTGTTCTAACAACAGATATGTTGGACAGCTACATATTGTTCTAACAACAGATATGTTGGACAGTTACACATTGTTCTAACAGATATGTTGGACAGTTACACATTGTTCTAACAACAGATACGTTGGACAGTTACACATTGTTCTAACAGGTATGTTGGCCAGTTACACATTGTTCTAACAACAGATACGTTGGACAGTTACACATTGTTCTAACATATATGTTGTACAGTTACACATTGTTCAAACAACAGATACGGTGGACAGTTACACATTGTTCTAACAGATATGTTGGACAGTTACACATTGTTCTAACAACAGATATATTGGACAGTTACACATTGTTCTATCAACAGATATTTTGGACAGTTACACATTGTTCTAACAACAGATATGTTGGCCAGTTACATATTGTTCTAACAACAGATATGTTGTACAGTTACACATTGTTCTAACAGATATGTTGGCCAGTTACACATTGTTCTAACAAAAGATATGTTGGACAGTTACACATTGTTCTAACAACAGATATGTTGGACAGTTACACATTGTTCTAACAACAGATATGTTGGACAGTTACACATTGTTCTAGCAACAGATATGCTTTACAGTTACACATTGTTCTAACAGATATGTTGGACAGTTACACATTGTTCTAACAACAGATATGTTGGACAGTTGCACATTGTTCTAACAGGTATGTTGGCCGGTTACACATTGTTCTAACAACAGATATGTTGGACAGTTACACATTGTTCTAACAACAGATATGTTGGACAGTTACACATTGTTCTAAAATATATGTTGGACAGTTACTCATTGTTCTAACAAAAGATAAGTTGGACAGTTACACATTGTTCTAACAACAGATATGTTGGACAGTTACACATTGTTCTAACAACAGATATGTTGGACAGTTACACATTGTTCTAACAACAGATATGTTGGACAGTTACACATTGTTCTAACAGATATGTTGGACAGTTACACATTGTTCTAACAACAGATATGCTGGACAGTTACAGATTGTTCTAAAAGATATGTTGGACAGTTACACATTGATCTAACAACAGATACGTTGGACAGTTACACATTGTTCTAACAACAGATATGTTGGACAGTTACACATTGTTCTAACAACAGATATGGTGGCCAGTTACACATTGTTCTAACAACAGATATGTTGGACAGTTACACATTGTTCTAACAACAGATATGTTGGACAGTTACACATTGTTCTAACAACAGATATGTTGGACAGTTACACATTGTTCTAACAGATATGTTGGACAGTTACACATTGTTCTAACAACAGATATGTTGGACAGTTACACATTGTTCTAACAGGTATGTTGGCCAGTTACACATTGTTCTAACAATAGATATGTTGGACAGTTACACATTGTTCTAACAACAGATACATTGGACAGTTACACTTGTTCTAACAGATATGTTGGACAGTTACACATTGTTCTAACAACAGATACATTGGACAGTTACACATTGTTCTATCAACAGATATGTTGGACAGTTACACATTGTTCTAACAGATATGTTGGACAGTTACACATTGTTCTAACAACAGATACATTGGACAGTTACACATTGTTCTATCAACAGATATGAGGACAGTTACATATTGTTCTAACAACAGATATGTTGGACAGCTACATATTGTTCTAACAACAGATATGTTGGACAGTTACACATTGTTCTAACAGATATGTTGGCCAGTTACACATTGTTCTAACAACAGATATGTTGGACAGTTACACATTGTTCTAACAACAGATATGTTGGACAGTTACACATTGTTCTAACAACAGATATGTTGGACAGTTACACATTGTTCTAACAGATATGTTGGCCAGTTACACATTGTTCTAACAACAGATATGTTGGACAGTTACACATTGTTCTAACAACAGATATGTTGGACAGTTACACATTGTTCTAACAACAGATATGTTGGACAGTTACACATTGTTCTAAAATATATGTTGGACAGTTACACATTGTTCTAACAACAGATACGTTGGACAGTTACACATTGTTCTAACAACAGATATGTTGGACAGTTACACATTGTTCTAACAACAGATATGCTGGACAGTTACACATTGTTCTAACAACAGATATGTTGGACAGTTGCACATTGTGCTAACAGGTATGTTGGCCAGTTACACATTGTTCTAACAACAGATATGTTGGACAGTTACACATTGTTCTAACAACATATATGTTGGAGAGTTACACATTGTTCTAACAACAGATATGTTGGACAGTTACACATTGTTCTAACAGATATGTTGGACAGTTACACATTGTTCTAACGACAGATACGTTGGACAGTTACAAATTGTTCTAACAGGTATGTTGGCCAGTTACACATTGTTCTAACAACAGATATGTTGGCCAGTTACACATTGTTCTAACAACAGATACGTTGGACAGTTACACATTGTTCTAACAACAGATATGTTGGACAGTTACACATTGTTCTAACAACAGATATATTGGACAGTTACACATTTTTCTAACAACAAATATGTTGGACAGTTACACATTGTTCTAACAACAGATATGTTGGACAGTTACACATTGTTCTAACAGATATGTTGGACAGTTACACATTGTTCTAACAACAGATACGTTGGACAGTTACACATTGTTCTAACAGGTATGTTGGCCAGTTACACATTGTTCTAACAACAGATACGTTGGACAGTTACACATTGTTCTAACATATATGTTGTACAGTTACACATTGTTCTAACAACAGATACGGTGGACAGTTACACATTGTTCTAACAGATATGTTGGACAGTTACACATTGTTCTAACAACAGATATGTTGGCCAGTTACATATTGTTCTAACAACAGATATGTTGTACAGTTACACATTGTTCTAACAGATATGTTGGCCAGTTACACATTGTTCTAACAAAAGATATGTTGGACAGTTACACATTGTTCTACCAACAGATATGTTGGACAGTTACACATTGTTCTAACAACAGATATGTTGGACAGTTACACATTGTTCTAGCAACAGATATGCTTTACAGTTACACATTGTTCTAACAGATATGTTGGACAGTTACACATGGTTCTAACAACAGATATGTTGGACAGTTGCACATTGTTCTAACAGGTATGTTGGCCGGTTACACATTGTTCTAACAACAGATATGTTGGACAGTTACACATTGTTCTAGCAACAGATATGTTGGACAGTTACACATTGTTCTAAAATATATGTTGGACAGTTACTCATTGTTCTAACAAAAGATAAGTTGGACAGTTACACATTGTTCTAACAACAGATATGTTGGACAGTTACACATTGTTCTAACAACAGATATGTTGGACAGTTACACATTGTTCTAACAGATATGTTGGACAGTTACACATTGTTCTAACAACAGATATGCTGGACAGTTACACATTGTTCTAAAAGATATGTTGGACAGTTACACATTGATCTAACAACAGATACGTTGGACAGTTACACATTGTTCTAACAACAGATATGTTGGACAGTTACACATTGTTCTAACAACAGATATGGTGGCCAGTTACACATTGTTCTAACAACAGATATGTTGGACAGTTACACATTGTTCTAACAACAGATATGTTGGACAGTTACACATTGTTCTAACAACAGATATGTTGGACAGTTACACATTGTTCTAACAACAGATATGTTGGACAGTTACACATTGTTCTAACAACAGATATGTTGGACAGTTACACATTGTTCTAACAACAGATATGTTGGACAGTTACACATTGTTCTAACAACAGATATGCTGGACAGTTACACATTGTTCTAACAACAGATATGTTGGACAGTTGCACATTGTGCTAACAGGTATGTTGGCCAGTTACACATTGTTCTAACAACAGATATGTTGGACAGTTACACATTGTTCTAACAACAGATATGTTGGACAGTTACACATTGTTCTAACAACAGATATGTTGGACAGTTACACATTGTTCTAACAGATATGTTGGACAGTTACACATTGTTCTAACAACAGATATCGTTGGACAGTTACAAATTGTTCTAACAGGTATGTTGGCCAGTTACACATTGTTCTAACAACAGATATGTTGGCCAGTTACACATTGTTCTAACAACAGATACGTTGGACAGTTACACATTGTTCTAACAACAGATATGTTGGACAGTTACACATTGTTCTAACAACAGATATATTGGACAGTTACACATTTTTCTAACAACAAATATGTTGGACAGTTACACATTGTTCTAACAACAGATATGTTGGACAGTTACACATTGTTCTAACAGATATGTTGGACAGTTACACATTGTTCTAACAACAGATACGTTGGACAGTTACACATTGTTCTAACAGGTATGTTGGCCAGTTACACATTGTTCTAACAACAGATACGTTGGACAGTTACACATTGTTCTAACATATATGTTGTACAGTTACACATTGTTCTAACAACAGATACGGTGGACAGTTACACATTGTTCTAACAGATATGTTGGACAGTTACACATTGTTCTAACAACAGATATGTTGGCCAGTTACATATTGTTCTAACAACAGATATGTTGTACAGTTACACATTGTTCTAACAGATATGTTGGCCAGTTACACATTGTTCTAACAAAAGATATGTTGGACAGTTACACATTGTTCTACCAACAGATATGTTGGACAGTTACACATTGTTCTAACAACAGATATGTTGGACAGTTACACATTGTTCTAGCAACAGATATGCTTTACAGTTACACATTGTTCTAACAGATATGTTGGACAGTTACACATGGTTCTAACAACAGATATGTTGGACAGTTGCACATTGTTCTAACAGGTATGTTGGCCGGTTACACATTGTTCTAACAACAGATATGTTGGACAGTTACACATTGTTCTAGCAACAGATATGTTGGACAGTTACACATTGTTCTAAAATATATGTTGGACAGTTACTCATTGTTCTAACAAAAGATAAGTTGGACAGTTACACATTGTTCTAACAACAGATATGTTGGACAGTTACACATTGTTCTAACAACAGATATGTTGGACAGTTACACATTGTTCTAACAGATATGTTGGACAGTTACACATTGTTCTAACAACAGATATGCTGGACAGTTACACATTGTTCTAAAAGATATGTTGGACAGTTACACATTGATCTAACAACAGATACGTTGGACAGTTACACATTGTTCTAACAACAGATATGTTGGACAGTTACACATTGTTCTAACAACAGATATGGTGGCCAGTTACACATTGTTCTAACAACAGATATGTTGGACAGTTACACATTGTTCTAACAACAGATATGTTGGACAGTTACACATTGTTCTAACAACAGATATGTTGGACAGTTACACATTGTTCTAACAACAGATATGTTGGACAGTTACACATTGTTCTAACAACAGATATGTTGGACAGTTACACATTGTTCTAACAACAGATATGTTGGACAGTTACACATTGTTCTAACAACAGATATGTTGGACAGTTACACATTGTTCTAACAACAGATATGTTGGACAGTTACACATTGTTCTAACAACAGATATGTTGGACAGTTACACATTGTTCTAACATATATTTTGGACAGTTACACATTGTTCTAACAACAGATATGTTGGACAGTTACACATTGTTCTAACAGGTATGTTGGCCAGTTACACATTGTTCTAACAATAGATATGTTGGACAGTTACACATTGTTCTAACAACAGATACATTGGACAGTTACACTTGTTCTAACAGATATGTTGGACAGTTACACATTGTTCTAACAACAGATACATTGGACAGTTACACATTGTTCTATCAACAGATATGTTGGACAGTTACACATTGTTCTAACAGATATGTTGGCCAGTTACACATTGTTCTAACAACAGATATGTTGGACAGTTACACATTGTTCTAACAACAGATACATTGGACAGTTACACATTGTTCTAACAACAGATATGTTGGCCAGTTACACATTGTTCTAACAACAGATATGTTGGACAGTTACACATTGTTCTAACAACAGATACATTGGACAGTTACACATTGTTCTAACAACAGATATGTTGGCCAGTTACACATTGTTCTAACAGATATGTTGGACAGTTACACATTGTTCTAACAACAGATATGTTGGACAGTTACACATTGTTCTAACAACAGATATGTTGGACAGTTACACATTGTTCTAACAACAGATACATTGGACAGTTACACATTGTTCTAACAGATATGTTGGACAGTTACACTTTGTTCTAACAACAGATACATTGGACAGTTACACATTGTTCTAACAACAAATATGTTGGACAGTTACACATTGTTCTAACAACAGATATGTTGGACAGTTACACATTGTTCTAACAACAGATATGTTGGACAGTTACACATTGTTCTAACAGATATGTTGGCCTGTTACACATTGTTCTAACAACAGATACATTGGAGAGTTACACATTGTTCTATCAACAGATATGTTGGACAGTTACACATTGTTCTAACAACAGATATGTTGGACAGTTACACATTGTTCTAACAACAGATACGTTGGACAGTTACACATTGTTCTAACAACAGATACATTTGACAGTTACACATTGTTCTAACAACAGATATTTTGGACAGTTACACATTGTTCTAACAACAGATACATTGGACAGTTACACATTGTTCTAACAACAGATATGTTGGACAGTTACACATTGTTCTAACAACAGATACATTGGACAGTTACACATTGTTCTAACAACAGATATGTTGGCCAGTTACACATTGTTCTAACAACAGATACTTTGGACAGTTACACATTGTTCTAACAACAGATACACTGGCCAGTTACACATTGTTCTAACAACAGATACGTTGGACAGTTACACATTGTTCTAACAGATACGTTGGACAGTTACACGTTGTTCTAACAAGGGATAAAATGAATAATTACTGTAGAGTAGTCAATCAGAATATTCAGCGTGCCCTTGAAGTCAACAACCATGCGCGTGCATACATGGGGAATTTACTTTCTCACAAGGTCACAGTCGGCCACACCACACTGGCCATGTAATCACCCAACCTTACTGCTTCCACATCCACGGCTATGAGGCTGTAATCTGTCTGTCCAGGAGCTCAGCTCGCCATGGGTCAGTGGTGGGATGCTGCCCTGTGTTTCGGGTCCTTGTGGCGGGGGGGACTATGGCCATGCAGGTATGTATGTTCCCCCTGGGTATCTGTCTGTAGCAGTGACAGGTCCTACACACATAGCACACAGTAGCCCCAGACTGATCACTGTCAACTGAATTAAACACAATGCTAACAAAATAATATTATCATCTATTCAACTTGACACAGGCCAGTAAAAGAAAAGGAGTTACATTGTTATAAATTATAAAACTAAAACATTTACACTTTGTTGGCTACAATCAAATAATTTCACAATCAGATAAATTCATTGTTAGGTGACTATCAAAATTAATGTCCATACCACTACTACCAAAAAGTTAGAATCTCTTTCCCTGGTAATAACTTTGCGTTGCAGGGTTCCTTTAAGGGTTCTTGGGTGCAAAATTGAAGCATATAGTTAAAGTAGGCAGGGGGAAAACACATTTCATTACTTTGCTTGGTGACATTTTTTCCCGACATTACGAAGCAGTAATGGGAGATCTGGGGCAGAAACAGATTGCTCTACTACTCACATCCAACAGGGCTCATTTTAACGCACCTTACTGCTTTGTTACAGTCAAGTATGAGGGTATTTTCCTCCTCCTACTTTTAATATATCTGTATAGCGAGAGTAGATGCTACACTGTTCTGACAAGAGACAAATGTTTCATTCAAATGTTGCTTTCGCATATTGTGGAAGAAGTAATGAATTCCTGTGCCACAGCAGGCCCGGTTCACTGTGTCAATGCCTGAGCAATGTGGAACCGCCGCTCCACAGCAGCAAAATTAAATGTAATGTTCCATTCGCCACAGGAAAGGTGCATAAATCAAGGCTTTTGATTTGCATGGACTGTGGTGAACAACCCCATCCCATGCAAAAATAAACCAGGGCTGCAGTATGATGTCAGGGAAAGAACAATGCAATCTCAGGCTTCCTAATAAAAGTAAGCAAGAGGCCGGGGCCATTTAATTCGGACTTGTATTATGTTGCTCTGATGTCAAGTATATTCTTAAAAACCCAACTTCCACCCTCCTCTTTTCATTTAAGAAAGAAAACCCATTTCAAAAGTTGCCGTGTTTTAATACTGACACAGTAAACAAGACAAATGAAAGTTTTGTCAGATGAAGAAAGCCATATGGAATGTATTTATATCAGAAACAAACTAACAAAAAACAGGTACTACTTTATTTTATTGGACAGAACAGAACAAGTAATTCCTGTACAGGGTGTAGCCTAATAAAATCACTAGCTTGTATATCAAATCATAAAAGCTTCAATGGTGATTACCTTTAATTTCACCTTTAATACTTGACAATATATTGCAGACATAGTATTTGTTCTTGTAGTTGTGCTTCAGACTCAAATGGACTCCATCCATTTTTATTGAGCTCTCTCAATAGGAAATTAGTACAACTATTTCTTTAGAAAAAATACAATTTTGCAAATAGCTTTGAATGGCTTTGACTTGTCTTTGTCCTGGGGTTGAGGAGGGAGGCAGTGGAGGCCAATGCAAGAGGAGAGGAGAAGCATTAGAGTACAATGAGATGATATTACTGTCAGAGAGTTTCAATGGCCGAAGCTTCAGAGCTTAAACTCCAATAATGTTAGTTGAGGAGGCTGCTCGATTGGGGATTCACTTTCCAATCCCCACTGTAGCAAATGTTATTCAATTGGTCTGAATACCTTTCTGTTTATTTAATACTCATCAGTACAAGGACAGAATACTGACCGAGGATCAGGGAACAAGACAGGCAGGGAAGAGAGTACAGTAAACTATGTGGTGCTCAACAATTTCCTATTAATGAGCCAACAGCTGCCTTGAATTAGATCTTATGTCACATCGTCCCTCTCCCAAAGCCACCATATGCATATAAATACATACATGAACTCAAGCACACACACAGACACACATACGCCCATCATTGACATTTCCTCCTCCAGTAAGATAATGGGTAATTCAAAATAGGTCTCATTGGAAATCAGGCGCACACACACATACACACACACACACACACACACACACACACACACAAGCATATAGGTCTGAAGTCCCATTAGGACTCAGCCTGATCGATATCCAGTGAATTAGAGTGCTGCTGATCAGATTAACTCCCCTTTATTTTCTACCAGCCCTTATTTAGAATGCATGATGAGAAAATATCCCACTTTCCTTTCCTGTACTTCTTGCAAATGAAATATAGACATCCTGGTTTGTATTTACTTTGTATTAAATTCATCTTGCCTGGGAATTCCCTTATGCTGTTTAAAAGACCCGAACACTCTACCTTATATGTTTTCACTAGATCCCAAGGTTTAACTCTATGCATTGCTAGGCCTTTACTCTTCATTCTCAGTACAGGCTTCAGCCCTATAAATAGACATACAATACATGGTATCCTCATCCGATCCCTGAGAATTCTCCTCAGAACCCTGACCTCTGACCTGTGACCTATGAACCCTGAAAGGAGAATGGCTGGGATCATGCAGTTATTGAAATGGAATGGATCCACACTAAATCGTTTTTTTCTCCTCTCTGTTTTAATACCAGAGGAGAGGAGGAGGAAAGGTAGAGGAAGAGGAGGAGGAGAGGTAGAGGAGAGAAGAGGAGAGGTAGAGGAGAGGAGAGGTAGAGGTAGAGGAGAGGTAGATGAGAGGAGGAGGAGAGGAAGGGGTGGAGGAGAGCTAGAGGAGAGGAGAGGAGAGGAGAGGAGAGGAGAGGAGAGGAGAGGAGAGGAGAGGAGAGGAGAGGAGAGGAGAGGAGAGGGAGAGGAGAGGAGAGGAGAGGAGAGGAGAGGAGAGGAGAGGAGAGGAGAGGAGAGGAGAGGAGAGGTTGAGAAGAGGAAGAGAAGAGGTACAGGAAGAGGAGAGGAGGAGAGGTAGAGGAGAGGTAGAGGAAGAGGAGAGGTAGAGGAGAGGAGAAGGAGAGGTAGAGGAGCGGTAGAGGAGAGGAGAGGTAGAGGAGAAGTAGAGGAGAGGAGAGGTAGGGGAAGAGGAGAGGTAGAGAGGTAGAGAAGAGGTAGAGGAAGAGGAGAGGTAGAGAAGAGGAAGAGGAGAGGTAGAGGAAGAGGAGAGGTAGAGAGGTAGAGGAGAGGTAGAGGAGAGGAGAGGTAGAGGAAGAGGAAGAGGAAGAGGAGAGGTAGAGAAGAGGTAGAGGAAGAGGAGAGGTAGAGGAGAGGTAGAGGAGAGGAGAGGAAGAGGAGAGGAGGAGAGGTAGAGGTAGAGGAGAGGTTGAGAAGAGGAAGAGAAGAGGAGAGGAGGAGAGGTAGAGGAGAGGTAGAGGAAGAGGAGAGGTAGAGGAAGAGGAGAGTTAGAGGAGAGGAGGAGGAGAGGTAGAGGAGAGGTAGAGGAGAGGAGAGGAAGAGGAGAGGAGGAGAGGTAGAGGAGAGGTAGAGGAAGAGGAGAGGTAGAGGAAGAGGAGAGGTAGAGGAGAGGAGGAGGAGAGGTAGAGGAGCGGTAGAGGAGAGGAGAGGTAGAGGAGAAGTAGAGGAGAGGAAGAGGAGAGGTAGAGTAGAGGAAGAGGAGAGGTAGAGGAAGAGGAGAGGTAGAGAGGTAGAGGAGAGGTAGAGGAGAGGAGAGGTAGAGGAAGAGGAGAGGTTGAGAAGATGAAGAGAAGAGGTAGAGGTAGAGGAGAGGTAGAGGAGAGGAGAGGTAGAGGAAGAGGAGAGGTAGAGGAGAGGTAGAGGAGAGGAGAGGAAGAGGAGAGGAGGAGAGGTAGAGGTAGAGGAGAGGTTGAGAAGAGGAAGAGAAGAGGAGAGGAGGAGAGGTAGAGGAGAGGAAGAGGAAGAGGAGAGGAAGAGGAGAGGAGGAGAGGTATAGGAGAGGAGGAGGAGAGGTAAAGGAGAGGAGAGGAAGAGGAGAGGAGAGGAGAGGAAGAGGAGAGGTAGAGGAGAGGAAGAGGAAGAGGAGAGGAAGAGGAGAGGAGGAGAGGTAGAGGAGAGGAGGAGGAGAGGTAAAGGAGAGGAGAGGAAGAGGAGGAGGAGGAGAGGTAGAGAGGAGAGGAGGAGAGGTAGGGGAGAGGAGAGAGGAGAGGAGAGGAGAGGAGGAGAGGAGAGAGGAGAGGAGAGAGAGGAGAGGAGAGGAGAGGAGAGGAGAGGAGAGGAGAGGAGAGGAGAGGAGAGGAGAGGAGAGGAGAGGAGAGGAGAGGAGCGTTGGAGGAGAGGCATGCGGGCGAGACAGGATGCAGAAGAGCACACCAAGTCCTCCCAAGGCATGATGGGATTAGTGGCCTGGCTATAGAGTGATATTGCAGCAGCCCCGGATAGAGAGGTTCAGGTGTAGCGGCTCACCCCTGTAGTTAAAGAGATTATTAACAATGAAGATAATCTAAAGAAAAGTCTACTCCACGGCCATGATGAAAAGGCTGCATCTTCTTTTAAGAAATTCCCAGAAAATGATTTGTATTGTGTAAGACTACTGTAGCCCGGCAGCGTGTACAGGTGACCACGCTCTCACCCTCTGATCCCCTGCTGCACCCCTCCGCTCCGCAAACTTAATAAAACAGATCAGGGATGATAGGCTTTTATATTAAAAGCCATATATTCTGATTAATTCTACTTTTTCCTAAAGTTGATATTCCAGGCTAAAGACAAAGAGGAAGAAAGAGGGGACACAATATATCCTGGTATTGTGATATAAAGAAACAGAGAGAGCTTAGTCTGTGATAACCTGTTATTATCAGTTCAACTGGAAAATAAAACTGTTCTGAGCAGAATATTGATTCAATGTTTATCTAGACGTATTATCTAGATGTACTCAGACAACAACAGTCTAAACTGTGGAGGTATTTGGGGCTACACTGAGCTTGTCTGAAAACCCTCTGCAGTATTGTCAGATGGCTTTTGCCTGAGTTAAAGCCTGCAGCTGTATCTCTGATGATGTGTCCACAGTTAATGGCAAACTCTTAATTTGGGATGAACAGCAATCAAAGTGAATAATTTACACTGTTGTTTTTATGGCTCAGCGGAGAACCATGTTTTTGGGTCATGTTTATGAGGGATGGAGGGAAGGAGAAATTTCCAGGCATTGTGAAACAGGGAGGCCATCTGTGGCTTTCTCTGCTCTGAGAAATAATAACTGTTAATGGCCATATGTCTCCACACACACAAACTGGCTCGCTGCACTGTGACCCATCACACAGCATACACATGCACAGGATCTACCAATACACAACATCATTTTTGTTGTTGTCCTTTAGTACAGTGGTTCCCAAACTGTGGGGCGCGCCCGAGGGGTCGGCAGTCCAGCTTTCAACTTACTCTTGAAAGTTGTAATAGTAGAGTGCACAAGGTGGAATTTCCTCTTGTCATGTCGGTCATTGCATACCTTAGAGAGCTATTTATAACTTTTCATAAATGTCCAGATCAACTAGCCCGTGTCAGCTAACGTTTTTTAGCTAGGTTTCTTAGCCCATAGATTTTGTAGTAATGTTCGAGTCACTTAAATATCGCATGAATACACATTAGACATGGCAAAATGTATAGAATTGCACATAAATTAGCTTTAAAACGGTAAAATCTTCTCTGCACCCCATGATAAAATGTGTAGAATTGCAGGAAATAATATTTTCTCTCCGCCAACAAGAGGGGTGTGAACAGTTTGTGTCATGAATAGTGCTTGTGCCCATAGAAATAGACGTGGGGCGCACGCGGCACACACACACACACACACACACACACACACACACACACACACACACACACACACACACACACACACACATTCTGCTCAGGGATTTTGTAATTGCAGTTATAACATATAACCTATGTGTGGGTCTGCATGTTAATGCGTGTGTGTTGGCGCGTGTCTGTGAGCGTGTGTGTAGGGCAAACTCAGGACAAGGAGGACTGTGAGAAAAATACACAACCTTATACACCAGTGACTCAAATCAATTCTAAAGCAGAGCCATAAGAAATTCCTGTACCAATGAGCCCGAGGACCTCGTCAAGACGTAGAGGGAAAAGTGCACAGGAGAGAAGAAATAAGCAGGCGCTGAAAAAACGTGCAAATAAAAAAGCAAAGCAATCAATCATGCTGGAGGGCCCTCATTCCTGGCTAGCTCTTCTGGGGAGCAACGGAATGAAATCAGACAAGACTAGAATATGCAAAGTTGCTCGCTCTTTCAGGAGGGCTGTGCGTCGAAGGGGGTTGTGGGGGATTGGGGGGGGTCACTAAAAAAGACAAATGGGCATTCCAGGAGAAGACATGGAGGCCTGTTAAAAGTTTACTGTCACAAACACTAATTAATCACCCACCCAGCCAGTGGCTATTAATCATATATTAATGAGATAGTCTCTTTACTTTGGCCTGTCCAGGCCTCCCTTCAGCCCCATGTCCCCTGGAAGCCACATTGGACAGAACGCATCCAAGACTTAATGAATCTCCCAGCACCTCCACTTGCTCCAGACAGACATCTGCATTGAAAGGAAAAGCAAATAGCGAGGACATTTAAACTGTCCATATTTCACCGTGTATTTCTGGAGACAGTCAATCACACAGAAAGCCTTGTGGAGATGTTCTCTGTCTCCTTCAGAGGAGAGAATGAAATACAGAATAAAGGAATGCCAGACAGGGATATATTGCATCTTAATTTTTTGTTTAATCTTTTATTTTAATTTTTTGATGTGAAAGTGACAAGGCTGAAATGGACTTGACAGATTGTTTAGAGCGAAGCCTTTTTGATTGGTGAAATTGCACCTCTAAATACATTTAGTGATGCCAAATGAAACATCATGCTCGGCTCAACCTTGGTATTCCCATTGCTCTCAAGATATTGATTGGGCTGCTACATTAACAGAGTGCTTTGAACATAGGTTGCCATTCTGGTGTAGTTATTTGATTTTATTCAGCCAGCTGGCGCTTGGTTCACTTCACAGAAATGTGTAATTTGCATATGAGGAAGTTTCTATTTACCAGAGAAAAGCAAATGGTTATAAATACCATGTAATAGCTCACTTTTCAATTTTTGTCATTATCAATTCCCCTCTAAATCATGATTGAAAAATAATAACAAAATCAGTTATTTAACATCATAGTATGTCGGCCTAGTGCCTACTGTTTTTATAGTTCTCTGCAGAACCATTCTCAGATTTTATTTGACAGAGGGAAAGAGGATATATGTATGATGTACCGTGTAAATACTGCAATGCAGATTTGATTGAATTGAGCCCTTACTTAATCTTCAACAGTGAGGGGAGGGTGCGCGGTCGTAGGAGTAACGCCCTGCCGGCGGCGGCCATATTGTTTTCATTCCGCTGGAGATTAATAACCTGAGTCCACTCGCTGATTTAGATGCTGTGGGAAATTGCATTGCTTTTCCCCAGGCTCAATTCCCATCCTGTTGTCTGCCAGTGTCCCTCATGATATTCTCTTTGATTGTGTAGAATAAAATATGGTCAGGTTCTGACAGGCACAAATTAGTCTGGGACAATGCCCCTGACATCCCTCAGCTACAACTACAGACCATAGAGGCAGTGGGCAGGTAGGAGGGGGGTTGATAAACTAGGTGTTAGGAGGGGGTTGTTTTACAGTAGCCTACCTGTTGATGCATTCATTAAATAGGCCTGATTTAAACATTGTTCAAGGTTTATAATAAATAACACAAGTTGTGAATTTTTGTAAAACAAGGTTACAGTTATTAGATGTAAACAAGAATATTACATTGATAAAGTGCCCCCCCCTTTTCATAACACAAGGATTCATACAGTAAATCATGTATACATCAGAAGTGACACAGATGATAAAAATGTCTTAGCAGTAGAACATGGACTGGGACCAGGCCTGTCTTCAGAGTGAGGCTGTCTGTGGTTGTAATTGAGGCATCATTTACCAGGCAGGCTGCTAAGGCACTAACAGTTATGAGGCTGCCTGCGTTGCTGTAATTACCTAGACTAAGGAACTAGCTAGGTGATTCATGTGTGGCTCTCCAGGCCCAACGTGCTTAGCTCTGTTTGGGGTGATTACAATGAAAAAGCCATTAGCTGCCTGTTGTGCTTGTAGCTGTATAGAAGAGTAAATGTTGTTGATCTAATGGAGTTAAAACAGGGGCGGAATGGGACAAGAATTTGGCCCTGGCATTTTATCCACACCAGCCCACAACACTGCGCGCTTCACCAACTAATTTTCCGCTGGTGTCACTTGTGCCACTAACATTGTTGGTGGCACTAGCCTATGATTTGGTCAGACAAATCATGAGTAATCATCTCATCTTTCACGCGTGAGTTCCAAATATCTCTAACGGTCACCCCAGGGTGAGTTTTTTTATGAGCATGATGTCAGAATGCACTCACTGTTCAAAAATGTGATTGTTACGCAACAGGACAGTTAACCCACACTGCCCTCAAACCAAGACACACGCTGCCTGCTAATTATCTAGAGGCTATATTTCATCTTGTCAATTTGAAATTATTTTCTAACAAGTTTTATTTTCTAACAACTTTGAATTGAGGTGTGTTCCGCCTCCTCATTAATTCACTTTACTGAACCGGACGAACTTCTCTCTTTGATGAGAGCCCAAGCACCTCCCCAGTGTTTCCCCAGATCAAGTATACAGACATTTGCACAGTCTAGCACAAACTTTTCCCCCCTGGCATATTTTCTGGCTGGCGCTCACATTGCCTTCATTGTTGTTTTCCTTACAAATAATAACTTTGGACATGTGTATGTTCCTTTCAAAGTAAGTGCTTTATTTTCTGTATATCGTGTTGTCGTTTCTACTGTAGCATACCGTATGTATGTATGGAGGTAGCCTAGTGGTTAAGAGCATTTGGTCAGTAACCGAAAGGTCGCTGGTTCGAATCCCTGAGCCAACTAGGTGATATATCTGTCGATGTGCCCTTGAGCAAGGCACTTAACCCTAATTGCGCCTTTAAGTTGCTCTGGACAAGAGCATATGCTAAAATGTGAAACGTTTTATTTGCATGTTTTCAAGTACTGGTGACAAATAATGCATTCCAATTCTTGCATAGATTGTAATGGACACATATGATGTGTGTAAAATACTTTTTTGAAGGTTGTACTGATTATGATGAGCTAATGCTAAGCTATTTGCCAGCTATGTGTGGTGCCATCTTTGTTGACATTATACAATGCATTCTGGGTGTCAAGTAAACGTCTGTCAGACCAAATAAGTTATAACAAAATGAGGTGAGGGATGGTTCACTCATCTTTCGAGTAAACTTCCCGGAAGTGAATGAAGGGAAGCAGGGGTGCAACTTTTACTGGGGACGGGGGGGACATGTCCCCCCCACATTCTGAAATTGCATTTTTGTCCCCCCCACTTTTATCACCAGAATGTGATACAAAACGAGGTAACGGTGTGCTTTAGGACCATGCGGGCGCCTCCGAGCGGTCGGGTAGGCTGTTTGCAGTGTTTATCTGACTGGATAAAAAAAATATGTCAACCCCACTTCTAAAACCAAAGTTGCGACCCTGAAGGGAAGTGAATGATGGTAGACGACACACCCCCTTCAACATGCATACAACAAACAGACCAAACTCATCTTGTCTCCTCTTCTTATCTTTGGTTGACCCGAAAAAACAAACATGGCGGCGAGCACAAACTACCCATCGTCGGATTGCTTTCAATTTTTAGAAAGTGTTATACTCAATTATTTCGATCCATGGTGAGCTCATCCATGATGAAATAGTAATCATGGTTTCTGTCAGCCGAGAGCGCTTGTGTTAGATCAATCTTTCCTCAGTTAGCGCTAGTACTAATGTTGTCACACACTGATTTGTTTCACCTGTCTTGTGATTGTCTCCAACCCCCACCAGGTGTCTCCCATTACCTTATGTGCATTTATACCTGCGTTTTTCTGTTTGGCTGTTGTCAATCGAAACTGGACGTTCTAAATAAGCATTCTAATCACGCCGATTTGAGCGTACGCTGCAGGGACCACTGTAGAATGAGTGTTGGTACACATCAAAGGGTTAAAAAGTCATTCGTAGTGCTTTATTAAGAAGTGTAATAAATAGTCTCCTGAGGTATTCAAGAAATAAGTTCATCTAACACGTCCAAGCAGGAATGCATGATTCAAGATATTTTGATGTGCAACCTAATCCAGTTATTGTCATGAATTGTGGTGTCACACCCTGGCTATGGGACTCTAGTTGTTGAGCCAGGGTGTGTTTGTTCTATGTGGTGTGTTTCTATGTTGGGGGTTCTAGTTCGTCTATTTCTATGTTTTGCCTGAGTGACTCCCAATCAGAGGCAATGAGTGTCAGCTGTTGGCTGGTTGTCTCTGATTGGGAGCCATATTTAAACTGTCTGTTTTCCCTTTGTGTTTGTGGGTTTTTGTTCCGTGTTGGTTGGTGTATGTAACCAGGGACGTCACGGTTTCGTTTTGTTGTTTTGATCGTGTGATCATTTATTAAATAAAGAATATGTTTGCCTTCAACGCTGCGCCTTGGTCTCTCCCTGACGATCGTGACAGAAAAACCCACCATACAAGGACCAAGCAGCGTGTCCAGGAGCAGGCAAACTGGACTTGGGAACAGTGGAGGAGGAGTCTCGACTGGCCTAATGAAGAGCAGAATGGCTGGAGTTGGAGGCAGAAGAGCGAGAGTTGGGCGAAAACTATAGAGGCCTGGCCCACGGAGAGGAGAGACCCCCAGAACATTTTTAGGGGGGGGCTCACGACGTCGGGGCAGCAGGAGGCCGCGATAGAGCGGTCCAGCGGGTTGGCAGAGGAGGCCGCCATGTTAAGGGGGCCACTGGTCACTAAGGGGAAGGAAAGTGTGGAGGCACGGCGAGAGGTACTGGGGTGTGTTACCAGTCCGGTCCGGCCCGTTCCTGATCCCCGCGCAGGGCCAGGGGTGTGTGTCCCCAGTGCGGTCCGGTCTGTTCCTGTTCCTCGCATCGAGCCTGTGGTGCGCGTCGCCAGCCCGGTCCGGCCCGTTCCTGCTTCCCGCACCAAGTCAGTGGTGCGCTTCGTCAGTCCGGCACGGCCCGTGCCTGCTCCCCGCACCAAGCCTACGGTGTGCGTCGCCAGCCCGGCCCGGCCTGTTCCTGCCCCTCGCACCAAGCCTACGGTGCGCATCGCCAGCCCGGTAAGGCCCGTTGCTGCTCCACGCACCAAGCCTACGGTGCGTGTCGCCAGCCCGGCCCGGCCTGTTCCTGCCACTCGCACCAAGTCTACGGTGCGCGTCGCCAGCCCGGCCCGGCCTGTTCCTGCCACTCGCACCAAGTCTACGGTGCGAGTCGTCAGCCTGGTCCAGCCCGTTCCTGCTACTCGCACCAAGCCAGGGGTGCGAGTCGTCAGCCTGGTCCAGCCTGTGCCTGCCACTCGCACCAAGCCAGGGGTGCGAGTCATCAGCCTGGTCCAGCCCGTTCCTGCCACTCGCACCAAGCCAGGGGTGCGAGTCGTCAGCCTGGTCCAGCCCGTTCGGCCACTCGCACCAAGCCAGGGGTGCGAGTCGTCAGTCCAGTGAGGCCCGTTGCTGCTCCACGCACCAAGCCAGGGGTGCGTATCGTCAGCCAGGTCCGGTCCTTTCCTGCCTCACGCACCAAGCCAGGGGTGCGCGTCGTCTGTCCGGCACAACCCGTGCCTGGGTCACCGGTGCCTAACCAGGTACCGGTCAACGGCTCCACTACGGAGTTGAAGCTAACCGCTCCTGCTACGTCCAGTCCAGCTCTAGCCAGCGGGGCCAGACCGGACCAGGGGCACTATGGGGGGTTTGTTGGAGGGTGGTGGGCAAGCCCGGAGCCAGAACCGCCGCCAGGAGGTATGCCCACCCAGCCCTCCCCTGTTTTGCTCTTTTTGAGGCGCGGTCGCAGTCCGCGCCTTTAGGGGGGGGTACTGTCACACCCTGGCTATGGGACTCTAGTTGTTGAGCCAGGGTGTGTTTGTTCTATGTGGTGTGTTTCTATGTTGGGGGTTCTAGTTCGTCTATTTCTATGTTTTGCCTGAGTGACTCCCAATCAGAGGCAACGAGTGTCAGCTGTTGGCTGGTTGTCTCTGATTGGGAGCCATATTTAAACTGTCTGTTTTCCCTTTGTGTTTGTGGGTTTTTGTTCCGTGTTGGTTGGTGTATGTAACCAGGGACGTCACGGTTTCGTTTTGTTCTTTTGATCGTGTGATCATTTATTAAATAAAGAATATGTTTGCCTTCAACGCTGCGCCTTGGTCTCTCCCTGACGATTGTGACATGTGGGTTGACAATTAGACTATAGTTGCTATATTTTACTGTCAACATTAAGGTGAGCAGTGTTGCTGCAAAAAAATAAAAGAAATGGCATGGATGGAACTATACTAGACTATTACATTTCGCTATAGTACTTTCAAATACTTGTATTAATTATTACACAGAAATTGATTACCCCTCCACAGTTTTCTTAGTCTTTGCCTATCTAATAATTTTACAATCACATTCTAGCCATGGGAATGGTTGTTCATGCGGTGGTTACAATGTATCACTGATCAAACGGTCTTACAAAAGAGTTTGGTACAGAGATAGACATAAGCAAATCTGATTGGATACAGCATATGATTATTGAAATATCGGCCTCAATTTAACTTCAGAGTTGCTTTTTTTTCTGAGGGCTAATCAGGGACAATTTCAAGGATAGCTCTAGCCGGGGACAAACCACCAAAATCGGGACGTCTGGTCACCCTAGTCAAAATAGGACTCCAGGACTGCTTTTTTTTCAAAAGAGATTATCAATTATTGTTCATACATCTTTATGTGCACTAACTAATATCATAGGATAATTAATTTGGGGTTCAACGACTGAGGAAGTGGAAAAACAAAAAACATGAATTAGATAGCTAGAAACTGAAATATAATACACACTGCTAGTAGCCATGTATTCATCCAACAGTAAATTATATGTCCTTAAAAAACTTTGCAGTTGTAGGCTACTACCCATGAGACCTACAGTGGGGGAAAAAAGTATTTAGTCAGCCACCAATTGTGCAAGTTCTCCCACTTAAAAAGATGAGAGAGGTCTGTAATTGTCATCATAGGTACACGTCAACTATGACATACAAATTGAGAAAAAAAAATCCAGAAAATCACATTGTAGGATTTTTAATGAATTTATTTGCAAATTATGGTGGAAAATAAGTATTTGGTCACCTACAAACAAGCAAGGTTTCTGGCTCTCACAGACCTGTAACTTCTTCTTTAAGAGGCTCCTCTGTCCTCCACTCGTTACCTGTATTAATGGCACCTGTTTGAACTTGTTATCAGTATAAAAGACACCTGTCCACAACCTCAAACAGTCACACTCCAAACTCCACTATGGCCAAGACCAAAGAGCTGTCAAAGGACACCAGAAACAAAATTGTAGACCTGCACCAGGCTGGGAAGACTGAATCTGCAATAGGTAAGCAGCTTGGTTTGAAGAAATCAACTGTGGGAGCAATTATTAGGAAATTGAAGACATACAAGACCACTGATAATCTCCCTCGATCTGGGGCTCCACGCAAGATCTCACCCCGTGGGGTCAAAATGATCACAAGAACGGTGAGCAAAAATCCCAGAACCACACGGGGGGGACCTAGTGAATGACCTGCAGAGAGCTGGGACCAAAGTAACAAAGCCTACCATCAGTAACACACTACGCCGCCAGGGACTCAAATCCTGCAGTGCCAGACGTGTCCCCCCTGCTTAAGCCAGTACATGTCCAGGCCCGTCTGAAGTTTGCTAGAGTGCATTTGGATGATCCAGAAGAGGATTGGGAGAATGTCATATGGTCAGATGAAACCAAAATATAACTTTTTGGTAAAAACTCAACTCGTCGTGTTTGGAGGACAAAGAATGCTGAGTTGCATCCAAAGAACACCATACCTACTGTGAAGCATGGGGGTGGAAACATCATGCTTTGGGGCTGTTTTTCTGCAAAGGGACCAGGACGACTGATCCGTGTAAAGGAAATAATAAATGGGGCCATGTATCGTGAGATTTTGAGTGAAAACCTCCTTCCATCAGCAAGGGCATTGAAGATGAAACGTGGCTGGGTCTTTCAGCATGACAATGATCCCAAACACACCGCCCGGGCCACAAAGGAGTGGCTTCGTAAGAAGCATTTCAAGGTCCTGGAGTGGCCTAGCCAGTCTCCAGATCTCAACCCCATAGAAAATCTTTGGAGGGAGTTGAAAGTCTGTGTTGCCCAGCGACAGCCTCAAAACATCACTGCTCTAGAGGAGATCTGCATGGAGGAATGGGCCAAAATACCAGCAACAGTGTGTGAAAACCTTGTGAAGACTTACAGAAAACGTTTGACCTGTGTCATTGCCAACAAAGGGTATATAACAAAGTATTGAGAAACTTTTGTTATTGACCAAATACTTATTTTCCACCATAATTTGCAAATTAATTAATTAAAAATCCTACAATGTGATTTTCTGGATTTTTTCTCCTCATTTTGTCTGTCATAGTTGACGTGTACCTATGATGAAAATTACAGGCCTCTCTCATCTTTTTAAGTGGGAGAACTTGCACAATTGGTGGCTGACTAAATACTTTTTTCCCCCCACTGTATAGGCCTATGCCCTCCCGCACGCTGCTCCATATCTCAAAGCCATATAAAATATCTTGGTTGTAAAATAGTTGCTATTGAGCTGAATTTTGAGAGTTGAGAAAAAATATATACCTACAGAAAGCGAAGACCCTCCTCTCTTCGACAGGGACAAGGGGACAAAGCTTCCAAAGCTGTGTTTTTCCTGCATTTGCATTTTGAAATGTTATACTATCAGAACACATTTTTCTCTCGAGCTGATGGGGGAGAGGAGAGTGGCTCGCTCATTACAGCAGCAGGCCCCAGCAAGGGCAGAGGGACAGGGCAGGGCAGACATTTTCATTACAGGAATCATGAGGATAATGCACTTTATTTAGCCGCACCAAAAATAGGACATTTTCAGTGAGGTGACAATATAGTATGTGCTCTTTCTACGTTTATAGGCACCTTTTGTGTTTTTTTACGACCCACTGATCAGCTAAGCTCATTATACACTGAGTGTACAAAACATTAGGAACATCTTCCTAATATTGAGTTGCACCCCCTTTCGCCCTCAGAACAGCCTCAATTCATCGGGGCATGGACTACGTGTCCTTTGGGTGGTGGACCATTCTTGATACACACGGGAAAAACCCAGCAGCTTTGCAGTTCTTGACACACTCAAACCGGTGCGCCTGGCACCTACTACCATAGTCCGTACAAACACACTTAAATATTTTGTCTTGCTCATTCATCCTCTGAATGGCACACATACACAATCCCTGTCTCATTTGTCTCAAGGCTTAAAATTCCTTCTTTTACCTGTCTCCTTCCCTTCATCTACAATGATTGAAGTGGATTTAACAGGTGACATCAATAAGGGATCATAGCTTTCACCTGAATTCACCTGGTCAGTCTATGTCATGGAAAGCGTAGATGTTCCTTATGTATTGCACACGCAGTATAGATTAGTATACCAGAGACATTTCCAAAAATCTTTTTTTTTTAAGTCCCATTGGCCGCTGGCCATGTCACCATTCTCATTGTTTAAATTTTATATACAAAATAATAATAATTTGTGTCAATTTCGACCAGTCCACCCATCTAAAAAATGGTCCAGCCAATCTGGCATTTGCCAGAATTGCCAGAGGGCCAATCCACCCCTGAGTTAAAACACTCCTGGTTACTGTTCACGCCACCACCAAAAACCGCTCACTTTCCACAGGAATAATTTGTATTTGTATTTATTAGGGATTTCCATTGGCAGCAGCTACTCTTCCTGGGGTCCAAATATATTAAAACACTTACATTACATATAAAACAAAATATAAAACAGTACATCATATAACATTATTACACCACTACCTATCTACAATACAAAATGTTTAATAATAATATGCCATTTAGCAGACACTTCTATCCAAAGCGGCTTACAATCATGTGTGCATACATTTTTACGTATGGGTGGTCCCAGGGATCGAACCCACTACCCTGGCGTTACAAGCACCATGCTCTACCAATTGAGCTACAGAGGACCACCATACAACAATATCACAATGTGTGCGTATGCATGTGTCTATACCTTTGTGTGTGTCTCTTCACAGTCCCCGTTGTTCCATAAGGTGTATTTTTACCTGTTTTTTAAATCTGATTCTACTGCTTGCATCAGTTACCTAATGTGGAATAGAGTTCCATGTAGTCATGGCTCTATGTAGTACTGTGCGCCTCCCATAGTCTGATCTGGACTTGGGGACTGTGAAGAGACCTCTGGTGGCATGTCTTGTGGGGTATGCATGGGTGTCCAAGCTGTGTGCCAGTATTCCAAACAGACAGCTCGGTACATTCAGCTTGTCAACACTTCTTACAAAAACAAGCAGTGATGAAGTCAATCTCTCTTCCACTCTAAGCCAGGAGAGACTGACATGCATGTCATTAATGTTAGTCATCTGTGTACTTTTAAGGGCCAGCCGTGCTGCCCTGTTCTGAGCCAACTGCAATTTTCCCAAGTCCCTCTTTGTGGCACCTGACCACACTACTGAACAGTAGTCTAGGTGCGACAAAACTAGGGCCAGTAGGACCTGCATTGTTGATAGTGTTGTTAAGAAGGCAGAGCAGCGCTTAATTATGGACATACTTCTCCCCATCTTAGCTACTGTTGCATCAATATGCTTTGACCATGACAGTTTACAATCCAGGGTTACTCCAAGCAGTTTAGTCACCTCAACTTGCTCAATTTCCACATTATTCATTACGAGATGTAGTTGAGGTTTAGGGTTTAGTGAATGATTTGACCCAAATACAATGCTTTTAGTTTTGGAAATATTTAGGACTAACTTATTCCTTGCCACCCATTCCGAAACTAACTGCAACGCTTTGTTAAGTGTTGCAGTTATTTCAGTTGCTGTAGTAGCTGACATGTATAGTGTTGAGTCATCCACATACAGTGAGGGAAAAAAGTATTTGATCCCCTGCTGATTTTGTACGTTTGCCCACTGACAAAGACATGATCAGTCTATAATTTTAATGGTAGGTTTATTTGAACAGTGAGAGACAGAATAACAACAAAAAAATCCAGAAAAACGCATGTCAAAAATGTTATAAATTGATTTGCATTTTAATGAGGGAAATAAGTATTTGACCCCCTCTCAATCAGAAAGATTTCTGGCTCCCAGGTGTCTTTTATACAGGTAACGAGCTGAGATTAGGAGCACACTCTTAAAGAGTGCTCCTAATCTCAGCTTGTTACCTGTATAAAACACAACTGTCCACAGAAGCAATCAATCAGATTCCAAACTCTCCACCATGGCCAAGACCAAAGAGCTCTCCAAGAATGTCAAGGACAAGATTGTAGACCTACACAAGGCTGGAATGGGCTACAAGACCATCGCCAAGCAGCTTGGTGAGAAGATGACAACAGTTGGTGTGATTATTCGCAACTGGAAGAAACACAAAAAAACTGTCAATCTCCCTCGGCCTGGGGCTCCATGCAAGATCTCACCTCGTGGAGTTGCAATGATCATGAGAACGGTGAGGAATCAGCCCAGAACTACACGGGAGGATCTTGTCAATGATCTCAAGGCAGCTGGGACTATAGTCACCAAGAAAACAATTGGTAACACACTACGCCGTGAAGGACTGAAATCCTGCAGCGCCCGCAAGGTCCCCCTGCTCAAGAAAGCACATATATATGCCCGTCTGAAGTTTGCCAATGAACATCTGAATGATTCAGAGGAGAACTGGGTGATAGTGTTGTGGTCAGATGAGACCAAAATGGAGCTTTTGGCATCAACTCAACTCGCCGTATTTGGAGGAGGAGGAATGCTGCCTATGACCCCAAGAACACCATCCCCACCGTCAAACATGGAGGTGGAAACATTATGCTTTGGGGGGGGGTTTCTGCTAAGGGGACAGGACAACTTCACCGCATCAAAGGGACGATGGACGGGGCCATGTACCGTCAAATCTTGGGTGATAACCTCCTTCCCTCAGCCAGGGCATTGAAAATGGGTCGTGGATGGGTATTCCAGCATGACAATGACCCAAAACACACGGCCAAGGCAACAAAGGAGTGGCTCAAGAAGAAGCACATTAAGGTCCTGGAGTGGCCTAGCCAGTCTCCAGACCTTAATCCCATAGAAAATCTGTGGAGGGAGCTGAAGGTTCGAGTTGCCAAACGTCAGCCTCGAAACCTTTAATGACTTGGAGAAGATCTGCAAAGAGGAGTGGGACAAAATCCCTCCTGAGATGTGTGCAAACCTGGTGGCCAACTACAAGAAACGTCTGACCTCTGTGATTGCCAACAAGGGTTTTGCCACCAAGTACTAAGTAATGTTTTGCAGAGGGGTCAAATACTTATTTCCCTCATTAAAATGCAAATCAATTTATAACATTTTTGACATGCGTTTTTCTGGATTTTTTTGTTGTTATTCTGTCCCTCACTGTTCAAATAAACCTACCATTAAAATTATAGACTGATCATGTCTTTGTCAGTGGGCAAACGTACAAAATCAGCAGGGGATCAAATACATTTTTCCCTCACTGTACATAGACACTTTACTTGGCTTTACTCAAAGCCATTGGCATGTCGTTAGTAAAGTTGGAAAAAAGTAAGGGGCCTAGACAGCTGCCCTGGGGAATTCTTGATTTTACCTGGATTAAGTTTGAGAGGCTTCCATTAAAGAACACCCTCTGTGTTTTGTTAGAAAAGTAACTCTTTATCCACATTATAGCAGGGGGTGTAAAGCCATAACACATACGTTTTTCCAGCAGCAGACTATGATGGATAATGTCAAAAGCCGCACTGAAGTCTAACAAAACAGACCCCACAGTCTTTTTATCATCAGTTCCTCTCAGCCAATCATCAGTAATTTGTGTAAGTGCTGTGCTTGTTGAATGTCCTTCTCTATAAGCATTCTGAAAGTTTGTTGTCAATTTGTTTACTGTAAAATAGCACTGTATCTGGTCAAACAAAAAAAATTCCAATAGTTTTCTAAGGGTTGGTAACAGGCTAATTGGTCGGCCATTTGAGCCAGTAAAGGGGGCTTTACTATTCTTAGGTAGCGGAATGACTTTTGCTTCCCTCCAAGCCTTGGAGCACACACATTCTAGTAGGCTTAAATTGAAAATATGGCAAATAGGAGTGGCAATATCGTCCGCTACTATCCTCAGTAATTTTCCATCCAAGTTGTCAGACCCTGGTGGCTTGTCATTGTTAATAGACAACAATAATTTTTTCACCTCTTCCACACTCACTTTACAGAATTCAAAATTACAACACTTGTGTTTCATTATTTGGTACTTGGATATATATTGTCAGCAATTGATGCTGGCAAGTCATGCCTAAGTTTGCTAATCTTGCCAATGTAAAAATTATTAAAGTAGTTGGCAATATCAGTTGGTTTTGTGATGAATGAGCCATCTGATTCAATGAATGATGGAGCTGTGTTTGCCTTTTTTCCCAAAATGTAATTTAAGGTGCTCCAAAGCTTTTTACTATCATTTTTCATGTCATTTATAGTGGATGAACGTAGTGCCCTCGTTTGGGTGTAGGGTCTGATCAGAGCCTGACGGTAAGGAGGTGCCGTTCCCCTCACAGCTCCATAGGCAAGCACCATGGTCTTGTAGTAGATGCGAGCCTCAACTGGAAGCCAGTGGAGTGTGCGGAGGAGCGGGTTGACATGAGAGAACTTGGGAAGGTTGAACACCAAACGGGCTGCAGCGTTCTGAATAAGTTGTAGGGGTTTAATGGCACAGGCAGGGAGCCCAGCCAACAGCGAGTTGCAGTAATCCAGACAGGAGATGACAAGTGCCTGGATTAGGACCTGTGCCGCTTTCTGTGTAAGGTAGGGTCGTACTCTGCGAATGTTGTAGAGCATGAACCTGCAGGATCGGGTCACCGCTTTGATGTTAGCGGAGAACGACAGGGTGTTGTCCAGGGTCACGCCAAGGTTCTTTGCACTCTGGGAGGAGGACACAATGGAGTTGTCAACTGTGATGGCGAGATCATGGAGCGGGCAGTCCTTCCCCGGGAGGAAGAGCAGCTCCGTCTTGCCGAGGTTCAGCTTGAGGTGGTGATCCGACATCCACACTGATATGTCTGCCAGACATGCAGAGATGCGATTCACCACCTGGTTATCAGAAGGGGAAAGGAGAAAATGAATTGTGTGCCGTCTGCGTAGCAATGATAGGAGAGACCATGTGAGGATATGACAGAGCTAAGTGACTTGGTGTATAGAGAGAATAGGAGAGGGCCTAGAACTGAGCCCTGGGGGACACCAGTGGTGAGAGCACGTGGTGCGAGCGATCTGTCAGGTAGGACGCAATCCAAGAGTGAGCAGCGCCGGAGATGCCCAACTCGGAGAGGGTGGAGAGGAGGATCTGATGGTTCACAGTATCAAAGGCAGCAGATAGGTCTAGAAGGATAAAAGCAGAGGAGAGAGAGTTAGCTTTAGCAGTGCGGAGAGCCTCCGTGACACAGAGAAGAGCAGTCTCAGTTGAATGACCAGTCTTGAAACCTGACTGGTTTGGATCAAGAAGGTCATTCTGAGAGAGATAGCAGGAGAGTTGGCTAGAGACGGCACGCTCAAGAGTTTTGGAGAGAAAAGAAAGAAGGGATACTGGTCTGTAGTTGTTGACATCGGAGGGATCGAGTGTAGGTTTTTTGAGGAGAGGTGCAACTCTCGCTCTCTTGAAGACAGAAGGGACATGGCCAGAGGTCAAGGATGAGTTAATGATCAAGGTGAGGTAAGAGAGAAGGTCTCCGGAAATGGTCTGGAGAAGAGAGGAGGGGATAGGGTCAAGCGGGCAGGTTGTTGGGCGGCCGGCCGTCACAAGTCGCAAGATTTCATCTGGAGAGAGAGGGGAGAAAGAAGTCAAAGCATAGGGTAGGGCAGTGTGAGCAGGACCAGTGGTGTCATTTGACTTAATAAATGAGGATCGGATGTCGTCAACCTTCTTTTCAAAATGGTTGACGAAGTCATCCACAGAGAGGGAGGAGGGAGGGGGAGGAGGAGGAGGATTCAGCAGGGAGGAGAAGGTGGCAAAGAGCTTCCTAGGGTTAGAGGCAGAGGCTTGAAATTTAGAGTGGTAGAAAGTGGCTTTAGCAGCAGAAACAGAGGAAGATAATGTAGAGAGGAGGGAGTGAAAAGATGACAGGTCCGCAGGGAGTCTAGTTTTCCTCCATTTCCGCTTGGCTGCCCGGAGCCCTGTTCTGTGAGCTCGCAATGAGTCGTCAAGCCACGGAGCAGGAGGGGAGGACCGAGCCGGCCGGGAGGATAGGGGACATAGAGAGTCAAAAGATGCAGAAAGGGAGGAGAGGAGGGTTGAGGAGGCAGAATGAGGAGATCGGAGGGAGAAGGATTTAGCAGAGGGAAGAGATGATAAGATGGAAGAGGAGAGAGTAGCGGGAGAGAGAGAGCGAAGGTTGCGACGGCACATTACAATCTGAGTAGGGGCAGAGTGAGTAGTGTTGGAGGAGAGCGAGAGAGAAAAGGATACAAAGTAGTGGTCGGAGACTTGGAGGGGAATTGTAGTGAGATTAGTAGAAGAACAGCATCTAGTAAAGATGAGGTCAAGCGTATTGCCTGCCTTGTTTCATAGTGTTGTTTCTTCTTCTTTTTATTCAATTTAGTCACATGATTTCTCAATTTGCAATACATTTGCCAATCGGTTGTGCAGTCAGACTTATTTGCCATTCCTATTGCCTCATCCCTCTCAACCATACAATTTTTCAGTTCCTCATCAATCCACAGGGATTTAACTATTTGTACAGTCATTTTCTTAATGGGTGAATGCTTATTAGTAACTGGAATAAGCAATTTCATAAATGTGTCAAGTGCAGTGTCTGTTTGCTCCTCATTACACACCACGGACCAACATATATTCTTTACATCAACAACATAGGAATCACTACAAAACTTCTTGTATGACCTCTTATACACAATATTAGCCCCAGCCTTTGGAACTTTTCCTAGATATGGCTACTATATTGTGATCACTACATCCAATGGATTTGGATACTGCTTTCAAACAAATCTCTGCAGCATTAGTAAAGATATTATCAATACATGTTGATGATTTAATTCCTGTACTGTTTGTAACTACCCTGGTAGGTTGACTGATAACCTGGACCAGGTTGCAGGCACTGGTTACAGTTTGAAGCTTTCTCTTGAGTGGGCAGCCTGATGAAAGCCAGTCAATATTTAAATCACCCAGAAAGTATACCTCTCTATTGATATCACATACATTATCAAGCATTTCACACATGTTATCCAGATACTGACTGTTAGCACTTGGTGGTCTATAGCAGCTTCCCACCAGAATTGGCTTTAGGTGAGGCATTGAACCTGTAGCCATATTACTTCAACAGTATTTAACATGAATGCTTCTCTGCAGCTCTCTCATACTGTGAGGGTGTATGGACCTACTATACGAATAAGGTCCACATATTGGTTTGTCTTTACCAGATAACCTTGGCAATATAGGACAACTTTCAGCTATTGGTGTTAGCCATCTCAAACAGTAATTAATCAAACTGTTCATGAACATACAAATCAACCAATTTGTTAACAAATACCGCACAACAAACCCATTAGAACTGGCTGAGACCTGGGCTGAGATGCTAGTTAGGACTTGGTTTCATCCAGTTGGTTTTCTATGACAGGAAGGCCAGGGCATAAGGGCAGGGCATGTGTCCTGTCCTCCCAGGGACTGAAGGTGATGTAAGGGACACGCAGGCGCAGCTGTGTGTGGCTGACCTGTGTGCTTCCTCTGCAAAAAAAGTTTATCGCACGTTGCATTAAACAGTGGAAGTGTCAATGCATGCTGATGGAGAGAGCTGCAGTGTTGTCCCGGCCTTATGCAGCTCAACCAGGGGGTCAGCCAGCCTACACACTATGTCTGTCCTACCTCAGACACATACTAATAATGGAGGGAAGGGCCCAGCCTCCACACTCTGGACAACCTGCACCATACACTTGTACATTATGTCCTTGGGATTGAGGAAAACTTTGAGATATGATGGGCCTTTCAATATCAAAGGGTTTGAGTATGTCAATTTGAGTATTTTGAGTAATAATATAATAATATAATTGTGTATGATTACCTACAGGGTTACCTACAGGGTTATGTGATAATATGTGATAATGAATTGAATATCTGCTCATCTACAGATGTAGGATCTTAATTTGAGCCAGTTTTCTACAGCAGGAAAATCATCTTGCAGTAATAGGACATGTGAATGATTATGTGGATCATAGTTAATGGATATTTTTGTAGGGGTTGATATATCAAGTCTGAAATTTCAAAGTGGAAATTACAAACTTCAGAAGCATTTTTAATCCTTAAATACACTACAAGTTTACAATTTCCTGCAACAGGGTGATCAAATTAAGATCCTACACCTGTACACATTTCTGCGGACAGTATGTTTGAAGTCATTATCAATGTCTCTGAAGATCAACAGTGGGTCTGTTGATCTACTGTTTTTGTGTGTGTCCTAGTTTTCCTCTCCCCACAAGTACTTTGTGCCTCATTAATAAAATGGAGCTAAATGAACCATGAGCACACTTCACACCTCCCAGATCATCAGCTTCAGACAAAACAGGAAATTAGGTGTGAGGTAATAATTATGTGGTACAGAGTATTTAAAGACACAGTCTGTACTGTACCTGTAATCTGATGGGCCTATGAGCTCAACGAATATGGATTTATGAACTCAAACCCAACTCCTCCATCCAATATTCCCAACCCAGGGACCAAGAGTCTTGCTCCGTTTGGGCTCAAATGTTGAGGATTTTCCACAAGCAGTAATATCTGTTATTAATGTTATTGTCTAGAGAAAATAAGAATGCCTCACTCCTGTTCACTGCAGTTCATAATCCTTAGATTTTTGGTGTGTAAAGAGTTAATGAAGACAGGACTGGTGATGGTCTGAAACCATGGCTCCCCTGGTGGACACCTGCTGTTTAATCACCTTTTAAACATGCGTTGGAGCAGCACACACACACACAACACACACAGGGAGTTTTGTGTAGGAACAACGCACAGCCTGTTGAGACTCTGGGTTTGTCTTCTGGCCAACGCCTTGTGTAGCTAGAAATCCTCAAGATGGCCAACGCCTTGAGGGAGAACAGAGAGATGTGTAGCTAGAAACCCTCAATATGGCCAACACCTTGAGGGAGAACAGAGAGATGTGTAGCTAGAAACCCTCAAGATGGCCAACGCCTTGAGGGAGAACAGAGAGATGTGTAGCTAGAAACTCTCAAGATACCCAGCATGCCACACAGACTGATGTATCTGTTATATCTTCTGTGAAGGGCTGATGTGAAGATCTGATGTGAAGAGCTGATGTGAAGAGCTGATGTGAAGCGCTGATGTGAAACGCTGATGTGAAGCGCTGATGTGAAAGAGCTGATGTGAAACGCTGATGTGAAGCGCTGATGTGATGCGCTGATGTGAAGCGCTGATGTGAAGCGCTGATGTGAAAAGCTGATGTGAAGATCTGATGTGAAGAGCTGATGTGATGCGCTGATGTGAAGTGCTGATGTGAAGCGCTGATGTGAAGAGCTGATGTGAAAGAGCTGATGTGAAGAGATAATGTGAAAGAGCTGATGTGAAGCGCTGATGTGAAGAGCTGATGTGAAAGAGCTGATGTGAAAGATCTGATGTGAAGAGCTGATGTGAAGCGCTGATGTGAAGCGCTGATGTGAAGGGCTGATGTGAAAGAGCTGATGTGAAAGAGCTGATGTGAAGAGCTGATGTGAAAGAGCTGATGTGAAAGATCTGATCAGAAGAGCTGATGTGAAGGGCTGATGTGAAGAGCTGATGTGAAAGAGCTGATGTGAAGAGCAGATGTGAAGAGCTGATGTGAAAGAGCTGATGTGAAGAGCTGATGTGAAAGAGCTGATGTGAAAGAGCTGATGTGAAAAAGCTGATGTGAAAGAGCTGATGTGAAAGATCTGATCAGAAGAGCTGATGTGAAGGGCTGATGTGAAGAGCTAATGTGAAAGAGATGATGTGAAGAGCAGATGTGAAGAGCTGATGTGAAAGAGCTGATGTGAAGAGCTGATGTGAAAGAGCTGATGTGAAAGAGCTGATGTGAAGAGCTGTTGTGAAGGGCTGATGTGAAAGAGCTGATGTGAAAAAGCTGATGTGAAGAGCTGATGTGAAGACCTGAGGTGAAAGAGCTGATGTGAAAGAGCTGATGTGAAGAGCTGATGTGAAGAGCTGATGTGAAAGAGCTGATGTGAAGAGCTGATGTGAAGAGCTGATGTGAAAGAGCAGATGTGAAGAGCTGATGTGATGAGCTGATGTGAAGCCCTGAGGTGAAGCCCTGAGGTGAAAGAGCTGATGTGAAGGGCAGATGTGAAAGAGCTGATGTGAAGAGCTGATGTGAAGAGCTGATGTGAAAGAGCAGATGTGAAGAGCTGATGTGATGAGCTGATCTGAAGAGCTGATGTGAAAAGCTGATGTGAAGAGCTGATGTGAAAGAGCTGATGTGAAGAGCTGATGTGAAGAGCTGATGTGAAGAGCTGATGTGAAAGAGCAGATGTGAAGAGCTGATGTGATGAGCTGATGTGAAGAGCTGATGTGAAGAGCTGATGTGAAGGGCTGATGTGAAAGAGATTATGTGAAGAGCTGATGTGAAGAGCTGATGTGAAAGAGCTGATGGGAAGAGCTGATGTGAAAGAGCTGATGTGAAAGAGCTGATGTGAAGTGCTGATGTGAAGAGCTGATGTGAAGTGCTGATGTGAAAGATCTGATGTGAAGGGCTGATGTGAAAGAGCTGATGTGAAGAGATAATGTGAAAGAGATGATATGAAGAGCTGATGTGAAAGATCTGATGTGAAGAGCTGATGTGAAGCGCTGATGTGAAGAGCTGATGTGAAGAGCTGATGTGAAAGAGCTGATGTGAAGAGCTGATGTGAAGAGCTGATGTGAAGAGCTGATGTGAAGAGCTGATGTGAAAGAGCTGATGTGAAGAGCTGATGTGAAAAGCTGATGTGAAGAGCTGATGTGAAAGAGCTGATGTGAAGAGCTGATGTGAAGAGCTGATGTGAAAGAGATGATATGAAGAGCTGATGTGAAGACCTGATGTGAAAGAGCTGATGTGAAAATCTGATGTGAAAGAGCTGATGTGAAGAGCTGATGTGAAGAGCTGATGTGAAAGAGCTGATGTGAAGATCTGATGTGAAGAGCTGAGGTGAAGGGCTGATGTGAAAGAGCTGATGTGAAGGGCTGATGTGAAAAGCTGAAGTGAAGAGCTGATGTGAAGAGCTGATGTGAAAGAGCTGATGTGAAAAAGCTGATGTGAAGAGCTGATGTGAAAGAGCCGATGTGAAGAGCTGATGTGATGAGCTGATGTGAAGAGCTGATGTGAAGAGCTGATGTGAAGAGCTGATGTGAAAGAGCTGATGTGAAGAGCTGATGTGAAGAGCTGATGTGAAGAGCTGATGTGAAAGAGCTGATGTGAAAGAGCTGATGTGAAAGAGCTGATGTGAAGAGATAATGTGAAGAGCTGATGTGAAAGAGCTGATGTGAAGATCTGATGTGAAGAGCTGATGTGAAAGAGCTGATGTGAAGAGTTGATGTGAAGAGCTGATGTGAAGAGCTGATGTGAAGAGCTGATGTGAAAGAGCTGATGTGAAAGACCTGATGTGAAAGATTTGATGTGAAGAGCTGATGTGAAAGAGCTGATTTTAAGAGCTGATGTGAAGAGCTGATGTGAAAGAGCTGATGTGAAGCGCTGATGTGAAACGCTGATGTGAAGAACTTATGTGACCACTACACGTAAAACACTCATACCCTTTTAATAAGGGGATAAGTGATTGGCCAGAATCAACTATGAATCTCAGACATTATGATCCAAATCATCCACTCAGGACAGCCATTGGCATAATCAGGGATGCATGTAGAACCAGAGGTCAGAACAGAATCCCATTTCCATCAATGACCTCCAGACTGTGACACTTGTATCTGTAACAACGGCCCCCGTGATGACATAATAAACATGCGACCCTGTGTCCAGGTTTGTCAGTAGAAGTGTCCTTTAACGGCAAATACACTCTCTAATTGGTTTGCCTCTCCCATGGCGGTGGGAGCCCTGCCTGTAATTGCCCACCAAAAGGAGGTGTTTCGCAGCCCCGTGTAGGTCCGAGCTGATGGGTGCACTCATGTCCTTCAGTACATTACCCAGGGATCACCTGGAGGAGGGTGACACAGATAGATCTCCCTCATATGCCCCATGGGGGTGTCTGATAGCTTAAAAGCAAGGTAGCCACAGGAGACCCATTGACCTCGGGACATGAGATGGGGGCATGTGTGATGGAGTGGGGGGTTGGGGGTAGAGGATGCTGGGCTGGGATGGAGAGAAATATATGGGAAGGAGAGAGGACAGTCATCTCTGCACTCCTCCTGTCACTTACATTTAAGTCATTTAGCAGACGCTCTTATCCAGAGCGACTTACAGTTAGTGAATACATATTTTTTTTACACTGGCCCCCTGTGGGAATCGAACCCACAACCCTGCCGTTGCAAACGCCATGCTCTATCAACTGAGCTACATCCCTGCCGGCCATTCCCTCCCCTACCCTGGACAACGCTGGGCCAAATGTGCGCCGCCCATGAGTCTCCCGGTCGCGGCCGGCTGCGACAGAGCCTGGATTTGAACCAGGATCTCTAGTGGCACAGTTAGCACTGCAATGCAGTGCCTTAGACCACTGCGCCACTCAGGAGCTCACTGCGCCACTCAGGAGCCACTTGATCCCCTGTTCAGTCGCTGTTGCTTTAATCAAGGACAATGCTTCAAAGAACACACTGCCTGCCACTGCACACACAGACCAATTATTTAATGTGTGTGTGCGAGAAGATACGTGTGGATATCTATCTAAGCTCATTTGTGCGTCTACATGAGCATGTGCATAGCTGTGTGTGTTTGGTGGTGAGCTGGTGCGTCAGTTCAATGTATGTGTTTGAGTGAGTGTTTGTACATGTGATAGTGTACGTCTGTCAGTGTGTTTATATGACTGTAGGTCCGGGAACCAGCCAGGCCAGGGCTCGCTGTTCTGGGGGAATAGCAGGAAAAGCAAGGCCCCCTGCGCCTGCAGCAGGAAGGAATAACTTGGTCAGCTCAGCGTTCAGCTCAGGCATGTTTGTGGACAGCCCAGAGGAAACTTGCGTATGTGTGGTAATGTCAGCGTTAATGTTATGATTGGTTGGGTAGAGGGCCTTTGATGACACGCTTAATGAGAGGTCTTAGGGAGCAGCCCAGCGGGGAGAGGGAGAGACCTCCCACATCAAACACTCTCTCTCTCTCTCTCTCACACACCCCTCGTCTCATTCCACACACAACTCCCCCTCCCTCTCCCTCCTCTCCTTCCACTGGAAAAGTCCATCTTTCAGATACATTCCTCTCTTAAAGCCCCTCACTCCTCTCCTTCCCTTGCGTGGCTTGTGGAGTTTCCATTTTCAGGGCAGATGATAGAAAAATCGGAACTAATTCCTGCAAGGAAAAATACAAGATAAAAAGCAGAGTTGATGCATTGCGTTAAAGCTGCATGTTTTTGTCCTGTCGGCTGTTTAAAAATCTGTCTGTGTGTTTATGGTTTGTGGTGAGAGTGTGTGCCTGAGTGTGTTCCTCTTGAAGAGCAGCTCATTTCTGAGAGAGGGCTAATCTCTAATGAGGGATCCAAAACAGAGGGGGAGTCAAGCAGCTCACGAGATGTGAGATGAGGACAATATGAGGAGGTTGCTGAACAGACACTCAGCTGAACTACAACCTGAGCCCGTGGATAAACCCCTAGACACACACAGCCTTAAGACACTAATTCACCTAGCTACAGTATCATGTTGCACTATAACACAGATGTAAGTGGTATGTCACTGTATTAACATACATCATGCTATACACAGATACATACAAATGCCTGACTGACTATGGCACTGCACAACCACAAACTCAGCTATCCACATTAAAGAGAGATATCAGAGCCTTTCTTTCTGCGTGTCATATTCTCCCATCTCTTCTCTGAGAAGTTTACTCAGCTTGGGAATTACATCTTACAGATGGCTGCTCCGCTCTGCTCAGGGAACAGGCTAATGTCACAAGGGGAAAATATTATTGCAGGACTGACCTCTGTTTGAAAGTGTTCCCAGTGAGTGTTTTCTGTGACCCCCTGAGATATCAACGTCCTCATCAAAGGTCTGATACTGCTGTAGCTGAACTGAACATATTGACTTCACTCTGGAGGGAAAAGGATGCAAACCAATGGCAGTTCCTGTGATCTCCCGACCTACTGTACACTGTAGATGACACTTTGTAGGTGCATTGATAACCCAATCTAACCCTTCACTGGCATTATGCACAGCTCTTGGCGTTGTGTGTGTATTTTAAAAGCATTTGGGGGATGAAGGGACAGCTTCAGATGTTTACAATGTGTGCAATATGAAATAAGTATTGAAATGTTTTTCTCTCTATTTATTTTCTGTATTAAAACTTATTATAAAATCAATCAATCAATTGACCTGTTCTATTTGCCTCGTTCGGCCATTTTGTTTTTGGAGCACAGAAATATCCACGTTTTCTGGCCCTCTTTTTTGGAGATGTAAGAGATGAGCCTGTTTTCTCAGAGAGGAAAAGGCCTTGTGGTGTTTTCTTTAGACCACGCTCTAGTGATGAACATACTATACATCCATAAATTAACATCAAAGTGTGTCTGTGGTTAGGGAAATGCTTGGGAAGTATATTTGAAGACCCAGCATGACTTCTTCACTCACTCTCCTCCCCCTATCAGCTGCTGCTGAGGATAGGAGGGGAGGAGGTTGAGGAGGAGGAGGAGGAGGAGGAGGAGGAGGAGGAGGAGGAGGAGGAGGAGGAGGAGGAGGAGGAGGGATTTGTTTGTTTCAAAGAACTCTGATAGTTCTTTCATCGTGTAACATTATGTGATTTTATTCTCGCATCTGTCCCTGAATGAGCCAACATTACATTACATCTACTGTAGCCTACAGAAAACAACATCAGGTTGTTACATAGTTGGCCCATGGTTACTGAAAATATGAAATGTCATGAGGGATGAAAAATTGTCTGATTCTATGGAGTGTGTAAACCCTTGTACCAAACAGAAAATGCCATTGAGTCTAGATAAGCATATAGTTACAGTGAATAGACTCCTCCTCTCTTTTGATACTGTGATGTCACGAGAGGCTGTGTCCTGGAGGGACGTTACATCCCCCTGAGGTGGCTGCAAACCCAGACAGCTATGGCTCCATCTGCTGGTATGGTCGGGAACTCCAACCCTCTGTGGCCAATCTTCCCACGCAGCTGAAACCAATCAGGGGCTCTGGGAAGAAGAGAATTGTGTTATAATTTCGTTAGTTGCCGAAGACCTTTAATAAAATCCTTGTTTTGGTTGAACCTGGACTCCTTGCACTACTTGGGCAATCCCGCTGGAAGCGGTAGCCTCTCGTGGCATCACAGATGGTGGAGAATACGGGCACGCTCAAGCGTTAATAGTGCATGTCAGAGGAGGATACCGAAGGTTTGATCACCCAGTTTTCCAAGCTGGCCGTGAGGCTCCCCGCTCGACTGAAATGGAGGACATATTGAAAGCCCTTGTTGCTGGCCAGCAAGCCCAGATGCAAGCAAACGTGGCTCTCTTGGAGGAGCAAAAGAAAGCCAACCTTCTGAAGGCAGAGGAATTGCAGTTGCAGAGACAGAGGGTGGTCCAAAATACCCGCCCAATAAAGGCAAGTGACTTTATATCTAAGATGGGAGCTACCGATGACATTGAGGCATACCTGCATGCATTTGAGGCCACGGCCACTAGGGAAGCCTGGCCCAAGCAACAGTGGGTTGGTCTGTTAGCCCCCCTTTCTAACCGGGGAAGCGCTGAATGCTGTCCGGGACCTGGGCCCTGACCAGGTTACTGACTATGATGCCCTGAAGTCTGAGATCCTCAGCAGATATGGACTCACAAAGTTTGGTATGGCCCAGCGCTTTCACAGTTGGACCTTCCAACCAGACCAACCTCCTCGGGCGCAGATGCATGAACTTGTCCGAATCGCAAGGAAATGGCTGGATCCGCAGAGGAATACAGCAGCGGCGGTGGTGGAGGCCGTTGTGGTGGATCGTTACCTACGCGCCCTGCCTTATGAGGCAAAACGGTTCATCAGTCAACAGGCCTTGACCACGGCTGATCTGACCGTGGAAGCTGTGGAAAAGTACCAGGCCACAGCGGAGATGCTGAATGCTTCCCGAAAAGACCCCAGGAGTGCGGCCCCACCACAAATGGGAAGGACCCGTCCAAAGGACCCCCAGGTCTCGAACCCAGCCACGTCAGGACTTATCCCGGCTCAGGGGGAGCCAGAAACCAGGCGGGTCCAAGAAGAGTACACCAGGAGGGGGAAACTCGACAGTGTTACCGGTGTGGGGAGATGGGACATATCTCCTGGCAGTGTGGGAAACCAGCCGATGAACCTATGCCCACTGCGGAGTCCTCCAGCTCAGCACCCACACACCCGTGTTGCCTCGCTCTTGGGAGTCGTAGATGGCGGCCCAGATCGACCCCCACCTGCCCGGTAACTGTGAATCACCATGATGTGGAGGCCTTACTGGATTCTGGTAGCCGGGCCACCCTGGTGCGTAAGGATTTGGTGGGCCCAACGTGTCTGACCCCGGGAAAAGTCCTCCCAGTTTCCTGTGTCCATGGGGACACCAGAGAATACCCCATTACTGAACTTACAATGACCAGCACACGGGGAACCATACACACCGACAGGCGGGGGTGGTTGATTCCCTCCCCGTCCCTGTCCTAATTGGACGAGACTGCCCAGCCTTTTACCCACTCTGGAGAGAGTCTCAGGAGAGATAACCCGAGTACCTCGAAACGGAGAGGCAAGACTCATCCTGGGAAGGCTCCGGTGCAATCCTCCGAGTTACTCACTCCCGCCCGGGCTCTGATAGGGGATGGCAGGTGCCCAGACCGACACCGAGACTGGTCCGGATACGGGAGAAGAGAACGCAGCCCAGGAAAGTGCTCCGTTCTCCAGTGAAGGAGACGTCCCAGGCACCCAAGAGCTTCCCCCTCTCACAGGCCAGTATGGTACGGCTCAATTACAAGATCCTACTCTTGCAAATGCCTTAAGAAATGTGCAGGTATTAGAAGGTGTAGTGTTAGGTGATAAGACAACCCCTACTTACCCCCCATTTCGCAGTAAACCGGGGGTTGAGTATATCAGATAGTCAAGAAAAATGAGGAAGTGCATGAACAGCTCCTCGTGCCACAGCCCTATCGGGCCACAGTACTCAACCTAGCCCACACACACCCGCTAGGGGGCCCACTTGGGGGTAGAGAAGACTAAGGAAAGAATCATGCAACGTTTCTTTTGTGCCAGGAGTACACAAAGAGATAGAGAACTACTGCCGTAGTTGCCCTGAGTGTCAGCAGGTTGCGCCAAAGCCCACATATAGAAACCCGCTCATTCCCTTGCCCATTATCGAAACTCCTTTTGAGAGGATTGGATTAGACATAGTCGGGCCCTTACCGAAAAGTGCCAGGGGACATCAATACATTCTGGTCATTCTGGACTATGCGTCCCGGTACCCGGAGGCCATTCCGCTGAGGAAGGCTACATCCAGACAAATCGCCAAGAGCTGTTCCGTCTCTCAACTAGTCTGGGAATCCCAAAAGAGATATTGACGGACCAAGGGACTCCATTCATGTCCAGGGTGATGAAAGAACTCTGTGCTTTACTGAAAATCAAACAGCTGAGAACCTCGGGTCTACCACCCCCAGACAGATGGCCTAGTCGAACGTTTTAACAAAACACTAAAATCCATGCTGCGAAAGCGGTAGGGGAAGATGGGCGCAACTGGGATCAGCTGTTACCATACATATTATTTGCGGTGAGAGAGGTACCTCAGTCTTCTACTGGTTTTTCACCCTTTGAGCTCTTGCTTTCCTACAGACCCAGAGGACTGCTCGACATCGCCAAGGAGGCCTGGGAGGAGCAGCCATGCCAACAGCGGACACTGATCGACCCATGTAGGGGGCTATGAGGGAGAGAATGAAGGCCATCTATCCCATGATGCGGGAACACATGGAGGCCAGTCAGCGGCAACAGCAAGCCTCCTACAACAGATCTGCTCAGCCCAGGGAGTTTAAGCCGGGGGACAGAGTGCTGGTCCTGGTGCCAACCGTTGAGTGCAAATTCCTGGCAACCTGGCAAGGACCATATGAGGTCATTGAACGCATGGGAGAAGTAAACTACAAGGTGAGGCAACCAGATAAAAGGAAAACTGAGCAGATTTATCATGTTAACCTTTTAAGAAGTGGCACGCCAGAGAGGCGCTGTTTAGCTCTCTACCCCCCACAGAGACCCAGGAACCGGCGCGAGAAGAGGTTCAGCTGGGTCCAAATCTGTCCCCACATCAACGACAGATGGCCCTGGAACTCGTGGAGCAGAACCAGGATGTCTTCTCCTCCCTTCCCGGTCACACAGAGGTGGTCCAACATGAGATCCGCACCATGCCTGGCCGAACGGTAAACCAGCGCCCGTACCGCGTGCCAGAGGCTCGTAAAGTGGTTATACAGAAGGAGGTAAGGAAGATGCGGGAGTTGGGAGTAATCGAAGAGTCCCACAGTGCCTGGGCAAGTCCCATCAGTACTAGTTCCCAAGCCAGACGGTTCAGTACGATTTTGTAATGACTATCGAAAGTTGAATGAAGTGTCTGAATTTGATGCATACCCAATGCCTCGTGTCGATGATTTAATAGACTCCTTGGGGCATGCTCGTTTCATAACCACTCTTGATCTCACAAAGGCTACTGGCAGGTGCCCTTGACCCCGGCGTCTAAGGAGAAGACAGCCTTTGCCACCCCCGGAGGGGCTCTACCAGTATACCCGACTTCCGTTTGGTCTCCACGGGGCACCTGCCCGTTCCAACGCCTGATGGATCGAGTCCTTGCGCCCCACAAGAGTGCACGAGCGGCTTATTTGGATGATGTGGTTATACAAAGTCAGGATTGGGCCAGCCACCTACCCGGGTACAAGCGGTGCTGGATTCGCTCAGGGAAGCAGGGCTCACGGCAAACCCGAAGAAGTGCAAGGTGGCCTTCAGTGAGACAAACTACCTGGGGTACACCATTGGGCGGGGGTTGGTCAAACCACAGGAAGCCAAACTGCGGGCCATACAGGACTGGCCGCAGCCCATCAACAAGAAGCAAGTAAGGTCATTTTGGGCCTCGCTGGCTACTATAGACGCTTTATTGCAGATTTTGCTACCATAGCGGCACCATTGACGGAGCTGACGACCAAACGCCACTCACGAATGGTGAAGTGGAACCCTGCGGCGGAGGCGGCTTTCCGCAACCTGAAGCGAGCACTCTGCTCCAGTCCGATCCTGGTGGCACCAGACTTCAAGAAGGAATTCATTGTCCAAGCGGATGCTTCGGAGGTGGGTCTGGGTGCTGTCCTCACCCAGGCACATGACGGGGAAGAACATCCCATTCTCTACCTAAGCAGGAAGTTACTTCCCAAGAGAGAAGAACTATTCAACGGTGGAGAAGGAATGTCTGGCTGTAGTCTGGGCCCTGGAGTCCCTTCGGCTTCTATCTCCTGGGCCGACGTTTCATGGTGGTATCTGATCACGCCCCCTCTGCAGTGGATGGCCAAGAACAAGGAATCAAACAGTAGAGTAACCAGATGGTTTTTGAGCTTGCAACCGTTTAACTTTTCGGTTGTCCACAGGGCTGGCAAGCACCACGGAAATGCGGACGCCCTCTCCCGGCGTGATGCCTTCTTCACTGCCTTTACCCCGACGAGGACGTCGGTCCCGAGGAGGGGGATGTGTGATGTCACGAGAGGCTGTGTCCTGGAGGGACGTTACATCCCCCTGAGGTGGCTGCAAACCCAGACAGCTATGGCTCCATCTGCTGGTATGGTCGGGAACTCCAACCCTCTGTGGCCAATCTTCCCACGCAGCTGAAACCAATCAGGGGCTCTGGGAAGAAGAGAATTGTGTTATAATTTCGTTAGTTGCCGAAGACCTTTAATAAAATCCTTGTTTTGGTTGAACCTGGACTCCTTGCACTACTTGGGCAATCCCGCTGGAAGCGGTAGCCTCTCGTGGCATCACAATACAAAGGAAGGTTGGTGAGAGAGGTTGTTGTTGTGGCTCCTGTCTGATTACAGATCAACCAGCTAAATGATAGCTCATCAACAGACCGCTTTGTTACCAGGAAACTACTGTGATCTACGAGCATGACCAAATATTAAAAGGAACTAATATCTCATATGTGACAGAGGTTAAATTAGTTGACTGTGTGAACTTGGCCTTTGAGTGATAAACTACCTGACACTTCTTCATTGATAAATCTATTTGTATTATTTGTATTATGTATCATTTATATTACAGGGATGATTTTATGTTTTAATTACATATTCAAACTGAGCAATTGGGGGAGATGGGCCTTGGTCAGGGAGGTGACCAAGAACCTGATGGTCACTCTGACAGAGCTCCATAGTTCCTCTGTGGAGATGGGATAACCTTCCAAAAGGAGAACCATCTCTGCAGCACTCCACCAATCAGGCCTTTATGGTAGAGTGGCCAGGCGGAAGCCACTCCTCAGTAAAAGGCACATGACAGCCCGCTTGGAGTTTGCCAAAAGGCACCTAAAGGACTCTCAGACCATTAGAAACAAGATTCTCTGGTGGTGGCAGCATCATGCTGTGGGGATGTTTTTCAGCGGCAGGGACTGGGAGACTACGCAGGAGTGGCTTCGGGACAAGTCTCTGAGTATAAAAAATGTATGAACTCACTAACTGTAAATCGCTCTGGATAAGAGCGTCTGCTAAATGACTAAAATGTAAAAAATATTCATTCATATACATTGAATAGTGGTCGGCCTAGTATCCGTATAGCAGTGTATAGAAATAGCGACAACCCGAATATTTCACCAGTACTACAGAAAAGTCTTAATTTTGCTTGAAGATAATCTTAACACAATCCAGCTCATAAAGCCCACGGTGGTAAATGATTCTCATGAGAACTCACTTTTCCCCCACGTTGACGTTGTCAAACTGCAATTCCGATCTGCATCGATGGAGGGCTGTCTGTACTCTATTCCCTCATCGCGGCGTCAGCCAACATTTATCTTGAATGATACTGTATGTGAATGTCATGTTTTATTAGAACTATCACCATTATCTGACAAAGAGGTAAAACACTAGCCGCAATAGAAGTGATCATAAATGAAGGAACAATCAATATCATAATCACATCATCATTATCTTATAGAAAAAAAATCCCAATTATGTGTATAATCAGTATAATTGTATGCCTGTGTTTAGAAAACATTCATTTATTATAATTATAGGCCTGTGTTTTATTGACAAAAAAGCCTATAAATATGTTTTTTTGTATTGTGTTTTCTGGTAAGTCCAATTCTATTCCTTCACAGCTGCTTTTCACATGACGAGAATGTGTGGGCATAATACCTTAGATGCAGAGATAATGTACCCTATTAGATGTGGAATAAATAAATAAATGCATTTTGTGCCAAATAATTATTCATATTTTTATGATTCCAGTCTCATGATAAGTTATTTCTAGACAAATTATATGTTGTGACAAAAATCGATGATTATTTTAATAGACTATTTTCATGTAAATTCGTTATCGTTCTCTTCTCACAATTTGCCATTATATTGAATTAATAATTTTCAACAATCCCTGTTGCACGCTATTCGATCATTTCTGTGCTAAAACTAACACACACAATTCGATGTATTAAATCTATTTTTATTACGTGAAATAAATCAATGTTAAGACCCTGGTCAAAATGCAAATTAGATGAGAAGACTGTGGGATACACCTAGTAATGAGTTTAATATGTTAACTGCAGCGCCAGATTGATCGTTTGTGACTAAAATTGTAGTAGGCCTATTCGTTGAACAAAAAATCCTAAATCTTATTCGGTTATTTGTATATAGCGGGATAAACCTAGTAATGAGTTGAATATGTTAACTGCAGCGCCAAATTCATCGTTTGTGACTAAAATTGTAGTAGGCCTATTCGTTGTACAAAAAATCCTAAATCTTATTCGGTTATTTGGATATCAGGTAAGGAGAGACAGTAAACAGTAAGGTGAATTGCAACACGAGTTATGTCGTTTTCTCCTCATCTCTTATTTCTAGAACTTTGGATACTCACACAAAACAGGAGGACATTAAATGTTGCACTATGATGGGGCTGTTGTACACCTTGTAATTGAGGAGTGGATGCTCTCACAGGAGAGTCGCAAGAAGAATTTATCCAAATAAAATAAAATCCTATTTTATTGGTCACATACACATATTTAGCAGATGTTAATGCGGGTGTAGCGAAATGCTTGTGTTCCTACATCCAACAGTGCAGTAGTATCTAACATTTCACAAAAATACACAAATCTAAAAGTAAAGAATGGAATTAAGAAATATATAAATATTACGACGAGCAATGTCGGAGTGGCATTGACTAAAATACAGTAGAATAGAAAACAGTATATACATATGAGATGAGTAAAGCAGTATGTAAACATTATTAAAGTGACTAGTGTTCCATTATTAAAGAACTCACCAGAGAATGTCCCATAGGTGGTGGTCTTACAGGTTAGATCAGGGCTCTCCAACCCTGTTCCTGGAGAGCTATGGTCCTGTAGGTTTTCACTCCAACCCTAATCTATCACAAATTAATCTAATAATTAGCTGGTTATGTACAGGAGGGTAGCTCTCAAGGAACAGGTTTGGAGATAGCAATATAGATTTGTATGAGACTCCGTCTGAAATTGATAATCGTGAAGTTATTTTAAATAGCCAACATAAAAAAAAAAAACGAATAATGATTCTGAATTAAAAAATTAAATGTATGTAAAAAGCAGCCAAGAAATCAAGATCTTTAGGCTGAAATATGTTTGAACTTAATGTGAATCATTTGCAAGCAGACGCTGTCAGTTGCTATGATGTTGTGTGTTTAAAAAGCACTGTAAGCAACAAAGTGAAAATCTTATAATTTTGTTTATTAGTCTATTAGTAAAACAATTTGTAACCTTTAGAATAATATTGATTTTATTTTCAGTATAATCTTCATAGGGAATAAGTCATTTAAAGGTACATGCTGTTGGGGAGCGTTAGGACTTCTGCCTGTTAGGACTTCTGCCTGTTAGGACTTCTGCCTGTTAGGACTTCTGCCTGTTAAAGTCTATTTCTATTCTCCTTCTGCCCCTGCATTCAGATGATTTAACACACATGCATGCCTGGCTCATCCCCTTGGTTAACTAAACGGTTAACAGTTTAAGGCCTAATTGATTTTCTCCTCCCTGGCTCCTCCTTTGTGAGATGGAACTGTATGTAAGTCCTATTTCAGCAAATTTGATAAATCAATTAAGGTCAAGGAGACTTATATGAATTTAAGTGTCTGGATGGAATTAGGTTTTGGTACAATTTGTTGAATGTTTAAGCTGATGATATTAGGGTCGATCCATCAAACAGGTTGGAGGGCGTTCTGCTCAGGGCTATGTATGGGTAAGGAGGGTGTGTGTGGGTGGGGTATGAATGGGTAAGGATGGTGTGTTTGGTGTGTGGGGTGTGTGGTGTGTGTAGGGGGGGTGGGAGCAGCTGGTCTGTCGTGGATTGACTTAACCTCTGTCACTTTGATGGCCTTTGTGTTTCCGCTAGTCCAAAGGAGAAGCAGATGTCCCTGTACCCCCTGACACCCCTCTAACAGGTACACACCCTCACAGGGAGTGGGGACACATCCATACACACACACACACACACATACACAAACACACACATACATGAGTAGGGGGTACTCACATACACACAAACACACCCTCCAACATGTACACTGTGTCTGAGGGTTATATAATGAAATTACAAGCACAGAATGTGAGATGTGAGGCATACACATACACACACAGATTCTCACAGAGATAGACCAGCAGAATGAGCAAGGGCCATTGATGTAGCCTTTTAAATGAAGTCTTGGTCTCTGGAGCACCCAGACATTGTATGTTATTTCTTTGGCTGAATTAAGACTGTGTAATGAATACCTCCCCCCCCTCCCCCCTCCCCCCCCCCCTCCCCGGTCCCTCCCTCTGCCGCATTACCCCCCACCCGATCCCCACCCCACCCCCTCTCCGTTCCCTCAGTGAAAGGGAATTCACTCTGTAATGAATGTTAACCAGTCATGAAATGAGACTGCCCAAACAGGAAGGCCAAACTGCCTCTCTCTCTCTCTCTCTGTCTCTCTCTGTGTCTCTCTGTGTCTCTCTGTCTCTCTCTCTCTCTCTCTCTCTCTCTCTCTCTCTCTCTCTCTCTCTCTCTCTCTCTCTCTCTCTCTCTCTCTCTCTCTCTCTCTCTCTCTCTCTCTCTCTCTCTCTCTCTCCCTGTATGGTGTTGTGATTCAACATTTGACTGAAAAGTTTTTGATAGCCCTCTGGAGTTGCTCCACAAATAGCTTAGCTTGGTGCATATTTGCCTTGTTTCCTTCCCATTTTGAGAGAGAAAGGCCATTGTGTACTGGCAGCCAGGCAATCATTTTCATTGGTTTTGGCAATTTGTGAGTGTTGGGATGAGGCAGAATAATTTAGATTAATAATTTATGCTCCATTAAAATCTATGGTTCGGATTAGGGCCACATGTCAGCTGTGTCTGAAACTCTGAATATAATCTAATCTTTTCAAGATGATTCTGTCTGTGTTGTAGACAAACAAAGGCAAATGTTTTCCTAACAACATTTGGAATCATTTCCAGCTTGTGAGAAAAGTATTTATCATCCAATGTGCACCTCATTAGCCGCTCATACAATTTGAAAATATTGAAATAATAAGAAATAATAAACCCATTTGACTTAACCAATCCTACGTGTATTAGATATTAGTTTGTTGATCATTTTCCCATCTTGTTTGTTGATAATTTGCTGTAGAAATTCTCCTCTGGCAAAACAAGACAACAATTAAATGCTATTGAGTTTCATTTTGTGTCACGCGGTAAACATTATTTTGCTGAGTGCAGAACATGAATACAAACATGCACTGATGCAGTGTAGAAGAATTCCATCCGATCTCTGTGTTCCTTATTTACCATCCTTTAAGCTTTTTGCAGTGCATCGACAGCAGATCACACAGTATATTATACCCAGCTGTCTCAATACTCCAAATAACTATTGTCCAGAGCATGAACTGCTGAACCCCTGACAGTGTACTGTACCTGCCTGTGAAGCTCTGGACCCTACAGGTTCTCTTGGGTGGTCCCTCCATTCAAAGGCTCAGGGTGAGGGAGGTCCAGTGGGAGAGAGGGCCAGGGGGAGGGAGGGCCAGGGGAGGGAGGGCCATGACCAGTTCACAGAGACAATAAGGAGAAGACAGCAGGGAATTCATTAAGCAAATTAGCCAAACAGTAAAGACATCTGTATGTCTACCTTCACATTCCTCTCTACCTCCTTCTTCTCTCTCTCTCTCTCTCTCTCTCTCTCTCTCTCTCTCTCTCTCTCTCTCTCTCTCTCTCTCTCTCTCTCTCTCTCTCTCTCTCTCTCTCTCTCTCTCTCTCTCTCTCTCTCTCTCTCTCTCTCTCTCTCGTTATCCTCATTCCTCCCATTAGCTGCATTGTGACCATACTTTGTATACATACCATTGAGCCTGTGTTATGCATCACCCTCTCACAATCTTACAATGTTGCGGATATCACTTCCTATCTATTGTTATTGCTCTGCTCTCTCCTCCGTCTTCTTTGTGAATGGTGTCTGACCTAGTCCGGGATTCGATCCGATCAGCGGTAGATCCGCGCTATAGCGCACTTGACATTTAACGGTAATTTCCGATTGTGCCTTTAAAAGGTGCATAGTCGACAAAGTGCGATCGGATGGAATCCCGGCCCTATACTCTCACAATTACAAAAGTCTTTGATCAAGACTGTTGTGTTGTACCCTGTGATATTAGAGAAGTGGAACTTGGCTGACAGCTGGGAACTATTTAACAGGTATCCCTGCAGCTGGCAAGAGACATTCATGAGTTACTGAGAGTTGTAAATGCTTTTGATGAATTCACAACACTGTTATTGCAGTCAAATAAAAGCTTACTATGAAAACATGGTGTAAAACTGCCTGTTTTATAGGAACATGTGTTGCCATTTGGTTCAGAACAATATAAGACTGCGGTAATAGCCACAGAATGGATGTGCAGATTTGCAGTCAATCCGTACAATTCACTTAAATGGTCCCTAGTTTATCATCATTGAATTGCATTTCTGGTAAAACCCTATGATTCATTCAGCGCAGTAGTTTGCCTAGAAACACAGTTGTCTGGTTTGCTTTGTGTTTGTGTGACATCATATACACTATTAGTCACCATAGTTGAGTGACTGTTGTGTGACAGGGTAATCAAATACCTTGCTTAGCCTTGCAATTTTGTACACAATGTTTGCATCTTCATTAGATAGAGAGACACATTATCCAGTTGAGGACATACAGTATAATGTGTCTAGATTTCTCAGACTTCTAGGAGACCCTGTAGTTATTGGGGCCCTGACAGTGTGTACCTCTGTGCTGCACAGTGCAGCCAACCCACATAAACCATGTGACAATCTCTCGGAGAAATCACTGCTTTGTTTAATTGCGTTCATTTAAGTGCTGAGGTGTTCATGCCTTTTATAGGAACCCAGCTCCTGTGGTATTGACACAGCAGCCCTGCAAATTACGCAGCTGCCATGTTTGATTAATAGCGGCTTGAACAGACACGTTAAACTCTAAACATTTTAAATGCAGTAATAAAAGAGAGCATCATTCACTTTTCATGCGGTTCCCCCATAAAATCACGGCGCACATGAATCATTTGAAGAAAGCTTTTTTTGAATTGACATCATATACTTTGCTCGCTTAGGGGCCAACACACAATCCCTCCCAACACAACGGAGCCACAGGCATCATGGATAGGCATCATCCAATTTTGGTGGAAATGTGTCACCTTAAAACTTGTACTTTTATAGATCCTCTGACATTCATTAAATTGTTGGGGAAGTGAATGACAGTGTTTGAAATAATCTGTTAAATTGTTGCATTAAGATAATGGAAGAGTTTATACGATATTTAGCTAGCTTTAAATGTTGGTGTAGGAGGCAGAGCAAAGTTGGCAGCACATTTAATCCAAAGTGGCCCATAAATGCATTTTATAATGGACAGGGGAGATGATTCCATTAATGTCATAGCATGTACTTTCACACTGAGTAAATGTTCTACCGGAGGTAAGCTATTCATGATCACACATTTTTAAGTGATACATTGAATTATCCTTCTAAATAATTAATAGACTCAAAAATCCTTCAGGAATCCCATTCCTGAACACCTCCTTTACTCTGAGCTGAGCAGCCATTGAGGCCCATTTGGGTCCCACACGTGGAATCCTCTCAGTCAGGCACGTGCACAGATAGGGATCTACAATAAGTCAAAGCGCCTGCCTAAAGGTGCTCCCCCTGTGAAAGTGCCCCTCCAAATAATATTTATCTATAGAGTTTGTAGATGTTGGATGGCAAAAACTGAATATACAGTATGTGTGCCCTTTTTAGACTTTGAGCACCTTCTAAAAATCTTAGGGGGCACAAAGTATTTGAGGATGGTTGGGGTGGTGGTCCCTCGTCCGGAAGTTGGAGAATTTTGCATTTTTCAAACACCTAAAACAACTTTTCCCTGTAATCTAGGGCCATAATCATTATGCTTAATTCTATGTAAAAAAAATAAAACATGTACATTTTTCTGCATATCTAAGCATACCTCTTGAGCTGTATGTATCCTCCTGACTGGTGGTTCTTTTTTTTAATGAACAACATTTGTATTTGTATTTATTAAGGATCCCCATTACAGGGCCCTGGGGTCCAGCAACATTAAGGCAGCTATATACAATTTAAAATATGACATGACATGACATTTCATAACACTTTTCACAGCACATGAAGTGTGTTCCATCAGGCCACTACTCTACTACAACATACCTACAACACAAAATCCATGTGTACGTGTGTGTAGAGTGCGTGTCTTATCATGTGTATGTGTGTCTGTGCCTGTGTGTGTCTCTTCACAGCCAGCCGCTGTTCCATAAGGTGTAGTTTTACCTGTTTTTAAAATCTGATTCTACTGCTTGCATCAGTTACCTGATGTGGAATAGAGTTCCATGTAGCCATGGCTCTATGTACAACTGTGCGCCTCCCATAGTCTGTTCTTGACTTGGGGATTGTGAAGAGACCTCTGGTGGCATGTCTTGTGGGGTATGCATGGGTGTCTGAGCTGTGTGCTAGTAGTCTGCACGGCCCTGTCTCCCATGCAGGCCAGGGATTCCATCCCTATCATGAGACACCCTTATCACACACACGTGCCCACGAGCCCACAGAACTCTGTCTCTTCTTCTAATAACAGTGGGATCCGCATGGCTGTGTGGTGTTTATGGAGGACCTAAGTGGGCTGGAGCACTCCATACTCTGACACCTCGTTAAAATACCAGCAGCTGCAGTCCTGAAGGCCTAAACTCTAGAGTTTGTGTTAGCTGATAAGCCTCTATAGACTTTAATGGCCTCATTTAGCCAGTTAGACTAATATTATTGTAAGACATGATATTGTGGCGTGACAAGTTGCTCGTGTCCAGAGAGACAGAGACAACAATGTTTTTACTCCCCAGATCGAAGACCTACGTGTTATGAATACAATACATGGATAAAATGTATCCATAGCAATGGCATTTTTAACTTTATATTGGGAGCCAAGTATTTTGTTGTGTCAATAGTGACTGTTTTAAATGATAACAATTTAACATTATACCATACCATTAGAATGTGTCCATTTACAAGTGCTTGGAAGTACATCGTCTTTCTACTTCTAAGTGGGGTAATTAATTTTTCATATAAAAGCCACACAAACAGAAATTGTGTTTAATTTAATTGTCAGAATGATTTGTGCATGTACTTCAGTTGCCACAATGACTATGTAATAACCCCACAACTTCTCCATCATCTCGAGCCTCATGACTGAGCTGAGAGACCTGTTGAAATGGAAGCTGTTAAATTAATTAAGTAACCAAAAATACAAATTTCAATAGCTGGGGAAATAATTGCCTAACCAGCTATTAGGCATTCCATCTGGTCAATTACCTCCCTGTTAGTCTCCCAGCGTTATAAATTACTGACTGGTAATTGGAGCTAGCTGTCAGCTAGAGCACTGAGAGGAACTGAATTACACGGTGTCATTAAAATAAATACATCAAATAATAATCCAATGAAAAATACATTAATTGAGCATGTGTAATTGTTATCTGAAATTAGCCTCTCTCGAGTCTCTCTCCCCTCCCCTCTGCGCTCCGCATCACTCACACCTATTTGAAACCTTTTGAACTGAGAACCCTTCAGATGAAGAGACTCAGAGAGCAGGGAGTCTCTTCATGTGAGAAAATGATTCTGTCTTGAATATCAATAAACACTGAGCTCTTATAGGGCATGGGTGATAGTCATATCCTGGATGCCAGATTACACATAGTAAACACAGTTCATAACCTAATAACAATTGCCGTTAATAGCAATATCTATGGTACAAAAATCACCTGTTTCATTTGTTTACATTTGGACTATTAACATTACTGTATGTTGTAATCTATACATCAAATGTAAAAGCCCACAATGACTTGCACTGAGACATCTATTCTATTACAACATGTAGTATACTGTGAAGAATGCATCAAATAATTATGCAAAACCTATTTCCCAATATAAGAAATATATACATTCCACTGATGAAAGCTATTTTTAAGTACTTCACCATTAAAAACCACAGTAAAAAGACACGTATTTTGGTCATTCTCATCGAGATTAGTTTCATGATTTGGTAAAAAAGGGAGGAAATCCTTTTCTTTTGAACCCTGAGGAGGAGAGTATGTGGCTTGAAACATTTTCCAGTGAATTGATAGTGAACTGATTTATGGCCCTTATTGCACGGTATAATTAATTTTATGCATATGACTTCCGTAACAATTACCATGTGGACCGATTGGAGAAGTTCACTGCTTATATGAAGCCATCTAGAATTGTGAATTCATCACTGAGAGGCCTTGATATCTGGATGAGAGAGGGAGGAGAGAGGGAGGAGAGAGGGAGGAGGAAAAAAATAAATCCTCTCCTAGAATAGAGAAGGATTCTGTAAAAGGGCAAACGTTCTGGGTTGACTAAACCACTTGATGAACTGTGCGCATAAGAAATTCGAAGGACTTGTAAAGAGAACTAACCTCTTGTTCTTCAATTGTGCTCATGTAGAGAAGAGAAGTGTTGAGGTGTCCTTTCAATCTGTTTCTGATCAGCATAAGATGTATGGATAATTCCAAAGGACCTGAAATAAACAGTTAGTTCCTACACTTTAATAGTGAAAAAACATTGGTTTTAGGGACACGTGTTGAACAATAGGACCCAGTAAATTAAGACCCAGTAACATTGTACAGACAAAGAGAAGACAGGTAGAGGGATACAGACAGGTGGAGCCAGGGGAAAGTGACCCCCCCTCCCCCCCAGAAAGAGGTAGAACAGGTGTAAAGTCATGCGGACAGATGAGTGATGTGTGGAGGTTTTCCTATCAGGTGTCTGTCTGGGCGCGGCGTTGGGTCGATTGGATGTGAAGCGTGTGCACCCTGGACGTGTTGCTGCTCGGTCAGGTCCAATCCCCTGGTTGTTTTACTAAGTGACTGATGTCCAAACTGGGGTCAGGAGTAATGAACAGAGCAGTCAGCAGACTACATCCTGGAGAACACACACACACACAAACACACATACACACACATACACACAAATGTCTAGGCCAGAGAGGAGTGTGGGTAAGGCTCAGAATGGGCTGTCCATTGGGCTATAGACTGGGCAGGGAGAGGGAGACAGGGGTCAGAGGTTAGGAGAGATGCAGGCTCAGATTGACACTAACAGTTGGCTCAAACACATCCAGGGAGATCTGATGGGCACATAGCTAAGTATGTGGCATGAACGGCTTACAGGCAAAGGTAAGTACACCTGCTCTGAAAGGGCCAGGGACCAGACCACAGCACGGTTACAACTGCAAAGGTCTAAAGATAACATCATTGATGACATTTAAAGTACAGCTCTAAGCATCTCTTCTAACCTGATTAAAACATAGACCAATTACAGTGCCTTGGCTCAGCAAAGATAATGTATTATGATGCATCATCTATTTAAGCATTGATAATGTAACTGCAGCAGTAACTATGATTTCATTGGAAAAGATGCTTCCCTCTGCAACACTTCTTACTGCGTCTCATTACTGACACCTTATCTTCTGGATGAACAGCAAGTCTTCCCACCAGGGTGAACCAGATATCCCCCCATCCCCCCATATTTCCCCATGTAAATCAACCTCCTACCTGACATCTGACATTATCATGTCTATACCCTGGTGATTGAAAACCCTTAAGGCCTATATCCACTCAACAACACATCACCTTGTGGATCGGCAAAACAAATACTGTATACCAACACATTAATGTCAAGCCATCCGTGTATCGCTTAAATACTGCTCCCCGTTAACGGCCTGGCGGCAACTGGGAGAGAAGATATCTATATTAAAATAAAATGAATGCAGAGGAAAAGCGTTGTTAGATGTATTACCTCTGGCAGAAAACACATTGGGACTGAATTGATCTGGATGACATGAATAATTTAGCTGACACTAAAGGAGGCAATATAAATGCACACATATATTCTAATCTTTCAGCCACTGTTCCGTAAATGCTCTGTTTTCCGGTTCCCTCCATCTCCCCGGCGTGGAACGCAGCTTGCAGGCGGCTACCTCGGAGGCTAAATTAATCCCAAAATGTATCCTTCCTCTCCCCTATTCCACATTCAAAATTATTCACATACAAGATGCATAATAACTATTCTGAGATTAATCCGGAACAGGAATTGGTATCCACTCTCTTTTTTGTGCAGTAAGGGGACGTTTTTTTCTGTTGACCTTTACCTTTACTGCAGTTCCATCTCTCAGGTAATCCAGTGTGGCACCTCTCCTTTCCCCTGGTCCTACCTCTCCCTCTCCACAGCCCGTCCTGCTGACAGTTTACTGTCCTGTCCCTCCATTAAACACACTGGGAATGGATGTCCTCTCTTTGTCCTCTTCTCAATGGTCAGGCTAAAGCAATGTTTTTTACATCCTCCACACATTCTGAAACACCTCAGATTAAGTGATTTAGTAAGAAAGTCATAAACTATGCATAACACCATGCCAATGTACATTTTATTTGACTACCATGTCCATGCATCGGTGTTGTATACTGTACATTAATCATGTACATGGTCATCTACACACCTGGTATCATAGGTATTCTTTTAACTGTCCACAATTCACAAAAAAAAGAAAAATTAATAAAAAAGAAAAATCCACAATTCAGAATACTAATCATAGGTTTGTATTTCACATGCAGTACTTGTGTTATGATACAGTATGTGGTGGAGATGTGTTATGATACAGTATGTGGTGGAGATGGGTTATGATACAGTATGTGGTGGGGATGGGTTATGATACAGTATGTGGTGGAGATGTGTTATGATACAGTATGTGGTGGAGATGTGTTATGATACAGTATGTGGTGGAGATGTGTTATGATACAGTATGTGGTGGAGATGTGTTATGATACAGTATGTGGTGGAGATGGGGGATTTGATGTTGCAGGAGTCTACAATGCTGTGTTGTTGTCTATGTGAGTCAAAGACAAGTCAATGAGGCGATAGCACTAACAGATGGGCCAGGGAAAACAGCTCATTTGGACACCAACAAAGAGCCAAGAATGATTTAATGATCCTTTCTGACTCGCCCATATAATCAACTGACACACAATATTTAATATTTCATCCCACCATGTGATTCAACACATAATGTAATCATTGGTTCTCAGGAGGTAGAGAATAGAGAGAGTGAGAGTCTGGTTTGTGTACGCTAGACCTCATTATAATCCTTACTGCCACTGTTAAATCATTATCCCTCACCATATTCATGACTTCCCTAATGTGAATTATTATGCTGATTATAAGATGCTTTTATGACCCACCTCTTTCAATTAAAGGGCTGGTAATGAATGCGTGACTCTGACAGGTGTTTTGTTGTCGCCAGAATTGCACTCATCTGATTTACATGGCTGACTAATTTGGTTGAGAGGACGGTATAAAAAAAGGTCAATACCCTATGGTGTACAGCCTTGTATAAAGCCGTGGTGTTGAGTTATACCAGGTTGTACCAGGTTGCACCTCTGTACATTTGGAGTTACAAGCTCCAGGTCACAGTGTTGGGGGTTCAAAATGGGGAGCTAATGAGTTCTGCACGTGTGTGGCGTGTGGCGTGTAACGTGTAACGTCTAGTGTGGGGAGCGGGGCCGCAACCTGAGGCTCAGGTTGAACTGATCCAGGCTCTGGGAGAGAGACACAGCCCTACTTTCAAACCCTCAACAGCAGGTCACAACACCACAGATTCCCTATTACAATGTTAATGACAGCAGGCCCTGGGTCAGATAATCATATTCAAAGCTTTTTCTACCAGATAACAATCAGAAGCATTGCCACGCCAAAGATGGCTTCCCAGAAGAGGATCAGTAGTGTTTGGAACATATGTGTCACAAGCCTGGGGAATCCCCAGGAGGAGCAAGCTGGAATCAACCTCCACTTTCTTTGTGCTCGAACCTGAACGTGTCTATAGAGCCATGGAGGGCCCAGCCAGGCCTGAAGCCGATCAATCTGACTGTGACCTGATAAGATCGGTGGGTTAGCTCCAGTGGGTGAGTGAGCAGCACGTGCCATGTGGACTCATCAAGGGGTCTATCACAGACCTTGTTAATCAAGTGCGTGTGTGTGTGTGTGTGTGTGTGTGTGTGTGCGTGCGTGTGTGCATGTGTGTGCGTGTGTGCGTGGTGGGTTATTTTCTGAAAGGGCTTCATCCTTTCCTCTGATCTCCTCTCTATCTCTTCACAACCTAAAATGAGTCATCAACACACAGTAACATACAGGAGAGGAATGGGACCAGCAGTCCATGATGTGGAATGAATGAACAGAGCAAAAGAAAAGCTAACAGCCAGAACAGGGGTGAAATGTATTTCCCAACCCCTGTCCACAAGGTATATTCATCTAACGGTAACCTCTGACTGCCTAGATGGTAGATGATACTGCAGTGGATTTCTCCCCATCTACAGGCCCTCTCTCCTGCTCTCTCTTCCCAAATATTAAATATCACCTGCCGTGATTAATCCCAACTTAATTAAATCCATCAGCGAGACAATGGCCGGGCAATGAGCAATGTAATCATTCACATAGTACATTAAATTATGTAAGGGGTCCTCCATGTTCCACATTGATAGAGATGGAGAGGATAGGGAGGATAGTCTCAGCTGGGGGATTCTGAGTTCAGACCTCATAGATAACAATATCATGATATCACTGAGTTCAGACCTCATAGATAACCATATCATGATATCACTGAGTTCAGACCTCATAAATAACCATATCATGATATCACTGAGTTCAGACCTCATAAATAACCATATCATGATATCGCTGAGTTCAGACCTCATAGATAACCATATCATGCATTCACTGAGTTCAGACCTCATAGATAACCATATCATGATATCACTGAGTTCAGACCTCATAGACAACCATATCATGATATCACTGAGTTCAGACCTCATAGATAACAATATCATGATATCACTGAGTTCAGACCTCATAGATAACCATATCATGATATCACTGAGTTCAGACCTCATAGATAACCATATCATGATATCACTGAGTTCAGACCTCATAGATAACCATATAATGATATCACTGAGTTCAGACCTCATAAATAACCATACCATGATATCACTGAGTTCAGACCTCATAGATAACCATATCATGATATCACTGAGTTCAGACCTCATAGATAACCATATCATGATATCACTGAGTTCAGACCTCATAGATAACCATATCATGATATCATGGAGTTCAGACCTCATAGATAACCATATCATGATATCACTGAGTTCAGACCTCATAGATAACAATATCATGATATCACTGAGTTCAGACCTCATAGATAACAATATCGTGATATCATTAAGTTCCTGCCTATCGTTTTCCTTCATCTCCTCTCATATTCACTCTGGGTCAAATTATACATTCATATTTGGCCCACCTCCAATGTTTACAGATGATATCATCAGCTCACAGAGTGAAGTTCAGGATTGAAACTCTGAATGTCCTTTTTGTGTCAATACACCAGCGATAGACAGTCTTTAAGTATATGAACACCCTGGTCCTGCAGAGGTCACCACCTGCCTTAGCCTGGGTCTCAACCCACGAGAAGAACAGATGAGAATCCCAAAGGCATTAATGTGCTGCTCCGGAAAAAAAATAAAGGAAAATCAGTACACACACACACACGTACACACTAAAATGCACACATATGCACACACACACACACTCATAATGGGCAAACAGCAACCACAGCTGGGATGTTAATGCCAGCAAACAGGATTATCCTCAGAAAGGATTTCTCCGCTAAGCATTTCCTTCTAATTAGATTTCTCAATCTCGGGGATGAATTGCCTTTTAGCAGTGAAAGCTGTCACTGAGGGAGCTGTTAGCTCCTTATAATTGAATTAAATGCATAATTAGTGATACAATTCCATTAGTAGGGGGTGCTTTGTGTTTGTGTGGGAGTGACGGGGAGAAGAAAGGGAGGGAGGGAGGGATTGAGGGAGGAATGGAGGAAGGGATGGAGGGAGGGAGGGAGGGAGGGAGGGAGGGAGGGAGGGAGGGAGGGAGGGAGGGAGGGAGGGAGGGAGGGATGGAGGAGGGAGGGAGGGAGGGAGGAGGGAGGGAGGGAGGGAGGGAGGGAGGGAGGGAGGGAGGAATGGGGAGGAAGGGATGGAGGGAGGGAGGGAGGGAGGGAGGGAGGGAGGGAGGGAGGGAGGGAGGGAGGGAGGGAGGGAGGAAGGGAGGGAGGGAGGGAGGGAGGGAGGGAGGGAGGAGGGAGGGAGGGAGGGAGGGAGGGAGGGAGGGAGGGAGGGAGGGAGGGAGGGAGGGAGGGAGGGAGGGAGGTAGGGAGGGAGGGAGGGAGGGAGGGAGGGAGGGAGGAATGGAGGGAGGGTGGAGGGAGGAATGGAGGGTGGGATGGAGGGAGGAATGGAGGGTGGGATGGAGGGAGGGATGGAGGGAGGGATGGAGGGAGAGATGGAGGGAGGGCGGAAGAGAGGGATGGAGGGAGGGATGGAGGGAGGGAGGGATGGAGGGAGGGATGGAGAGAGGAAGGGAGGAATGGAGGGAGGAAGGGATGGAGGGAGAGATGGAGGGAGGGAGGAATGGAGGGAGGGATGGAGGGAGGGAGGAATGGAGGGAGGGATGGAGGAAGGGATGGAGGGAGGGATGGAGGGAGGGATGGAGGGAGAGATGGAGGGAGGGAGGAATGGAGGGAGGGATGGAGGGAGGGAGGAATGGAGGGAGGGATGGAGGGAGGGAGGAATGGAGGGAGGGCGGAAGAGAGGGATAGCATGCCACTGCTCCTGAGAGAGACTGAGAGGAGGTACAGATCTGGAACAGGGGACTGGATCTGAAGCTAGAGGAGAATGAGAGGTTTAGGATGTGAGCGGTCAGGTAGTTGCCAACAGAGGCACAAGTGAGGACTTTGGTAAGTAAGTGTAAATATTCCGGGTAAATAATGAATGTGTTTATTCTGAGTAAAGAGAAAGTTACTATAGCGTGTGAATTGTGTGACAACACAGCTGTTGGTGGACAGAGGTTGGGCACACAGTATTTGGCATACGTATGGCAGAAAGGACATGGAAGTGTCAGGTAGTGTCTACCCATAATCTACCTTTCTACCCTGTTCACACAGCGGATTCCAAACCAATTCATCACTGGGTCCCTCCACCTACACACACACACACCTACACACACGCCAGACCCACCCGCCCCCCCCCCCACACACACACACACAAAGACACACAAACAAAGACACATACACACAGACACATACACGTACACACACACACACACACACACACACACACACACACACCCTCTCCCCTCCGTCCACAGTGCAGATCCCCGAACCATTCATCACCAGGCTGGCGCTGACAGTGACGGATGGGTCAGCCCGCCACTGGCACTACCCCAGCCCAAGACTCATACGGCCGCACCAGTAGAGTGACAGCTGGAGCAACGTGTCAAGTGGTGGAGAGACTGCGGCCATTAATAACCCCCGTCACATGGTCCACACATCGCCACGCAGGGGGAGGAGGGGAGATCACGGTGAGCAGGGGTGACAGTCATGGACGCCTGATCTTTAATCAAGTGCACAGGGATGGTGGGTAATAAATATATCGCTGATAAATTGGAGGGTGAAGGGGGGGGGGGAGGTCTCTGGTCTCTGAATGGGGACCGGGGGATTGCTGATGACCCATCTGTGATTTTGGGTTGATCCTTGACCCATGGGAGATACTCCTCCTCAAGCCAAAGCCCAGTGTTGTGGTGCGGCTTACTTTCCACACGTGCCCTGTATGTAATGTGTAGGTAATTCAGTAAGTCTGATCATAATCATCTCATTTGAAGTGTCCCAAGACCCTGAAGAGAGGCAGGTCAGTGGTTTGAGTGCACAAAGGGTATCTAAAACCATTGGACCGATCGTAATCATTGTCATCAACCCCACTGAATTATATGTCTACACTGGGCATATAGTTGTAGCTTGTCTTTCTATGCTGTGATTTTTATACCAGTTTATACCATTTTGTATTTTAAAAAAAGTACAAAAAAGCTGCCGTTGTGTAATGAAAATTACAAGAGTTACAATACTTACAAAAGGTACAATACTTACAAAAGGTACAATACTTACAAGAGGTACAATACTTACATGAGGGACAATACTTACAAGAGGCACAATACTTACAAGAGGTACAATACTTACAAGAGGTACAATACTTACAAGAGGTACAATACTTACAAGAGGTACAATACTTACATGAGGGACAATACTTACAAGAAGCACAATACTTACAAGAGGTACAATACTTACAAGAGGTACAATACTTACAAGAGGTACAATACTTACAAGAGGTACAATACTTACATGAGGGACAATACTTACAAGAGGCACAATACTTACAAGAGGTACAATAAATACAAGAGGTACAATACTTACAAGAGGAAGAATACTTACAAGAGGTACAATGTGATCTCCACAGCAGAGCCAGCAGAGCCATCTAACAGTGAAAGCATTAACTTTTAATTTCCTTTCACCTCTCCTTGTGTGACTCGCTGATGTATGCAAAGCAGAAGGCGGCTGTGCAACTGTCCATAGTTTGGCACGGGCATAAGCCATTTATTTTGATGCAGTGTTTAGGAACCAAGATGATCCTTTAATCCAATTCTACACTGGAATCAAAGTCCCAAGAATCAGACACATTATAAGCAGACCTATGGTCACACCAAGACTTCTGCATGTCATTAGTGAGGCTCCGCCCTAATGAAGTTGCTTTTAATGGGATTCTACAAATCTACGAATCAAGCCTGCAATGTCCATGCATCCTGGTTAATTCAGAAAAAAAAATCATAATTCATAATTCATTCAAAGACAATCACCAACTGAGGAACGAGGGATAACTCCGGAAGGTTTGTCCTTCCTTCTGACGACAACCACACTTTAATTTCAACCTTCACAGGGAAGAGGCCCTTATCCCAATGAGGGGATACATCATTATGGGTGTGAGCAATATTAGAGGGGGAACGAGTGAACGAACGCCACAAGACAAAAGCAGAGAGAGAGAGAGTGATTAACTCAGATGTCCTCAATGTCGCAAGACTCATAGATGCAGATTTGGCAGCAGTCAGACAAGCATTTCGCTACACCCGCTATAACATCTGCTAAACATGTGTATGTGACAAATACAATTTGATTTGATTTGATTTGATTTGATGGGAGTATGGGGTAACAGTCATTTCATGTTAAGTCAATCAAATCAGAGAACGTAAGGCTAGTCCAATAGCTTTGTTTGCTATGTGTCTTGTGTAATATGCTGTATATGAGATGTGGATAAGCATATTAAATATATGTCACATACATATTGGTTTGTTGTATGTTTTATTAGAAATAAAATCATGCAAAAACACTTTACCTGTCTTTTTTCTTGAGTGCAGGTTTTTGCTATTTTTTTATTTTACCTTTATTTAACTAGGCAAGTCAGTTAAGAACAAATTCTTATTTACAATGACGGCCTACACCGGCCAAACCCGGACGACGCTGGGCCAATTGTGCGCCACCATATGGGACTCCCAATCACGGCCGGTTGTGATACAGCCTGGAATCGAACCAGGGGGTCTGTAGTGACGCCTCAAGCACTGAGATGCAGTGCCTTAGACCACTGCGCCACTCGGGAGCAGTGGTCTAATGCCTTTGTCATCTTCACAGTTTGAAAGACTACCACTGTTTGGGCCAAATGGGAATAAACTGAGAAATGAGGATCTAATTCCTATACTATCAATATACAGTATCTCACAAAAGTGAGTACACCCCTCACATTTTTGTAAATATTTGAGTATATCTTTTCATGTGACAACACTGAAGAAATGACACTTTGCTACAATGTAAAGTAGTGAGTGTACAGCTTGTATAACAGTGTAAATTTGCTGTCCCCTCAAAATAACTCAACACACAGCCATTCATGTCTAAACCGCTGGCTACAAAAGTGAGTACACCCCTAAGTGAAAATGTCAAATTTGGGCCCAATTAGCCATTTTCCCTCCCGGTGTCATGTTACTCGTTAGTGTTACAAGGTCTCAGGTGTGAATGGGGAGCAGGTGTGTTAAATATGGTGTCATCGCTCTCACACTCCCTCATACTGGTCACTGGAAGTTCAACATGGCACCTCATAGCAAAGAACTCTCTGAGGATCTGAAAAAAGAATTGTTGCTCTACATAAAGATGGGCTGGGCTATAAGAAGATTGCCAAGACCCTGAAACTGAGCTGCAGCACGGTGGCCAAGACCATACAGCGGTTTAACAGGACAGGTTCCACTCAGAACAGGCCTCGCCATGGTCGACCAAAGAAGTTGAGTGCACATGCTCAGCGTCATATCCAGAGGTTGTCTTTGGGAAATAGACGTATGAGTGCTGCCAGCATTGCTGCAGAGGTTGAAGGGGTGGGGGGTCAGCCTGTCAGTGCTCAGACCATACGCCGCACACTGCATCAAATTGGTCTGCATGGCTGTCGTCCCAGAAGGAAGCCTCTTCTAAAGATGATGCACAAGAAAGCCCGCAAACAGTTTGCTGAAGACAAGCAGACTAAGGACATGGATTACTGGAACCATGTCCTGTGGTCTGATGAGACCAAGATAAACGTATTTGGTTCAGATGGTGTCAAGCGTGTGTGGCGACAACCAGGTGAGGAGTACAAAGACAAGTGTGTCTTGCCTACAGTCAAGCATGGTGGTGGGAGTGTCATGGTCTGGGGCTGCATGAGTGCTGCCGGCACTGGGGAGCTACAGTTCATTGAGGGAACCATGAATGCCAACATGTACTGTGACATACTGAAGCAGAGCATGATCCCCTCCCTTCGGAGACTGGGCCGCAGGGCAGTATTTCAACATGATAACGACCCCAAACACACCTCCAAGACGACCACTGCCTTGCTAAAGAAGCTGAGGGTAAAGGTGATGGACTGGCCAAGCATGTCTCCAGACCTAAACCCTATTGAGCATCTGTGGGGCATCCTCAAAAGGAAGGTGGAGGAGTGCAAGGTCTCTAACATCCACCAGCTCCGTCATGTCGTCATGGAGGAGTGGAAGAGGAATCCAGTGGCAACCTGTGACACTTTGGGCCCAATTTGGACATTTTCACTTAGGGGTGTACTCACTTTTGTTGCCAGGGGTTTAGACATGAATGGCTGTGTGTTGAGTTATTTTTAGGGGACAGCAAATTTACACTGTTATACAAGCTGTACACTCACTACTTTACATTGTAGCAAAGTGTCATTTCTTCAGTGTTGTCACATGAAAAGATATACTCAAATATTTACAAAAATGTGAGGGGTGTACTCACTTTTGTGAGATACTGTACATCAGCAAGAGAGAGAGGGTCTTTATCTGGTAGTATGTCATCCAAATTACTTTAAGGAGGTGTTCAGACATAGATGTATTCTAGAATATTACCCCTAAATGCTTGGATGTCAGATTGGGTCAATCCATCTGTTGGGTAAGTGCGTGACCATGCACGAACTGTAGCTCAGAGATTATTTTCCAGCAATCCATTATGATTGTGAAATTACAGATTGGGTCATGTACCATCAAGATGTCATACATTAATGTTTGATTCTTGTTCTGTACAATGATCCAGACTCATATATTCATGTTCTGTTCACATACTCTATGACAAGGTAAGGATTAGGGGCTGGGCTTTAAGGACTGTAAATGTGTTGTTTAAATTGCTATAATTTAGGTTTCTCTAAATCTCCATGCTCAAAATCAGATCCAACCTAATTTCAAGGACAATTTCGGTACTATATGCATTTCCAAAACAGACAGATTAAAAAAAAGTATGTGTCTGTCCAAACCCCTACCGCCACACACAGTAGAAAATAGTTACATGTGTTCTAAATGAGAATTTCATTATGAGAAGGTTGTGGCTTCATCATTTCATCATTTCCTGTCTTCGGAGGATAGGATAAGGATTAGCATGGGACATAGAGCCCCTGGACCTCAGTGGCTTTACCAATAGTAGCCTATGAAAACATTGAGGCACACCCCTGTGAAATCAGCAGACAAAGTGATACAGCTTCTGGAAGAAAGGCATGAGCCTGAGCTGAGTGATGTTTCCTGTCAGAGGACACCTGCCAAAGCAGACACAACACAACAGGTGTTTCTGTGGGATTGGCTGGAGAGGATTTGGGGGCGGTATTCTCCTTAACTAAGCCACACTGACTTTCTTTTACTAAAGACTCCCCATCTGTTGAGTGGCCATTGTCTGCTAAGTGTTACAGCTGCAAAGGACCCGTCCTGCTTTCACTACAGAAATAAAAACACTTTAGAATATTCGTCCCTGATCCCCTCCCACCACCCTTTTACTCTGCTCCTTTTACCAGGCCCTGATTTATTCATTGGCTTTACACACCCCACCACCACCACCCAACCACAACCCCCTACACAGGCCAACCCCCTGCACCCCCTGCACCCTCCATACCCAACTTCACCCCCAAAGAACTCCCTCCTTGACTCTTTACTCCACCTTTTGACTCAGCCACCATATCTCACCTTCCCCTTCTTCTCATCCAGAACTCACAGAGTCTACATATCTGTCTGCCTGCCTGCCTGCCTGTCTGCCTGTCTGCCTGCCTGCCTGTCTGCCTGCCTGCCTGCCTGTCTGTCTGTCTGTCTGTCTGTCTGTCTGCCTGTCTGTCTGTCTGTCTGTCTGTCTGTCTGCCTGTCTGTCTGTCTGCCTGTCTGTCTGCCTGCCTGCCTGTCTGCCTAATTTGCCTGTCTACATTTACATTTACATTTAAGTCATTTAGCAGACGCTCTTATCCAGAGCGACTTACAAATTTGTGCATTCAACTTAGGATAGCCAGTGGGACAACCACCACTGGGGGAGGGTGGGTGTAGAAGGATTGCTGTTAGACTATTCCAGGTATTCCTTAAAGAGGTAGGGTTTCAAGTGTCTCCGGAAGGTGGTCAGTGACTCCGCTGTCCTGGCGTCGTGAGGGAGCTTGTTCCACCATTGGGGTGCCAGAGCAGCGAATAGCTTTGACTGGGCTGAGCGGGAACTGTGCTTCCGTAGAGGTAGGGGGGCTAGCAGGCCAGAAGTGGATGAACGTAGTGCCCTCGTTTGGGTGTAGGGTCTGATCAGAGCCTGAAGGTAAGGAGGTGCCGTTCCGCTCACAGCTCCGTAGGCAAGCACCATGGTCTTGTAGTAGATGCGAGCTTCAACTGGAAGCCAGTGGAGTGTGCGGAGGAGCGGGGTGACATGAGAGAACTTGGGAAGGTTGAACACCAGACGGGTTGCAGCGTTCTGGATAAGTTGTAGAGGTTTAATGGCACAGGCAGGGAGCCCAGCCAACAGCGAGTTGCAGTAATCCAGACAGGAGATGACAAGTGCCTGGATTAGGACCTGTGCCGCTTTCTGTGTAAGGTAGGGTCGTACTCTGCAAATGTTGTAGAGCATGAACCTGCAGGATCGGGTCACCACTTTGACGTTAGCGGAGAGCGACAGGGTGTTGTCCAGGGTCACGCCAAGGTTCTTTGCACTCTGGGAGGAGGACACAATGGAGTTGTCAACCGTGATGGCGAGATCATGGAGCGGGCAGTCCTTCCCCGGGAGGAAGAGCAGCTCCGTCTTGCCGAGGTTCAGCTTGGGGTGGTGATCCGACATCCACACTGATATGTCTGCCAGACATGCAGAGATGCGATTCGCCACCTGGTTATCAGAAGGGGGAAAGGAGAAAATGAATTGTGTGTCGTCTGCGTAGCAATGATAGGAGAGACCATGTGAGGATATGATAGAGCCAAGTGTCTACCTGTCTGCCTGTCTGCCTGCCTGTCTGCCTGCCTGTCTGCCTGTCTGTCTGTCTGTCTGTCTGTCTGTCTGTCTGTCTGTCTGTCTGTCTGTCTGTCTGTCTGTCTGTCTGCCTGCCTGCCTGCCTGCCTGTCTGTCTGTCTGCCTGTCTGCCTGTCTGCCTGTCTGCATGCCTGCCTGCCTGCCTGCCTGCCTGCCTGCCTGCCTGCCTGCCTGCCTGCCTGTCTGCCTGTCTGCCTATCTGCCTGTCTGGTTGTCTGCCTGTCTGGTTGTCTGCCTGCCTGCCTGTCTGCCTGTCTGCCTGTTTTTCTGTCTGTCTTGTCTCCTCTAGCTTCTCATATCTTTTCAATCTGTTCCTCTTCTCTGTCTGTCACTCCTTCCTGGTATCTGCTCTTCCTTGTCCTGATCAGGTTAGTCTCCTCTCAGGTCTTTATTGTCCTCCCTATTTGTGGTGTGGTTTTCATATCAGCCCTTTTGGGCTTCCAACCTCACCGGCACACTGTTTTTACCAGTTTTTTATCTGTACTGTTTTATCTTTCACTTATTTTCTTTGATGCGAATAAATAAAACCTAAAACCTAAAACCTCCTTCTGTCCTCCCCCTGTCCTCTTCCTCCTCCCTCTGTCCTCCCTCTGTCCTCCTTCTGTCCTCCCCCTGTCCTCCTCCTCCTCCCTCTGTTCTCCCTCGGTCATCCTCCTCTCTCTGTCCTCCCTCTGACCTCCCTCTGTCCTCCCTCTGTCTCTCCTCTGTCCCCCCTCTGACCTCCCTCTGTCCTCCCTCTGTCCTCCCTCTGCCCCCTCTGTCCGCCCTCTGTCCCCCCTCTGTCCTCCCTCTGTCCTCCCTATGTCCTCCCTATGTCCCCCTCTGTCCTCCCTCTGTCCTCCTCCACCTTCTGTCCTCTCACTGTCCCCCCATGTCGTTCCTATGTCCTCCCTCTGTCCTCCCTATGTCCTCCCTCTGTCTCCCCTCTGTCCTCCCTCTGTCCTACCTCTGTCCCCCCTCTGTCTCCCCTCTGTCCTACCTCTGTCCCCCCTCTGTCCTCCCTCTGTCCTCCCTCTGTCCTCCCTCTGTCCCCCCTCTGTCCTCCCTCTGTCCTCCCTCTGTCCTCCTCCTCCCTCTGTCTTTCTGATCAAAGTCTGCCTGGTGTTTGTTCACCCGCTGCCTCTCATTTTGTGACTGATTTCCTGCCATGTTCACCTCTGTGGTAAGCCGTCTGTTCCTAAACACACTGCAACTATCCATCAGAAAAGCGACAATATTGTCCTAAACATCTAATATGTTGATGGCAAACTGTTTGTTGCATTGTCGAGACTGAACCTGCAAGTAAGCATTCCATTGGACGGTATACAGTATACCATGTGTATCCTGTACATATGACAAATAAAACTTGAAACTTGAAACTTCATGTTCCTTTCAGCGGTATTCAAACCACAATGTATTATTGGAGTTTGAAGAGACAGTACGTTTTATGATAGAGAATTGGCATGAAGTTACAGCATTAGTGAATACAATAGTTAGTATCTTCACCCATAAAGATGTCAGGCCCATAGAGGCCCATAGAGGCGGTTAGGCCAGGCCCGGGTCGTCCAAAAGACGGTGGGAACGTCTCGTCACAACGGGGTTCAGGCCAGGCGGGTAGCTAGCTAGCCCACCCACAGTCCTTTGGGTTCGGTCTGTCGGCGGGGGCTTCAATTTGAGACTTATTTTTGTTATGCAGCCCCCCACCTCCCCCTGTGGAGAGAACACTTTAACAAGCCCCCCTAAAGCCTGGGTAATAATTGGTCTGAAGGGTAGAAAATAGGCCTGGCGCTGCCGTTTGACCGCTCATGGCACACTGTAATAAAGTGTCCTATTCATCCCACGCTCCCTTTCACTGACTCACTGAGGGGGAAGTTTAGGGTAGGGTGCTTGTGTATGGAGCCAAGGTACAACCATCTGCAATATATTTAATTGATCATTTGGATTCATGCAAACACATCTTATTGTGGCTTTTCTGTTCCCCTTTTCCTGGCTCTTCCTCCTCCTGCTATTGTCAGAGGGAGAGCTGTAGTATGAGATTATGAGGATATGGCCACCCTTCCAGGAGGTAGTCATCCCCACTTCAACACCTTGCATGGGGATCCGATTCAGAGGAGGAGAGCTGGTTTTTTATCTTAAGCCTCAAGACATTAGGATCTTAAAATACTGGCCACTCGAAGAAAGACTAAGTCTTGCTTAGGCTTGCAAAATTCCGTGACCTTTCAATAAATTCCCTGGTTTCCCCACAATCCCGGTTGGAGGATTCCTGGAATCAGGAGTGAATAAGCAGGAAATCCAGAATCTTCCAACCAGGATTTCTGGAAAACCAGGCAATTTATTGAAAGTTCCCAAAATGTTGCAACCCTAAGCAAGACCTTTACAAATGTTCAGCAGATTTTCTCTTATATTTTGCTATATATTGAGAATTTGCTGTAAATGTATTAAATATTTATTGTCATATTTATTTTTGATTCACTGAAATGTTGTTATGCTGTGGTTTCTAGGCGATACAGTTTTTGCCCATTGCTTACACACTAAAACCGAATGCTTAGACCAAAGCCTCAATACCTAAACGTCTTGTAGCATACCTTAAACACAGTGTAACCATAGCTTAAACACAATGTCAACTTTGCACTTTGTTTGCAATTCTGTAACACACTTATTGCGAAACACTACACACGTTTTCTTACATTAGACACTTTGTTCAAAAACGAAATCACCTGTTATCATTGGGAAAACACTCTGTTCAAAATGCAAAACTCATCTGGCAATTGTATGCACTTACATACACACCTGAAAACACTTGCACAGAAAACAGAACACCAATCAGTCTGAGCCTTAGCACTACAAATAGGCCTCAGGTAAGCCATTTTTAGAACTTTGCAAGCATGGAGGCAATGAGAGTCAGAGTAAGAGGAGGACAAAGAGAGAGAGGAGTCGGATGTGGAAGAGGACGTGGAAGAGGACGAGGACCAGTGCGGAGACGTATATCAGATGACATCAGGGCTACTCTGGTGGACCATGTGATAAATCATGGCATGTCCATGAGGGAGGCTGGGCAAAGAGTCCACCCTAACCTCAGTCGCTACACAGTAGCATCGATAATAAGGACATTCCGACTGGAGAACAGGTAGATCTTCAAGTTTTTACTCCAGACTGTACCTACTGTATGTGTCACATGATTCTGTATCATATTACAGTATTACTGTACTAACTATACTATACAAAAATGGGTAGTGCTGTGAAGTACTGTATATGTAAAGGAATACCATTGTGATGTTGCAGTACTGTGTACAGTTTGAAAGTACAGTATGTGAAAAATAACCTAACCAATGACATCTTGTGGTGGCATTTTCTACAGAATGGTTGGACGACCTCCTCAAGGTGGAAGGGAACGGCTCTTCACTCAACAACAAGAGCTTGCCATCATTGAAATGGTGCGAGAAAATAATGCAATCTGACTTTGTGAGTTGCAACAACGCATAATTGCAAATGGAAATGAATTCAACAATATCAACAGGATCAGCATTTCTACACTAAGTCGCATCCTACAGAAACATACCTTCAGAATGAAGCAGCTGTACAGGGTGCCATTTGAGAGGAACAGTGTCAGGGTCAAAGATCTGCGCCATGATTATGTGCAGGTATGTGTCACTTTACTTTACATACTATATATTGTGATGTGGGAATGAGGTTTTATGCTGCCACCTGCCCTGCCTGTAGCTTGTAATTTTTGTCTATACTCACCCAACCCAGCCCCTACTTGTGTGAAAATATAGACATTGTAGTTACTGTATGTGTTTTCAGTAACACTATTCAATATTTTATGTTACAGACAGTTCTGGAGTTTGATGCCGCCGAACTGCCGCATGAGTTCATCTACGTGGATGAGGCAGGCTTCAATCTGGCCAAAACCAGGTGTCGGGGCCGTAACGTAGTTGGACAAAGGGCTGTTGTAAATGTCCCTGGGCAGCGTGGGGGAAATATCACCTTGTGTGCTGCAATTAGTTTCCAAGGAGTCCTGCATCATCATGCCACTCTAGGTCCCTACAATACAGGACAGATCATTGCATTTCCAGATGCACTACATGCAGTTGTGCAGGACAGACCACAGCAGCCCAGGTTTGTTGTCATCTGGGATAATGTTAGTTTCCACCGGGCTGCTCTGGTCCGAGATTGGTTCAACAAGCATAATCATTTCACAGTTTTATACCTGTCCCCTTACAGCCCCTTTCTAAATGCAATCGAGGAATTATTTTGCGGGCATGTGGTTGCCGAAAGTATATGATCGGCAACCACATGCCCGCATGACTCTTCTGCAAGCAATGGAAGAGGCATGTGGAGACATTGAGGTGGGATCAATCCAAGGGTGGATTCGGCACACAAGGCGATATTTTCCCCGATGCCTAGCCCGCGAGGACATCGCCTGTGATGTTGACGAGGTCTTGTGGCCAGATCCGAACAGAAGGCGTGATCCATAAGCCCCACCGCCCCCCACCACACACTCGCACACACACACACGCACACGCACACGCACACACACACAAAACAAGTATATGTTTTTTCTCCCAATAGCAATTTATCCAGTAATTTTTTATTTTTTTTAACTTTTGTTTTGTTGCTAAATTTGATGTTAAGAATTTCTGTAAGCATGTTTTTTTTGTTGTTTTTTTTTGTTGTAAATATTGTTTGATTACTGCAGAAATTCTACTTTTGAGTTTTACAGAAGACAATGACAATAATATGACAATAAAAATAGAAACACAAAGACTGCAGTGTTTTATATAAAGCCCATCAGTGTGTTGCTGGTGATATGAAAGAGTCATTCAAATGTTGCTTGGGTGTATGGTTTTGTTGCAATAATTTCATTTTTAGAAAGGAGTGTTAAGTTTTGATTGCAGTGTTTCATTTTGGCATATATGTGAGTTGTTAATCTCCAAGTGCTATGTCTGATTGGCTTGTGTGTTGAGTTTTGACATAATGAGCCAAATTCAGCAAAAAGTGTGTAAGCAATAGGCAAAAACTGTAAGATAATAAGATATTATAATAATAATAAAGATGAACTGTAAGCAGGCCAAAGTGATTAAGTATTTAAGTAAATTAAGTAAATGCATTTTTAATCTATTCATAATTTATTTATAATTTGTAACTATTACAGTTTTTTCCAACTGCTTACACACGTTTTCAAAACTATGTCTCCTTTTTTCGAAACTCTACACACAATTCCCAAAACTGCACACACAAAATGCAAAATGCCTCACATCTCCTTCAAAATGTAACACTGCATTCAAAATGCCATAAACACATGTCAGAATGATGCATTTGCTTCAAATGGCAAACACTTCTTTCATAATAGTACATTTTTGGATATACCATGTAAACACTGTTGTTCTAAATCTAAAGCTCTTTGGTCTTTCATAGGCTTATATCTACATTTCAACACAATGTTCTACAGTGAAAGTAATCTGCTGAGAGGGGTAACAAGTACACTGTAAACACCAATGCAATGTAGAAACAGAAAATATTTATTAGGCCAAACATTACTGTTGTATACAGTAGCATACAACAAAACCATAAACATATGTAAAACCAAAAGTATTCTTTAAAATACAGTAAAGAACACAATTGTGTGTGTGGGGTCCCGGGGGGCAGTCCAGGAATTGGTAGGGTGCTAAGCTACGCTTCATCTCTTCTCCGGGCTGGGTCTGGCCACAATACTTCGTCCACATCACAAGATACGCTTTCTCTTGCCAAACATCGAGGGAAGTATCTCCTAGCATGGCGTATCCAACCTTGGACAGAGGCAACCTCTATGTCCCCACATGCGTCCTCCATTGCCTGGAGAAGCGGCATGCGGGCATAGGGTTGGCGATCATACACTTTCAGCGCCAGGCTGAGAAGAATTCCTCTATGGGATTTAGAAAATGTGAATATGGGGGTAGGTACAAAACTACAAATTGTGGATGGGTGGCAAACCAGTTTTGGACCAGAACAGCCCGGTGAAAACTAACATTGTCCCATGTAACCACAAATCTAGCAGGCTCCCTGATTTGGATCAGGGACAATCATTGTGTAAATTGCATCAGAAAAGTGAGCATATGGCCGGTGTTGTACGGACCCAGTGTGGCATTGTGATGGAGGATCCCGTTTTTGCGTGATGGCAGCACACATAGTTATATTACCCCCACGCTGTCCAGGGACATTGGTAATTGCCTTCTGTCCTATTACATTTCTTCCGCGGCACCTGGTTTTGGTGAGGTTGAAGCCAACCTCATCCACATAAATAAATTCATGGCGAATTACATGGGCATCCATCTCCAATACTCTCTGTAACAGACAAAAGGATATGCAGATGAGTATATATGGTATGACTGAAGTACTGGAAGTAGTGTTGCATACATACCTCTACAAAGTCATGTCGCAGATTCTTTCTCTCAAATGGCACCTTGTAAAGTTGTTTCATCGTCACTTGGTGCCGTTGGAGGATGCGTTGTATGGTCGACAGGCTTACAGCATTGATGTTGTTAAATATGGTGTCATTATTCAAGATATGCTCTCTTATCTCTCGAATCCTAATTGCATTGTTGGCCAAAACCATATTTGTAATTGCAGTCTCTTGTACATCTGTAAACAAGCGTCCCTCGTCCTCCATGATGTCTTTGCCTTTCCACTCTGTACAGAATTCAAACACAGTATGTGTTCAGCTTAGGAACTGTAAACAATGTACAACAAAATGTAGTACAGCATGATAACCAACCTCATTCATTCAATGTAGTGCAGTAAATGGATGGCTTAGAGTTACAAATGTTTATGCAATACTATGCAGTCATGCGTATTTTACAGTACATTACTGTAATGATAAAATAGTCATTAGATAGTTGCATATCTGTTCAATTTTCTGAAGGTTCGAATTATGGACGCCACTGTAAATCGACTCAAGTTGGGCTGGACTCTCAGTCCAGCCTCTCTCATGTTCAAACTGTGGTTGATCAGATGATCAACAAGTGTTGCCCTAATCTCATCAGAGATGGCTCTCCTTCCTTCTCTTCTTTGCCCTCGTCCTCTTCCTCTTCCTCCTCCTATTCCTCCTCCTCCTCCTCTTCCAACTCTTCGTCTTTGAATTTGTCCTCGTTGTTGTCCCCTGCCTCTCCCTCCTACTCCTCTTGCTCTCTGTCCATTGTTGGCATCCATTGTTCAAAACAGGTAATCTGACCTTTGACCTATTTATAGGCCTATACTACAGTAAAGCAGTGATTGGTTAGTGATCAGTTAAGCAATTAGTGTTTGCACATGTGAGGAGTGTGTGTGTGACCTGGTGAATAAGTGTAGCATTTTGATTGGTTGTGTTTGGAAAAGGAAAGCAAGTCACTTCCTGTTAGAGTTTTGTGTTTTAGGTAGAGAATTGTGTGTAGTGTTTTGAAAAAAGTGTTTTATGCAATTGACAACTGAGTCAAAGGCTGAGAAATAGCTTATGGTTTTGGAGATTTGGTGTGTAGTTTTGCACTTTGAGTGAGAGGTTTCAAAAATCGTGTGACATGAAAAGATTTTGTGTGTAAGCAGTTGGAAAAAACTGTAAGATCATCAACTAAGCATAACTGATGGAATATCAAAAGTAAATTATACATAATCAACACACTAATGTCCCTTTGATTGTTGCTGGATATTGAGTCTTAACTAATGACAGGGCCTAGTCATCATTGTGAGTAGCCACATTAAATCAGCCTGCCCAAGTTAATGTTGGGAGGTGTTAACAGACTGTTTCACCTAATCTGTTAAATTACACCAACAGTCAGCATGGGGCAGGTCAGCTGTGTTAACGCAACAGTAGCCTGCTGTGTTTGTGTTTGTGTGTGTGTGTGTGTGTGTGTGTGTGTGTGTATGTGTGTGTGTGTGTGTGTGTGTGTGTGTGTGTGTGTGTGTGTGTGTGTGTGTGTGTGTGTGTGTGTGTGTGTGTGTGTGTGTGTGTGTGTGTGTGTGTGTGTGTGTGTGTGTGTGTGTGTGTGTGTGTGTGTGTGTGTGTGTGTGTGTGTGTGTGTGTGTGTGCGTGTGCATCTGTGTGTGTGTGTGTGTGTGTGTTAACCAATTTCTCGGCCATCTGTCACGCACAGTTAAACTTTGCGCCAACACATTTTGGGCAGAGAGACCCCAGGATACTCACAGGGGGAGAGAGAAAAATGAAGAGGAGGTTGTACATACAAGAGAAGTGGAGGAGGAGGAAGAGGTGCCGAATAGGGGTTGCTGTTTCTGGTGTCGTCGGGCAGAATGGCAATCCTCAAGTTCATTCGCCGCGATTAAACCAGAGCAGGGGCTTTTCTTCCCAGCTAATTGTGTGGAAATGGCAAAGACAATAAAGCATCTGGAGGTCTTGATTCCTCTTTTCAATTTGTCTCCATATTGTGACAGGCTGATGCATTGTGTCTGAGCCTCCATTCACTGCATGGATCAGCCTGAAAGCTGGGGTCAGCAGAGAGCAAATAGATGAATTTATAACTTTTGCCTTTTCACGTTGCGAGTGGAGTGGGGATATTGTGCCCCGCCTGCTCTACACCCCGCCTACTGTTCCAGCCCAGAGCCCACCACTCAGTCACAAATCAGAGCCTTTTCTCCGCCTGCATAACACTCAATCTGAATCTGGTCTCCCCCATTCTCAGCAGTCCAGGACATTTGTACTGGCCCTCCTCCCTTATTCCCCCCAAACCTACCAGAAGAGAGAAGGGAGAAAGGGGGAGAAAGTTTGACACACAAACAGAAGAGGGAGGTGGCAGCAGGGGAAGTCCAAAAGGGTCCAAGCCCCTGTTGATTAGCAAGCAGCCCTGAATCCCTGTCTGAAAGAGACTGCATACATTGAACAGAGTAGTCAAAGTAAAGCCAATCACAATGGACAGGAAGTTATATCTAAAAACAATCAATTATAAAGTTGAGATAATGGTTGGGGTCAATTCCATTTCAATTCTAGTCAATTCAGGAAGTACACAGAAATTCTAATTCCAATTCTCCCCAAAAAATTTAATGAGGAAAATGTGGAATTGGAATTTGGTTTAATTTCATTTTAAATGGAATTCACCCCAACCCTGGTTGAGATACTCAGTGGCTGGAGATCATTGACTCCTCCATCTCTCCACCACTTCTCCTCCATCTCTCCTCCTCCATCTCTCCACCACTTCTCCTCCATCTCTCCTCCACCTCTCCTCCTCCACCTCTCTTCCTCCTCCATCTCTCCACCACTTCTCCTCCATCTCTCATCCTCCACCTCTCCTCCTCCATCTCTCCACCACTTCTCCTCCATCTCTCCTCCACCTTTCCTCCTCCACCTCTCTTCCTCCTCCATCTCTCCACCACTTCTCCTCCATCTCTCCTCCACCTCTCCTCCTCCACCTCTCCTCCTCCATCTCTCCACCACTTCTCCTCCATCTCTCCTCCACCTCTCCTCCTCCACCTCTCTTCCTCCTCCATCTCGCCACCACTTCTCCTCCATCTCTCCTCCACCACTTCTCCTCCTTCCTATCCCCCTTAATTAAATGTGCACTTCATTCATGTAAATTGAGGGGCATTAATGCCCTTGTTGAAATTCTGAAGAAAGTGCAGTCGCCTTGCGAAATGCTCCAGCATCATTGCAAATTAGATTACGGACCAAGAAAGGCAGTAAAATTAGAATGATAATGGTTGATATGGCTCCATGACAGGCATGACTATTCAAGGATCAATGGGATGTCGAATGATTTCGCGAAGCCCACTCTCAAAGGCTGGGGACAAATGTCAGCCTACAGACGTGCCTTGTGGAAGCACTTTAAATTAGTTTAATTTGGTAAATGGTAGGGATTTAGAAGCTTTTAGCCCGGCTGTAACAAGACAAGAATACATTGAAATGTTTTGCTGTTCTTTTTATTAGCATAAAATGGGATTGGGCTGATTTGCATTCCCAACAAGTCAAAGTTTTTTCTTCATGGTTTTCTCTCTTTTTTTACGGATTGTATATGTATCCGTCATTCCTCCCTCCTCTATGTAGTTTAAAATGAAGACTTTTTCATGGCTGCTTTTTAATTCACCTTAATCCTTTTAAAAGGGGAGGGGGCGGGTTGATTTTAATCCAACTAGTCTAATCACTGACACCAATTACAAGGTCATTTCGATTAAAGCCCAATAACTGAAATAAGGCAAAGGAAATTTTTATTGCAAGTAAACTGCCCCCTGCAAACTGCCCCCTGCTCACTGGATGCAAATGGCTGAGGTTGAACATTGAACACTCTGGTTCCTGCTGCTCAGTCCCTTAAACCCCAACCAACAGTTTTGATTCAGCCTCCATTCGTCCAGTAATCTGACATCACTGATTTAATACGTTTACTCTGTTGGTAAACAGGCCGACTTGGGGCTCTTCTGAAGGGAAGGGGACAGAAGGGGGTGGTCTGGGTGGAAAGGGGGGCTAAGAGCATGGGTCGGTGAGGGGAAGTGACTTTTAAATGCTGTGCTCCTTCCACTTTGTAAAAGCAAATGTTAGGATGAAAAAGGAGTGCTGTGCCGTTCTTTGCTGTGCCTACAGGCCAGGGTATAAGCAGTTTAAAGAGGATGAAGGATATAATTATTTTCATGTTTTTTCAATTAGACTTAAAATTTGTTTAAATTGCTCATAATACTGAGTTTATTTATTTATTTAGCGTGGTGGTGTTCTTTTTAAATTACTGAGTTATATTTAATGTAAAAGAAAGCAAATAATTGTCTTTGACAAATGTATTCTAATATCATCTTTACTGTTCAAGACGTAAAACATGACAACCCTATCCCCAATGACCAGGGTAAAGTCCTCATAATCCCATCACTTTACTACAGTCCACAAATTCCCAGAATATCTCCATGAATATTCAACAGCCCATTGAAATCATTAGGATCACCATGGACACCCATCTGTGATCTCCAGCAGCAGCAGGTGGGTGGGTAGGGCAGAGGGGTCCACCATGGGTCCTTGCTATCTGGGATCCTTGGGAAGTCCCTACCCCATTGAAGTTCAAATGTAAAATGGTTAAGGTTAGGGTTAGGGTTAGGTAAGGGTTATGGTTATGGTTAGGGTTAGAGTTAAGGTTAAGGTTAAGGTTAGGGTAAGGGTTAACCTTTTACTGCAGTGGGCTAAATCAGGGTCACACAGTGTTTCTTGGTAGTCTTAAACAAATCTACTTTGAAACAAAAGTATACCCTCACACACATGGTTATGGCTTAAAAGAAAGAAGATACTTGTATCATGTCGGATATAGAGTTGGTGTCACGATGTTAGAAATGGTGTGGTGTGGAATCAAGCGCAGAAGCAGATGGACAGTCCAACAAGACTTTACTGTAGAGTGCAAAATAAATCCAACAAAGCCAGAGGCCAAAAAGACGCACACAGGCGTCAAAACACGAGCGCACACACAGGGCGCAAAACTCTCCTCAACCGAGGAGGTAGCTCAATGGTAAAGGCGTACCGAAACACGGGTAACGCACGAACACCTGACACAAAACAATTACACACAACACTACACTAACAAAAAGGAAACTAAATAGGGTGCTTAATGAGACATAACACAAGACAGGTGTGGCTAACAGACAAAACTAATCAAACAGGAAACATAGAGCGGTGGCAGCTAGTACTCCGGAGACGACGACCGGCGAAACCTGCCCGAACAAGGAGGAGGAGCTGCCTCGGCCGAAACCGTGACAGTACCCCCCCTTGACGCGCGGCTCCAGCCGCGCTCGCCTCCCGGGCTCGGGGACGCCCAGGAGGACGCGGGGCAGGGCGCGTAGGATGACCACGATGGAATTCGGTCATCAGGGACTGATCCAGAATGTCCCTCCTCGGCACCCAGCACCGCTCCTCCGGACTGCACCCCTCCCACTCCACGAGATATTGGAGACCCCCATCCGGCGTCTCGAATCCAGGATGGTCCGAACAGTGTACGCCGGAGCCCCTCGATCTCCAACGGGGGCGGAGGAGTCTCCTCAATCTCGAAGTCCTGGAGTGGACCAGCTACCACCGGCCTGAGGAGAGACACATGGAATGAGGGGTTAATATTCTTGTAATCAATAGGTAGTTCTAACCTGTAACACACCTCATTCAATCTCCTCAGGACTTTAAAAGGCCCCCACAAACCGCCGACCCAGCTTCCGGCAGGGCAGGCGGAGGGGTAGGTTTCTGGTTGAGAGCCAGACTCGATCTCCAGGTGCGTACACTGGCCCCTCACTGCGGTGTAGGTCGGCGCTCGTCTTTTGTCGACGTATGGCACGCTGCAGATGGACGTGAGAAGCGTTCCACGTCTCCTCCGAGCGCCGTACCCACTCATCCACAGCGGGGGCCTCGATCTGGCTCTCATGCCACGGTGCCAGAACCGGCTGGTACCCTAATACACACTGAAAAGGGGTTAGTCTAGTGGAGGAGTGGCGGAGAGAGTTCTGTGCCATCTCGGCCCAGGGCACATATCTCGCCCACTCCTCCGGCCGGCCCTGGCAATATGACCTCAGAAACCTACCCACATCCTGGTTGACTCTTTCTACCTGCCCATTACTTTCCGGGTGGTAACCCGAGGTAAGGCTCACCGAGACCCCCAAACGTTCCATAAATGCTCTCCAGACTCTGGAGGTAAACTGGGGGCCTCGATCGGACACTATATCCTCGGGTACCCCGTAATGCCGGAAGACGTGAGTAAATAGAGCCTCAGCGGTCTGTAGGGCAGTAGGAAGACCCGGCATGGGAAGGAGACGACAGGCCTTAGAGAACCGATCCACAACGACCAGGATGGTGGTATTCCCCTGTGAGGAGGGAAGATCGGTAACAAAATCCACCGATAGGTGAGACCAGGGTCGTTGTGGAACGGGCAGGGGCTGTAATTTACCCCTGGGCAAGTGTCTGGGTGCCTTACACTGGGCACACACTGAGCAGGAGGAGACATAAACCCTCACATCCCTGGCTAACGTTGGCCACCAGTACTTCGTACTAAGGCAGTGCACCGTCCGACCAATACCCGGATGTCCAGAGGAGGGAGACGTGTGAGCCCAATAAATCAACCGATCCCGACCTCGAGCGGGACGTACGTCCGACCCACCGGACACTGTGGAGGACTAGGGTCGGTACGTAACGCCCGCTTCGATCTCCGCATCGACCTCCCACACCACCGGTGCCACCAGACAAGACTCCGGTAGTATGGGAATGGACTCCACGCACCTCTCCTCCCGCGTCATACCGGCGGGACAGAGCATCTGCCTTCCCGTTCTGGGACCCAGGGATGTAAGTGATCTTAAACACAAACCGGGCGAAACATAGTCCATCGAGCCTGGCGAGGATTCAGTCTCCTAGCTGCCCGAATGTATTCCAGGTTACGGTGATCGGTCAGAATGAGGAAAGGGTGCTGAGCCCCCTCAAGCCAATGCCTCCACACCTTTAGGGCCTGTACTACGGCTAACAGCTCCCTGTCCCCTACGTCATAATTCCGCTCCGCCGGACTGAGCTTCTTAGAATAAAAAGCACAGGGGCGGAGCTTAGGTGGTGTACCCGAGCGTTGAGATAGAACGGCCCCGATACCGGCCTCAGACGCGTCCACCTCAACTTGGAAAGGTAAAGTGGGATCCGGGTGCGCCAACACCGGAGCCGAGGTAAACAGGTCCTTCAGTCTCCCAAAAGCCCTGTCCGCCTCAGCCGACCACTGCAAGCGCACCGGACCCCCTTCAGAAGAGACGTGATGGGAGCTGCCACCTGTCCAAAACCCGGATAAACCTCCGGTAGTAATTCGCAAAACCCAAAAACCGCTGCACCTCTTTAACCGTTGTTGGGGTTTGCCAATTACGCACGGCGGACACTCGGTCCACCTCCATTCTCACCCCTGACGCAGACAACTGGTAACCCAAAAAGGAAACTGACTCCTGAAAGAACAGATATTTCTCAGCCTTGACATACAGGTCATGCTCCAACAGTCTCCTCAATACCCTGCGCACCAGGGCTACATGCTCGGCCCGAGTAGGACTGTACACCAGAATATCATCGATGTACACCACCACTCCCTGCGCCTGCATGTCCCGGAAAATTTCATCTACAAACGATTGGAAGACTGATGGAGCATTCATTAACCCATATGGCATGACGAGATACTGGTAATGGCCGGAGGTAGTACTAAATGCTGTCTTCCACTCATCGCCCTCCCTAATGCGCACCAAATTATATGCGCTCCTGAGGTCCAATTTTGTGAAGAACCGTGCCCCGTGTAATGACTCCGTCATAGTCCCAATCAGCGGAAGTGGATAACTATATTTAACAGTCACCTGATTGAGACCGCGGTAGTCAATACACGGACGCAGACCTCCATCCTTCTTCTTCACAAAAAAGAAGCTCGAGGACGCGGGAGAAGTAGAGGGCCGTATGTATCCTTGTCTCAGAGACTCGGCAATGTAAGTCTCCATTGCCCTTTTCTCCTCCTGTGACAAAGGATACACATGGCTCCGCGGGAGCGCGGCTCCTGTCTGGAGGTCTATCGCACAATCCCCCCTGTCTATGAGGTGGCAATCGTGCCGCTCGGGTCTTACTAAACACGAGTGCCAAATCCTCATACTCAGGAGGAATGTGCAGTGCTGGCATCTGGTTCGGACTTTCCACCGAGGTCGCCCCTACGGAAACACCCAGACATAACCCCTCACACTGAGCAGACCACCCTTTTAGAGCCTTCTCTCGCCACGAAATAGTAGGATCATGGGTAGTCAACCAGGGAAGCCCCAGTACCACCGGATACGCAGGAGAGTCAATCAGATAGAGTTGAATCGTCTCCTCATGACCCCCCTGCGTCATCATCCTAAGTGGCGCTGTGAGCTCCCCAATCCACCCAGATCCTAATGGACGACTATCTAAAGCATGTACGGGGAAAGGTTTATCGACTGGAAGGAGGGGAATCCCTAACTTAACACAGAATTTACGATCTATAAAATTCCCAGCTGCGCCTGAATCGACTAGCGCCTTATGCTGGGAACGAGGTGCAACCTGTGGAAAACAAACAGGTAATGTAAAGTGGACGACAGAAAGCTCTGGGTAAGTAGGGCGCCTACTCACCTGGGAGGACTCCCCACTGTATGGCCTGCCATCTCCCTCCTCAGGGGACCCTCCCCAGCACCTAGCCGCGGTGTGCCCTCCGCGGCCACACTTGGTGCAGGAGACTGCCCCCCTCGGGTTCCTACCTCTTCTCCCTCTAGCGCCAGCCCCTCCAAGCTCCATCGGACTCGGCTCGGAGGCGCTGGAGGGTGGAATGGGAGACCCCCATCTGGGACGTCCGCGGGTCCTGAGTAGGTTGTCCAGACGAATAGCCATGTCCACAAGCTGGTCGAACGTTAATGTAGCGTCCCTACAAGCTAACTCCCTGCGGACGTCCTCCCTAAGGCTACACCTAAAGTGGTCTATGAGGGCCTTCTCATTCCACCCCGCATCAGCCGCTAGAGTCCGGAACTCCAGTGCAAATTCTTGAGCGCTCCTCATCCCCTGTCGGAGGTGGAATAGACGTTCCCCCGCCGCTCTTCCCTCTGGTGGATGGTCAAAGACCGCACGGAAGCGGCGGGAGAACTCCGCATAGGTGACTGTGGCGGAGTCTATTCCCCTCCATTCGGCGTTGGCCCACTCCAACGCCTTGCCGGTGAGACAGGAGATGAGGGCGGAAACGCTCTCGTATCCCGAGGGCGCCGGGTGTATGGTGGCCAGGTAGAGCTCCACTTGCAAAAGGAACCCCTGACACCCGGCAGCGGAGCCGTCGTATGCCCTCGGGAGCGAGAGCCGAATTCCACTGGGTTCCGGTAGATGGTTGGGCTGGTTCTCTGGTGGTGATGGAGCGACAGGTGGGGCTGTGGGAACACCGCTGGTCTCCCATCGCCGAAGAGTGTCCATGACGCCCTCCAAAGCGTGCCCAATCCGATTTATGCGATGCTCTTGTCCCAGAAGCCGTTCCTCCACGTTGTCGACGTGTGCTCCTGCTGATTCCATATCGGGTGTGTAATTCTGTCACGATGTTAGAAATGGTGTGGTGTGGAATCAAGCGCAGAAGCAGATGGACAGTCCAACAAGACTTTACTGTAGAGTGCAAAATAAATCCAACAAAGCCAGAGGCCAAAAAGACGCACACAGGCGTCAAAACACGAGCGCACACACAGGGCGCAAAACTCTCCTCAACCGAGGAGGTAGCTCAATGGTAAAGGCGTACCGAAACACGGGTAACGCACGAACACCTGACACAAAACAATTACACACAACACTACACTAACAAAAAGGAAACTAAATAGGGTGCTTAATGAGACATAACACAAGACAGGTGTGGCTAACAGACAAAACTAATCAAACAGGAAACATAGAGCGGTGGCAGCTAGTACTCCGGAGACGACGACCGGCGAAACCTGCCCGAACAAGGAGGAGGAGCTGCCTCGGCCGAAACCGTGACAGTTGGAATGTATTCCATTTTGAGTTTGCATCCCAATATTACACTTTATATACATCACAGAAGACTGAAATATAACAAAACCCTTTGACATAGAAACACCTGATTTTCAGCGTGAAAAAAATATATAAATGTATTAATTATGAAATTATGAACAATATTAATAACATTCCACCCATGAGGCCACTAGAGGGTGATTTGCAGGAAAGGGTTTTAAGGTAAAGGTTACCGTATGCTTCCCAGTCGAAACAGTTCACGCATATATTATGATGAAACGTTGTGACGTTTTTGTTCGTTTTAGTGTTCTGCAGCGTTCAGCAGTTTTTTTGGGGGGGGCTGTTTGCGCACACAAAATGTTTCCTTGAGGCTTGTCGAAGTTTGGTAGCCAAAGTCTACGCCCCTTCGTCTGTGATTGGTCAACAGTAGAGATTCTTCAATAAAGTGTTTGTTGTCATTCAACGACAGACAGCTAGTTTTCATGCAATTATTTTCACAAATACTGCACCAAACATCTTAAAATTGCGTGACTAAGACCTCCTCGGCAAAGACGTCAAAATTAATTGCAAAGACGTCAAAATTAATTACAGATTTCTTGAGTTATCTTAAATTAATTGGATTATTTTGAGGAAGTGTACTGGTTATGTTGTTGATACGGAGTTTCAAGAGGGACAAACAGTAACATTGCAGAATCTTTCCAGTTTTTCAAGCGCAGGTATTTTAAGGGAGTATGCGAGCACAGATGTTCACTTCGCCTAGCCGAGTTCTGCTAGGAGCAAACTGAACCTATATATGCGGACGCCTTTAGGGTTAGTGGTATGGACATCCCAAGGATCCCGGATAGCACTAACCATCTCCGCAGCCACCCCTGTGAAAGCCAGGAGCAGAGGAGGTGAAAAGGCAATAGTGGAGAGGTGCTGGTGTCTACCTTACAAGTTTTTATTATTGGCGATTTAACCCCCAGCTTCAAGGCACGTCTACAGGTAAACAGGGGTGACAGACTAGGCCAGACCAGCCTTGGTCACTTAACCTCACTCTAACACCTTACATTTTTCCTTGAGGCTTATCGGAGTTCGGTAGCCAAAGTCTACACTGTAGCACATTGAGAACAGGGAATTCCTATGGGAATATAGGATAACATCCAAAGGCTGTTTGACGCAAAACAGAGCAAAGCTACTGATTGGAAATAGAAACATATCCATGTATGTGTATTATTTCCATTCATTTTGAGTGGGTTGTTGGCTTTATATTTTCTCAACACAGCTCAATTTTCATTTAAGTCATTTACCAGATGTTCTTATCCAGAGCGACTAGGGTTAAGTGCCTTACTCAAGGGCACATCAACTGATGTTTCACCTAGGGGATTCAAACCAGTAACCTTTTGGTTACTGGCCTAACGCTCTTAACCACTAGGCTACCTGCGATAAGACACAGAGACGCACCCTATGCTGCACTAATCTCACTAGCGCTGTGAGGGTCAGGTGAAACACCTATCATAAGCAGCTAATCTGGGAGGTTGCACTGAAACCAGACCTGGGCTGAGAAGAGTGGCAACTGGCAGACCCATAATTAATCAGCTTCCAGTATAATTATGTGTCCATCAACAAGCAAGGCCACTGTGTCACAGTGTCTGCCCTGCTACTCTGGAGCCACAGCATCGGTACAAACAGACCTGCTGGAATAATGAATTAAACTGTAACTGGCATGGTATTAAATTAATACCAATGTTAGAAATTGCGTAATTCAAATCTGGTATTGGAATAAGAATCAAGAGATCTTCAATCCAAGCTTAATTTATTATATGCAAAATGTATGTATGATAAGTATGAAGGTTCGTATATACGGGTCCACTGAAATACCACGCAGGGCACTCAGAGAACTGATCCATTGTTCTAAGTTCTTCTTCAAATACTCTGACAGAGATAGTTCCCACTCCCTGCTGGCCAATCAGAGTAGAGACTGAGCGTGGTTTAGACTTACTCAGCCAATCCGTTGGTGCACGGGTTAGTCCCACCCCTCGGCACTCCATTTGTTGCACACTGTTGCCAGGCATAAGTTGCTATCATAATAACCTGCGGAGTCAGCACCCAAAAGACACCATTCCACTGTACTCCATGTACCCACGTTCAAGGACGGTTTCACAGACAACAAAGAGAGAGTGTTCGTATCTGTGAGAAATACAAGTCTTATCTCATCCTAGCCCCTAACGTTCCCCACATGAATCACAGCCTGCTATGTGAAACAATCCATATCAGTACAGTTTAAACCTATGCTCCTCATTAATGCATTCCTTCCAAGCTATTCATCACATACAGATCCAATTATGAGAAAAATAGAACCCAACACCAACCATGTGCATGTTAACAACATGTGGTTCATTCATCTGTTTATCTCACAAAGGACCATGCCAGGTATAGGTATAATTAATACAAGTATGGCATAGGTTTTAAATACACTGTATCAGCCCACTACTGTAATATTGTGAATCTCTGGGTTTTGAATATATGTTGCAAGCCATCATTTTATGCATGGTTTTATAATTAATTGTGTCTGAGTGTTTTAGAGAAAAGATCCCTCTACACACTGTCCCACTCCATCACACACACAGAAGTAAATATATTATTTCCTACTTTCTTCATAACCTTCAGCAATCTCCTCACAAACACACACACACACCAACACACACACACCAAGACATGCAACCCACACACACAAACTCTCTCTCTCTCATTCTCTCTCTCTCTTTCTCCCTCTCTCTCTCTCTTTCTCAGTGCGGACATTCTCTGGCAAGGATGCATGGGTCCCACAGCGGTGTATCAATGGTTAAAAAAAATGGAATTAGTCATTCTAAATCATGCAGCTGTGGTCAAAGAGAGCTCCTTCCAAAAATCATTAAACAATCATGTATTCCCATTGATTTATTTTAAATACCTGAGCAGGGACCAGATTAAAGCAGGGGAAGAGTAGGCTAATGCAGATGAGACAGCTGAAGGATGGGGGGGTCCTCTGGGACAGCTTTTGTCCTAATCAGGGAGAAACAATACTGCTGCAATTACCAGCCTACACAGGTCTATTAAGGCTGCTTTACTTGACAGATCTAAGTATTTCAGATACAGCGGGGCATATTAAATGGAGTTTACTCAGGCACTACTACATCTCTGTTGTAAACATCAGATAAGCCCAGGGACAAGGTGAACAAGGTGAACAAGGTGAACAAGGTGAACAAGATGAACAAGGTGAACAAGATGAACAAGGTGAACAAGATGAACAAGGTGAACAAGGTGAACAACAAGGTGAACAAGGTGAACAAGATGAACAAGGTGAACAAGATGAACAAGATGAACAAGGTGAACAAGGCTGCTGCTCTTCTCCTGAGGGGTAGCACTCTAGATCTACTCAGGGTTTTCTAAAGCTAACCAGCTTTTAGAAGTGCTGTCTTAATTTGATTAATTATCGTTAATGACGTCTTTGGTGTGCTTTGGTGTGCTTATCAATACACAAGCACCTTTTTCCCCACTCCTATCGATACAATTATTGTATTAAGTCATACAAAAGTGTTACATTGCGTGAAGTTCAACATGCATTCTGTCATTACTAAATATGTAATGTGTATATTTTAACATTACTATTTTTGTTTAAAAAAATTATAACATTTGATTAATAAAATTTTAAATCAGTCGTCTTCCTCAATGAAGGGGATGACACAATCTTTGCAAGAGAGAGATAATATGATTTTATTGGTCTTCAACTCATAACTCAGTAATTTCATTCAGGGTAAGTGGAGTTAGCGGTGAGTTAGCCTGCCCCGTAGCAGGTTAGTTCTGAAGGATTCGTTGCCATAGAAATGTACCTTGCTAAAGGGTAAGCCACTTTCGTATGACCGGTTATCCTGAGTTGAACTCTCTAACTCCTCAAACCTGCTTCGTAGGATACAACTCTGACCTGGCTGAGACCAACATAAACAACAATGGATGAAAGTGGTGTGTGTGGATCCTGTGAAGGAAGCCTACCAATAGAAGAATAATCATTATGGATTGAGAATCTGTTTTTATTGTGCTTCTCATTTTCACCATACAGACTATTGGAGACTATATAATATTCCTTCACCATACAGACTATTGGAGACTATATAATATTACTTCACCATACAGACTATTGGAGACTATGTAATATTACTTCACCATACAGACTATTGGAGACTATGTAATATTACTTCACCATACAGACTATTGGAGACCATGTAATATTACTTCACCATACAGACTATTGGAGACTATGTAATATTAATTCACCATACAGACTATTGGAGACTATGTCATATTACTTCACCATACAGACTATTGGAGACCATGTAATATTACTTCACCATACAGACTATTGGAGACTATGTCATATTACTTCACCATACAGACTATTGGAGACCATGTCATATTACTTCACCATACAGACTATTGGAGACTATGTCATATTACTTCACCATACAGACTATTGGAGACTATGTAATATTACTTCACCATACAGACTATTGGAGACCATGTCATATTACTTCACCATACAGACTATTGGAGACTATGTCATATTACTTCACCATACAGACTATGGGAGACTATGTCATATTACTTCACCATACAGACTATTGGAGACTATGTCATATTACTTCACCATACAGACTATTGGAGACTATGTCATATTACTTCACCATACAGACTATTGGAGACTATGTAATATTACTTCACCATACAGACTATTGGAGACCATGTCATATTACTTCACCATACAGACTATTGGAGACTATGTCATATTACTTCACCATACAGACTATGGGAGACTATGTCATATTACTTCACCATACAGACTATTGGAGACTATGTAATATTACTTCACCATACAGACTATTGGAGACTATGTAATATTTCTTCACCATACAGACTATTGGAGACCATGTCATATTAATTTACCATACAGACTATTGGAGACCATGTTATATTACTTCACCATACAGCCTATTGGAGACTATGTAATATTAATTAAACATCAAAGATTGGAATTAAACTACTATCAATAAAAAATTATTGGGGTATTCATGAAGCTGTACTACCATGTTGGACAGCTTGTTCTTCCTATTATATCTGACTTTTAATAGTTTCATATCAGACAATTACCTAATAAAATAGATTTATAAAATATCTGTTCCATTAAAACCAAGGCTTGTACATTAGTTGGCTAATATGATAGGAAACCAGAAATTCACAGCTATAAATTGCAAAATATTTAAATAAATACTCCAACTTATTTCTTAAAACTGTGCCGGCAGTGTAACAGCAGGGAATTTAAAGCCCTGTAACTCATTTCCTGGGAGGAAATATTAATCAAGACAGATTAACCGTTTTGCACATTTGCTTAATGTCTCGAGGGAGATGGAGGGAGGGAAAACATACTTTAAGTTAGCACATCAATAACAAAGCTTTTACATCTTAAAAACCGGAGCTGAAATCATAAGGAGATATTGTCCTCTAAAGGCTTAGCTACTCAAATCATCCTGCAGCAGACACAGACAGTGATCACTTTTAGGATGTTGGAGAGGAAAATACTATGGCAAAAGAGATGTTCTTTATCCAGAAAACACTAGACTTTTTTGTGGTTTAAGTAGAGATTAAAGTGAAGTTGCTTTTATTAATATATTATACAGATGAAGGGGAAGAAACAGGTTAAAGAAGGATTTTTAAGCCTTGAGACAATTGAGACATGGATTGTGTATGTGTTGCATTCAGAGGGTGAATGGGTAAGACAAAAGATTTAAGTGCCTTTGAACGAGGTATGGTAGTAGGTGCCAGGCGCACCGGTTTGAGTGTGTCAAGAACTGCAACACATTTTTAGCAGGGGGGGTTACCTGTTTTGCATGTTATTTTCGCATTAATATGTGTCATATATCAGTTTGCAAACAATGTAAAAAATAAAAATAAATAATTGAGTTAATAAAACATGGTCTCTTTTTTGCTTTCTTGAGTAAGGCAGCTCCAAAATGCAGGTGTTTCAGCCTAGCTCAGTGCTTCCTGTGGTGGTGGGGCAGCCAGTGGAAAATACGGAGCGTAGGGGTTGGTAATGTTCTCTATTTGCGCCGTGATTGGCTCAGTGTTCTGTCACTCATGGGGGACACTATGTCACCGCCAAATCTAAAGGTAGAGCTAGAAAATTCAAGCCCCTTGGGTGCTGCCATAGAGTTACATTAGATGTGCCCATCCAAGAAGGCTCAAGGTCATTGGCCACAGAAAAAATTACGTCAAATCACGTTATATCTACAGTAGATTTGATTGGACTGATCATGTCAACATCATAATTTCAAAATCTTAGCTAGCAGTCATCATCATGAATCAAGTGGACAATCTACTGGCAAATCCTTTTTAATCCTTGTCATATGAAGATAAATAATGAAGAGAAGTTATAGATAAAACGTATCGGTGCTCATCGGCCATTGGACATAAACATTACAAAACAAGTTGGAAATCGCAAATTCAACAAAAAGTGGTTCAGAAGGAATCAGAAACAGCAAGCATTGCAAAGCAATCACTAGCCTGATATTCAGTGGAGTGGGTGTGTGGTCCCAAATCAGGGTTTAAGGGTCTCTTTTCCAAGCTTAAAATGATAAACATTCAACATTGGCCATGCTGTCAATCCAACATGATTTCTGCCGCGCTCAAAACAACTGTTAACTCGGAACTGGGAAATCTGACTTCAGTGAGTTCAAGACAACTGGGAACTTGGGTAAAATCGAGCTCCGACTGAGAAAATACGTTTTGAACGGTCATCCAACTCGGAATTGTAAATCGGGAACTCATGCCTCTTTCTAGCGCTACGACCTGAAGATCACTGAGGTCATCATGATTCAACCTTGTTTTTTTCAGAGTTCCCAGTTGTCTTGAAATCACCATAAATCCAGTGCCAGACAAGGCTCCGCTGACAGCCAGGTGTAGCAGTGGTAAGGTGTTGGGACTCTGCTGTTGGACAGCTTTATGTCGGCCTTAACAGTTTGTGGGCACCGTTTGTCACTGATATAGTGCAACTAATGTATTGTTTAGTGTTGTGTTGTGTAGTGGCTTTGCTGGCATGATGGGTTTTTCACGCTCAACAGTTTGCTGTGTGTATCAAGAATGTTCCACCACCCAAAGGACATCCAGCCAACTTGACACAACTGTGGGAAGCATTGGAGTCAACAAGGCCCAGCATCCCTGCGGAATGCTTTCGACTCCTTGTAGAGTCCATCCCCCGACGAATTGAGGCAAAAGGGGGTGCAACTCAATATTAGGAAGTTATTCTTAATGTTTTGTGCACTCAGTGTATGCAGTAGCTTTCAAAAAGTCAACTTTCTTTGTTTTCTGGGTGTTTTTCATTTTGCTGCAGCTGTGGTCACTGTAAAGTTTATTGAGTTCTAACTTGACAGTTGTGGACACACTTTGAGACGGCACAGGGCTTTTTCTCTTGAAACTAAGCAAAGAGTCATTGTAACACTCAGTGAGTGGAGGTGGTGTGGCCATATTTAAACAGCTGTGGGTCAACACAGACTCCACTCTGAGGAATATGCACTGTCATCTCCAGTATGTAACCATTGCCTGAAACACCAACCCGCTTTTCTTGACTTTGAAAAAGCAAGTAAACCCTCATTTCACTCTCTTTTGTCTGAGGATTATATTTGGTCCATGTTTTAAATGGCCCTGGGTTGAATGATTCGGTGTTCACCATTATAACCTTTTAGAGTTACAACTGGAGAATGTAATGTTGCCCTGCCGCCGTTCAGGAAAGACTAGCTCTTGTCTGTGACTGCTGGCCATTCCACAGAATTGATTAGCCTGAAGCTGTATTATTGATAAATGGCAGGGGCATTTAAGACATTCATATAAAATGAAACACTGTAAAATGAAAGTAATCAAGCATATTTGATTGTCAGTGGTAGATAATGTGATATACTGATGTACTAGGATGTCATAAGGTGCTGATGCTTGCACACTAATGCAGAAATGCTTGTTGTGCACAGCCAATAAGCTACCATCAGGGTTAAGATACAAATGGGTTGTTAAGATACAGATGGTTGACAGCATATGCTTTAGGATAGGGTTTCAGCATGGGAATCTAGTTCATCATCAGGCTCAGTTGAAGTCATGTATTCTGCCTTTCCAGGCCACATCACAAACAGGTCACCACGAGCCTGTCCTCCCCAATGAAGGTGCCACCAACCTCCTGTGGTGTGTGTGTGTGTGTGTGTGTGTGTGTGTGTGTGTGCGTGTGCGTGTTAGACAGAGAAAGTCTATGCGGCACAAAATTCTTGAGTCGAGCCAATGGGCAGATCAATACTTCTTTAGCACAACCACACAAAACGAAAGCACTTTTAAGGACTGAGACGACTGCTCTGCCACTGCAATCTGCATCGAAGGCAAGATTGACTGTTCCTATGTGGGTAATCAATGAGGGTAGGAGTTGGGATGTAATGATTAACTCTATATTGGGGTTCCTTAGGCTGCCCTGAGGATGACTGGGACACTAATAATGCTATAGGAAGACACACAATCCATAAACAAGAGGCTCTCTTTAAGAGATTAGAAGATACTATTGATATGTTTCCTCATTATATGTGCCTCATGTATGGGCATAGGTGGTCCACTCTTTATGTACTTGTTACAAGATTATGAATTCACACCACACAGTGGTGCCGATGCATGCTATATCAAATCAAATCAACGTGTATTGGTCACGTACACTGATTTGCAGGTGTTATGGCAGGTGCAGCGAAATGCTTGTTACTAGTTCCATCAGTAAAATGTCTAGCAAATACAAATACACCAATAATGAAAACAAATCTAAACAAGAAATCAAGAAATAACAATCCAAGTAGATATATTAGAGTTTCAAGTTTTAATGTCACGTGAAAAGGAGGGAAACCTGTTTCAGACTTCCAGAGATTTGAGACTGGGACAGAGGTTCACCTTCCAGCAGGACAATGACCCTAAGCATACTGCTAAAGCAACACACGAGTGGCTTAAGGGGAAACATTTAAATGTCTTGGAATGGCCTAGTCAAAGCCCAGACCTCAATCCAATTGAGAATATGTGGTATGACTTAAAGATTGCTGTACACCAGCGGAACCCATACAACTTGAAGGAGCTGGAGCAGTTTTGCCTTGAAGAATGGGCAAAAATCCCAGTGGCTAGATGTGCCAAGCTTATAATAATAATAATAATAATAATATGCCATTTAGCAGACGCTTTTATCCAAAGCGACTTACAGTCATGCGTGCATACATTTTTGTGTATGGGTGGTCCCGGGGATCAAACCCACTACCTTGGCGTTACAAGCGCCGTGCTCTACCAGCTGAGCTACAGAGGACCACTTATAGAGACATACCCCAAAAGACTTGCAGCTGTAATTGCTGCAAAAGGTGGCTCTTCAAAGTATTGACTTTGGGGGGGTGAATAGTTCTGCACACTCAAGTTTTCTGTTTTTTAGTCTTATTTCTTGTTTGTTTCACCCCAAAAAATATTTTGCATCTTCAAAGTGGTAGGCATGTTGTGTAAATCAGATGATACAAACCCCCCAAAAATCAATTTTAATTCCAGGTTGTAAGGCAACAAAATAGGAAAAATGCCAAGGGGGGTGAATACTTTCGCAAGCCACTGTACATGGGGTATTAGTCTCAAGGTGCAGGGCTGAGTACTGGGCAGGTAGCCGGCTAGTGATGGCCGTTCAACAGTCTGATGGCCTGGTGATAGCCTGGTGATAGAAGCTGTTTCTCAGTCTCTCGTAGTATATACTACGCTATATGGCAGTATCATCATGTTAATGATAGTCCAGTTCCTAACAATGCAAATATGCAGATATTAGGCAATAGTGTCTCTGAATCGGCTAATCTGACAATCAACAGGTATTTATGGCTTTGTTTGTTCTGAGTCTCTCGTCAGATCATCTGCAGCATTAATTTGCTGCTGGCCTTCTGTTGACAAAAGCAAACTGATGACAGTCAAAGAGACACAGCATGCAGCCATGTCAGGGAGAAACCCCAGTGTTGACCCTGGCCAGATGTGATTTACGGCTTGGCTGGCTACCAGTAGTGGTAGCCATGATGGATTATTGTAATGACCAACTCAACGACCTCTTTTTCATGTTTAAATGGCAATACATTTGACCAGGAAGAGGGCAATTTAACAACGTGAGGTTGAAGAAGGAAACTATCCTGTTTGAGGTACAAATCAAACATGTCATTAACGATGCACTGGTTGGAGTTTTGCTGACATGTAGCCAAGGGAAGGATTGTTCAAGCAGACTCAGTTTAACTTTTCAGGTAGAGGGTTGTGGTAAATGGTTTAGCTGGGACGATAAATCGAAAGTTGTCGATACCTACTGGACCAACCATTTCTTTGACTGATATAAAAACGATAAGTAGCCTTTACTAGAGGAATGTGAAGTTTGAAATGAAATACATCTGCTAATATGGGCTATTGGTAATGGGACAATTGAAAGTCACAACATTCAAAGTGGTAGTAGTAGTTTTAAGGGTAATATAAAAAAGTTACTGGTGCACACTAATGTTATAAACTTATCGTTCCATTAATCATTATCGTGATAATTCAGTCAATTTATCGTGAGCTCTAGTAAATGCTAAGATATACCTCTGACATTTGAACTGAATAAAGAGATTCCTTCAGTGCCTGTTGAACCTTTAACATTCTAATGACTATGGCTATGTTTATCCATGTGTGTCTGGATTTGTGTATCTGTCTGTTGTAATATATTTAGACAGCATCTCAAACAACACACCAACTACACTGACACATTTCTCTGAGAAAATTCCACTAGAGTCTATGGCCAGTTGCCCCTCTAGTTAGTGAGATGTTGAGCCTTGTAAGACTCTGATAAGGCTATCATAATGGTGAGAAGCAATGCAGTTGGTGTCAGTGGAGAGACTGGTAGTCAATATATCCAGCGTTCTACGCCACAGGTCTCCGTCTGCCTTATCTAGCCTCTCTCTCTCACACAAGTGATTCAGTGTCCAAATCTAATCCTGCCAGCCAGAGCAATCATCATCATCACATTTATCATGAGAAACGTTGTCAATGATGTCTGGTTCCCATGCATTCAGAACTGAAATGAGTGAAACAACTTTAGATGCCCATAATCCATCAGCTCCCAGGTCGAAGTACTCCAACACATTGCTAATCATATTCTTAAGATAGAACTATTCGTTCATTAGCTAATTTCCTTATCTTTCAAACCTATTGTGATGATCTAATATGATTATGATAGAATATGTTCACCTTGGCTCCTCAACCCCATTACTGAGAATAACAACCAGGCAACGGATGCAAGAGTAGCTTTGAAGAGTAGGAAGACAGTATGACAAGGAAAGGTAGCTAGCGAGACTGGTTCATCTTTTTGGAGATAGCCAGAGCTCCCGGGCTGAGGCAAACAGTCTATAACAGCATGTAAATGAAGTAGCCTGTGCCAACAAGCCACTACTTTCTCTCTATCATGAATAAATATTAGTGGTTCTCACTCTCCCTCCAGATTGTGGGTGCTTTTTCTCCTCACAACGCCATTTTGGTGTCACATTCCATGTTGCTTCCTGTTGCTACACTGAGCGTCTTTATTAAAACAGTGGAAAAATGGGAACGGTAGGGCTGTCCTGTTATCAAACAGCAAGTTGGATGGTAAACACAAAGTCATTAACCTCCGACCTCGCTCGATCACAAGCCGGGGGATGTTGATCTCCTCATCCCACTGTTTGGAAAGGAGATTCCCAGGAGCTTTGGGAGGTGTCAGGAAAAGATGGGCTCGAAATGGGCTTGCTTTACAGCGATACTGACAGTTGTTAACCTGTATAAATCTCTGTTCATGTTTGTAATGTGCTCCAGAGAGAGTCCTTTCAGAGAAAATACAATGTATCACCTATATCCACAGGGAAAAGAGCAGGAAATGGAAAGAAAATTAAGGGGGAAACAAGAATATATTTGGTTAATCATGATGACAGTTTCCCAATTACTATTGAGATCAAATGGAGAGAGAAGTCATGGGAGTCATGGTAATGTATCGCTCACATATGGTAAGACAGGAGAGTGAGGCGGGCGACAACCTAATGAAACTCAGAGCACTGTGTGGGGCCATGGCTAAACAGGCTAGCGCCGTTTGAGGAGTTGATTTGAGCTGATGACAGAGTGTCTCTGGTGACAGACTGCTGTCTACTTGGCAGTGATCTTTAAATGGTTTCTCTGTCAGGGGGAATGGAGGGGATAAACTGCACTCTCCAATCCCCTGACCCATTTAGGGAGCAGATGAAAAGGCGGACGGAAAGGCAATGCATGTTTCTCCTCTTTTATTCAGAGCCAGCCAGCTGATAAACAAAACAGCTAATATCCAGTGCATTTTTGACAGCCACTTTTCACCTGCCACTCCACATAAAGAGACAAGCAGCTCCAAAACTCTCACATGGCTTTTTTCTCTATCACTGTTACTCACATGCTAGCCTTCCAAACTCTCTTTCTCGCTCTCTTTCTCTCTCTCTCTAAAATGCTCTCTGCATCTCCCTCTCTCTCTGCAACTCTCGCTCTCACCTTCTCTCTCTCTCTTTGATGGCACAGTGACAAAAGATTAATCCAACTCAGCTGCTGAAAATAATAATTGCATTATGGGAACAGTAATCATTATTAAGAACATTATTAAATATGTCTGCGTCTATTGACTCGGGCCTGTGTGATTAATATATTTGTTTAGTCAATAGTTTAACGGAAATTATGTCATTAATTAAGGATGGTGGTGTCAGAGGACTGCTGGGAGAGAATGAAAGAACAAGGCCCTCCTCTGGTTCACATGACAGATGTGAGACGACCGATCAGCAGTTTGGGGAATTCCTCAGTCCCAGAATTAATCTCTCTCTATCTCTTGTTCTTTAACGCCCTTTTATTCTCTCTTTCTCTCACACACATACTCTCTCTCTCATTCTCTCTCTCTCGTTTTCTCTCTCTCGTTTTCTCTCTCTCTCGTTCTCTCCCTAGCTTGTTCACTCTCTCTCTATCTTTCTCTCTCTCTCTGAGTAATGTACAATGTCCCTGGTCCCTGGTTCCTGGTTCCTGGCTCTTGTTCCTCATTCATCCTATGTGATTAAAAGGTCTTGTTAATCTGATAGAAGCATGCTGCTCTGCTCTTGTTAAAACAATGGAATAAGTCAAATCTTTGAGCTGGTGAAATAGTGCAGCTCAAGTAATAATAATAATAATAATAATATGCCATTTAGCAGACGCTTTTATCCAAAGCGACTTACAGTCATGCGTGCATAAATTTTTTTGTGTATGGGTGGTCCCGGGGATCGAACCCAATTGGTGAAATAGAGCTGTTGTGGTGCTCTTAACAAGAGAGAACAGAAAATAATCCAAACTAAAACTGTATTGTCAACTACAGATGTAAGATCTTAATTTGATAACTATTTTGTTGCTGAGAATATATATGGTTATAATAACAGTATTGCACTTCTCATGTGGCCTACTTTTGGCCAGCTAATAGCCTAAACACCAATCAAGCAACATTTTGGACTAAACGTTCAAATCCTGTTGCTGCAGGATTATTTTGCTGTGACAATACAGGTCTAATTAAGATTGATCCTGCATCTGTACCTGCTTCATGTTTCATTGTTAAATTGGTAGATTGGAGTCACACTTTATTTGGATAGTCTGGATAGTCCCATATAGATGATCTACAGATGGTCATACTATCAACAAACTAGCTGTTGATAATCAACTGCTTGCTAAGGTTACGGTTAGGGTTAGGGTTAGTTTTAGAATGAGGGTTAGGGTTATGGTTATGGTTAGGGTTAGGGCTAGGGTTAGGGTAAGGGTTAAGTTTAGGGTTAGGATAAGGGTTAAGATTAGGGGTAGGGTTAGGGTTAGTAGATAGTTAGTTGAAATGTTACTGATACTCTGTAGATAGTCTGTAGAGCATCTACAAGATGGACTATCCAAATAAAGAGTTACCTATTGGTCTTAATCTAATCGATCTCAAACAGGTGTTATCCTACATTATTTACACTCTCTCACCTCATATCTTACCACATCTCCTCTCTCTCTCGCTCTCTCTAACTCCCCTCTCTCTTTCTCTCTATCGCTCTCGCTCTCTCTCTCTAACTCTCCTCTCGCTCTTTCTCTCTCTAACTCCCCTCTCTCTTTCTCTCTCTCGCTCTCGCGCTCTCTCTCTAACTCTCCTCTCTCTTTCTCTCTCTCTCTCTAACTCTCCTCTTTCTCTTTCTCTCGATCTAACTCTCCTCTGTCTCTTTCGCTCTCTCTCTAACTCTCCTCTCTCTCTTTCTCTCTCTCTAACTCTCCTCTTTCTCTTTCTCTCGATCTAACTCTCCTCTGTCTCTTTCTCTCTCTCTCTCTCCTCTCTATCTTTCTCTCTCTCTCTCTCATCTCTATCTTTCTCTCTCTAACTCTCCTCTTTCTCTTTCTCTCTATCTAACTCTCCTCTGTCTCTTTCTCTCTCTCTCTAACTCTCCTCTCTCTCTTTCTCTCTCTCTAACTCTCCTCTTTCTCTTTCTCTCTCTCTAACTCTCCTCTCTCTCTCTCTCTCTCTGAGGGATTGTGCGGTCAGTCTGTGGTCTCACTGGGAGGTCAGGGGTCGCCCACAGTCCCTTGTCAAGCCTCCCCGAAGTAATTTCCATTTTAATGTCACACTTCTAATCTATCAAAGATGTGATGTACACGACACAAAGGGTTTAAGTGCTCTTCATAAATCACAGGGCCCCTGTGCTTTCACCTGGGTAATCGGCAGAATGACCCCCCATATCTCACTATCTGTTGTCCCTGGTGCAGTAACACGACTCGGCTAGGCCACAACTGACTGCCTCCGAGGCAGTGGAAGTGTGTGGGGATATCTCACTATCCAAACACCATTCAGTTACACCCCTGTGGTAGAGGATACTGTATAAGACACATTTTAGCCCTCTGGATTTACTGTCCCGAGGATTATTCATATGGCCCATAATGTGTTGTTGATGTCTTTCTTAATATAATTTATGCAATTTTTTAAAAGTAAATAATCATTAGCTATTTTCTAGAGCAAATAATCATTATCTCTTTAATGACTTTACATTGGGATTAAGACATCCCCTATCCTGGGGGATTCCATCCAGAGAGGTTGTTATGTGGGTTATATGGACCGCGGTCAGGCTGAGCTGCCGCGCACGCCACATAGTGCACTCCACACCTGCAGCCCATGTCTGGTGACCGGGTGACTGAATGTCTGGCGCTCGACGCACCATCATTTTCCCCCATCATAGCGTCGCGAGAGAGAGCAAGGGGGGGGGGGTAAAGAAATCTGCAGAGCAACCTTTGCGTGGAATGTTGATATTTCACAAACAAAATGATGTTTTCAACATTGTGAGATGGGTGGTGGTTCCAGTGGCTGCCCTTCCCTCGTGCCTGATGCAGGTTATTAATGCGCTCCAGTAACTGTTAATTTCACTTTGGAGAAGTGATTTATGGCTAGACGGAAAGGAGAGGCATAATCTAATTGAGAACAGAATGGATGTTTCTCACACAGTCACGCCTGCACCCTCCAGATGGGCCACCATGATTAATGCATAATGAGCAAATAATCCATTAAATTAATAAAAACTATTATTCAACCACTCGCCTCTCTTCATGGGAGAAAATAATAAATACAAATAGGAATGGAAGTGTTTTTGTCATTTTCTTCTGAATAATACATTCTCTCTTTTTTTTTGACACTTCAGAGAAGATCAGTAGGACAGTCAATGGAGAGGAGCGGCGTAATCAATCTGAGATTGGCTCGTCTGTCTGTACGCTTGGTTAATAAAACAAAAAGGAGGTGCTGGACCATTAATGTCTTCATCTAAATATTTGCATGTCTCTAACCACAAGACGGAGAGAGAACCATGTCAACATATGGAAATGGAAGCACTATCAGAAGCAGCCAAACAAGAACTCAAAGTCAAATTAAATTAGCAGGTGCTGAAATGCTTCATCATCCATGACTTTGGTGGACGTTTTTCTCCTTGGCAGTGTGAAACTGGCTGTCAAATAGACACAGCAATCACTGATTCTCAAGGAATCTGACAAGAAATCTTGTTTTATGAGGCTTTGAGATGGATAAAATGGGATGAAGGAAGCAAAGGAGTAGTGGATGTGGGTCAGACCACCTGACCCTCTCCTCTCCCCTCTATGTTGCTCTCTCTCCCTCTCCCTCTCCCTCTCCCTCTCCCTCTCCCTCTCCCTCTCCCTCTCCCTCTCCCTCTCCCTCACCCTCTCCCTCCTGTTTCACTTAGAAATATGAATGTTGTGTGAAAAGGGAACATGCTAAAAGGAGTGGACCCTTCATCGATTTACAAAACCATAACATTTTCATTTTAAAATAGCCGCCGCTTATCTGTCAAAATGATCCATAATACTAAATGCTGACACCTTTCTAGAGAATATCCTGTATAAATTTTATCATAAGGATCCATCTTTCTGCATTATAACACACCAAAGACATACAGATGTAGGATCTTAATGTGAGCCAGTAGGAAAATAATCCTGCAGCAACAGGAAATGTGAATAATTATGTGGATTATAATGAATAGATATTTTTGAAGGGGTTAATACATTTTTCGTTAAAGGCAAATCAAGTTTGAAATTTCATAGTGTAAATGACAAACTTTAGAATCCTTTTTTAAAACTCAAATACAGTACAAGTTTGCATTTCCTGCTGTGCAACAAAAGAGTGATTTGTTTACTATTTTTTATTTTATTTTATTTATTTATTTCGGGGTTTTTTAGGGGGTAGATCAGCTTTAATATTTCAGAGAGATTGTAACTTCCATCAATGTAATTGTCTGCAACACTTCCAATCCCCCATATGTTTTTTTCTCTCACAAATATATATATATATACATATATATATACATACATATATACATACACATACACATATACACATACATACACACACATATATATACATACATCATTCATCATTATTTTCCAACCCCACCACCCCTTCCCCAATTGGAGTAAACTAGTGAACAACAACGCTTAGGCCTCTACTTCCAGCCCATACATGCTATATACATTTTATGGACACAGTCAATTTTACAATAATTATATTTTGTTTGTTTTTACTCCTGAACTTCCACCGATCATTTTCATGATGTCCATCTGGTTTGCTTCTATATGCCAAAGTTTTCTAACTATGCTCTTTCTAACTATGCTCTTTCACAAAAGCTCTCAATCTATAACCTATATACTTATTATGGACACAGTATGCTTTACATAATTGTTGTTATTAGTCCCATCCTTCAGCTCCATTCAACACCTCCCATCAATCTCTTAACACCATCCGTATTGGATTTCTATTTGCCATATATTTTTCAACTGTACTGTGATGTTTTACAAAAGTTCTGAACCTTTCTATTTTCATTGTTTCTACAGATCGTAAATTGAAAATAAACATTTTTGCTAAAAGTATTATTATATTATTGATCGATTGACTATGACTTTTCAGATCACCCAGTAGTGCTATCTGCAGGGTTAGCTCAAGGTAAATATTGCAATCCTTTAGCCATTCCTGGACCTGTGTCCAAAAACAAGCTACAAATGGACAGTACCAAAACAAAGGATCTAATGATTCTGTCTCTTCGCAGCAAAATCTGCAGAGCTGGGAAGATTGTATCCCCCATATAAATAACATTATATTGGTAGCAAGAATTTTATATAATAGTTTAAATTGAAAAATTCTAAGTTTTGGAATCCGGCGTCGTTTTGCGTATCAATTCATTAACACGATGCCATGGAATCGGTACATCACAAATCTCTTCCCAACTATTTTGCAATCTATATGGGACGGCTGTCAATCCTTTGGTCCTTAAATGAAACTGGTGTACTTTTTTATTTATCACAATTTTCTTTAACCAATTATATTCTTTAATGCAGGGCCGACAAACAAGTTCCTTACTTTTTCCCCCTTCCACTTTCCTTTTCCATTTTTGCGGTAATGCTGCAATTATTTGGTTAACATTTTGGGTAGAGCAGACATTTCTATATGTTTTTGTTAGCTGCATGTGCAACATAACTCCACCAGTCCTACCGATAATATCATTTACGAAGATTATACCTTTTTTAAACATTTTTTCAAAAAAAAAAGGGGTTTTGTTTATTAGTATATTTGAGTTTAACCACAATATTTGTTGCATTATTTGTTCTGTCGTTTCTGGAGGATTAAATTGTTTTAGAAATAGTGATATTTGGGAGATTATTTCCTTTTCAAATAACTTAAAGTGAGAGGTTGTAATCTGAATAAAGGGAAAAAAGGCCATTCTTGAACATTGGGTGAGACAATCTTACTAATTTGCTAGAGAACCTGTTCGGATTTAAGTATAACTTTTGTATGACTGAAGCTTTTAGTGATAGGTCTAATGCTTTAATATTTAATAACTTCTGTTTACCATTATTTGATTTATGCCTCAGCATTGAAAGGGGACATTGGATCACTAGAGTTGTTGTATGGGGATAAACATGTCTCATTGGTAATGAAGTGTGGGTTGAATCTGGAGGGGCTGAGAAAGTCTCTTTGTGCTATTACATAACACTATTTATTTGCTTAGCAGGACTCTTACCCATTCTGACCTGCATAGCTTACATTTCATACATAACCCATTTATACAGCTGCAGCTGAGCACCTTAGGGGGGCCACAGAGCTGGATACAGATATAGGATTTTAATTTGATCACTCTTTAGTTGCTGAGAATTTTTCTACACCGCAGGAAATTCAAACTTGTAGTGTATTCAAGGTTTAAAAAGGCTTCTAAAGTTTGTAGTTTCCACTTTAAAATGTCAGACTTTATTTGCCCTAATGAAAAATTTATAAACTCCTACAAAAAACATCCATTCATTATAATCCACATAATAATTCAAATTTCCTGTTGCTGCAGGATTATCTTCCTTCTGTAGCAAACTGGCTCAAATTAAGATCCTACATCTGTACTCACTACCATTTGCTGACTGAGTGTGTGTACTGTACATATCTACAGTACATGGTTCAAACCCACACTTTACATCATGTTAGAAGTGACCCATATTCAGTACCAGTCAAACGTTTGGACACACCTACTCATTCAAGGGTTTTTCTTTATTTTTACAATTTTCTACATTGTAGAATAATAGTGAAGACATCAAAACTATGAAATAACACATATGAAATCATGTAGTAACCAAAAAAGTGTTAAACAAATCAACAAATATTTTATATTTGAGATTCTTCAAATAGCCAACCTTTTCCTTGATGACAGCTTTGCACACTCTTGGCATTCTCTCAACAAGCTTCACCTGGAATACTTTTCCAACAGTCTTGAAGGAGTTCCCACATATGCTGAGCACTTATTGGCTGCTTTTCCTTCACTCTCCGGTCCGACTCATCCCAAACAATCTCAATTGGGTTGAGGTCGGGGGATTGTTGAGGTCAGGTCATCTGATGCAGCACTCCATCACTCTCCTTCTTGGTAAAATAGCCCTTACACAGCCTGGAGGTGTGTTGGGTCATTGTCCTGTTGAAAAACAAATGATAGTCCCACTAAGCCCAAACCAGATGGGATGGTGTATCGCTGCAGAATGCTGTGGTAGCCATGCTGGTTAAGTGTGCGTTGAATTCTAAATAAATCACAGACAGTGTCCCCAGCAAAGCACCCCCACAGCATAACACCTCCTCCTCCATGCTTTACGGTGGGAAATACACATGCGGAGATCATCCGCTCACCCACATCGCATCTCACAAAGACACGGCGGTTGGAACCAAAAATCTCCAATTTGGACTCCAGACCAAAGGACAAATTTCCACCGGTCTAATGTCCATTGCTTGTGTTTCTTGGCCCAAGCAGGTCTCTTCTTCTTACTGGTGCCCTTTAGTAGTGGTTTCTTTGCTGCAATTCGACCATGAAGGCCTGATTCTGTTACGCAGAGTGGAACAGTGGAACCCAAGAGCAGACTCAGTAGGCCTCCTGTAGCTCAGTTGGTAGAGCATGGCGCTTGCAACGCCAGGGTTGTGGGTTCGATTTCCACGGGGGGCCAATATGAAAAAAAAATATGCACTCACTAACTGTAAGTCGCTCTGGATAAGAGCATCTGCTAAATGACTAAAATGTAATGAGGAGACTGGGATGAAGTAACCAAGGTATTTATTGAGACACAGGGGGGAGTTGGAGTGCAGGTCAGGGGAAACTGCTGGAAACCAGGTGCTGCGGCTGGAGCGAGGGGGGTTGAGACAGGGTGAGCAGGTCCTGAGGGGAATCCAAGGGAGTAGTAGAGTGGGGAATCTAGGACAGAGTAGCAGGATGATGAGGCGTGGGACTGGAGACAGGGACTCGAGTCAGAGCGGGCAGAACTGTAGCGGAAAGGAAAACAGGCACAACAGGATAACAGGATCTGAATAGTAACAAACGGCTAGAACCGTAGACTGACTGAGCAGAGATTAAGATCTGGAAGTGGCAGGACTGAGTATTTGTAGAAGTCTTGATTATGGAACATGTTGCAGCTGGTGGGGATCTGCTCTGACTCCAGCACACCTGTCTCCGCCCACACAATCACAGAGAGAGAGAGAGTACTGGGGGAGTGGCGGCAGGTCAAGAAGACACAGGATGAGCAGTAGAGGGCATTGCAGGAGCAGATGTGACAGTACCCCCCCTCTATGGGTGCCACCTGCCCGACCAGGATTATCTGGGTGTGAGGTATAGAAATCCCGCAAGAGGGAGGGGTCCAGAATGTGACGGCGGGGCACCCAGCAGCGCTCCTCAGGCCCGTATCCCTCCCAGTCCACCAGGTACTGCCAGCCACGACCCTGACGGCGCACGTCCAGAAGCCGCTGGACGGTATTGGCAGGATGGTCGTTGAGGGGGTGGAGGAACTGCTGCAGGATGAGACAGGGGACTGGAGCAGACAGGTTTAATCAGGGATACGTGGAAGGTAGGATGGATCCTGAGAGAGGCTGGGAGTTTCAGGCGCACCGCAGAGCGTTTAGTGACACGGTCAATTTCAAAGGGACCAATGAATCGGGGGGAAAGTTTCTTCAATGGCAGGTCCTTCGATGAGGGCCATACCTTTTGACCCGGGGTGTAGACTGGAGCTGAGGCCCGGCGACGGTTGGCTTGGGACTGGGTCCTGTCGGAGGCACGAAGAAGGTCAACCCGGGCCTTCCTCCAGGTACCGTGACAATGGTGCAGATGGTCCTGGACAGAGGGAACCGCAACCTCAACCTCTTGGGCGGGGAACAAGGGGGGTTGGTAACCCAGAGCACACTCGAAAGGTGACATACCTGACGAGGCGTTGGTGAGGGTGTTGTGGGCATATTCAACCCAGCGTAGCTGAGCGCTCCAGGAGGAAGGGTTAGCAGAAGTCACGCAGCGTAGGGCAGTCTCCATCTCTTGGTTGGCCCGTTCGGTCTGGCCGTTGGTCTGGGGGTGATATCCAGAAGAAAGACTGACATTGATACCAAGAGCTGAACAGAAGGATCTCCATACCTGGGAGGTAAACTGGGGTCCTCTGTCGGAAACTATGTCAGTGGGGATGCCATGCAGACGAAAAACATGGGATACTAACAGGTCCGCAGTCTCCCTGGAGGACGGGAACTTGGAGAGTGAATGAAGTGAGCCATTTTGGAAAACCTGTCAATAATGGTGAGGATGACGGAGTTACCGTTAGATGGGGTAAGGCCAGTGACGAAGTCCAGAGCTATGTGTGACCAGGGGCAACTGGGTATGGGAAGAGGGCAGAGCAGACCGGAAGTGGGTTTAGTGGAGGTTTTGTTCCGGGCACAAACCGAACATGCTGAGACAAACTCCCGGACATCTCTCTCCATGGTGGGCCACCAAAAGCGCTGATGCAGGAAGGCGATGGTCCGGTTCATACCAGGGTTACAGGTGAGGTGGGTAGAATGGCCCACTGAAGAACATCAGAGCGAACACAATCTGGGACAAACAGAGCATTACTAGGACCGTTACCCGGGTCAGGCTGGTTCTGCTGAGCCTGGCGGATACGGGACTTGGCAACGATGCAGGTGGATGGCACAATGGCTTCTGGCTCGGTACCCGTGTTGTCGGTGGTGAACTGGCGAGAGAGGGCATCAGGCTTGGTATTCTTCGAACCGGGGCGATATGTGAGTGTGAAATTGAATCTACCAAAGAACAAGGCCCACCTGGCTTGCCAGGAGTTCAGATGTTTGGTGGTCTGCATGTAGGACAGGTTTTAATGGTCAGTCCACACGATGAAGGGGGTTACAGAGCCCTCCAGCCAGTGACGCCATTCCTCCAGAGCCAACTTAACTGCCAGGAGTTCCCGGTTTCCAATGTCAAAATTCCTCTCTGCAGGTGAGAGCTTACGGGAAAATGATGCACATGGCTGGACCTTCTGATCATAGGGGGAACGTTGAGACAGAACAGCACCTACCCCGGTGTCAGAGGCGTCCACCTCCACGATGAACTGGAGTTCTGGGTCGGGCTGAGTAAGGACCGGAGCGGAGGTGAAGCGACGCTTGAGTTCCAGGAATGCTGCCTCTGCCGCAGGAGTCCAGTGGAACGGAGTGGAGGTGGAGGTGAGAGTGGTGAGAGGTGCTGCCAGACAGCTGTAGTGGCGGATGAAACGTCTGTAAAAATTTGCAAACCCCAGGAAACACTGTAGCTGCTTCAGGTTGGAGGGCGCAGGCCACTCTGTTTGTGCCATGAACTTGGAGGGGTCCATACATAACTGTCCCTGTGCAATAATATAACCCAGGAAAGACACTGTGGCAGCATGGAACTCACATTTTTCAGCTTTAACAAAAAGCTTATTCTCCAACAGCCGTTGAAGAACTTGGCGAATGTGTTGCTGGTGAGCCTCAGGGTCCTTGGAAAAGATCAGGATGTCATCTAAATAGACAAAAACTAAGCGTCCAATCACATCCTTCAGCACGTCATTGACTAGGTTCTGGAAAACAGCAGGGGCGTTAGTAAGACCAAAAGGCATGACCAAATACTAAAAGTGACCAAGTGGTGTGTTGAACGCAGTCTTCCACTCGTCCCCCTCTCTTATGCGGACAAGGTGGTAGGCATTCCGGAGGTCGAGTTTGGTAAACACCGTGGCACCATGGAGGGGGGCAAAAGCAGAGCTGATGAGTGGCAAGGGGTACTTGTTCTTAACAGTGATATTATTCAGCCCACGGAAGTCTATACACGGCCTCAGTGACCCATCCTTCTTCTTCACAAAGAAAAACCCAGCATCCACCAGGGAGGAAGATGGCTTGATAAGTCCTGCAGCCAGAGAATCCTGGATGTACCTCTCCATAGCCTCTTGCTCAGGACGAGAGAGGTTAAACAACTGGCTACTGGGGAGAGGAGCTCCAGGCTGGAGGTCAATGGCGCAGTCATATGGCAGATGAAGCGGCAGCGACAGGGCGTGGTGCTTGCTGAACACAGGAGCTAGATCGTGATACTCGGGAGGAACTGATGACAGGTCCGGAGGTTCTGGAATGAACTGGGGAACAGACAAGGCAGGGGGAAGGGAAGAATGTAAACAATTAGAGTGACAAAATGAACTTCAAGTGGTTACCTTTCCGGCAGTCCAGTCAATCTGTGGGTTGTGTAGCTTTAACCATGGATGACCAAGAACCAGGGGAGAGTAAGGATAGTCGGTTATGTGGAAACTGATATTTTCCTGGTGAATTCCAGAGAGACGCAGGATGACCGGGACGGTTCTCTCACAGACACGGGTGAGGAGCTGTCCATTGAGAGCGTTGGTGTCACGATCGTCAACTGAAGACACGGACCAAGGCGCAGCGTGATAAGCGTACATACTTTAATTGTACTTACACGAACAAAAACAACAAACAAACGATACGTGAAGTCCTAGGTTATACACAACAAACCAAACGGAACAAGATCCCACAAAGACTAGTGCAAAACAGGCTGCCTAAATATGGTCCCCAATCAGAGACAACGAGCTACAGCTGCCTCTGATTGGGAACCACCCCGGCCAACATAGATCAAAACGATCTAGAACGAAAACATAGAAAAACGAAACATAGAAAAATCCACACCCTGGCTCAACATTTAAGAGTCCCCAGAGCCAGGGCGTGACAGTTGGCATCAAGGGGTGAATCGAGTGGGACAGTGTCCAGGCCCAACTGGGTAATGACACCTCGGTCCAGGAAGCTCTGGTTTGCGCCTGAATCGATGAGAGCAGACAGAGGAAAAGCCTGGCTCTGCCACACAAGGTTGCCTTCAAGCAGGGGTCTGGGGGAAGATGGGCAGGCGATTTGGCTCAACAGTATATCCCCCACTACTGCCGAGCCCCCCTCTTTTGCTGGACGCAGGGAACAAGTGGAGACAAAGTGACCAACCTGGCCACAGTATGGGCATCTCCTAGCACCGATTCGTCATTGCCTCTCCTCTGGAGAGAGACGGGCCCGGCAGAGTCTTATGGGTTCAGGATCTGGACGAGCCTGGGGATGGGATGCAGTCGGAGAAGGAGGACAAGGCACTGAAGCAGATGTTATGGGATATGCAACCCTACCTACCCTCTCCCTCCGACGCTCCCGGAGACGGTTGTCGATGCGGATAGCGAGAGAGATGAGTTCATCAAGTCCATCAGGCTCATCCCTGGACACCAACTTGTCCTTGAGGGTCTCAGTGAGCGGAGGAGAAGGACTTGGAACTGGTTGTGAGCTCTGGGCGAAGGGTCGGCCCTGTAGGTCAGACAGGCTCTGTGAAATCTCCTTGATGTGCTCCAGAAGGGTCTTCAGGGCTTGGTCAAGTTGCTCGAGCAGGGTGCCTTGGCCGACGAGGGTTTGGTGGAGAGTAGCTGAGTCTGCTGGGTTAATCTCTTAGGCCAGATCGTACTGTTACGCGGAGTGGAACAGGGGAACCCAAGAGCAGACTCAGACGAGGAGATTGGGATGAAGTAACCAAGGTATTTATTGAGACACAGGGGTGAGATGGAGTGCAGGTCAGGGGAAACTGCTGGAAACCAGGTGCAGAGGCTGCGGCTGTAGCGAGGGGGGTTGAGACAGGGTGAGCAGGTCCGGAGGGGAATCCAAGGGAGTAGTAGAGTGGGGAATCCAGGACAGAGTAGCAGGATGACGAGACGTGGGACTGGAGACAGGGACCAGAGTCAGAGTCAGAGCGGGCAGAACTGTAGCGGAGAGGAAAACAGTATCAGGCAAGGAAAACAGGCACAACAGGATAACAGGATCTGAATAGTAACAAACGGCTAGAACCGTAGACTGACTGAGCAGAGATTACGATCTGGCAGTGTGCAAGTGGCAGGACTGAGTATTTGTTGAGGTCTTGATTATGGAACAGGTTGCAGCTGTTGGGGATCTGCTCTGACTCCAGCACACCTGTCTCCGCCCACACAATCACACACACACACAGAGAGAGAGAGAGGGAGAGAGAGAGTACTGGGGAAGTGGCGGCAGGTCAAGGAGACACAGGATGAGCAGTAGAGGGCGTTGCAGGAGCAGATGTGACAGATTCACACAGTCTCCTCTGAACAGTTGATGTTGAGATGTGTCTGTTACTTGAACTCTGTGAAGCATTTATTTGGCCTGCAATTTCTGAGGCTGGTAACTCCAATGAACTTATCCTCTGCAGCAGAGGTAACTCTGGGTCTTCCTTTCCTGTGGTGGTCCTCATGAGAGCCAGTTTCATCATAGCACTTGATGGTTTTTGCGACATCACTTTAAGAAACTTTCAAAGTTCTTGACATTTTCCGTATTGACTTAAAGTAATGATGGACTGTCGTTTCTCTTTGCTTATTTGAGCTGTTCTTGCCATAGTATGGACTTTGATCCCCTGCTGATTTTGTACGTTTGCCCACTGACAAAGACATGATCAGTCTATAATTTTAATGGTAGGTTTATTTAAACAGTGAGAGACAGAATAACAACAACAAAATCCAGAAAAACGCATGTCAAAAATCTTATAAATTGATTTGCATTTTAATGAGGGAAATAAGTATTTGACCCCTCTGCAAAACATGACTTAGTACTTGGTGGCAAAACCCTTGTTGGCAATCACAGAGGTCAGACGTTTTTTGTAGTTGGCCACCAGGTTTGCACACATCTCAGGAGGGATTTTGTCCCACTCCTCTTTGCAGATCTTCTCCAAGTCATTAAGGTTTCGAGGCTGACGTTTGGCAACTCGAACCTTCAGCTCCTCTCCACAGATTTTCTATGGGATTAAGGTCTGGAGACTGGCTAGGCCACTCCAGAACCTTAATGTGCTTCTTCTTGAGCCACTCCTTTGTTGCCTTGGCCGTGTGTTTTGGGTAATTGTCATGCTGGAATACCCATCCACGACCCATTTTCAATGCCCTGGCTGAGGGAAGGAGGTTCGCACCCAAGATTTGACGGTGCATGGCCCCGTCCATCGTCCCTTTGATGCGGTGAAGTTGTCCTGTCCCCTTAGCAGAAAAACACCCCAAAGCATAATGTTTCCACCTCCATGTTTGACGGTGGGGATGGTGTTCTTGGGGTCATAGGCAGCATTCCTCCTCCTCCAAACATGGCGAGTTGAGTTGATGCCAAAGAGCTCGATTTTGGTCTCATCTGACCACAACACTTCCACCCAGTTCTCCTCTGAATCATTCAGACTTCAGACGGGCCTGTATATGTGCTTTCTTGAGCAGGGGGACCTTGCGGGCGCTGCAGGATTTCAGTCCTTCACGGTGTAGTGTGGTACCAATTGTTTTCTTGGTGACTATGGTCCCAGCTGCCTTGAGATCATTGACAAGATCCTCCCGTGTAGTTCTGGGCTGATTCCTCACCGTTCTCATGATCATTGCAACTTCACGAAGTGAGATCTTGCATGGAGCCCCAGGCCGAGGGAGATTGACAGTTCTTTTGTGTTTCTTCCAATTTGCGAATAATCGCACCAACTGTTGTCAGATTCTCACCGAGCTGTTTGGCGATGGTCTTGTAGCCCATTCCAGCCTTGTGTAGGTCTACAATCTTGTCCCTGACATCCTTGGAGAGCTCTTTGGTCTTGGCCATGGTGGAGAGTTTGGAATCTGATTGATTGATTGCTTCTGTGGACAGGTGTCTTTTATACAGGTAACAAAATGAGATTAGGAGCACTCCCTTTAAGAGTGTGCTCCTAATCTCAGCTCGTTACCTGTATAAAAGACACCTGGGAGCCAGAAATCTTTCGATTGAGAGGGGGTCAAATACTTATTTCCCTCATTAAAATGAAAATCAATTTATAACATTTTTGACATGCGTTTTTCTGGATTTTGTTGTTGTTATTCTATCTCTCACTGTTCAAGTAAACCTACCATTAAAATGATAGACTGATCATTTATTTGTCAGTGGGCAAACGTACAAAATCAGCAGGGGATCAAATACTTTTTTCCCTCACTGTAGGGCTATCTTCTGTATACCTTGTCACAACACAATTGATTGGCTCAAACGCATTAAGAAGGAAAGAAATTCCACAAATTAACTTTTAAGAAGGCACACCTGTTAATTGAAATGCATTCCAGGTGACTATCTCATGAAGCTGGTTGAGAGAATACCAAGAGTGTGCAAAGCTGTCATCAAGGCAAAGTGTGGCTATTTGAAGATTCTCAAATATAAAATATATTTTGATTTGTTTAACACTTGTTTGGTTACTACATGATTCCATATGTGTTATTTCATAGTTTTGATGTCTTCACTATTATTCTACAATGTAGAAAATAGTAAAAATAAAGAAAAACCCTTGAATGAGTAGGTGTGTCCAAACTTTTGACTGGTAGTGTACATAAAGTAGCTTTTAATTTTATTGTCTACATTTATGTTTAACAACAGAATGTGTCACATTAACTATTGAGTATCATGTAAATTGTTCAATAGTTTTTTCTTCTCAAAAGAGGATCAAACATAACTTAAAATAAGATTCACTTTTTTTATTACATAAAATCATTCAAATATTGGTACAAGAAATATACATATATTTAGATTTCCAGGAAATTAAGTACATGATCCCTGGCCTCCATGAAATCCTGAGGTTATTTTCAAGTCATCGGATTCAGGTGAAAAGATATCCCAAGGGGGAGGAAAGATTTCAATTTACTTAGCGAGCAGCTCTGTGCTTCCCTCTCAATAAATACCTGATGATTGGATTGGACACACTTAAAGTCATTGGCTGTACACGAGAGAAACTGTGAGGTCACCAGTTTTTATAGACCCATTATAATGCCTGAGAGTGAACCGGTGAAGAAATTTCTCAGAACGTGGGAAGTATTGCTTTGTGGGAACTGCGGATTGCTTCACCTTAACAGGTCATTGTTAGATTAATTATCACACTGTGGGTCCAATGTATTGAACCAGCCCAAACACCTCCTCTCTGGTCTGGGCAGCTCTGATTGACCAATAGATAGATTGATTGCTCCATCTATACAGGTCCTAACTAGGCGGATGTTCCTCTGTGTTCTACATGTCACTGATTGGAAGCTTTGTGTATTTCTGTGGTACAAAAACCAATGAAACGTCTTTAATTCTCACGAGTCAGCGTGTCACAGATGTGGACCGTTCCAGGAGATCCATGTTGTTTGCAACATGGTTTGGAGTTATGATCTGTCTATTACAGTTTTTTACGATTGCTTACACACTAAAATTAAACTTTTCCCACAATTAGCAAAACCTTACACTCAAGGAGCAAAACACAAGGCTAGATTTGCTGTCACGGTTTCGGCCGAGGCTGCCTCTCTTCCTTGCTCGGGCAGGCTTCGGCGTTCGTCGTCTCCGGAATACTAGCTGCCACCGTTGTATGTTTCTATGTTCGTTTGTTCTGGTCTGGTATTGTACACCTGTTATCGTTTAGTGTCATTAGTGTCCTATAAGTTCTCGTTGTGTTTGTCAGGTGTTGTGTGTGATTGTTTTCCTGTCTGTTGATGTTCGACTGTTTGGGACAGACGCTAGTTTACCGTCGCACTGTTGTTCGTGCGTAGTCGGGTTTTGTATTTTACGCACTGTTGCGTATTGTTTACCTCCGGGTTAGTTTACCCGTGTATTTTTGTGCTTTGCCAGTAAAGTCAAGTTTGACTGAGCTCCTGTGTCCTGCACTTGATTCCACCACACCGTCGCATCAGAACCCTTGACAGAATCACACACCATTTCGAATGGAATCAGCAGGAGCCGCAGCAGCACAGGAGACGTTGGAAGACAGGGTCTGGGAGCAGAATGACCAGATCCTGCGGATGGGGTCCGCCCTGCAGGAGGTGATCACCACCCTCCAACGCTGGGAGACCCGAGGGACACTCCCAACGCCATCTTCCCTGCCCTCACCATCGGCAAGTCAGCCCATTCCCGCTCCGGAACCCAGAGGAGTTCGACTCTCGCTCCCGAGGGCCTACGATGGGACCGCTGCCGGGTGTCAGGGCTTCCTTCTCCAGGTGGAGCTTTACCTGGCCACCGTGCACCCGGCGCCCTCGGGACTCGAGAGCGTGTCCGCCCTGATCTCCCGCCTTTCCGGCAAGGCGTTAGAATGGGCCAACGCCGAGTGGAGGAGAATAGACGCTACCACCATCACGTATGCTGAGTTCTCCCGCCGCTTCAGGGCGGTGTTTGGACCATCCCCGGAGGGGAAAGCGGCGGGGAGCGTCTGTTCTGCCTCCGGCAGGGGAAGAGGAGTGCCCAGGAGTTCGCTTTGGAATTCCGTACTCTAGCGGCGGATGCAGGGTGGAATGAGCGGGCCCTCATCGATCACTACCGCTGTAGTCTACGTGAGGACGTCCGTAGGGAGCTGGCCTGTCGGGACACCAGCCTCTCGTTCGACCAGTTAGTCGACATGTCCATCAGGCTGGATACCCTGCTAGCTACCCGCGGACGTCCCAAGGGGGGTCCGTCCATTTCACCCTCCAGCGCCTCCGAGCCGTGCCCCATGGAGCTCGGGGGTGCTGGCGCTAGAGAGAGGAGGGGTCGGAGTACGAGGGGGTCCATCTCCTGCACCAACTGTGGTCGGGGAGGACACACCGCGGCTAGGTGCTGGGGATGGCCTCCTAGGGGAGAAGACGACAGGCCCCGCACTGGGGAGTCCTTCCAGGTGAGTAGGCGTCCCACTCACCCAGAGCTCTCTGTTGCACACTTCTGTATACCTGTGCGTTTTCCACAGGTAGCACCTCATTCCCAGCATAAGGCGCTGGTAGATTCAGGCGCGGCTGGGAATTTTGTTGATAAGAAATTTTGTTTAGCCTTAGGGATTCCCCTTCTCCCTGTTGACGTCCCCTTCCCCGTTCATGCCCTAGATAGCCGTCCGTTGGGTGCGGGCTTGATCAGGGAGGTCACGGCGCCACTTAGGATGTGTGCGCAGGGGGGTCATCAGGAGATGATCCAGCTATTTCTGATCGACTCGCCTGCGTATCCGGTGGTGCTGGGCATGCCCTGGTTGAGTACCCATAACCCGTCTATTTCGTGGCAGGAGAGGGCTCTGATGGAGTGGTCTGCCCAGTGTGTGGGTCGATGTTTAGGCGTTTCCGTAGGGGCTACCTCGGTGGAGAGTCCAAACCAGGTGCCCGCATTGCACGTTCCCCCTGAGTATGGGGATTTGGCTATTGTGTTCAGTAAGTCGAGGGCGACGCAGTTGCCTCCCCATAGGCAGGGAGATTGTGCGATAGACCTCCAGGCAGGAGCTGCGCTCCCACGGAGCCATGTGTATCCTCTGTCTCAGGAGGAGAAGAGAGCTATGGAGACTTACATAGACGAATCTCTGAGACAAGGATACATACGGCCCTCCACTTCCCCTGCGTCCTCGAGTTTCTTTTTTGTGAAGAAAAAGGATGGTGGGTTACGCCCGTGCATTGATTACCGTGGTCTCAATCAGATCACGGTGAAGTACAGTTATCCACTCCCGCTGATTGCGACCATGACGGAGTCATTGCACGGGGCGCGTTTCTTCACTAAATTAGATCTCAGGAGCGCGTACAACTTGGTGCGCATTAGGGGGGCGATGAATGGAAGACAGCCTTTAGTACCACCTCGGGCCATTACGAGTATCTTGTCATGCCATACGGGTTGATGAACGCTCCTTCAGTTTTCCAATCATTCGTGGATGAGATCTTCAGGGACATGCAGGGGCAGGGGGTGGTCGTGTACATAGATGACATTCTCGTGTACTCGTCTACCCGAGTCGAGCATGTGGCCCTGGTGCGCCGAGTGTTGCGGAGGCTGTTGGAGCACGACCTGTATGTCAAGGCAGAGAAGTGTCTGTTTTCCCAGGAGTCGGTCTCCTTTTTGGGTTATCAGTTGTCTGCGTCAGGGGTGAAGATGGAGGTAGACCGGGTGTCAGCCGTGCGTAATTGGCAAACCCCAACCACTGTGAAGGAGGTGCAGCAGTTTTTGGGGTTTGCGAATTACTACCGGAGGTTTATCCGGGGTTTTGGACAGGTGGCAGCTCCCATAACGTCTCTTTTGAAGGGGGGTCCGGTGCGTCTGCAGTGGTCAGCCGAGGCGGACAGGGCGTTTGGGAGGCTGAAGGACCTGTTTACCTCGGCTCCGGTGCTGGCGCATCCGGATCCCTCTTTACCATTTCAGGTAGAGGTGGACGCGTCAGAGGCCGGTATAGGAGCCGTGCTTTCGCAACGGTCCGGCACGCCACCTAAACTCCGCCCCTGTGCTTTTTATTCGAAGAAGCTCAGTCCGGCGGAGCGAAATTATGACGTAGGGGACAGGGAGCTGTTAGCCGTGGTACAGGCCCTAAAGGTGTGGAGGCACTGGCTTGAGGGGGCTCAACACCCTTTCCTCATTTTGACGGACCACCGTAACCTGGAGTACATCCGGGCAGCGAGGAGACTGAACCCTCGCCAGGCGCGGTGGAATATGTTTTTGACCCGGTTCACATTTAAAATCGCGTACATCCCTGGGTCACATAAACGGTAAGGCAGACGCACTGTCTCGGCGGTATGACACGGAGGAGAGGTCCGTGGAGCCCACTCCCATACTGCCGGAGTCTTGTCTGGTGGCACCGGTAGTGTGGGAGGTCGATGCTGAACTCGAGCGGGCGTTACGCACCAACCCTAGTCCACCTCAATGCCCGGAGGGTCGGAGGTACGTTCCGCTCGAGGTTCGGGATCGATTGATCTATTGGGCTCACACGTCACCCTCCTCTGGACACCCTGGTATCGGCCGGACAGTGCACTGCCTTAGTACTAAGTACTGGTGGCCCACGTTGGCGAGGGATGTGAGGGTTTATGTTTCCTCCTGCTCGGTGTGCGCCCAGTGTAAGGCGCCTAGACATCTGCCTAGGGGTAAGTTACTACCCCTGCCCGTTCCACAACGACCATGGTCTCACCTCTCGGTGGATTTCATCACTGACCTTCCTCCTTCACAGGGGAATACCACTATACTGGTCGTTGTGGACCGGTTTTCTAAGGCCTGTCGTTTGCTCCCTATGCCGGGCCTTCCTACTGCCCTGCAGACCGCCGAAGCGCTATTCACCCATGTGTTCCGGCACTACGGGGTACCCACAGATATTGTGTCTGATCGAGGTCCCCAATTTACCTCCAGAGTCTGGAGAGCCTTTATGGAGCGGTTGGGGGTCTCGGTGAGCCTCACCTCGGGTTACCACCCGGAGAGTAATGGGCAGGTGGAACGTGTGAACCAGGATGTGGGTAGGTTTCTTAGAACATACTGCCAGGACCGGCCGGAGGAGTGGGCAAGGTACGTGCCCTGGGCCGAAATGGCCCAGAATTCCCTACGCCATTCCTCCACTAACCTAACCCCTTTCCAATGTGTGTTAGGTTACCAGCCGGTTCTGGCACCTTGGCAGCAGAGCCAGATCGAGGCTCCTGCGGTGGATGAGTGGGTGCGGCGCTCGGAGGAGACATGGAACGCTGCACACGTCCACCTGCAGCGGGCCCTCCGTCGTCAAAAGGCGAGCGCCGATCTCCACCGCAGTGAGGGACCGGTGTACGCACCTGGTGATCGAGTCTGGCTCTCTACCAGAAACCTGCCCCTCCGCCTGCCCTGTCGGAAACTGGGTCGGCGGTTTGTAGGGCCATTTAAAGTCCTGAGAAGATTGAACGAGGTGTGTTACAGATTACAACTACCTGTTGAGTATAAAAGTATTAACCCCTCGTTCCATGTGTCTCTTCTCAGGCCGGTGGTAGCTGGCCCACTCCAAGAAAATGAGATCAGGGAGACTCCTCCGCCCCCATTGGACATCGAGGGGGCACCGGCGTACTCCGTGCGGTCCATCTTGGATTCGAGACGTCGGATGGGGGTCTCCAATATCTAGTGGAGTGGGAGGGGTACGGCCCGGAGGAACGGTGCTGGGTGCCGAGGAGAGACATTTTGGACCCGTCTCTCCTGACGGAATTCCATCGTGGTCACCCGACGCACCCTGCTCCGCGTCCTCCTGGTCGTCCCCGAGGCCGGAGTCGGCGCATGTCTGGAGCCGCGCGTCAAGGGGGGGGTACTGTCACGGTTTCGGCCGAGGCTGCCTCTCTTCCTTGCTCGGGCAGGCTTCGGCGTTCGTCGTCTCCGGAATACTAGCTGCCACCGTTGTATGTTTCTATGTTCGTTTGTTCTGGTCTGGTATTGTACACCTGTTATCGTTTAGTGTCATTAGTGTCCTATAAGTTCTCGTTGTGTTTGTCAGGTGTTGTGTGTGATTGTTTTCCTGTCTGTTGATGTTCGACTGTTTGGGACAGACGCTAGTTTACCGTCGCACTGTTGTTCGTGCGTAGTCGGGTTTTGTATTTTACGCACTGTTGCGTATTGTTTACCTCCGGGTTAGTTTACCCGTGTATTTTTGTGCTTTGCCAGTAAAGTCAAGTTTGACTGAGCTCCTGTGTCCTGCACTTGATTCCACCACACCGTCGCATCAGAACCCTTGACATTTGCACAACTGTAAGCACATTGTCAGCTTCACACTATTTGCAAAACATTACACACAGTGATTTGCAAAACACTAAACACACTTGTATACATCAGACACAGAAGTATATCATGATGTCACTTCCTTGCAATTCCAAAGCACTGACTGTCAAATTACCACACCTATGAGCCAATCTGTTAAACACAGCCATCAGGTGCACAAACACATGATTGCTAAATTGTAGACACACCAATCAGGTTTAAGCACTATAAAAATGCAGCAGGTAGGTTCACCTGCCTTCAACCAAAATGGAAGGAGTCAGAAGAAGAGTGAGGGTGAGAGGAGGAATACACAGAGGAGGAGGAGGAGAAGGAGGTAGAGGAAGAGGAAGAGGCAGAGGCCGAGCCAGAGGTCGAGGAAGACCTGAAGCAGGAGGAGAGCGTGCACAAAGAAGAAGAGGACCAAACTTATCAAATGACATTCGTGCAACACCAGTGGACCATGTTGTGAACCACGGATTGACGCTGAGGGAGGCTGGACTGAGAGTTCAGCCAAATCTTAGCAGTTATACAGTGGCATCTGTCATAAGGACTTTTCAACAGGAAAACAGGTAAAAGAAGATCTGTCTACAGTTACAGTAATCAGCCGCTTATTGTATGCACCATATCAGCACTTGTGATACCCCTTCCTGTGACATTGTACAGTAAGTTACATGTATTATTCTCTACATAGGATTGAGGGTCGGGAACGACAAGGAGGAAGGGGGCCCATATTCACACAAGAACAAGAGAGAGAGATAATAAACATGGTTTTGGCCAATAATGCTATCAGGCTCAGAGAACTACAAGCCAACATTATCGGTGACCATGCCATTTTCAATAATGTCCATCAGGTCTCTCAGTCAACACTGGCACGCATCCTGAAAAGACATCAGGTTCAAATGAAACAACTTTATCGAGTGCCTTTTGAGCGGAATTCAGAGAGGGTCAAACGGCTGCGGCATGAGTATGTGGAGGTTTGTATTGTTCACTTTAGCACTGTGATGTTGCATACTGCACACATTACTTTTTTACATTGACTGTATACTAGACCTATCCTGAACTACACAATCTTGTCTTTCACTGTATTTCAGAGAGTTTTGCAGATGGATGCTGAGGAAATCCTGCATGAATTCATATATATTGATGAGGCAGGGTTCAACCTCACAAAAGCAAGAAGGAGAGGCAGAAATATCATTGGCCACAGGGCTATAATCAATGTCCCAGGGCAACGTGGGGGTAACATCACCCTTTGCGCTGCCATTTCACAGCATGGGGTTCTCCTCCGTCATGCCAAAATGGGCCCTTACAACACATCTCACATTCTCGCATTTTTGGACCGATTGCACCACATCGTCACAGCAGGTAATGAAATGCACCAGATGCAATACACTGTCATCTGGGACAATGTGTCATTCCACCGCTCTGCTTTGGTCCAGAACTGGTTTCAACACCATCCACAGTTGACAGTACTATACCTTCCACCATACTCTCCGTTTCTAAACCCTATCGAAGAGTTTTTCTCTGCATGGCAGTGGAAGGTTTACGATCTCCAGCCCCAGGCTCAGGTACCCCTCATTCAGGCCATGGAGGACGCCTGTGACCAAGTCGACGCCGCAGCTGTGCAAGGATGGATTCGACATTCAAGACGGTTCTTCCCGCGTTGTCTTGCTAATGAGGATATTGCTTGTGATGTTGATGAAATTCTCTGGCCAGATCCAGCTAGGCGAAGAGATAATGTATAGTATGTTTACTGTAGTATTTTCTGTACAATATTGTCCGTTTTTTTTTTATATTTGTTGTTGTTGTTATTTACTGTAATTGTAACCTGTACTGGATACAGTATTTTACGTTTGTCTGTTGTTTGCTGAGCTAACAGTGTTATGCACACTACTGTAGTAGCATGAAAACTGGGACATGTTTTGTTGTGATTCTCCATGTTGACATGTTGACTGATTTGGGTATATGGAGAGAAATAAATGATTGTGTAGTGTTTGTATAGTTGCACTTTCTCTGTGTACTTCATTTACAGTACTCTAATCACTGAGAATTAGACTTGCTAAAAGTGTTTTAGGTTAGCAACAGCAGTGTGTAACTGGTTCAAAAAGATTGAAGTCATATGAAATGTGTGTGTTTCGTATGGTAACAAAATATTGTTTTTATGAAGTCGTGTATAGTTTTGACAAAAGTGTTCAATTTTGCAAATGATCTGAAGTGTTGTGCTACTTTGGTGTAGGGTTGTGCTAATTGTGTGTAGTGTTTTGACAAACCGGGCCCTGTTTTCAAAATTGTGCTTAAACAATTGAAAAAAACTGTAATCAATAAGTCAACAGCACCACTCCAGTAACTCTGGAAAGCTCATTCTACATTTAATTAATTAGTACTAATTACTTTGTGTCCCACTATATTGACCTCCTGTATTTTAAAAGAAAATAGAGGTAACTTGCGGTTAAATCAAGTGTGTGTGTATGCGTATATGTGTGTGTGCATGTGTGTGTGCATGTGTGTGTGCGTGTGTGTGTGTGCGTGCATGTGCGTGCGTGTGTGTATGCGTACGTGTGTGTGCATGTGTGTGTGTGTGTGTGTGTGTGTGTGTGCATGCGTGCATGCGTGCGTATGTGTTTGCCTGAGTCTTGGGTCATCTGGAAGGAAAATGGATTGATCTATAAGTAGGTAATTCTATAATGGTTTGCTTTAAGAATGTCTGGCTGGCCTGCTTCTCCCCTATGGCATTATCATTATAATTGTTGTATCATATTATAAATTCCTCATATGTCCTTAAGTTGGTATGGTAATCAAATTACCAATTTAAAAAATACAGCCCCTGCCTCATATACTTGCATTGTACTCTGTATTCCATGTGACTTGTACTTTATTTCTTACTAAATTCAGTAATTAAGTAGAAAGCTATAAAGCAGACCTCCATTAAACATGAATAAATATAAAATGATCTGTCCATTCAATGACGAGACGGGCTGAAACTAAAATTTACAGAGACCAATGTGCTGTGTTGTCTCTTTTTTCAATCGCATTCTAGATTTTTGGTTATTTCATTAAGATCTAAAGTTTATGAGACACTGTAACATTAATATTGACCTTACCTTGGCAGTACACAATACAATACAAGTTGTGCCATACATAACCCTTCCAATGACTTTCCCAGACAGTATAGATCTGTAGTAGGAGTGGGGGGCAGTCAGCTGTTGAGTCTGTGTTCTACGGGCCTGTGGCTGGTGGTGGGCAGAGAGCAGTGATCAAACCCCTCTTTAACATCTTACACCGCTGTGAGACAAATTGCGACAAACTGATATTTTTCCACTTTATAGGATTACAAAGGGGTCCCTGACGGGCGTCTCCATAGGCCAGAGACAGCAGCAGCAGCAGGGAGGGAGACACAGGCCGTTAATGAACAAAGAGGCTCAGGGAATTAGCTGCCAACCGCTGTCAGGGTCCCCTGTCCCCTCCCTACCAGGCCAGGCCAGGCCATATGGAGACACCTCAGGACAACTGACAACCTGTGATCCCTGTCAACCTGACGTGGTAAAGTAATTCTGGTAATAGCCTTATGTTCGAAATATATATTCTTAAGATATTAACTGGAGTAGTACAATTATTTCAATGTTGCCATAAAGATTTAGAGGAAGTAGTTAAGCTAGCATTGACATTTTTCACTGGTTTTGGCCTTTTTGAATTAATGAATTCGATAAATGAACAAGCACCTGTAAATTCGAGTCTAGATATTGAGTATAAATATCAAAAAAATATATCCTTTGTACTGTACTGTAAGGTTAGTGAGTGAGTAGGTCAACAGAGCATGGGTGTAATCACAAAACAGAACGTTTTGCAACTGTTTGGAGTAATGATTACACCCCAGGATTGAAACAGTGGCCTACTTTCTGCCACAGCCTTGAGAGACCTGCAGGGCCGTGCATGCCGGAGAACAGACAGGAGCTGTGTCTGTTCACTTGTTGTGTCTGCTAAGAGAGGCAAGACCCTGCCAGCTTGATTTATCACCTCACACACAGGAACAGTGCCTTTTATGGACCAGATCCTGCCTGGGAAAGTTAGTACACATGATAGAAAGTTGTCAGGTCCACGTAGATAGGCTGGGGGATAAGCTCTACAGGACAAGGCTCAAATTGTGCCTTGTTTTCCTGGTCAATTCACTCCCGGCAGGCTATAATGACATTTTCCCATGCTTGCCAAGGCCCTGGCGTTTGTTTAGCGATGTCGCAACTGGGTGTTAATGCCTCTTTAGTTATGTCACCCCAAGCAGCTGAGGAGGTGCAGGCAGCAGAAAAGAGGCATCTGTGTCTCTGTCTTTGCTCTGTGTCTGCTCTGGCTCTGCTTACCACTGGGTTCCATACAGAAGCCAAAGTATCTCTGGCTGGCTGCAACTCTAACTTCAACTCTATTTCTCTCTCAAACAGAGAAGATCATTCTGTAATGAAATCATACAGCATCGTGGAGGCTTAGTTTCTAGTTACAGTGCAGGATAAGTGACCACATCTTGCTACAGATCATCTGTTATGGTTTTGTAATCAATGATTCCAGAGATAGTGTAAAGACTAGAAAATATAAATCAGTAGATCCTCATTCCTCTCACACACGATGAGGTAAAAGCTGCCGGCCCCATTAACCTAGATACCCCAGAGAGTATGCTAAAAACCACAGCCAAGTCTAGTACTTTGTTTCTCTCTCTGTATATACAGAGAAACTGTTGCTATTGGCCTTTATTAATGAAGTCATTTCGGCTTGCAGTTGATTTCCGAAAATGCTAAGCCGGAACAAGTTCAATGATCTCTTTACTGGCCTACCCGCCCACACATAGACACACAAACAAACACACACACACACACACACCATACACTAAATGTATATGCGTAAAAATGTCAATTGTTTCCTCTACAATGTAAGCTTCTGTAACTGCAAGAGAAACATGACTTTTCCAACTTTCTCTGATCACTCTCCTTACAGATACAACTAGGACCACACAGAAAAGGAAACGTATCGATATTATAATCTGATTGTTCTTTGTTGTCTGTTGAAGCTTTGGTTACGATCTCTCTCGTCCCTGACCTCGCCATCTCCACGGAGTCATGTGCAGCTTGGTCCGACCTGCACTCCGACTAGTTTGGTTTATTGACTGACCCCAGACACAAGGCTGCACCTCCGCTGGGTTAAATGGGTTTTCATTTTTTTTGGCAGGCCAATGACTGAGGTGTTTTGTTGAAGCTCTTTAGAGTTTAACAGTTTGGGGCATCAATGTGTGTTTTATTGGCTCTCGTAAAATAAAACAAAATTAAATCAAATCTAAAGAACAACAGTCAGGAGAATGGCCCATGACAACAAACATACAGAGAAGCCATGGGGCTTACAGTAGGTGATGATATACAACAGGAATACATAGCTGCTGTTGATATACAGTCAATTCTGACTGTATCTACAATCCATACCTTAAACAACATAGTAGTGGATGATGCTTGTGTAACAATTGAATATTCACTTGACACCATTACCATCTTACAAAACATTTACATGTTTTACACATTACTCCATTTATATAAATGCGCACTACAGGCAGGTAGCCTAGTGGTTAAGAGCATCGAGCCAGTAACCGAAAGGTTGCTGGTTCGAATCCCCAAGACGACTAGGTGAAAAATCTGCTGATGTGCCCTTGAGCAAGGCACTTAACCCTAATTGCTCCTGTAAGTCGCTCTGGATAAGAGCGTCTGCTAAATGACTACAATGTATACTGAAACAATTCAAGTGCCTAACAGAGGAGTGGCTTTACCTGGGTACCATGAACCCTCTGGCCACAAACCACTTTGTCCATTCATTGGTTTGAGAGAAAACTGCCACTGCGACCACAGTGAGGGGTCATAGAAGCTCAGTGTCAGATGAGGTCATCACAAGTCCTCACAGAAAGAGCCTTTACTACGTCAGGCCAGATCCAAGGTCCACAGCACCAGTGATCTCACCCTGACCTCTGAGTGAGAGGGCCACACACACAGAGAGAGTGAGAGAGAGTGGTTGGTTTCCCAGGCAACTGGCACAGCTGAGTGTCCTCTGAGATACCTCCTTGGTTCCTCAGCGGTCTTTCTCTGACAGGCAGCCTGACAATAAATAACTCTATGAAAAATGAGGAGGGAGGGAGAGCACAATAACCTGCTGAACTTGAGAACCTCTTATCATTGATTATGGAAATGTCTCTCCCGGTGACCTGGGGTATTATGAGTCTTAAGTATTGATTAAATGCAACAGAGAAAATACTTTGGAAGTTAAATTAGAGTTTTATTCGATTAGACTCTCCCCGTCACCGCACGAAATCACCACTGAAATAAGGATTTCATTTTTGTGTATATACTATGTTGTCTTGAAAATGTAATGACCTCCTCAGAAATGTTCATGTCGGGTGACCTTGGGGCGGGTTGTTTGACCTTTGCCCTTTGACACTGGGGAGTGTCTGGAGCAGTGGTCATGAGGGGAGTCGCAGGGAGGAGAGCCAGGAGGTCAGGACCATGTACTTAAGTTCCCCTCTCTCCTTGGTCCGGCCTGATTTGGCATGGACAGACATCCTATGATTTGGCATTCAGATCAATAGATTCTCCCAGATTGACTTCATAAGTAGGTCATAAGAAGCATTTTAGATATTAGCGCTTGACAAAGTGAGGCTGTCTGGAGTTCATGCTCCTGCCTCTCACTTAAGCTCTCACCAGAGCAATAAACTCTGGGAAAAAATTGGTGAATCATCCACATTTACAATAAGTCGCCAAAAAATATAACATTAGGAAAATCGTCTCCACCCCTGGTTCAATAACATCATGGCGGTGTGTAGAGGCAATGGTTTCAATTCCATTTTCACCCTGAAAATACCAGTACTTGTCGGTATGACTTATTCACAGTAAAAGGGACTCTTAAAGGGGCACTCAGCAGTTGCTACTTCCATTTTCGATTTATAAATTAATGATATGTAGTGTACCCATTGATTCTTGAGGAATATACAGATGTAAGATCTTCATTTGAGCACTATTTTGTTGCTGAGAATTGTCTTACACAGCAGGAAATGCAAACTTAGTGTATTTGAGTTTTAAAAAGGCTTCTAAAGTTTGTCACTTTCAGACTTAATCTGCCCTAATGAAAACTTGATCAACCCCTACAAAAAATGTCCATTCATTATAACCAACATAATAATTCACATTTCCTGTTGTGCAGGATTATTTTCCTACTGTAGCAAACTGGCTCAAATTAAGATCCTACATCTGTAATTTACACTGAGTATACAAAAACATTAAGCTATGATCCCTTATTGATGTCACTTGTTAAATCCACTTAAATTAGTGTAGATGAAGGGGAGGAGACAGGGTAGCCCTTTCCTGCAGTAAATGACCAAAAGCACCCTCTTTGGCATCATGGGTGGAATGCTATTAATATTTTTCATAATTTCATAATTAATAAAAAATAATAATAATTGTAAACGATCAAAATCCGGTGTTTCTATGTCAAACACTTTTATTTCAGTCTTCTGTGATGTATATAAAGTGTAATATTGGGATGCAAACTCAGAAGTCTCCTTTTTCCCCTCCATTTTGTAAGCCCATAACCTTGTGTGTGAGATGTATACTTCTGTTTCAAAGTAGATTTGTTTAAGACTACCAATAATCACTTTGTGTGACCCTGATTTAGCCCACTGTAGTAAAAGGTTAAAGACAGAGTTTTAAGCCTTGGGACAATTGGGACATGGATTGTGTATGTGTGCCATTCAGGTGGTGAATGGGAAAGACAAAATATTTACAGTAAGTGCCTTTGAATGGGGTATGGTAGTAGGTGCCAGGCTCACCGGTTTGTGTCAAGAACTGCAACGCTGCTGGGTTTTTCACACTCAACAGTTTCCTGTGTGTATCAAGAATGGTCCACCACCCAAAGGACATCCAGCCAACTTGACACAACTGTGGGAAGCATTGGAGTCAACATGGCCAGCATCCCTGTGGAACGTTTTCGACACCTTGTAGAGTCCATGCCCCGACTTATTAAGGCTGTTCTGAGGGCAAAAGGAGGGAGACAACTCAATTTTAGGAAGGTGTTGCTAATGTTTGGTATAATCAGTGTATAAATGCCTTATGATCTTAGTTCAACTGTTGTACCCCATCAGAACCCAAAATATAAGCTTGTTTTACTCCAATGTTTATAAACTAAGTAAATGTAAACAAACACTATATAGCCTCAAATTATGGTTAAAACCATAATTTTTAAATCATGGATGGTCAGTCCTTGCATCCATAGCTCTGTCTATGAATTTGAGAGTGGTTACATTTCTCCAGCCCCATCCCTCAACGTTTTACCGAAACAGGGGCTGGGAGTCACGTTGTTATTGGTTCTACTGCTGATTGCCGCTTTAAAGATGTTGGACCAATAATACTTTGGGGACAGAGAGAATTGTAGAAAATTTGTTTTTAAATCACTATTTTCAAAATGCAGTTATCCATGCAGAAGCGGCAACCTTGGGACTACATACAAATTACTAAAATGAGCCATCCTTTAAAACCAACCAAATGCATCTTGAATGGGAATCTCTTATTCCCCCAAAAACATCACTGCACACCGTAAAGCAGCATCAGATGTGAGAATAATATTTCTGCGGCTACAGGGGATGTTCACCGTTTCTTCATTTTTCTTCCGGGCCTAATATTTAATGCTGTTTCCCCCAAACACACCGACAGTCACAATGAAAACGCTGTCATTGGCCACGTGTCACAGTGACACCGCGGTCGCTATTGAGTGAGCCGTCTACATTAATGGAGTGACGGGCCTGAGCAGAGACACCCCCTGAAACACATTTAGGTAATATGGCGGGGCAGTTCCCTGTTTATCATGTGATGCATTCGCCGGGATGGGAAAGGAGGCTGACGACGGCGGTGCCACGGCCGGGAGGGAGGCACATTATTATAATTCACATGCTGCATTTGTCAAAACACAAGATCTGTATAGAAGCTAATGATCCGCATTAAATTAATGACTCCATAAAAAATACAAATCCACCACTCACACAGCTATGACAGGATCTTGTGACTTTGATCAACCGTTAAATGACAGATAATCAGATAATCCCGCCCACCAACACCCCCCAAGATAAATGTACTATTAAAGTCAAAATTCTGGATATTGAATGAGAAACTTGCTTATGTCTCTATAAGTCAGAGATCACATGCACTGGGAAGCTGTTCTGGGTTACATACAATGATCTTAGAATAACCAGTGGCGATTTTAACATGAAAATATTGGTGGGGCAAACTCAATCAACAAGGGTCATGATATGCATCAAAACAGGCAGCACATTTAATGCACTAATAACCAATCCCAGAAATTAGTTTTGAGCCACACACACAAACATTATAACATTTCGGTTATGATCAGTTTATGGCTATTTTCCATATCTTTAGCTCTTATTGCACAGAAGACCACGGTAGTCGAGCATACTTGTATAGAGTAAACTAGCTAGTAATCGGTCTATGTAGCTCTGTTGGTAGAGCATGGCGCTTGCAACGCCAGGGTTGTGGGTTCGTTTCCCACGGGGGACCAGTATGAAAATGTATGCACTCACTAACTGTAAGTCGCTCTGGATAAGAGCGTCTGCTAAATGACTAAAGTGTAAATGTACAATATTGCGACACTGCGTGAGTCTGCCTGCCTGTTACAAAGGGCCCGGTTAACAATATGCAACGTTTGTAACGCTATTTCCTCGCTTAAACTATTACACAGTTACAGTTCCATAAAACATATTTATAACTAACCCTTCTTCTATATGTGGTTCCATGGGTATTACACTTTGCCATCAAACAACAATAATACATGTAGCCTATAGGATATTATAGCTAGCCTGGAAATAACAGCTAGCCTGGATATTATAGCTAGCCTACCTCAAAACAGATGTTAGCCACTGCTCCATGAACCACTCAACTTGAATCTTCTTTTCCAGCTTGCTTTATGTTAATGGTTGGCCATGTTTTAAAGTGTAGGTGGCTAATGAGCACTGAGACGTTTTATCTCTACATTTCCTTCATACTGCTAAGTTTGAAAATGATTTGCTAGGAGATAGCTAAGCTAGTCGACATGTTTCATCTAGCTAAGCTACCTAGTTTGAAGACTTGGTAACAGTGCATGGTAAACAACTAGCTAGCTATGAAGTTGATACATCAGTCCAATCAAAGTTACCGGGCATAAGACATTGATTTATCTGTGGCCAATGACAATGAGCCTTCTTGGCGGGCACTTCTACTGTAAATCAATAGAACACTTAAGATGGGCTTTTGCTGGCTAGCTCTCCCAGCAGGTGCTGCGGTGACGTCGTGTCCCCATGAGTGACAGCACCCTGAGCCAATCACGCGCAACCAGAGAAGATCAACAATGCCTATGCTCTGCAATTTCTCTGTCTGCTCCTCCTCCAAAGAAAACACCAAGCAAGGCTGAAATAGCTGATTTCTTAAATAAAATGTAATCGTTTGCTAAACTGATATGATATATTGTTGTGACATGAGATAACAGAGTTGCATGCAAATCTCCTGGATATTGGTGTGGCTATGCCTTACCTGCCCCACGTGACGCATCGCCTCTAAGAATAACATATTAAATCACTGAAACTCTATCACCAATTGGAGCACAGTTACTGGGCTGGGTCATGCCATTTCATAGTTTAACTGAGCATCAATCATTATGTACATGAAACAAGAGCAGTCTTTTAACAGCATTGTGTGACCATTACAACAGAAAGCCAGAAGGTAAAAGTTCCCCCACCTGGGCTCCTCCAACAGATGTAACAACTTAGCTAATACTCCTATAACACCTCCGATTAATAACTCCAAACTGGGAACTCTACACATAAGCATTTCACTGATTCAACCTACACCAACCAGTGGACACTTTCACTCCCTTCCTTCCCTCTCTACACCTAGATACTATACACTCCATAAGCCCATCAGTACATGAAAGGTATCCAGCACCACACTGCTGCTTTAATTCCATTAATTAAGGGCATAACACATTCTGAATGCACTTTATCACCTTTTTGCTGCCTCCTTAATTAATTATCCCATTACACTTTGTGGTGGCAATAACTCCACCTTGGTGAGTGAGGGCTATGCATCCAACGTCAGGGATCCAGCCCCAAATGAATGTATAATCAGGCTTTGATTTCTATGGCAGACTCGGCTAAGGCCTCCTCAGACAGCCACGGCACAATCTATTAATTCACCGCCATTTTCCTAAGTGTTTGCACCCCACCATGACCCTGCCACTTTATCTGCTGTTTTTTATTTTCAGAGTGCATGCTGTCCATATGTTCCTCTAATAGTTGCTATAATTCTTGAGCAATAGGGGCTAGTGTTTTATTGGTCCTGAGTAAAAAACGAAGAGGGGAAGAATGCATTTTAATAAAACCCCTTAGCAATACACTAATGGGCGGGCACTGATGTATTTGCATAGAGATGAATTACACTGGGCTGGCTTGACGTGACTTTTAAAATATGATTGAGGAGGTTATTATTGCTGGACTATGATAAGTGTTAACAGGTTATTTTAGCCCGGCTAGTGCTAATAAAATTCAGAACAAAAGACTCGGGTGATGAGGGCAGGTTTTTTTCGCAGCCAGAGTCTACTGAAGGTGTTCATTTTGTCATTACTTAGCCCAGCTTTACCCCTGCCCTCATTCCCCTATTCCAAAGCAGGAGAAATGACACAAAGTCTTTAACCAAGCAGCGAGCTTCTTCGCAGAGCTCTTTGAACAAGGCCATAACCAACTTTAGCCTCCTCATCAATCACAACAGTTTATGTCCCTTTTTTTAACAAGAAAAAACATTGATAAGAACAGTGGGAAAAAACATAAGCTCAGGGACAGAACAGTCTGAGAATGAGTTATTACTAGTACACCTACACACTGTGTTGTAATCTGACTGAGTAAGGATTAGCTTTAAAGCTAGAATCCTTAGTTGCTTGCTACATCCATTTTTGGACTTATAAATTAATTATATATACCCATTGATTCTTGTACCCCTGCACATTGACTCGGTACCGTTAGTCTCCTTATTGTTATTTTATTGTTTTACTATTTTATTTTTTGCTAATCTGTCTTACTTTTTAACTCTGCATTGTTGGGAAAGGGCTCGTAAGTAAGCAGTAAAGTCTACAACTGTTGTATTTGGCGCATGTGGCAAATACAATTTTATTTGATTAGAAATGCCTTATTAGCTCAGTTCAACTGTCTTGCCCTATCAGAACCCAAAATATAAGCTTGTTTTGCTCTAATGTTTGTAAACAATGTAAATTTATATATATATATATATATATATATATATATATATATATATAGTCTCAAAACATGGTTAAAACTATCATTTTGATATCATGGATGGTCAGTCTTTGCCTCCATAGCTCTGTCTATGAATTTGAGAGTGTTTACATTTCTCCAGGCCCATCCCTCAGCTTTTTACCAAAACTGAGTCGGGGTGTCCGCTTTGTTATTGTTTCAATTAAGGATCCTAGCTTTAAGCACGGTTATCATGTTTACTTACAAATCTCTATTTGTGCAACTACATCTGTTCATAGGCCAGTATAAGAGCGGTGGCATTGACAGGAGAAGAGAGGTGAGACATCATAAGAGGAGATTATCTCAGAATAAATACTTGAGAAAACATCCCACCCAGGGTGTCTTCCTCAGACACAGAGTCAGGGGACAGTCAGGGGACATGGACACAACACTACAAAGGCCACAAAGGCTAAGGACTGTAGATGTTATCTGATCGATCAAATATACATACACACACACACCACACACACACCAGGTGAAGGCACCTGCCACCTGCATAAACCCTCATCTACCATGGGATTGAGTTAATCATCAACATAAGTTGCCATTTATTTGCTCAAGCAGACAGAGCAATTAACATTGACTTTATTTCCAGGCTCTATGGGCCACTGATTACTACGCTCACTGAGCAGTGTAACACTGCAAGAATGAATAAGCTACATTCTTATGGAACGAGGTGCAATCAGGGCTCTAGGCCACACAATGGTTTTATTCAAGCATAAATGTAAAGAAACGGGGGAGAGATGATAACATAAAGAGGAGAATGTGTCTCTAATGTGAACACTGTGAAAAGCCCCTGTTTTGGTCCTCTCTGACAGTCGGTTACTATGTGGCCGGATAGATTTGTATAATGGGGGCTCCCAAGACGCTCCTTATCACAAGCCTCCAAACGGGAGAGGAGAGATAAGGCTGAGTTGAGTGGGATCCACAGCCTCCTGTGACACATGTCCTTGTGTGCAATCTCTTGTAGAACATGGTCAAGATAGCCGGGTAAGGCTAACACATTAGTCGCACCACTAAACAGCATATTATTTAATGGGGATTCAACAGACAGGGATATGAAAACAGAGTTAAAACCATAAACTGTGTTGTATATTTTGGGTATTATGATGAATCCATTTTTTTTTTTTACCTCAATGACAGCTTCCCAGAACCATGCAGTTAGTCATCCTGCCATTACATCGCTCCAAGCTAAATGTTTTGAGGACAAAATCCCACAAATTCACTGTCTGGTATAACAATAATACTACTGTATTTAACAATGTACATTGAGGCAAGGGCTGAGGCATAGTGAGACTGTATAGGTGAGCCTGTACAAATGCCTTGTTTAGAAGCAGGGCATTTATTTCTCTACTAATGAACCTCTCCTCCAGGATGTGTTTGATGGGGGAAGCTGGAGACCCAGTAGCATCTGGCAGCTGTAGCAGGACAGCCGTGGTTGGCAGAGTGGTGTAGGTGAGTGTTGTCAGAGAGCAGGCTTGCAGGCAGGCTGGCAGAGCAGTAAGTCGGCAGATGCTGCTGCCAGTCCCTGGGGAAAATGACTTATGTTCACCACACCTGGAACCCACAGAACCAGTGTTCTCCATACATTGAACCCACTGAAGCAGTGTTCACCACACCTGGAATCCACAGAAGCAGTGTTCTCCAACCTGGAACCCACAGAATGAGTGTTCTCCACACCTGGAACCCACAGAACCAGTGTTCTCTGGTGCATCAACAACTCATATTTTCCCCCAGATAAATGTGCTAGAAATCACATCTTGTAAAAATCTCACAATAATAAAATCACCAATGTCAGAATATTGTGGAGAAACACTTATTCTTCCGCCAGTTTTATGGAGACATTAAGTTGAGGCCTCATCGTGCCAAAATAAAAATCATGTCCAGTGATAACCACTTTGGTTGCTGCTTTTCAGCGTAACTAAATGTTTGTAATCAAACATGCACTCTTTAGTCTGCATTTCATTTCTCATTAAAAATCCATTTGAGGAGGTGGACAGGACAAAGCCCATTTTGAGTGCTTTTTGTGCTGACTGATATTATAGCACAGGCAACAAAAAGTAATTGAAAAGCAGCAGCAGCTAAGAATGACAAGTAGCACACACTGCACTGACCCATGTGGCAGTGTGAGATGCCAGGTATATAGAGGAGCTATCTCCCCAATGCAATGACATGACATTGCCATACCACATCCCCCATCTAAAATACTTCCATTGAGTGTGGCCACTGCAGAAGGCCTTGCTACTCAATTTAATAATAATGGAGTAGCTAGTCATCTTAACCACTATTCACTCTGGTCACCAGCTTGCTGGTCTCATGAGCTCAATCTCAGGTTGCATGGTCCTCGTGCATCACACTTTGGGTTGGAGGTAGTTTCCCCTAATAGGATGCCTTTAAGGAACTCACAGTTTTGTGCTAGAAAAATTCATTTTCACTGCCAGTATGAACAGAATAAGTGAATAAGAGCACAGTGATGGGAGCAATGGGAGGAATTGAGTAAAAAGGATAAAAGTCCAACATTGGCTTTTGCAAACAAAAAAAGTTTTATATGGTCTGTATTTTACTCCAGTACATATAGAAAATGCATACCATTTATATAGGGATAGGCTACAAACATGAAGATCAGTAGTAGGACTATTGGCCAAATCTTTAAAAATTGCCAAATGTTAAGGCATCTCACTTGAACAGGGTTTCCTCTAAATAGCACAGTCACAAAAGTCAAAATTCGTTATATATACACTACCGTTCAAAAGTTTGGGGTCACTTAGAAATGTCCTTGTTTTCCATGAAAACATACATGAAATGAGTTTGAATAGGAAATACAGCAAAATGCATAGGAAATGTAGTCATTGACAAGGTTAGAAATAATGATTTTTAATTGAAATAATAATTGTGTCCTTCAAACTTCGCTTTCGTCAAAGAATCCTCCATTTGCAGCAATTACAGCCTTGCAGACCTTTGGCATTCTAGTTGTCAATTTGTTGAGGTAATCTGAAGAGATTTCACCCCATCCTTCCTGAAGCACCTCCCACAAGTTGGATTGGCTTGATGGGCACTTCTTACGTATCATATGGTCAAGCTGCTCCCACAACAGCTCAATAGGGTTGAGATCCGGTGACTGTGCTGGCCACTCCATTATAGACAGAATACCAGCTGACTGCTTCTTCCCTAAATAGTTCTTGCATAGTTTGGAGCTGTGCTTTGGGTCATTGTCCTGTTGTAGGAGGAAATTGGCTCCAATCAAGCACTGTCCACAGGTTATGGCATGGCATTGCAAAATGGAGTGATAGCCTTCCTTCTTCAAGATCCCTTTTACCCTGTACACATCTCCCACCTTACCACCACCAAAGCACCCCCAGACCATCACATTGCCTCCACCATGGTTGATAGATGGCATCAAGCACTCCTCCAGCATCTTTTCATTTGGTCTGCGTCTCACAAATGTTCTTCTTTGTGATCCGAACACTTCAAACTTCGATTCGTCTGTCCATAACACTTTCTTCCAATCTTCCTCTGTCCAGTGTCTGTGTTCTTTTGCCCATCTTAATCTTTTCTTTTTATTGGCCAGTCTGAGATATGGCTTTTTCTTTGCAACTCTGTCTAGAAGGTCAGCATCCCGCAGTCGCCTCTTCACTGTTGACGTTGAGACTGGTGTTTTGCGGGTACTATTTAATGAAGCTGCCAGTTGAGGACCTGTGAGGCATCTGTTTCTCAAACTAGACACGCTAATGTATTTGTCCTCTGGCTCAGTTGTGCACCGGGGCCTCCCACTCCTCTTTCTATTCTGGTTAGAGCCAGTTTGCGTTGTTCTGTGAAGGGAGTAGTACACAGCGTTGTACGAGATCTTCAGTTTCTTGGCAATTTCTCGCATGGAATAGCCTTCATTTCTCAGAACAAGAATAGACTGACGAGTTGCAGAAGAAAGTTATTTGTTTCTGGCCATTTTGAGCCTGTAATCGAACCCACAATTGCTGATGCTCCAGATACTCAACTAGTCTCAAGAAGGCCAGTTTTATTGATTCTTTAATCAGCACAACAGTTTTCAGCTGTGCTAACATAATTGCAAAAGGGTTTTCTAATGATCAATTAGCCTTTTAAAATGATAAACTTGGATTAGCAAACACAACATGCCATTGGAACACAGGACTGATGGTTGCTGATAATGGGCCTCTGTACGCCTATGTAGATATTACATTAAAAATCAGCCGTTTCCAGCTACAATAGCCACTTACAACATTAACAATGTCTACACTGTATTTCTGATCAATTTGATGTTATTGTAACTGACAAAAAAATTGCTTTTCTTTCGAAAACAAGGAAATTTCTAAGTGACCCCAAACTTTTGAATGGTAGTGTATATATAAATGTATATATATATATATAAAACCTGAAGAAGAGGCGCATGCGTGACACTGCAACATGAGGGTTGGAACTACTGCATTCCTGTTATGCCCTAGTGCTGTTTATAAATGGCATCAAATATACACAGGAGTTCAATTCTAAAATATGTTCTAAAATATGCCACAATCATATTTCTCGTTTGTCGGCTTTTGTTTTTCATCACTGCACACTACTTGTATCAATCAACATAGTGTTACAAATGTGGTGGCAGTGTAGTTTGGCTTACCAAGTTGTCACTCTGTCCACTTTCTCTTGAAGATGTAGCACAACTAACTGCAGGATTTCAATACATTAATTTTGATCTGCCATTTTGCTTCAAGTAGCCTATTAGGAATACCAAGAGATTACACAAATAGCAGCCTCTACTGACGCGCATAGGCCTACCTTTCAAGTCTACAAACCTTTTACTGCGTGACTGCCCTCAGTAGTGTTTCATCCATAAGATACAGGTCCTTCTGTCTGGTAGCAGATATTACATCGGAGCAACTAACAATTTATGCATTCGAAATCATATCTAACTAACTGAGAGATCGTTGTATTCTTTCAGTTTCCTGAACTGACATTTTTTCTCTCAAAATTGTCATTGTATATATGTAGGCCTGCTATTAGGCCTACTATATTACAAATGTACAATACAATTGAGATTACATTTAGAAATTAGCATTTGTCTCTAGACCTATCATAAAGACTACATTTTGATGACACTATTCACAGACTCTGCTCAATAAAGTCTTAAATCCAGCATTTACCAACAGTGAGTCTCCCATTCTTGGTGAATGCTGCATCTTCGATCCACATCTGATCAATTAAATATTTACTAGAACTGGGTGTAGATCGGTTGAGCGATTTCCAATTTTAAAAGAACATGGTGATGTAATCATGCGAATCTGTAGACGCACAGACACCGCAGAGTGAATTTTCTAGATTCCTTGCCAGATAAATTAATTATGAACTTTTCAAGCCATGTTTTATCGGTGACTGTTGAAACATATTCTGCCCATCGACTATATCTTCACCCCATCGCACAAGAAACAATTTCAGCCAGATACACAATTATAATTCATTAATATCGACGTCATGCGATGCTGTGAATGCAAGTCAATAGGCCACTAGTCAGACCCTCTGTGGGCAAGGCTTACTTATTCGATTCGAAATTCAAAAATCTATTTTGTGATTCAGTAATCTAGGGAAAGAGGGCAGAATATTTTTTATAAAAGCACTGGCGAGTGGATACTATTATTGTTTTATTATAAATAATAATCATTATAAATAATAATCATTATTATTATTATTATTATTATCATTGCTTGGTTACAGGCAACAATAGATGTTCCTATATCATCGCATGTCTTGGAAGGAATAGTGGCATAAGGTAATCATCATCAATAATAATCATAATTATCATCATCATCATAATCACAATTCATACATATGAAATGTTTACATAAACAAATAGAAAACCACTTTACGTCGCCCTGCTAAGAAAGATAACCCCTAAATTAAGATTAATAATAACCATAATATCTCCAAATATAATATATTTATATATTAATATTATACATTCAGATGTCTTTCGTTAATGTACACAAATAGAAATTGATAGGTAGATAAAATAAAACGAAATTCAATACTTGAGCCTCCCCCTATGCTTCTTCCTTTATGTGCTCCATTAGGTGATTCCTGCCATTTAATTGTTTTATGTATATCCAGAGTAAAGCAACGTTAATTTTACCTTTTATTAAATAAAAGTGCATTACATATAAACCCGCGATACACATTTTTGCAGGATTCAATCACTGTTACAAACTTTAAACATTATATAAATTAAGTAAAGTGTGAGGGGAAACCATTTTACCATTAGAGAAACACACAATATGCATTTATTTTACAGATGTACTTCAATTGCGTCACAACCAGTATTATTTACACTTAAAATATGTGGCTAATTTCATTTCAATTTATATACAAAAAAAAAAGATTATTATAGTCCACAGACCCAATAGGGTTGCCTGTTAAGCTTGTTCTGATATTTTTTTGGAGGCCATAATGATTGAAAATTGGGCCCTATAAACAGGTGGATCTTATTACTTCACTATGAAATGCAATGTATATGTCAAGTTTCAAAAACTAAACCAAACATGAAAATATAGGCTATGCTTTTTGCAATTGACAAAGCTGTAACGATGTCAGACGTCAGAACAACTAAGAGGAAGAGACTCAGCAGTGCTTTCTATACAAAAAAAGTTTTTTACACATAAATATTCACAGTAATAGCATTCCTGTTGAATACAACTCAAGTTTCTATTTACATGTAAGTAACATCTTAATGATCAAACTTCTATAAATTGCGTCCATGTTTTGGCCACTGTTCCAGACTTCACAATTGCGTCTATTCCTTTGATCTGACGCGTCCTCCGTCCTCTTGCAAACTTATTCATTTAAAATTTGGGATGAAAAAAGGGACATAACCTGCACCAGTTCCACGATGAAATGTTGCATCAAAAGTATTTTTTCACCGTGTCTGTCTACGAACTGTCATTTTCTGATGTATTAATAAGGAGTGAGAAGTTTGGTTTGTGTTTTTCCAGTAATTGTGTTATTTTCTCGTCGTCTGAGTTAGGGTCCAACGGCTTGTTATAATCATCATCATCGTCTTCATTCTCCGAGGCCCCGTTCAGCCTCTCGGTCTCCGAATCCTGCTTCTTCTTTGCCGAAGCCATCTCAGCCGCGTGGCGTTTTCTCCATTTTGTTCTTCGGTTTTGAAACCACACCTAAAAGGTTAATATTCGTTGATTACATGCAATCAACAAATAATATGATTACTCATTACTCTATTGCAAAGATATTGATTAACAACCAGACATTATTTATGTAGCCTTGGCCTACAAACACTGCTAATATGCCAAATGAAAAGGGCATACGCATAGGTAACGTGAAGTCAACACATAATAATAGGTTATATTTCATTCTAATCATACATTCAGAAAAATTGATTTTTCTAAAGAGAAAATATAGGTTTAATTTTCTTCCTTCCATGTTGTTGGCAAATATGCTGCTGTGCAAAACGTTGCTACCATTATTTCCACATTTACATTACATTAATTAACAAATTGTTTGGTTAAATTATAGTGTAATGTATTATTAATTTATTAGATATACATACTAATATTTTAGAAATATTTATAGTTGTGAATAGGACAACAATTTTTGGGGTAATGATCTTTAAATATGTATTATTAAATGCAATAGACAGTAATTTAGATTAGTTTGACCACTGTTATTCGACTCAAAGTGTAGGCTATATATATCAATTTATAAATAATGAAACGAAGGACAAAACATTAGTCTAAAATGCATGAGGCACTTTAATGGAAAACGTGAGAAAATGTCTAATTGAGTAGAAGAGGCTATGCTACTTATTAAACAAGATTATGCATCTTATTGGACTTTATAAAGATTATTTCAGAATATGTCTTACCTTCACTTGGCTCTCTGTCATTCCCAACGAGTAGGCCAGTCGTGCTCGCTCTGGTCCAGCCAGATATTTCGTTTGTTCGAAAGTCTTTTCTAGGGCAAATATTTGCTGTCCAGAGAAGGTGGGACGTGTATGCTTTCTTTTTCCGTCTTTGTCGAGCAGTATAGAATTTTGATCTGAAAATGTAAAACATAAAGCTTCTAATCCATTAAACGAAATGTAGCCTATTGTTATGTATTGATAGAATATGCCAATATTAGGCTATTAACATTTATTTGATGTTGGGATGGGCCTACTGTTAGGCTATTCTCAAATAATATCACAATCAACTTAATTTGAGCTGTTATAAAATAAGCCTTTGTTAGTCCATTACAATGCACATTGCAGCTAGACATTCAAGTCAGATCTGTTTCAGTTTATAGAATGAAATATCATAGGCTACTGTGGAATTATTAATAACCCCTTCAGCCTATAGGCCTACATCATGCATCAAAATACGTTAAATTGAAGTTCAGATAGCTCAAAAACGTGGACTAGTTACTTACGTGGTGAACATGCGAATCTGGCGTCTCTCCAATGTGGGCTTTGCATGACTCCTGGCCAGAATATCGGGGTCCTGCCTGGAAGGTCTGTCAAGGGCTTGGGGTAGCGAGCCACTGCCACAGCACTGGGGCTGAAGTAGAGTCCAGAGGGTTGCGGGGGGCTCAAGCTACTGAAGCGGGGCAGTCCGGACAAGATGCCGGCAGAAGAGGACGCAGCAACGGCAGCAGCAGCTCCTGGGGCAAGGACCGAAGGACGACTGAGGATGTCGTTTATTCCATGAGGTGTGCCTAGCGCACTGCATTGATGGAGCGATCCGAGAGATGACATTCCGGAGGATGTTTTGATCCCCGGTGAGGACATCGGGATGCCACCGGGGTTTGGAGAGGTGGCAATAGGTGAGGTAGAAGAGTCCGGACCCGTGGAAGATAAAGGGTAGGCTGGGTAGAGTGGGGTCTTCATCTCCGTCATGCTATGCAGAGCCGCTAAAGGTGCGGTGCTTAGGAGGAAAGCGCTCTGTCGGGACCCGTCCATCTGCCCCACGGCTAACATAACCGAGAATAGGTAAATGTGATGGTTTTGTCAAAAAATATCCTCAATGCTCACAGTCTCAAGTCGCCTAATAATGCAAAGTTTTGCTCATAGACAAACAGGCAAAACAATACACGTTTCCTTTGGGGTAGGCCAATATTAGCCCAACTCTTCAAAATGTGCACGCCTGAAAAATTGTCTGTCTAAAATGAAAATGTCCTCTTTTAAAACGAAACCATGGAAAAATGAAATCCCAGATTAATTTCGCCGAGATTCAAAAGCCATTATTACAGGGATTACTCCGCTTCTTCAACCTTGCAAATCTTGAGGATAAAGTCGTTCAAATAGGATGAATTTCCGAAGTTGCCTCGCTGACTTGGGCAGACTGCTTTAGAGAAGTTGATATTGTTGAATGTTTGAAATCTATTGATAAAAAGCCACCCTTCCTTTCCGATGCATAAGACGATCTTTGAGATAATAAAACATTATCATCACTTTCCGATGTCTTTTGCGCAAAAGTAAAAACTTTGAGAGTAAACAGAAAGTAGATGGTGTTTTTGTTGCGATTGGGTAATCCGACGATGACGTAGCCAGTGTGTCAAGTGAAAGAGCCAACAGGATTTAGGAGTGTGTCCTCATTGGCTCTCCATCATAGCTTTGATTTGCACATTAAAATAGTTGCAATGCGACCCGCTATTAAACACAAAAGGAACCGAATCAATCCAAAATCTATTTTTTTAGATAAAGGGACATCTGCATGTGCTCATCATGTGACATAGGCTACTAGATCCAAATATAGCTTATCTATCCATATCCATTCATATGAATTGTAGGCTAAAGAGGCTGTATAGCTAGCTGATTGAGATATGCATTTAGCCATGTATCTAAATATATGGCACAGCATTAAGCCATAGTTAGACCTAAATATGGCTAATACTCCATGATCTATTATCCGTTCAACAAGGCCAAATAGTAGGCCTGACGTTGTCGTTTATGTCCTCCTGGATGAAAATGTAGCGCGCACGTGTGTGATTTTGTAGCATAATTAGATCAATATTGAGAACACAAGACTTTCACTATTCGAATATACATACATATGAGTTCTTTTTGTCTCTGTATCACATCCTCAACAGAATTGTACATTTCTTTATTGGGATATTTTTTCAAAGGCAATATAATCATCAAATGCTTATTGGTAACGGTCTGGTATTGATTTTAATTCCAGCATAGCCTATGCCCAGACAGCCTATACCTATCAATTGAGTGACAAAATCGTTAAATAAATTGGCTATTGAAGACTTAAGTCTTTAACAACGGATGTCAATATTCTTCTGCATTGGAAAAAAAGTTATATGTATCATCACTGTTTCAGTAGGTCTAGGCTACATTGCACGCTATTCCTAAACTAGAACGACTCAAGGATTGCAAGACACCAGTGACACCCTGTGGTAGACTCTAATACTGCAGTTAATGTAACGCTGCATTTCACCAATATTTTCTAGCAATTACATTACATTTTCTCAAATCTAGACCTCTACTGATTATACATATTTGTTTCTTCTTAGGGATGGATCGAAATGTACAGAATGGTTACCTGGAGGAAAATGGGGGTGGGTCATGCTTTTTCAATTTCAGTCAAGGGGAGGGTTTAATATTTTTTTATCTAGTCCAGTGGAGAGTCATGTAATTTGTACTTGATGACATTTCAATATTTCTAATTTTTAGAATTAGTTGCTTATTAGGCTATATATAGCGATGTGATCTCAATCAAATCATCCATAGCCTATATAGGCTACAAAGTGCATGCTCGGAGAAGCACAGAGCAAAGTAATATTTGTAAAATAGCTGCTGGGATGGTGTAAATAAAACTAGGCTGCATTACACACTGCAATGGATATTCCAACCCTGAGCCCCAGACTGCTCTGTTCTTGCTGATCAAAAACGTTGCCTAACCAACGGCTGTGCTGTGTAGGCATACCGTGACAGTTCAGGAGTAAAGTAAAGGCTTCTTCCGAAAACGGTGCGCTGGCAGATAGCCCCTTCAAACTCAACTCTGAACATCGAAGCCAGTTCCACTGCGTTTTTCCATTGTTCCCCTCTAATCAGGGACAGATTTAGGTGGTTGCAATTAATTATCAGGTAGAACAGAAAACCTGCAGGTTCCGGACCTTAGAGTTAAATACCCCTGCTATAGCCTATGTTCAGTTCAGTTTGAGAAGGAGAGCGCGAAGATGGGAAGGAGGACCGGCGGTCAACTTTGATAGTTTGCTACTATAATTAATTTGATAAAAAATCATATGTGTCTTGCCCATGATGTATTTATCAGAGTTATTGACCTCACAGTAAGCCAGATTCGAGTAACTTACATTGTGGTTCTGAAACTTGAAGCAGCAGCCTCGGCACAATCAATCGGAGATTGACAGCTCATGGTGCTGAAATTAGGTACATTTGAATAGGCATAATTCATTTAAACAGTCTTCATTTTAATTAGACTTTACTAACAACAAGAGGGCTTTGTGTTGGAGCCTATTTCTTCCTATTTAAGAAATAAGAGGTAGGCCTACCTGTTTGAAAGACGAAGTTAAGACTATAGGCGGCTATATGCATAGATTTGTCAGTCAATTTCTCCACCCTCCGAGTCAGTTAAGGGCTATTAGGTTATATCCAACAATCGAATTGAGGGGGTATGAAAGGGTTTGTATGCCATAGCCCTACCTATTATTAAAGGAAATGGCAAAAATATATAAAGTGATCTATAACATGTCCGCAATGCTTTATGCTTGCTGTAAAATACCCGGGAAAGACGTGACTCATATATACAGTGCATTCGGAAAGTATTCAGATCCCTTCCCTTTTCCACATTTTGTTAAGTTACAGCCTTATTCTAAAATTAAATAAATTACATTTTTTCCCCTCATCAATCTACACACAATTCCCCATAAATGTAAAAAAAAATGTAATAATTACAAAGTGAAAACAGGTTTTTAGAAATTTTAGCAAATGTATTACAAATAAAAAAACAGAAATACCTTATTTACCTAAGTATTCAGACCCTTTGCTATGAGACTGGAAATTGAGCTCAGGTGCATCCTATTTGTATTGATCATCCTTCTACAACTTGATTGGAGTCTACCTGTAGTAAATTCAATTGATTGGACATGAATTGGAAAGGCACACACATCTATATAAGGTCCCACAGTTGACAGTGCATGTCAGAGCAAAAAGCAAGCCATGAGGTCGAAGGAATTGTCCGTAGGGCTCCAAGACAGGATTGTGTTGAGGTACAGATCTGGAGAAGGGTACCAAAAAATGTCTGCAGCATTGAAGGTCCCCAAGAACACAGTGGCCTCCATCATTCTTAAATGGAAGAAGTTTGGAACCAACCAAGACTCTTCCTAGAGCTGGCCGCCTGGCCAAGCTGAGCAATCGGGGGAGAAGGGCCTTGGTCAGGGAGATGACCAAGAACTCTGACAGAGCTCCTCTGTAGAGATGGTAGAACCTTCCAGAAGGACAACCATCTCTGCAGCACTCCACCAACAGGCCTTTATGGTAGTGGCCAGACAGAAGCCACTCCTCAGTAAAAGGCACATGACAGCCCTCTTGGAGTTTGCCAAAAGGCACCTAAAAGACTCTTAGACCATGAGAAACAAGATTCTCTGGTCTGATGAAACCAAGATTGAACTATTTGGCCTGAATGCCAAGCGTCACGTCTGGAGGAAACCTGGATGTTTTTCAGCGGCAGGAACTGGGAGACTAGTCAGGTTCGAGAGAAAGATGAACGGAGCAAAGTACAGAGAGATCCTTGATGAAAACCTGCTCCAGAGCGCTTAGGACCTCAAACTGGGGCAAAGGTTCACCTTCCAACAGGACAACGACCCTAAGCACACAGCCAATACAACACAGGAGTGGCTTCGGGACAAGTCTCTGAATGTCCTTGAGTGGCCCAGCCAGAGCCCGGACTTGAACCCGATCGAACATCTCTGAAGAGACCTGAAAATAGCTGTGCAGCGACACTCCCCATTCAACCTAAAAGATCTTGAGAGGATCCGCACAGAAGAATGGGAGAAACTCCCCAAATACAGGTGTGACGAGCTTGTAGGGTCATACCCAAGAAGACTCCAGGCTGTAATCGCTGCAAAAGGTGCTTCAACAAAGTACTGAGTAAAGGGTCTGAATACTTTCAGAAATGTCTAAAAAAACTTTATCATTATGGGGTTGTGTGTGTAGATTGATGAGGGAATAAAAACAATTTAATCCAGTTTAGAATAAGGCTGTAAAGTAACAATGAGGAAAAAGTCAAGGGGTCTGAATACTCTCCAAATGCACTGTATATTGTTTTGTTTCTTTGACATTCAGAGGCTGAGCTACAACCTTATATAGTTTAGGAGACCAAAAATGGATTTTGCTTGGGAATTAATCTAATTATGTCAAATCAAATCAAATTTTATTGGTCACATGCACCGAATACAACAGGTGCAGACATTACAGTGAAATGCTTACTTACAGGCCTTAACCAACAGTGCATTTATTTTTAACAAAAAAAGTAAAAAATTAAACAAAAAAAGTGTTGAGAAAAAAAGAGCAGAAGTAAAATAAAGTGACAGTAGGGAGGCTATATATACAGGGGGGTACCGTTGCAGAGTCAATGTGCGGGGGCACCGGCTAGTTGAGGTAATATGTACATGTGGGTAGAGTTAAAGTGACTATGCATAAATAATTAACAGAGTAGCAGCAGCGTAAAAAGGATGGGGTGGGGGGGCAGTACAAATAGTCCGGGTAGCCATGATTAGCTGTTCAGGAGTCTTATGGCTTGGGGGTAGAAGCTGTTGAGAAGTCTTTTGGACCTAGACTTGGCACTCCGGTACCGCTTGCCGTGCGGTAGCAGAGAGTACAGTCTATGACTAGGGTGGCTGGAGTCTTTGACCATTTTGAGGGCCTTCCTCTGACACCGCCTGGTATAGAGGTCCTGGATGGCAGGAAGCTTGGCCCCAGTGATGTACTGGGCCGTACGCACTACCCTCTGTAGTGCCTTGCGGTCGGAGGCCAAGCAGTTGCCATACCAGGCGGTGATGCAACCAGTCAGGATGCTCTCGATGGTGCAGCTGTAGAATTTCTTGACTATCAATTGATTAAGCAATTCACTTTCTGTACAATAGATGTTTAAAGTCAGACAGCTTTTGGGGAAACACTTGTGACCTTCTCTTGTGGGGTTAAGCAACGGAAGAAGAGTAGCCAGCAGTTTAAGCGTAATTTTTTTTTTGCGCCCATAGTCCTACTCTGTATGGGGTGGAAATGTATGCCTAACTTTTGAAAGTAGCCTACAATGCTCAGATTCCTAATGAAGTCTCAGATTTAATTATTTGCAAACAGGGACAGTTTCGTTGCAAACAAGACACACTGATTTGGTATTAGAGAAATATGATAAGATTAACAATATGATAATTATCCTGTAATTTGTGTGGTATAAAAAAATATTCTGCTAATATGTTAAATTACGTAGAATTGCATGACATTATTAAAAAAAGGCTCTTTTTTTATCGGACCTGCAAACACGATGATAGCTTCATGCAATGCTTTTACTATAAAGGAGTTCTTTCCACCCCTACTCTTGTCCACCGTGGTCTGCGAACCCACAACATTCAGGCCGGCAGCCCTGTGCGCTGTAAAAATTCCTGTGTTGCCATCAAATGTTTACAGGACGAAGAAAAGTTCCTGAAACTGCATATCTAAGGCTGGTGATCTGTCCCAACAAGTGAGGGTAAACTGTAGGCATGTTATTAGCTATCCACTTCATGTTTAATTATAATCTGGGATATAGGGGAGGATAAGCTGCTCCATTTGCACGTTGCGCAGCGTAACGGTTTGTACTGTATGACACGTTCCCCTAAAATATTCGTTATTGGACAGGGGTATATTCATTCCGCCGATTCTGTTGGAAAAAGCTTCTTAAGCGGAAGCGAACGGGGAGGGACTTACTTGAATTTGTCCAATAATTTGCAAAACGATACGTTTGGACTAATAATTAGGTCTACAGCCCATACTGAGGTACAGTTGCGCCGTTTGGTGGGTGTGGCTTGAATCAATGAATGACGTATTTAAAGGGCAGCGGTCATGAAGACGCTGACAGGCACCGTTCCCCAACCAACAACCCCTTCCCGTTTTTCAACTGGTCGTTCAGAACAGCATCGTTTCCGTTTAATTGAACGTCGCACAATGTTTTTTCGTACTGGAAGCAGACCAGAACTCCGTGCTCAGATTTCAGAGGCCAGTATGAAAATGTATACACTCAAATGTATGTAAGTCGCTCTGGATAAGAGCGTCTGCTAAAATGACCAATATATATATATTAAAAAAAAGTAGGCTACCCCTGCCCTCTGTTGGCGCCTTGACTAGGCAATTTGTAACTAGCATTCAACTACCCATTACAGATTAGTGGACATTTACATTTTAGTCATTATCCAGAGTGATTTACAGTTAGTGAGTGCATATATTTTCATACTGGCCCCCCGTGGGAATCGAATCCACAACCCTGGCGTTGCAAGCACCATGCTCTACCAACTGAGCTACACGGGGCCCTGCATTGAAAACTAATTTGAGACCAAATGCATTCATGTTACTCAGGTGACTTTATTCGAATAGGAGTACTAAAATGTTGCCATGATAATCCTGTAGAGGCCTACATCCTGTGTAGGGCTCAAATCTGGACATTGGCACCACCAAGTGGAGATATTTCCAAGTCCAATTAATTGTCTGTTCATGTGCATGGCCCTGGTCAAAAGCTTTGGGGGGGGTTCCTGAAATCCTCAGACAACATGGCACATATGCCTATTATGGACTCCATCCCTGCCATTTTTAGATATCCGTCTGCCCCTCCTATGAATAAGACAGCATTAGTCACTAGTGCCAAGTGCTTGATTTCACCATGTACATACATGCTGTGATTGTAATAGATTTTAAAAAATGGCTTAATCTCTCTTAAGGCTGCAATATTTTCAGGTCTGCGTGTGACATTTCAGTAAGTAAAAACCTGCAACTTTGAACAGCATTGCCACTAAGCTACATGACTGTCCATTTATTATGTGGGTTGGTTTGGAACCCTTTGCCTTGATATGGAATATTGGATTAAAACATTTTACATGAGCAGTAGGGAATTTCCAAATACAATTGAAGTAATGAACCGTGAGACTTTCAGTTTTGGTAAGAATGGTTCCATTTTATTTACATTTACTCCCGTGCCATGAGTTTCTGCTTCTTCAGCTTCTTCTGAGAAACCTGCAGGACAAAGAATGTCATCAGACCAACATATACCATACCAATTCTGATAATACCCACATAGGGACAGAATGACAGACATAAGTGCAAATGTGTGGTTGCTCAGCCTCATTCATGTTTATTTTCATGGGTAATCCAAAGGTGTCCTAAGAAAGTCATCATTGCAACCATTTCATACAGGAATGTATAAAAAAAACGTAAGGGTAAGGTCTGATTAGACTTCCCGATTTATGATGCCAGAAGGACAGTAAACCATTTTGATCCCATCTACAGAGCTCTTGTTCCTTCTAAATCACGCTGCTTTTACATGGGAAATATGTGGAAGAGTAAATATCAGAAAGACACTAAGCAGATTCTGTTTAAAAGGCTTTGGCACATGTGTACCTTTTTCTTAGTGGCGACCTCCTCCTCTGGTTTGGGAACAATCTGCTCCTTCTCTGTGAGGATCATCTCAATGTGGCATGGCGAGCTCATGTAGGGGTTGATGCGACCGTGGGCACGGTATGTGCGTCTGCGCATCTTGGGGGCCTTGTTCACTTGGATGTGCTCGATCACCAGGGAGTCTACATCCAGACCCTGTCAGAACAGAGAAAAGACCAAACTGGTCAGCAAGCATCATGACTCCGTTCCAAGATCATTTTCATGGTTAACGGTCATTGCAATCATGAATTGTGTGCGTTACACAGCTTGAACCCAAATAAAATAAATCCCAAACATGCAGTCTTTGCTACAAGCTTGATAGCATCATACTTTTCACCCATCTCTCCACTAGGGTTAGGAAATGCCAGGGACTTCACGATACGATATTATCACTATACTTAGGTGCCGATACGACATGTATATTGCGATTCTATATGTATTGAGATTGAATACTGATTTTATTGAGATTCCACGGTCCAAACACATTGCTCACCATATGGTCTGCTGCAGAGGGACAAGAGAAAGCCATAAAAAAAATTCACTACTCTCCACTACAGGCATGCCACAATAAAACACAGGCCTAGCAAATAAACCAACATTACCTTAAGCTCAGCGTTGCTCTCAGCGTTCTTCAGCATGTGGAGAAGGAACTCTGCACTCTTCTTGGGCCAGCGTCCCTGTGTCCAGTCAAACTGCTTGGCCTGCAGAGGAATGGTTGTCAGTTGTGCATACCAGACTGGGCCAGAAGAAATACCCCCATTTCTGGTCCACATTGGGACATATTAAGGTAGACAAGTGCAAATGTGTGGTTGCTCAGCCTCGTTCGTGTTTCTTTTCATGGGTAATCCAAAGGTGTCCTAAGAAAGTCATCACTGCAACCATTTCATTCAGGCACATTAAAAAAACATGACTAAGTGCAAGGTCTGATAATACCTTTTCACAATTTCTGATGGCAGAAATATTGTAAGCCATTTTGTACCAGTCTCCAAAGCACACTTTTTTTGTAACTTCAAATTCCACTACTTTTACATGGGAAATATAGGAAAGAGTTCAAATTCTCATGAAGATACCAAGCAGAGTCCCCTATAGGCATTTCAATAGATGCTAGGGCAACTATAACTGATGTGGAGCTCACCTGGGCACACCTGCCGACACCCCCATTGTAGCGGCGGAAGGGAACACACTGGTGTTTGACGGTAACATCCTTCAGGTACTTGGTGGCCTTCCGGATGTGCATGCCTTTGATGGCCTGAGCTGTCTCACGGGTGTTCTGATGGGAAACCAACAAACCCATCAATATATTGTAGTAGCTACATATATAAATAACATGTTATAACGTTTGGTCCAATAGCCATAGATGCAAAATTGCTCAGTTATTTGTTAGATATTGTCACATTTGATTCCAAAGGTCTCCAATGTTGTCATCATAGCAAAGCATCACACCTTTAAGTCTGTACCCATTTATATCTACAAATATTGACCAACTCCCACATTGATTGAACTACAGTAGACAACAGGACTGAAATCAACTTCTCATGTCACTCAGTTTGAAAAGACAACACCATACCTTGAAGTGGACCCGGAGATTAGAGCCCCTCGACTTGCATGCTGCAGGAAAAAGTACAGCAATAATCAGTGAGGTCACAAGACAAAAGTATGGTGATTAAACAATGGTAAGTCCCCGTAGCTCAGTTGGTAGAGCATGGCGCTTGCAACGCCAGGGTTGTGGGTTCGTTTCCCACGGGGGGGCAGTTTGAAAATGTATGCACTCACTAACTGTAAGTCGCTCTGGATAAGAACGTCTGCTAAATGACTAAAATGTAAGTAAATGTACATGCGGTTGCTCAGCCTCATTCATATTTATTTTCATGGGTAATCCAAAGGTGTCCTAAGAAAGTCATCATTACAACCATTGCATATAGGCACGTATAACTTAAAATATCCTGCTGCCAGAAGGATAGTACCTAGCATGCATTAGCGACCTAGCCAATGAAAGAAGCCAGGGAGACAATCACCCCCCGGTAGCTACTCACACTTAGTCGGGTTCTCAGGGTCGAGCGAATAGCGGACCATTTTCAGAGATCTGTAAAATATAAAGTGGTTTGTTAGTTTGTAACACACCGGTGCCCTAATCGGCGAACACGTCAGTGGGTTGTTTGAGAAAATAAGTCCGACATCTTGGAGGATGCGCTACGTGTTAGTTAGCTCACGTTAACCGAAGTTTATGGTTTAGTAACAACCCAATACGAGTAAATCACATAACTACTACATCAATACGACACTGCATTTCTATAAATATTAATTCGTAGGACATGTTTTTTGTTGTTAGCAATGCTAAAAATGGCTGGAAACCGGCGTGCTACATGGGGTCAAGAAAATCACCAATATGACAATATTTTCGTCAAAATATCCACCGATCCACGCATAACGGCCGACGTTTCTTAGTAGTAGTTGGAATACATGTAAGTTAAACATTTAAAGAGTCAGGATGCCATAGATATTGAAGAGATTACATTTATTTTCGGACCCATTTCTAGTCTGTTCACTTACTTTCTCAGGCCGCGGAAGGGAAGAGGTAGAGAAGAGCATTCTGGGAGTAGAAGTCGTGAATGTCGTCTCGCGAGATTTTATGAAATTTCAACGGTTCTTTTGTGTAAATTCTGACAAGCATATATTCCAATGGAAAGAACAATATTAATACTGATTGAACACACACATTTCTGTAACTACCTTCATATGTATCATATAAGATCATACATCCTTATGTGTTTGTACAGTTTTTTTTGGGACCACTCATCTCCACTACAAATGATAAGGTGTGCTGCAGGTCTTATCACTAGAGGGGCTAATCATTCACATGTTTGTCAGCTATAAGTCTCTCATTTCCAGGTGCTGTTATCTGGGCAAATACTCAACATGGGACCAGCTGTGACATCACTGATCTACAAAATAGCTCCTTGTTATCAGAGAACTAATGCAGATTGTCAGGTAGATCCATGATCATGTTTTTTTTCTGGACTGTATCGATTGCTTGTATGTGTTCTCCATATAGAAGAGGCATGTTATTGATATTTATACTTGGGATATGGCTTTTCAACAGGAAAAGTTCAAAAATCCCTGGAGGACTTCTTTAACCCAAATATCTGTATCAAGTAAAAAAAAATATATATACTGTATATATATATACATACTTTTTTTTATGTCACATGCATACAAGTACAGTGAAATGCCTTTCTTGCAAGCTCCAAACCCAGCTATCAATATCAATGAAGCACTAAAACTAACATACAGTAGAACAAAAACACACAAGAAATAGAAATAAGAACATGAAACAGTAAGAAGCTTTATACAGGGTCAGTTCCAATACCATATTTACAATGTGCAGGGATAGAAGTAGATACTGTATGTACAGTATAGTGGTAAGGTGACTCGGCATCAGAATATACAGTGCCTTCAGAAACTAGTCACACCCCTTGACCCAACATTTTGTTGTGTTACAGCCTGAATTTATAATTGATTACATTTTAGATTTGGTGTCACTGGCCTGCACACAATATCAAAGTGGAATTATGTTTTTAGACATTTTTACAAATGAAAAGCTGAAATGTCTTGAGTCAATTAGTATTCAACCCCTTTGTTATGGCAAGCCTAAATAAGTTCAGTAATAAAAATTTGCTTAACAAGTCACAATAAGTTGCATGGACACACTGTATGCAATAATAGTGGTTAACATGACTTTTGAATGACTACCTCATCTCTGTACCCCACATATACAATTACAGTGCCTTCGGAAAGTATTCAGACTCTTGACTTTTTCCACATTGTTACGTTACAGCCTTATTCTAAAATTGATTAAATTGACAAAGCAAAAAGAGGTTTTTCGAAATCGTTTACATTTACATAAGTATTCAGACCCTTTACTCAGTACTTTGTTGAAGCACCTTTGGCAGCGAGAACAGCATCGAGTCGTCTTGGGTATGACACTACAAGCTCTGCACACCTGTATTTGGGGAGTTGCTCCCATTCTTCTCTGCAGATCTTCTCAAGTTCTGTCAGGTTGGATGGGGAGCGTTGCTGCACAGCTATTTTCAGGTCTCTCCAGAGATGTTCGATCAGGTTCAAGTCGGGCTCTGGCTGGGCCACTCAAGGACATTCAGAGACTTGTCCCGAAGCCAAATCAAGGATCTCTATGTACTTTGCTCCATTCCCTGCCGCTGAAAAACATCCCCACAGCATGATGCTGCCACCACCATGCTCCACCATAGGGATGGTCCCAGGTTTCCTCCAGACGTGACGTTTGGCATTCAGGCCAAATAGTTCAATCTTGGTTTCATCAGACCAGAGAATCTTGTTTCTCATGGTCTGAGAGTCTTTAGGTGCCTTTTGGCAAACTCCAAGCGGGCTGTCATGTGCCATTTACTGAGGAGTGGCTTCCATCTGGCCACTCTACCATAAAGGCCTGATTGGTGGAGTGATACAGAGATGGTTGTCCTTCTGGAAGTTTCTCCCATCTCCACAGAGGAACTCTAGAGCTCTATCAGAGTGACCATCGGGTTCTTGGTAATCTCCGTGACCAAGGCCCTTCTCCCCCGATTGCTCAGATTGGCCGGGCGGCCAGCTCTAGGAAGAGTCTTGGTGGTTCCAAACTTCTTCCATTTAAGAATGATGGAGGCCACTGTGTTCTTGGGGACCTTCAATGCTGCAGAAATGTTTTGGTACCCTTCCCCAGATCTGTGCCTCGACACAATCCTGTCTCAGAGCTCTACGGACAATTCCTTCGACCTCATGGCTTGCTTTTTGCTCTGACATGCACTGTCAACTGTGGGACCTTATATAGATGTGTGTGCCTTTCCAAATCATGTCCAATCAATTGAATTTACCACAGGTGGACTCCAATCAAGTTGTAGAAGGACGATCAATGGAAATAGGATGCACCTGAGCTCAATTTCCAGTCTCATAGCAAAGGGTCTGAATACTTATATAAATAAGGTACATTTACATTTACATTTACGTCATTTAGCAGACGCTCTTATCCAGAGCGACTTACAAATTGGTGCATTCACCTTATAGCCAGTGGGATAACCACTTTACAATGTTTTTTTTTTTTTTATTTGTAAAAAAAAAATTGGGGGGGGGGTGGGTTGGGGTAAGGGAGGGGTAGAAGGATTACTTTATCCTATCCCAGGTATTCCTTAAAGAGGTGGGGTTTCAAATGTCTCCGGAAGGTGGTGAGTGACTCCGCTGTCCTGGCGTCGTGAGGTATTTCTGTTTAAATTTTTTAATACATTTGTTAAAATAAAATAAAAACTGTTTTCTCTTTTTCAGTATGGGGTATTGTGTGTAGATTGCTGGGGATTTGTATTTATTTCATCAATTTTAGAATAAGGCTGTAACGTAACAAAATGTGGAAAAAGTCAAGGGGTCTGAATACTTTCTGAAGGCACTGTATCTGTAAGGTCCCTCAGTCGGGCAGTGAATTTCAAACACAGATTCAACCACAAAGACCAGTTATTAATTATACTTTGGATGGTGTATCAATACACCCAGTCACTACAAAGATACATGCGTCCTTCTTAACTCAGTTGCCGGAGAGGAAGGAAACCACTCATGGATTTCACCATGAGGCCAATGGTGACTTTAAAACAGTTACAGAGTTTAATGGCTGTGATAGGAGAAAACTGAGGATGAATCAACAACACTGTAGTTACTCTGCAATACTAACCTAAATGACAGAGTGAAAAGAAGGAAGCCTGTACAGAGTAAAACATATGCCAAAACATGCATCCTGTTTACAATAAGGCACTAAAGTAAAACTGCAAAACATGTGGCAAAGAAATTAACTTTATGTCCTGAATACAAAGCATTATGTTAGGGGAAAATCCAACACAACACATCACTGAATACCACTCTTCATATTTTCAAGCATGGTGGTGGCTGCACCATGTTATGGGTATGCTTGTCATCGTCAAGGTCATTTTTTTTATATATAAAAAGAAACAGAATAGAGCTAAGCACAGGCAAAATCCTAGAGGAAAACCTGGATCAGTGTGCTTTCCAACAGACATTGGAAACAGAAAAACATTGCCTAGTCCGACGAATCCCGGTTCCTGTTGTGTCATGCTGATGGCAGTCAGGATTTGGCGTAAGCAGCATGAGTCCATGGCCCCATCCTGCCTGGTGTCAACAGTACAGGCTGGTGGCAGTGGTGCAATGGTGTGGGGAATGATACCAATTGAGCAACGTTTGAACGCCACACCTTGTAGAATCCCCCCCCCCCCGAAGAATTCAGGCTGTTCTGGAGGCATAGGGTCCGACACGGTACTAGATGGGTGTACCTAATAAACTTGCCACTGAGTGTATATCCTGATGCCTAATCACTTTACCACTGCCTACATGTACATATCTACCTCAATTACCACATATCCCTGCACATTGATATGGTGTTGGTACTCCTATATACTGTAGCTTCATTCTTGTGCGTTTTGTTTCTCATGTTTTTGTTTCTTTTCTTATTTAACTCTGCATCATTGGGAAATAGCTTGTAAGTAAGCATTTCACTAAGGTCTACACCTGTTGTATTCGGCGCGTGACAAATACAATTTGATTTGATTTAATGTGTAGTTGGCAGAACCAGGGTAAGAGCTTCCATTCAAAGACAGAAGGTAGAGAAACTGGCCTCTCGACTCTCATCAATAAGTAGTAGAATTGAAAAAGACACAACAATATGGTAATATTAAAACCAGTAGTTTGTTTATTTGTATTTGGTGCTTTTTATGTTGTGTTGGGAGATGGTTTGACCAGCTACATATAAAATTGTATGTACACTCTCACATTGGCCAAGTGAGCCATGTACAACGTTGCACTGTAAATAATGTTGAGAGAGGGTGGTGATACTTGTGTCGACATACAAAAATAAAGATATTACATACAAAAGGTGTATTAACTTTTTTCTTCCATATTTTAAACATATTGCAGACCTATTGCAGTATCTCCCCATAGCAGTGAAAAAACATCTTGAAATAAATTCCTCTTCCAACATGACCACAGATAGTCTTAAGAAGACTTCAAACTCAACACCTGCAGACATCTTCTTTTTCTGTTTCCTTTAGAGAACATGATTATCTTTTATTTACATACAATGATAATTTTTTGACAAGTCTAAAGAGAAACCGAGTACCTTTCTTACTGAAGTTGAAATGGCATATCACTTATACATCACACCATGGTTTGGTCAGGATATGTTAAAATTAAACATCTTTACAAATCCAGCTGAACTGGAATTTCCTTGGCATAAAGGCAGTCCACTGATCTTACATAATACACTCAACAAAAATATAAAATGCAACATGTAAAGTGTTGGTCCAATGTTTCATGAGCTGAAATAAAAGATGCCAGAAATTTTCCATATGCACAAAAAATGTATTTCTCTCAAATTTGGTGCACTAATTTGTTCACATCCCTGTTAGTGAGCATTTCTCCTTTGTCAAGATAATCCATCCACCTGACAGGTGTGGCATATCAATAAGCTGATTAAACAGCATGATAATTACACACGTGCATCTTGTGCTGGGGACAATAAAAGGCCACTCTAAAATGTGCAGTTTTGTCACAAAACACAATGCCACAGATGTCTCAAGTTGAGGGAGCGTGCAATTGGCATGCTGACTGCAGGAATGTCCACCAGAGCTGTTGCAAGAGAATAATGTTAATTTCTCTAAAATAAGCCACCTCCAACGTCATTTTAGAGAATTTGTCCAACCGGCCTTACAACCGCAGACAACGTATATGGCGTTGTGTGGACGAGCAGTTTGTTGATGTCAACGTTGTGAACAGAGTGCCCCATGGTGGCGGTGGGTTTATGGTATGGGCAGGCATAAGCTACAGACAATGAACACAATTGTATTTTATCGATGGCAATTTTAATGACGAGTGACGAGATCCTGAGGCCCATTGTTGTGCCATTCATCTGCTGCCATCAGCTCACGTTTCAGCATGATAATGCGCAGCTCCATGTCACAAGGATCTGTACACAATTCCTAGAAGTTGAAAATGTCCCAGTTCTTCCATGGCCTGCATACTCACCAGACATGTCACCCATTGAGCAGGTTTGGGATGCTCTGAATCGATGTGTACGACAGTGTTCCAGTTCCCGCCAATATCCAGCAACTTCGCACAGCCATTGAAGAGGAGTGGGACAACATTCCACAGGCCACAATCAACAGCCTGATCAACTCTATGCGAAGGAGATGTCATGCTGCATGAGGCAAATGGTGGTCACACCAGATACTGACTGGTTTTATGATCCACGCACTTACTTTTTTTGGGGGGTATCTGTGATGCATATCTGTATTCCCAGTCATTTGAAATCCATAGATTAGGGCCTAATGAATTTATTTCAATTGACTGATTTCCTTATATGAACTGTAACTCAGTAAAATCTTTGAAATTGGTGCATGTTGCGTTTATATTTTTGTTCAGTATATGTCTGTAATAATATGTAAGATCTGTCCATTTGCAAGCTAAAGCAAAGGATAAGGTCTGTACATGGGTAACGTGTGTTCAGGAGTGTGGTTAATGTATTTGGATATACAAGACATTATTTGGTTTACAAACAGCATGATAACGTAGGAGGTTCAGTCAGTTCTCTTTCCTACGTTCATCAATCACAGCCTTGACATGTGAACAGGATAAGCAGCATTACAGGAAGTTAGAATGGGTAGCAGTCCAGCCAAGAGGTTTCCAACATTTCATGACACCACTAAGTAGTAAAGAGAGAAACCAGTCCAAGTCTTTGCCCACTGATAGCATGGATAGGTTAATTTCCTGTGTTTGGTCTTAGACAGGTTGTAGGCAGAGGTTTGTCAGAGTTCTGGAGGGCATTATAGAGTAGGCCAGTTGGAAAATACACTGCTTGTTGATGGCTTGCATGGGTCTTAAAAACAACCCAGGTTTGCTTTCAGCCAAAGTCCTTTAATACCGTCTTTGTCACCATGGTGAGGCAGTGTAGGAACAGCTGGATAACCTAAAAAAGAAAAGATAAAAAACTAGGAGAATATTAGAAACTCTTACTTCTAATTAGATACTTTGTCATAGGTAGTACATCTTCACTAGCAGACACTGTCATTCAAAGCTGTAAGGTACAGTTGAAGTTGGAAGTTTACATACACCTTAGACAAATACATTTAAACTCAGTTTTTCACAATTCCTGACATTTAATCCTATAAAAAATTCCCTGTCTTAGGTCAGTTAGGATCACCACTTTATTTTAAGAATGTGAAATGTCAGAATAATAGTAGAACGAATGATTTATTTAAGCTTTTATTTATTTCATCACATTCCCAGTGGGTCAGAAGTTTACATACACTCAATTAGTATTTGGTAGCATTGCCTTTAAATTGTTTAACTTGGGTCAAACGTTTCGGGTAGCCTTCCACAAGCTTCCCACAATAAGTTGGGTGAATTTTGGCCCATTCCTCCTGACAGAGCTGGTGTAACTGAGTCAGGTTTGTAGGCCTCCTTGCTCGCACACACTTTTTCAGTTCTGCCCACACATTTTCTATAGGATTGAGGTTAGGGCTTTGTGATGGCCAAATACCTTGACTTTGTTGTCCTTAAGCCATTTTGCCACAACTTTGGAAGTATGCTTGGGGTCATTGTCCATTTGGAAGACCCATTTGCGACCAAGCTTTAACTTCCTGACTGATGTCTTGAGATGTTGCTTCAATATATCCACATAATTTTCCTTCCTCATGATGCCATCTATTTTGTGAAGCGCACCAGTCCCTCCTGCAGCAAAGCACCCCCACAGCATGATGCTGCCACCCCCGTTCTTTACGGTTGGGATGGTGTTCTTCGGCTTGCAAGCACCCCCCTTTTAACTCCAAATATAACGATGGTCATTATGGGCAAGACATTTGTGGAGTGGTTGAAAAACAAGTTTTAATGACTCCAACCTAAGTGTATGTAAACTTCTGACTTCAACTGTATATTCAATTACATTTACACAGTACATAGACACCTCTAAGCATCCAACCCTCTAGTTACCAACCTATGACCCTTTAGAGAGGGCCAAACCTGCATTAATATTTCAGGATACTTACAGTTATCTGCTCTGCTCCATCCAGCTGACAGTGCGTATCTCTGTGACCTTGCATGGCTATGTGTCCAGTCAGGCTGCTGCCTGGGTGGGTTGAGGAGATTCAGAGGGACAGCTGGGGTGTGGGGTTCAGACTCAGGTGTTGACTAGAGAGGAAGGCAGCGTGAGGGTACAGTCAGACAGGACAGGACACTAGAGGCCAGGCAGCAGGGCTCATTTGAGACAGGGGCTGACCATGGTGGGCGTAGGGGGGTAAACCAGTGCCACGTTGACCCGCTCCGAACCGTTCTTTGGGCAGATGATCTCAGTCAGCCCCTCGGGGCGCGGCTGGCTTAGCAGCTCACCTGAGAGAGCGAGAGCGAGGGCGGGGGGGTGGGGGGGGCAGAGAGGGGAGTGAGAGTTAGTTTATATATAATACTTCATTTTCCAATCGACTGAGAGATCATTTATCCAATGATATAAGGATATGGTGGATTTTGTACAGGACCCCAAGTCAATGTTTTGTTCTTTATTTGTCCCCTAGATGGCGATTTGACTGCATTACCACTGATTGCCAGAGCCGCTACAGAGCAAAATGAGCACAGTAACCTTATGCTCAATTCCCTAGAGACCGCTGGAGTGGAGGACTCCATCTTTAGGCTTAATAACTACAGATCGACTCATATTGAAAGGGTTTGTCCTCATCAGCAAAATCACAAGGCACTGGCAGGTTGTTGGGGAATGTGTGTGTAAGTGAGAGAAAGAGCTTATGTGTGTGTTAATCATACAATTTTCTGTACTCAAGACCGTTTCCTGACTACCAGCACAGAACAGGCAGACACCTCAGCAGTAGAGTTACTTCAGAAAGTATTCTCACACCTTTACTTTTTCCAAATGTTGTTGTGTTACAGCCTGAATTTATTATTTATTAAAATCAAGATTGTGTCACTGATCTACACACAATACCCCATGATGTCAAAGTGGAATTTTGTTTGTAAAACATTTTACAAATTAATAAAAAATTAAAAGCTGAAATGTCTTGAGTCAATAAGTATTCAACTCCTTTGTTATGGCAAGACTAAATAAGTTCAGGAATAAAACATTTGCTTTACAAATCACATAATAAGTTCCATGGACTCATTCTGTGTTAATGACTACCCCATCTCTGTACCCCACACATACAATTATCTGTAATGTCCCTCAATCGAGTAGTGGATTTCAAGCACAGATTCAACCACAAAGATCAGTAGATGTGTAAAGAAATTAAATAATAATAATAATAAGCAGACTCTGATCCCTTAAAGCATGGTGACATTATTAATTAGGCCTTGGCTGGTGTATCAATACACCCAGTCACTACAAAGATACCGGCGTCCTCCCTAACTCAGTTTCCGGAGAGGAAGGAAACTGCTCAGGGATTTCACCATGAGGCCAACGCTGATTTTAATAGAAAAATGAGAATGGACCAACAACATTGTAGTTACTCCACAATACTAACCTAAATGACTGAGTGAAAAAAAAGGAAGTTTGTACAGAATAATTTTTTTCCAGAACATGCATCCTGGTTTAATTTTTTATTTTTTATCCTGTTTGCAACAAGTAATACTGCAAAAAGTGTGGCAAAGTGTACCTTTTGTCCGGAATACAAATTATTATGTTTGGGGCAAACACAACACATCACTGAGTACCACTCTTCATATTTTTAAGCATAGATGTGACTGCATCATGTTATGGGTATGCTCATCATCGGCAAGGGAGATCCCCCCTGTCCTTGGAATACAGCTAAGCACAGAAGAAAACCTGGTTCAGTCTGCTTTCCAACAGACACTGGGAGACAAATTCACCTTTCAGCAGGATAACAACCTAAACAAGGCCAAATCTACACTGAAGTTGCTTACGAAGATGACATTGAATGTTCCTGAGTGGCCTAGTTACAGTTTTGAATTAAATCGGATTGAAAATCTATGGCAAAACTTGAAAATTGCTTTCTAGCAATGATCAACAACCAACTTGACAGAGCTTGAAGAATTTTATAAAGCCTAAATGGGCAACTATTGTACAATCCAGGTGTGCAAAGCTCTTAGAGACTTACCCAGAAAGACTCACAGCTATAATCGCTGCCAAAAGGTGTTTCTAACATGTATTGTCTCAGGGAGGTGAATCCTTATCTATCTAAATTTATTTTTTAAATAAAATGTTAGAATTTGTCATCCACTTTGACATTACATAGTATTTTGTGTAGATCGTTGACCAAAAGTTACAATTCAATCCATTTTAATCCCACTTTGTAACAACAAAATGTGGAAAAAGTAAAGGGGTGTGAACACTTTCAGAAGGAACTGCAAGTCACATGCTCTGGCCTTCCAATTATGGGAAAAACTAAAACACTAGTCTGTCTCACTAACAGGCTGTAGCCCTACAAACAGCGTGTTGTGTGAATGTCCAGAAAAACATGCCTAGCCTTCATTCCCTATCAAGGACCACTTCATATCTAACGAGCAACATGTCAAACAGGCTTCAGTTGTTGGTACCTAGATTTACTAATCTTCTTGATAACTAACAATTATTACACATATACCTTAAGTAGTTTTGTTTGAATTGAGGGATCTCAGGGATTGACATTCAAGTCTGAAAGGCACACTTGCCCATCGGGCAAACTAGGAGTATTTTTAGGTTGCCCGAAGATTATGATAACTTGCCCGAAAATATAAATGTGCTATTTACACACAGAAGTGCCATATATTGCCTGCTTTTCACCTACACAGGGGAGGAACCAGAAAGATCAGAACTGGAATTCTTCGTATTTTGGTTGTTATCAGTAAAGAAAATTAGAGCAGGCTCAACTTGCCATACTGCCATGAATGCCATAAAATTGTCCGTCTTTCACTTAAACAATGGGGAGGAACCAGAGAGATCAGTTTTAGACTACTGGAGTTCTTTGCAGTTTAGTTGTTTTCACTGTGTTTTTTTCCACTATGTTTTTTTGCAATCTCAGAGCAGGCTCAACTTGCGCGACTGCTCAGTTCACTTGGCCCAGGCAATAGGGCAACCCTGAAAGCCCTCTTCCCTCCATTTCAGAACAACAGCAGGACCAGAGCAGGTGCAGCATGACTGAACATCCCAATTCCTTCATCCTCTGCTGCATCCTTAGTGGAAGGAAACAAGTTCTAAAAGTAGTCCTGAGTGGCACAGCCAGGGTTCCTCCAAATGCTGTCAGCCAGTCCTCAACTAAAAGGGTATGGGATGTTGTGCGGGAGTTTGTTTGTGATGCTGGGTATTGGTCCGATTGAGGCAGGCAGAAACAATGGGTTGTTACATCATCCGTCACTCAATAACATTACGTTCATCCCGCCTGGCTGCCTCCACCTCTGACAGTAATGCAGTGCAGCACTTGACGACACCCATCAGATGGAGCACATACTAAAGCCACTCACTGTCTGTACAGACATTCTGACCACACACTGCTACTGTAACCAACTGGATCATGTACTCACATAGTGTTTTGAAGGCAATGAGACAACAGTAGTTAAATCCCTTCAGTAATACTATGTCAATACATCTATCATTATGCAAGGGTTTTATTATAACATCTCTGTTGCATGCTGGAAAGGTACACCCAATCAATATTTTATAGAAAGAGAGAGAGAAAGAGAGAAAGAGAGAGGGTACAAAACAGAGCACAGGGAGAGAGAGACAGAACATTGCATGCTACTTTTGCCGTGCAAGCTATACTCCCCTGTACCATGTTCAGAGCTCACATGTTTTTTATGGTTAAGCTATGGGAATGGATTAGGCCTCGATGTTAAACCCTTTTCCTTGGCTAAATACTGCTGCACCCCTCTTGTTTTGAGCAAATCCTAATTGGTACTAAAAACCTATTTGTTAGGCATCTGCCTAGAGAGCTCACTAATATTGTATTGACCCATCACCATGAGGATCTGGGCTTATCTGCTACAGACACAGATTGACCTGGATTCACTATCTGAAACCTCATATCCTCCTGACCTGCTGGATCAACAGAATGTAGCTCCAGTACTGTCTCCTCGGCTGTCTGTGTGACTATGTCTGAGTGTCACCATGCTGTAAAACTAGAACCCTCGTAGCAACCCTATCAGAAAGGTAATGTGGATAGTTAGTTACCAAGGATATGGCTAGTTACCATGGTTGATATTTGCTCTGGTCTTTGTACATCTAATTCATTTCAAGCGGTGTCCATTTCTTTTTCTGTCTTTTTCCATTTGTCCTGGTCCTGAAAGAACTGAGTTCACACTTATTTTATTCCCTACACTCAACAACATAGTTTACACTGAGTGCACCCCCTTTTGCCCTCAGAACAGCCTCAATTCGTCGGGGCATGGACTCTACACAGGGTCTTTCCACAGGGATGCTGGCCCATGTTGACTTCAATGCTTCCCACAGTTGTGTCAAGTTGGCTGGATGTCCTTTGGGTGGTGGACTATTCTTGATACACACAGGAAACAGTTGAGCGCGAAAAACCCAGCAGCGTTGCAGTTCTTGACACACTCAAACCGGTGCCTGTCATGGTATTTCTTGTCCTGGTAAATAGGTGTGATTCTTACAGTATTTTGCTTGTAGTGTTGCTGTACACTGCAATACAGTCAGAATGTATAACATTACAGTTTGCTATTCAGGACGTCCTGACATGATGTATTAGTGGTTCCTTCCTGAGAATGTTGCTGGCACCAGATCTCTCTGTGTGGAAACAGGGGGGAGGGAGTCTGTTACAGGAAGCAGCACAGATGCTGAATCACACAGGCAGTTATCTCTGCCTCTCCCTCCATCTGGGTCAGAGAGAGTCAGACTGAGAACACTAGTCTCACCTTCATCACTGCTGACTGGGTGTAAGCTAGTAACGCAGTATGCAGACGGGACAGGGGAATCAGTTGACCCTGACATCAGGTACTAGGAATGTGCAATTCATCTCAACTCCCAACTCCTCCTCCTCACTGAAACATCATCAGCAGGCAGGTAGGATAATGAGCCTGTACATTCCTGTCCTGCTGGGCTTGATCTGCCAGGCCCTCCATTTCTGCTTTTTCTCTATTTTATTCTCCAGAGAGCTCTACCGCTGCCGCCATAAAAGGAAAACTGATATTTCTCCAGAATTGCTATAAAAAGAGCCCTTTCCCTGTCTCCAAGAAAGTCCCAGTACGATGCTGAACATGTTTGGAAAAACACAGGAGTTTAGCCGAGAACGTCTACGTCTGATCCTTTCACAATGGACTCCAAAGGCCTCAGTCCCTTCCATTCCACTTCCCCTTCTTTTGTTTCCCGACTTTAGGCAGTATGGTCGGAGAGGGAGAGGGGCGAAGAGGGGTTGGGGGTCGGAGGTAGGAGAGTGCTCATTTCAAAGAACGCTATTGACAATGATCGATGACAATACACGCACAGAGAGGGATGGAGAGGAGGGACATGTGAACACACACAAAAAGGGCCTTGTTTCTGAGGGTGTCTGGCTGAATTACTTTCACTTTCATATGTCTTTCTCTGTACAGGTTGTTTCTGTAGGAAGATCAGATGTGTCACTTATGGTCAGCCCCCATCCCTGCAAAGGGAATGGCCCCCAGCATCCAATCAACAGACTGATTTTACAGGCCTTGTCCCACCTCCTCCATTCCTTCACAACATCATCATTTCCCCAAGTTTCAATCATCATCGCCTGCTTTACACACTAATTTCCTCTTACTCATCTCATCCATAGGTTACATCATTATCCAATAAAAAGGAGGGGTTCCCTCCCTCTTTTCACACTTCTTTTCACAGCCGCACTTCTCTCCACAATGGTAGCTGAGAACTCAAAATCACACTAGGGTTTGAAACAGACTCACATATTTAAAGGAGCTCTTGATAAGATCGATACAAAGTTATTCACAGGGAAATTACTTGTCAGCTGTTCATTGGCAGTTCCTTTGTCAGTAGCTGCCAATGCCATGACAAAGCTGGCAGTGTACCCAGGTCAGGCCTAAAGCAAACAGGGCTGCCAGCTAGCTGCCTTCTGCCCTGTCACTCCACACTCCATCTGAATGAGGGGAGAGATGAGAACTTTTTACAGCTAACTCAACAGCCATGGATGAAATAAACTACATAAAAAAGAAGTTCACACGGAGAACAAACACACTGAGCATGTCACAGCCATATTCATAATCACCTTTAGGCCTAAGCAGGGCAGAAGAGGAGGGATTGGACGAAGAACAAAATATTATAATACTGAAATCTGCTTAGGTCAGAGCAAAGGGATTTCAGGAACCAATTCCACAGTTTAATCCCCAACCCCATGGATAATGGTCCTCGTGATCACATCTACACATGTCCCAGGCAGCCCCACCCATCTACTGCAGCATTACATGTACATGCCATAAGAGTAAACTGATCAATTATTATGCTCTTAGGGCATGTCCACACAAAGGAGAACATAACCACATTACATACTACACACCCCTACCAACCTCTGCCTGCCTACACAGCCTGCAGCCCCCTCTCCCAACTGTCTGTCTGTCTGTCTGTCTGTGTGTGTGTGTGGTGGGGGGGGACATGTTTAACTATACTTGTGAGGACAAGAAGTCCCCACAAAAATAGTAAATAAACCAAACATTCGGCCAACTGGGGACATTTTGACGGTCCACACAAGGAAAAAGGCTATTTAAGAATTATAATTTTTAAAGTATCAACGCATAGCGACTCGAAGGATTCATTTTTTATTTTTTACTCTAGTCTGCGCTCAACTCTGTGGAGGAGTTGAGGTACTTGGCAAAGCACACAATAGCCACACAATGGGAAGGGCTGTGTGTGTGAGAGAACCCCTACTGCCCAATCATCATAAGCATGCACACTCACACATCTACACACACACCAGCTCCTGTGCATTAATAGTCACACAGGACTGACTGCAGTTTTCTGTTGAAACAGCCTGAATAAAACAGCCTGAATAATCTGACAGGGAATCGACATGCATACGGGATTCTCCACGTCCTGTGTATTTTTGAAAATATATGAACTACAGATATATAAGCCTGTGTTTAGAAAGGCTGCCCAATTCTGACTTTTTTCCACTAATTGGTCTTTTGACCAATCACATCGGATCTTTTCACATCAGAGCTTTTTCAGAGCTGATCTGATTGGTCAAAATACCAATAAGTGAGGGAAAAAATAACATGGGTGCGGCCCATCAGGAAGTCCAGGATCCAGTTGTACAGCATAGGGCCTAAAGATTTTCAGGGTGATTTATCAGGACAGACAAGACTAGCCTGTATCTCAACAACCTCAAATCAGTTCATAAGAGCCCCTTTCACTTCTTCAGGTGGAGTGTCCTCTGTCCTGCAGTTCAACAGGCCCACACATGTCCCTCATCAGCAGCCTACCATTTGACACGTTCACAGAGAAGTGAGGAAAAGCAGAGCTCAGGTTGCCTGTACATAGTCAGATCAGTTCAGGTTATTCCTGTAAAGTAGATAGTGTGACTCGTACAGTTAGATCAGGAACTCAGGATGTTTAAATACTAGAGTGTTGTTGAGACAGTGACCTTTGAGTTTCTAGTAAACAGATCAGACATCTTGGACAGTAGAGAAGACACAGCGCTCGGGTTGCCACCAGTCAGGGAAGCACCCATGCAGCAGTGCCTGGTGTGGGCAGTGAGTGAGCAGTGAGCGAGAGGGATGCATTGGGCAGAGGGCACAGGCAGATGCTCTGAGATCACAACCAGAGGCCAGCAGCTCGGTCAGAGGATTAGCACCACAGTGGGTTAAACATCAGTAAGGCCAAGCATGTCACATGAAGCACCCGGGCCACACTAGTCACGATCAACACACATGGCCAGAGAAAAGTGAACACACACTCTGCCCACGCTGTACTGGACTGTACTGGTGAGAAGGTCCAGGACCAGGCCCAGACAGAATGTCTTAATGAAAACCACAGCCCCCTAATTATTCTTTCTACTTTGCATAACACACATTTTGATCACCAGGGTCATTACCTTACACGTACTGTATAATGAGGGTTTTAGATCACTAAACGCCCTGTTCTGTTCCTAGCCTGTCTGTGACACAACGTCTGGTGTGGAGCGTACATGTTGGTCTGGGTAGCCTCAGCCAAGACCTACTCTGTCTCTGCTAACAATTCTGCAATCTGATTGGCTTTGGGTGTTGGGACTCGCTTTCCTTGGCCGGCAAACGTAACACCGAAGATTTCCAGTTTTAGTTGCTGTGTCAAATTGGACCGCCACCTCAAAGAGCTCATCATTCGTCTGATGAGGTAACTGACTATATTTGTTTATGAACAATGCACAGCGCCAGAAAGTGGGCGGGAGAATTACACATCAGAGTTTCCTTCTTAGGCTAGTCTAGATCAGTACTTACTAATTCTTTAGTCCAAAGAAAGGCAATATTGACCAAATCATAAACCTTACTCCTATCAGTGAAACTGAGTGTTGCAGACAGGCTCCTATCATAGCCAGGGTAGGCAATGAGCTGGGGTTGATATCAAATTAATAAAAAAAAGAACTACTTCACTCTTCTATCCATCTGATGGCTACAGAAGAACTACTAGAAGAACATTATATTTTCCCTTGTACATTGCATTTGTATGTGCTCAGAGACAGCTGCTGCTCATCTGCTCGGACAGTGGTGCGTGTACACATGCACATCTGCTGCAGGGCCAGATGTTAACATCTGCTGCATAATGAGATGATCACCCTGCTGCAGCACAGCAGGCAGAGCAGCCCCAATGCTCTCCTCTCACTGAAGCTGTCCAATCACATTAAATCAGCCCACTCACCCTGATGGGTCTGGCTGATAAGGATGACATAAGCCCCCAAATTACCATCATGTTCATTTTGGACTGAGACAATCCTGGGGCTTTTCTAAAGGAATGCTAATTAAGCAATAAGGTCCAAGGGGGTGTGGTATGTGGCCAATATACCACAGCTAAAGGCTGTTCTTATGCACGACACAAAGCGTGCCTGGATACAGCCCTATGACCAATATACCACAAACACCCAAGGTGCCTTATTGCTATTATAAACTGGTTACCAATGTAATTACAACAGTAAAAATACATGTTTTGTCAAACCTGTGGTATACTGTCTCATATACCACGGCTGTCAGCCAAATCAGCATTCAGGGCTCGAACCACCCAGTTTATAATATACAGTAATGCACTTTTGGATATCTGTTTAAACACTGGGTGCTGTATATCGGCTTGTAGCATGGTCAGAACCGCAAACAACAAAATGACTAAACATGGGTTTAACGTTGCCAACTGGTGACTGTATCGTGCAGGCAAATACACCATGTGACGTGACTATCAAATATGCCTCAGTCTGCCCCAGAGAAATGGGAGAACGAGCGAGAGAAAGAGAGAGAGATTCCCTCTCCTAAATTAATGCAATGATTGTCCACTCGAGCAGAAAAGCACATTTTCCCGGTGTTTAAAAATGTGTTGCATAAACTCTGTAAAAATAAAGTCGCACACTATATATAAGCTCCCAGTAAACCACCAGCGTTTCGGCATCAATGTGCCTTCTTCAGGGTAATATCATGAATGCTCACATTCAAATGTAGCCTATATCAAAATATTGCAAATGAACGCAGTCCAGTATCCTCTAAAACATCAGCTAGAGCATTGGATACACATTAATGACATGTTAATATGGCAAAACATGAAAGAAACCATATATACACTATATATACAAAAGTATGTGGACACCCCTTCAAATTAGTGGATTCGGCTATTTCAGCCACACCCGTTGCTGACAGGTGTATAAAATCGAGCACACAACCATGCAATCTCCGTAGACAAACATTGGCAGTAGATTGGCCTTACTGAAGAGCTCAGTGACTTTCAACGTAGCACCGTCATAAGATGCCACCTTTCCAACAAGTCAGTTCGTCAAATTTCTGCCCTGCTAGAGCTGCCCCGGTCAACTGTAAGTGCTGTTATTGTGATGTGGAAACGTCTAGGAGCAACAACGGCTGAGCCGCGAAGTGGTAGGCCACACAAGCTCACAGAACGGGACCGCCAAGTGCTGAAACACGTAGTGTGTAAAAATTGTCTGTCCTCGGTTGCAACACTCACTACCGATTTCCAAACTGACTCCGGAAGCAACGTCAGCACAAGAACTGTTCGTCGGAAGCTTCATGAAATGGGTTTCCATGGCCAAGCAGCTGCACACATGCCTAAGATTACCATGCGCAATGCCAAGCGTTGGCTGGAGTGGTGTAAAGCTTGCCACCATTGGACTCTGGAGCAGTGGAAACGCGTTCTCTAGAGTGATGAATCACGCTTCACCATCTGACATTCTGACAGATGAATCTGGGTTTGGCGGATGCCAGGAGAACGCCACCTGCCCCAATGCATAGTGCCAACTGTAAAGTTTGGTGGAGGAGGAATAATTGCCTGGGGCTGTTTTTCATGGTTCGGGCTAGGTCCCTTTGTTCCAGTGAAGGGAAATCTTAACAATACAGCATACAATGACATTCTAGACGATTCTGTGCTTCCAACAGTTTGGGAAAGGCCCTTTCCTGTTTCAGCATGACAATGCCCCCATGCACAAAGTGAGGTCCATACAGAAATGGTTTGTCGAGATCGGTGTAGAAGAACTTGACTGGCCTGCACAGAGCCCTGAGCTCAACCCCATCGAACACCTTTGGGATGAATTGGAACGCAGATTGCGAGCCAGGCCTAATCGCCCAACTTCACTAATGCTCGTGGCTGAATGGAAGCAAGTCCCCGCAGCAATGTTCCAACATCTAGTGGAAAGCCTTCCCAGAAGAGTGGAGGCTGTTATAGCAGCAAAGGGGGGACCAACTCCATATTAATGCCTATGATTTTGGAATGAGATGTTCGACAAGCAGGTGTCCACATACTTTTGGTCATGTACTGTATATCCACCAATTGTGAAAATAAACCCAAAGTAGAACCAACAACAGAGGAGCTCATAAAACAGAAGGGCTCCTAAAATAGCTGTCCATTCCTTGGGGGGTTACCACTCCAGGGGATCATTGTCCGAAGGGGGCTTGAACAGGCTGTGGATGGAATGCTGCTGAACAGCCCTGTGTATTAATTAGCAGCTAACAGTAGTAGCTAAGTTATTATGGTCATTAAAACAGACAGCCTGCTCATCTCTGCAATGCAGCCCATCCCCTACCACATAAACAACCCACATACTATAAATATATACAGTGGGGAAAAAAAGTATTTAGTCAGCCACCAATTGTGCAAGTTCTCCCACTTAAAAAGATGAGAGGCCTGTAATTTTCATCATAGGTACACGTCAACTATGACATACAAATTGAGAAAAAAAATCCAGAAAATCACATTGTAGGATTTTTTATGAATTTATTTGCAAATTATGGTGGAAAATAAGTATTTGGTCACCTACAAACAAGCAAGATTTCTGGCTCTCACAGACCTGTAACTTCTTCTTTAAGAGGCTCCTCTGTCCTCCACTCGTTACCTGTATTAATGGCACCTGTTTGAACTTGTTATCAGTATAAAAGACACCTGTCCACAACCTCAAACAGTCACACTCCAAACTCCACTATGGCCAAGACCAAAGAGCTGTCAAAGGACACCAGAAACAAAATTGTAGACCTGCACCAGTCTGGGAAGACTGAATCTGCAATAGGTAAGCAGCTTGGTTTGAAGAAATCAACTGTGGGAGCAATTATTAGGAAATGGAAGACATACAAGACCACTGATAATCTCCCTCGATCTGGGGCTCCACGCAAGATCTCACCCCGTGGGGTCAAAATGATCACAAGAATGGTGAGCAAAAATCCCAGAACCACACAGGGGGATCTAGTGAATGACCTGCAGAGAGCTGGGACCAAAGTAACAAAGCCTACCATCAGTAACACACTACGCCGCCAGGGACTCAAATCCTGCAGTGCCAGACGTGTCCCCCTGCTTAAGCCAGTACATGTCCAGGCCCGTCTGAAGTTTGCTAGAGTGCATTTGGATGATCCAGAAGAGGATTGGGAGAATGTCATATGGTCAGATGAAACCAAAATATAACTTTTTGGTAAAAACTCAACTCGTCGTGTTTGGAGGACAAAGAACGCTGAGTTGCATCCAAAGAACACCATACCTACTGTGAAGCATGGGGGTGGAAACATCATGCTTTGGGGGTGGAAACATCATGCTTTGGGGCTGTTTTTCTGCAAAGGGACCAGGACGACTGATCCGTGTAAAGGAAAGAATGAATGGGGCCATGTATCGTGAGATTTTGAGTGAAAACCTCCGTCCATCAGCAAGGGCATTGAAGATGAAACGTGGCTGGGTCTTTCAGCATGACAATGATCCCAAACACACCGCCCGGGCAACGAAGGAGTGGCTTCGTAAGAAGCATTTCAATGTCCTGGAGTGGCCTAGCGAGTCTCCAGATCTCAACCCCATAGAAAATCTTTGGAGGGAGTTGAAAGTCTGTGTTGCCCAGCGACAGCCCCAAAACATCACTGCTCTAGAGATCTGCATGAAGGAATGGGCCAAAATACCAGCAACAGTGTGTGAAAACCTTGTGAAGACTTACAGAAAACGTTTGACCTGTGTCATTGCCAACAAAGGGTATATAACAAAGTATTGAGAAACTTTTGTTATTGACCAAATACTTATTTTCCACCATACTTTGCAAATAAATTCATAAAAAATCCTACAATGTGATTTTCTGGATTTCTTTTTCTCATTTTGTCTGTCATAGTTGACGTGTACCTATGATGAAAATTACAGGCCTCTCTCATCTTTTTAAGTGGGAGAACTTGCACAATTGGTGGCTGACTAAATACTTTTTTCCCCACTGTACACTCACTGGTTGGGTTTAAAGTGGATTCATTTATCATTCCTCATGCAGAGCTGAGTAATAGACAGCAGGGCTGCGCTCAGTACAAAAAAACGTAGTGGAACGTTCAATTCAACGGAAACGGTGCTGTTCTGAACGACCAGTTGAAAAATGGGGAGGGGTTAGGGAACGCTGTCAGCACGGCCGCTACCCTTTAAATATGTCACTCATCGCTTCAAGCCACACCCACCAAACGCAGCAAACATACCTCAAAGTCTGTTCAAGAATGTTGAAGAACGTTTTGGGGAAATGCACCCCAGGCAAGGCAATCTGCCAGGAACTGATCTGAGTACAGCTTCCTTCTCCTTCTTCCTCCCTACAGCTGTACGTCCTCAACCTTATCCTTGACACCACATCCTCAAACTCGAGGATCTCAGCGGCTCTGCCTACCCAAGCCAAGATGGAGGAAAACACAATCTGATCTTGAAATCTTTAGTCTTCACTGTGACACTGCTTTACTTGACTTATTGGCCTGGCAGACCAGGAACAACACAAGTTATACAGCTGAATAATATTCAAAAGGAGCAATTCAGGTCAAGTGTGCATGCTCCATCTGGGACTGTCTGACCAACGGTCCATTTCCACTATTGCTATCAGCTCCAGACCTCTGACCACGTCAAAGGAGTGTGCTCTGAACGGAAGGAAAGCCTGAACGTGCAGAGCTATAAATGGGAGTGCCCCAATTTCATTTCCAGACACCATTTCCCTTTCAAGGTAGACAATGGCCTGCTAAATTTTAGGCTTTGTTCATTTCATATTCAGTCAACACATTCAGGATTTTGACTGATGCTAGTGGGCAAAGGGGGAAACCTATGTTGAAACGGATTTGATATAATTCAACCAGGCTTCCAGAACCCATAGATTATGAATACAGCAACACCACTATCTTTGCACAGGGTTGTGGATGAAAATAACTCTGCAAGGAATGCTGGATTCACTAGACAATCTATTGACAAGCAGCTAGAAACTGTGACAGTGCCTCTGTGGTAACAACGCGAGCGTTCAGTAGCTGCGGTGGCAGGACGAGCATTTAGCAGCGGTGTCGCTGTGGTTCAAGGCCAGTGTTTAGTACAGACGTGGTTTCAAACTCCAGCCAACCTCTTGGCTGTAAACTATAACAGTCCACTCCAGACCATTTTCAGCCCAGCAGATGAGTATTCCATAAGTGGGAGGAATACTCAGCAACCACAGCAACATAGCAAGTAAGTTAAGTTGTTATTTTGTATTCTTATTTTTTAAGCAATTAATCTTGACAGACTAAGTCAAGAAACACAAATCTAGACTTTTATAGCAAAACATTTCATGAGTCAAGATAGAAAGAAAGATAATATTACAATATACTGTATAATCCTTACAACAGTATTGAGTTTGATACAGTAGATAGAAAATTGCATCATATGTCTCCACCCACCCCATTGGTGTACTGCCCATGTGATGAGGTCAGGCTCCCAGGTGACCATTGACTTCATTGCCTCTATGGTCCTACAGACAGAATAGAAGCTGTGAACACATCCCACCCCCACTGTCTCCGTCACGTCTGAGAGATAATGCTGCAGACAGGCTTACTGCTCTCAACTACAGGCCAGGGCAACCAACCGGGAGCATAACAGGAATGACATCCTCTTTGAGAGATTACTAGGCTGCGTTGAGGACAGATTTCATACAGCAAAAAAAAAAACGAGTAGATAATATGAAAAACAACATTTAGAGCAGACCAAACCATCCAAAGCCCGCAGAGACCTACAGCAACTCCCAGAACTAATTTAGCTCACTGGTGTCTCATCTACCTAAGCCGTGTCATTCAGTGTTCGTGTGTGGTTGCACTCAGCCAGATATTTAGCTCCTAGCTATAGCATGAATGAGATAGATTTTACAGGTAGAAAAGAAAAACATTTCAGCATGAGCTGTACAGGAAGATATAATCTTAGTAGGTAGACCTATACAGCCTTATTTAACTCTATGTAAGGTCATCAGAGGGCCATACTTACTGCGAGATGTCCATAAGACCATTAACCATGTGATGGCTACAAAACAAAACAGCCTAATCTTCTTTCATGTCAACAGCTCATTCACGTCACACACAGACATACACAAACACGACAGAGAAAAAGACAACTAACTGTACTGAACAGACAAAGACAACTCAGAAGGTCACAGCAGCACATCAGTACGAGGGGCAATATGAGCTCTACCATTTTCACTTCCAGGCTTGTCCCGAGCCAGGAAACTCAAGACATCTGAACCTCTCCATTATAACAGAGCCTCCCCCAGGTTTTCTGGCGCTAATATGATGGCTACAGGTAACTGCCAAAATAATGGAAACACAAGTAAATGAGGGATACAAAGTATATTGAAAGCAGGTGCTTCCACACCGGTGTGGTTCCTGAGTTAATTAAGCAATTAACATCCCATCATGCTTAGGGTCATGTATAAAAATGCTGGGCAGGCCATTATTTTGGCAATTATTTTGGCTACAATGGCTATGCCCCCATAGGATGACAATGCCCCCATCCACAGGGCATGAGTGGTCCCTGAATAGTTTGATGAGTATGAAAACAATGTAAACCATATGCCATGGCCTTCTCAGTTACCAGATCTCAACCCAATTGAACGCATGGGAGATTCTGGAACGGCGCCTGAGACAGCGTTTTCCACCATCATCAACAAAAAAACAAATGAAGGAATTTCTCGTGGAAGAATGGTGTCGCATCTCTCCAATAGAGTTCCAGACACTTGTAGAATCTATGCCAAGGTGCATTGAAGCTGTTCTGGCCCGTGGTGGCCCAACGCCCTATTAAAGACACTATGTTGGTGATTCAGAGGGGTTGGGTTAAATGCGGAAGACACATTTCAGTTGAATGCATTCAGTTGTAGAACTGACTAGGTATCCCTTTACCTTTCCTTTATTTTGGCAACCTGTATCTCCCTGCCTCAACAGTTAGATATTACCACTAAACAGTAATGCAGGCCCTTCAGCACCATACCAAGTTAGTATTAAATCAATACACTTCACTTCATGTGTATTTGTAGTCTAGTCTGTGCCTCTCAGATCTCCAGTCAATTAAACTTTCCCGAAAACAGCTCAACTTTGGTTGTGAGATTCTGGCTCATTCTGCCAGAGTTCCTTGTGCTTGGCAGTTACTGTGAGGCAACAATCATCACCAGCCTTGAGTCTCAGTCTCCTTCTGACCCTGCAATCAGTCCTTGGCCAGAGTGTCTGAGCTGTGTCATTTCCCAGCACTTCCACCAGCAGAATGTTTTTATTGGCAAAACTCTCATAGTCATAACCGGCCGGGAAGTCCCAGCTCAAGGGCTGCAAGAGACTGACAGACAGGATTTAAACTTTTGCCTCATTAAGACTCTCTGTATTGCCAATTCATGTAATCAATTAAGCTACTGGTACTGACAGCTACATCTCAAGATTTCTAAAGGTGGTTTGCTCAATTTACAAACAATAAAACGTAGCCGATCCTGATATCTTCTCTGTGATTCCTGTGACAGGTATAAATGTTGTGGCTTGTCTTACTTTCTCTTCAGTTACCCTTTGAGGCCTTTGGTTATATTGGCAACACACACCCACAGTCTTCTCTGGCTCCTGGGGTAAAGCACACCAACTTATCTTAAGTTGGCCTAAACTTTTAAAGGATATTCCCTAGGGGATGTACGAAACCTGTAAGTCCAATTAAAATGTCTGCCATGTGGTGAGAAAACAATACACGACGATTGTATGACTGATCTATGCTCCTAGATGGAAGGAAGAGGATAGACTAAGACTGTAATAACTAAACTGAAAGTGTCGTTACTGGGCAGGCAGCATCAAGTCTTTCAGCCAATCGCATCTCTTTCATAATACAATAGAGTGCTGCAATTAAACAGGAAAAACGGTCTAACTATTATACCTCTAAAGGTGTGGGTGGAGGAGGCTGTGAGGGTACACTCTAAACAGCTTGAGGGTAAATGAGGTGATTCATCAAATAGCTTTTGTGTTTGTTTCTGTGTGTGTACGTGTGTGACTGTATCTATGTGACTATGCGTGTGTTTTCTGTGATTATCTAACCATCTCAACTTTGCCTTCTTGGCCAGTCACCTGCAGGACCCTTATCACTAGTGGCCTAATCCTATCAAACCTCCTAACTGGATTAGGGGGGCTTGCCCAGAGGTGGTGAGTCAAACTGGGATTGAGGATTCAACCAGAGAGGGAAAGTGCTCAAAGATTCACCTGGATTCCCTGGATCTCTGCCCCTCAACTGTAGGCTATACTTCAACCTGGTATCCAAAAAGTCAAAAAGGTATTTCTATGGACATAAATCTGATTTAAAAAGAGTAGATCTACCCAAAAGGCCAACCTCTTACATATCCTCCTTTGAAGTTGCACCTTTTTTTGAAAAGCAAAAGTGATATGTAAGAAAATACACCATGGTATGCAAATGAAATGCATCTATGTTGGTTAGAATCTTGGGATGTAATTGCACCATGTATGCTAAGTAGTTCACAGGTTGTCAAGCTGATAGGGGGGTGGGCCAGATATATTTATTGTACCATTACTGTACAGCTATTCTCAGAGTAAGCAGTAGGCCAGGCAGTGAGCAGGTTTTGGTACTGTACTGGAAAAGGGCAGACCGTGGGCGACCAGCCAGCGATCAGACTCTGGTTTCTCACACGTCTCCCACTCAGGGTCGACTGACGGCAGCTCGGATATCTGCACACACACACACTTTGATCTGCTCGGTTTTTCAGAAACATATACTGTACCTCCAGCAAAGCCACAGGGCATGTCCTCAGCAGGGTTTCCGTTATTTTGTTGTTGTTGAAAAGCCGATAAATAAAACTTCCACCAGCCAATTGTCCGGGAGAATAAAAAAATTCCCATTGCGAAATAATGCTTTTTTTGCCTATTCATTGATGGAAATACGTACATTTGACCGGTCTTGCTTATCGGTCTATGGGTTAATTTGCATAATTGAGTGGAATTAAATTGCTGCGTGTATATTCGTTATGCATCTTATTTATCACACATGCACGCATAAAGACACAGCGCCTTTGAGCGGAAAATCTGTCAGACAGCGTTTTTATAAGACCAATCATTGCGCAACAATTCTAAAAATGCAATCGTGTGTTAAACATAGTTTTGATGGCCACGATTAAAAAGAGCTACTATTTTCAGGCCTATTTCTCAACCGGTAGAATAACTTAAGCACGCTTCCCATTCAAATGCAAAGGCAGGCTTCATCAGTAACCTATTTCTCTCATGTACTTTGACACCAGTGTTTTCCTACTAATTGTATTATGAAACGAACTTTTGCGCGTAGCCTACGGCCTTGTGAGCATTGCTGCGCTTATAATGTGAAGAACTAATAGTTTATCAACATTTTAAGCTAAACGTTCTGATCTGTTGCATGAGACTCATTGCTTTTTAAGTTATTTTTATGTAGCCGAGGCCTACTGGTTGTATGAATTTAGGATCTATCGTCCCACAACTGTCCCAGAGTCAGTCTGGAATAGGCTATTTCTTTCTCGACAAGCTGGCCAATAGAATAGGTAAACTTTTCTACAATGGGGGAATAGTAGATTGACCTAGGCTAGTGATTTTGCTGTTCATTACTGGTCTTGTTGGCTGAGGAAAAGTAAATGTGGCCAGTTATGCTCACATCTTCAAAGTGCGCATCAGAATTCGGTAAGAAGGGCGCACTTTGTTGCATCCTCGACTTGCATGTTCTGTTAAAATGAATGACCATAATCTAAAATGTGATTTCTGTCATTCTGAGCACCGTGGGTGGACGCCCTAATCAGTTACGCACCCAGCACATGTGGGTCCGGTAAATTTCTCAAATGTCTGGTAAATTAAAATGCTGCTGGTCAAATGTCCAGCCGCCACATTTTCATAATGGACACCCTGGTCCTCAGGTTAACCCCATGTGGACTCTGTACTCGACACCAGCATCACATTAATGACCCTGAATGATGCAACAGGGTGATGACTTAACAAAACAGGTCTAGGGGACCCTATACACAAACTGGCCCAATGTTGGGTCTGAAGCTGAACCTTTTCGTATCAGTCTGTCTGTAGGCCTACATGATACCCAGTTCAAAACACAGCAAAAGTGTTGAGCTCAAGGTATGCAATGGGACCTAAATATCCACTGTTCCAATAACCTACAAACATAAATAGCACCAGTGACCAAATCTACATCTGGTCTTACACAGGAGTTGCTCACCTGAAAGAACTCACCAAATGACCTTTGAATACAAGTAGGACTGTTTTCCTCCATGAAAACCCCTAGGAGGAGGTCAATGACAATTCTACCAAAACTAGGGCTATTTGAAAAGTATATTTGTGTGGTCAGGAGTGAGTGGGCAGTTCTCGTTTAAGACAAACCTTTGTGACTAAACCCTGTGGAATGTGGAGGATCACATCCTTTCGGTTTACACCAAGTGTCATTAACTGTCAGATCAGCAGAAGGCAATGAACCAATCTGGATGTGTGTGGAAGTAATTAACAGCACATTACTAATTACATTTAAGTCATTTAGCAGACGCTCTTATCCAGAGCAACTTACAGTAGTGAGTGCATACATTTTCGTACTGGTCCCCTGTGAGAATCGAACCCACAATCCTGGCGTTGCAAGCACCATGCTCTACCAACGAAGCTACACGAGACCACTATTCACTCACGACCATCATTCTGTAATTTAACACATGCATTCACACAGTCACAAGCACAAACAGACTCTCTCTCGCTTACACAACAAACATATGTTGACACACACACACCATAAGGTTGGAGAGGTTGCTTCGTGTAGGTGGAAAAGTGGTCTGCATAGCTGAGACTTTTTACAGATTTTCCCAGCCGTACAGAGGCAGATCAGGTCATGAATAGAAATGGGAATGCATGCCTTTGTTTGATTCAGAGATTTTAGCAGGAAACAGATATGAGGAAAACATTATTGCGATGGAGGTCTTCTCTCTAGATCCCACAGAAGAATGAGTGTATTCAAGAGTCCACCATGTTTAGTCAAACAGAGAGAGAGGAGCCCTAACAGTGAATCAACAAGTAGCAGCAGCCAAAAATATGTCTATATTAGGACAGATGAAAAGCTGTGCAGCTAAATGGAGGACAAACACAGGTTGTGGAAAAGGTAGTACATTTTCATTATGGGGACAAAGCAGGGGCAAAGGGACAAACATCACATTCCAAAGGAACTGAAATCACCAGACAGCATGCAGGAGAGAAATCTATAGCAGCAACCATTGAGTTGCTCCAATAAACAGGGCACAGTCCATGGTGATAGACAGGTGCAGCTGAGAGCCAGTCACCTGCAAAAGTACTACTTGAGTCACTGTTTGCTTCTGCTTAACCTGGCCTTGACACACACACCATGGGAACGGTGGTGGGGGTGGGGCATTCCAAGTGCTTCAGGGAGCTGCCAAACAGACGAGCACATCCTGTCGCAACGCAAGGCCAGGATAAATCCCTCATTTGACTCGCTCTAGGATAACACTCAAAGGAGGATGTTACCACCATAGAATTAGGAATTAGAATACTACAATGGACAACTCTATGGTTACCACCTATACCAGGGCTTAGGACCTCAATGAAAACAAACTCCCTTGTAAAACCGAGGGAGGAGCCGTGAGGGAACGGTCTTCATTCAGGATACATTGATTACATTTACATTTACATCATTTAGCAGGCGCTCTTATCCAGAGCGACTTACAAATTGGTGCATTCAACTTATGATAGCCAGTGGGACAACCACCTTTCCCCCCTTTTTTTTTAATGGGGGGTGGGGGAAGAAGGTTTACTTTATACTATTCCAGGTATTCCTTAAACAGGTAGGGTTTCAAGTGTCTCCGGAAGGTGGTCAGTGACTCCGCTGTCCTGGCGTCGTGGGGGAGCTTGTTCCACCATTGGGGTGCCAGAGCAGCGAATAGCTTTGACTGGGCTGAGCAGGAACTGTGCTTCCGTAGAGGTAGGGGAGCTAGCAGGCCAGAGGTGGATGAACGTAGTGCCCTCGTTTGGGTGTAGGGTCTGATCAGAGCCTGAAGGTAAGGAGGTGCCGTTCCCCTCACAGCTCCGTAGGCAAGCACCATGGTCTTGTAGTAGATGCGAGCCTCAACTGGAAGCCAGTGGAGTGTGCGGAGGAGCGGGGTGACATGAGAATCCTATGCCAACATTCTAAATGAATGCCAACATTGTAAGGTTTGAAGACAATCTATACCCTTTTTCCAATCAATTAATGTCACATATTTGAAGCTCTGTCCACCCTTCCAGTTGTCCAAGTTCAGATATTGGCTAGTCTAAATTAAGAAGCTTACAGCTGGTGAGGGTCGGGAGTAGGCTACAGCGCACAGGGCTAACGTTCCATTCCTTGAATTCCAATCACTAACCTGCAACACATTACATCCCCCACTCCATCAACAAAACATTCACCTCCCTTCCTTCCTTCTCACACCCCATTCACTGGGGCAAAGTCTCCCAAGAATCCAGATTGACAGTTGACACAGTTCCTAAGTAAATTGCAATGATAAACTGAGAAGGCCCTGGTCTGGATGGAAGTGGACACAGAGAGGAAGTAGGGGAAGTTGCAGTTGTACTGTACAAGAATAAACAGTCATCTTTATGAGAGATCAGATGCCATTACATCGCTGCCTCACAAAAATGTGTTGCAGACAAAGAGGAGGAAATGCTTTGACCCTTCCAAATAAATGGCAGGGTTGTTTTTCTCTGGTCCAGAAACGAAAGAAACAGTTTTCTTTTCAGCTCAAGCCAAACCATCGGCGTATGACAGCACATCTAGCCTTGCTTCATTAGCCAAGCAGAAAGACTAGCTTGTTGTGAAGTAACTCACTCCTATCTAGCAGAAATTACAATGACGCATGCCATGAAATGTGCTACATTTACATGAGCACAAAGCCGTCACCATCTAGTTACTACGCAGTTAAAAATCAACTGTTTAGTACACCAAAACAGTTGACAATCACCTTGCTAAACTTAATGTCTACACTGAGTATATCAAATATTTGGAACACCTTCCTAATATTGAGTTGCCCCCGCTTTTTGACTCTACAAGGTGTCGAAAGCATTCCACAGGGATGCTGGCCCATGTTGACTCCAATGCTTCCCACAGTTGTGTCAAGTTAGCTGGATGTCCTTTGGGTGGTGGACCATTCTTGATACACACAGGAAACTGTTGAGCATGAAAAACAGCGTTGCAGTTCTTGTCACAAACCGGCACCTGGCACCTATGTTACCGGCTTTGGTTTTTCCATTTTATATTTGCAGGTTGTGGGGCGCACCGATTGGTGTCACCTCGTTAGTCAGTCATCTGGTTAGAGGGAAGGTGTTTCACCTGTGATGGCCCAGTGCTACAGTTGTCTTGAGAGACGGACGGTTAAAACATTTAGTTGGCACTCCCTATTTTCATTTCTAGACAAACCTTTATCTGATTTAATTTTGCTCCAACTTTTTGGTTTGCTTCCTGTCTATAAGTTTGGTGTGGGTTTTTCTTTTGTTTGCCTTTCCTTGGGCAAATTTAATGGGCGCTCATGGTGGGTGCCTTTTAGGTTCCAGTTGTTGTTGCTAGTCAACTTTCAGTGGACACCCCCATGAGTGTCTTTGAGAACCCCTCCTAAAACCCCACCTGTTTGGTTTTGGTTGTTGGTCAGTGACTCTTCGTTAGATCCCTCTTCTGTTTGAGCGACATTTTTGGTTTTCTTGCTGGGGAACGTAACATATACTACCATACCCCGTTCAAAGGCACTTAAATCTTTTGTCTTGCCCCTTCACCTTCTGACTGGCACACATACACAATCCGTGTCAAGGCTTAAAAATCCTTCTTTAACCAGTCTCCTCCCCTGATTGAAGTGGATTTAACAGGTGACATCAATAAGGGATCTTAGCTTTCATCTGGATTCACCTGGTCAGTATGTCATGGAACGAGCAGGGGTTCTTAATGTTTTGTATACTTTGTATATGTTGTGACTTGTGAAATGTGGCAAACTACAAGGGCATACAACACAGTGTGTTTGTATGTATTTTCCTCCCATGTCTCCTCTTCTAGTTACAGTATATGACATCTAGTCTATCTGCCAGAGAACTGCCTTACTTTGATCTACCGGCCAGTGTATGTGCCTAGTTAAGCTCCAGAGTATTAGTATAGCAGGCGCTGGTCTGTGTCCCGGCTCCCAAGCCAGCCAGACTGACGGTTGCTCCGGAAGCCCAGGCATGCCAGTGGAAGAGCTCTGAAAAAGCACTGCCTCGTGCCTAATGATTCTAACCAGCAACACCGCAGACGTGAACTAATCCACCAAGACCGCCAAAGTACTCCCTGGGTCAGAGAGAACGAGAGGGAGCGAGCGAGAGGGGAATGAGGGGAGCGGAGCATGAAAAGTATGTGGGGAGCTGACACAGGGAGAAATAAAACGAGGGCCAGGGAATGGGGTAGATACAGCTACCCATCCAGCTGGCAGAAACCCAGCTGTCATTCTCTTGCCTGCTCAATTCAGGGCCACACCTAAATTACAAGATCTCACAAGATACAAACACAAGATCTGCAGCATGAAAAGTCCCATTTAAAACACAATTTAAAATGGAAAGACATTTTAAAAAGAGATTATCTCAGAGTCTGGCAGACTTTCTGTCATAACATAGGGGCAGGTAAAGGAGTAGGTACTCTATTCACACACAAAAGAGTGCACACTGAGAAGGTAATACGATGACATCACAGCAAAATTATCTCATACTAGTAATGAGACAATGTACACTTGTTCCCTGTGAAAGCATAAATAGGGAAACATTTACATTTACGTCATTTAGCAGACACTCTTATCCAGAGCGACTTACAGTTAGTGAGTGCATACATTTTTCATACTGGCACCCCGTGGGAATCGAACCCACAACCCTGGCGTTACAAGCGCCATGCTCTACCAACTGAGCTATAGGAGGGAAACCTTTACTGATTTTGCCATATGTGCGTACACACACCTACGGATGTCAGGATGGCATTGTTTATATCATAACAAAGAGCTGACTATGGGCTCGCTCGTGCTGTATGATCTATTGTACTCTAGTCACATTCAAAGAAAATAAAGGCAGTTGCATTGCCATGGCAACCCTCAGTCTACACCACCATGTCAGAACTTGTCCATGATCTCAGCAGGAGGCCCAGAACAGACAGATACGAGGCCAATTTGTGTCTCTGAGGTGGGGCTTGGAACCAACAGAGCCCCCCCAATTCAGCTGAGCTAATGTCACCACCAGCCGCACCGTGGTCTTTGTGTAGCCTCCATCCCCACTGACTGACTTATCTTCAACCTAATGAGTCATCTTCTCACCCACAGCAATACACCCCTATTTCTATTGAATATAGAACAAGGGAAATGCATGAATGTACAGTATGGTTTTCACTTTCTCATTTAAAGCTCGAAAGATTGTTTTTAGACATTTATAATAGGACGGAACATGTTATTGTTGTTATTAGCGGTTAATTATTCAGTTTCAGCCATTAAAATCTATAAAATGTCCCCTCCATGAGATATTTCCATAATGCCTTGATGATTCTAAACCACTGGTAGAGGGGGTGGCGGGGAAAGAGAAGGGACAGCATATTTACCTGGGAAGGTGTGTGGGTTGGGTGACCCTCTCTTGAGGCACTTGGAACACAGAACATGAACAGTGTAGTAGAGTCCGGGCCACTCCTGCAGAAGGACATTCAGCTCCTCAACCAGTGGGATTATCGCTTGCCAAGCAGTCCAGATATTTGGCAGGGAGGCATGGCTGGCTATGGACAGTGACTCGGCCTGCAGCCTGCCTCGAGCCGGCCGGTAGCTGACCACCACAGGCACTTTACCACGATAGGCAAAGATCTGGTGCCTCCCGTCTGACCTCTGAACCACATGGCTGTTGATCTGCACACTGTAGCGTGCAAACAGTCCAGGAGGGAAGAGAAAGGGGAAGCTGTATTCAATCTGCAGCTGCTCTAAAGAGAAGAACTGACTAGCAGCCACTGAGCTGCTGTTCACCCAGGCCTCGGCATGGGGCTCCTCATTGCTGACATAGCTGGGGAACTTGTACCAGACGGTGGCCCCGTTCAGAGGCTTGCTGCGGGCCTTGTTGATGCAGTAGCACACCCCCATCTTCTCCAGCAGCTCCATGATGAGGTGGAGGTCCTGCTGGGTTTGGATGAGAGGTCTCAGGAGCAGCCGGATGACGTTGGAAGGCAGGAGGCCGTGGCTGAGGAAGCCCTCCACATGGTGCTGTAGATGGGTAGCCCTGAGGTTTTCTCCCTTCTCCCCATCTATAACCACACTGGCCCTCCTCTTGTCCCCCCTCTCACCGTCCGACAGTAGCCTCTCCAGCAACGTGGACTCATCCCTCTGGAAGAAGACGTTGAGGATGGCGATGAAGCGTGGCAGGTTGTGGAAGACGTACTCCTTTAGTGTCAGACTGTCCTCGAAGTAGAGTAGCTTCCCACTCTCGTGCAGGTACGACAGGGCACTCTGCAGGCGGTCCTCCGTGAGCCCAGCCTGGAGGCCCAAACGGGCCGAGTCCCACCACGAGAGCCACAGGTCCTGGGGCTTAAAGTGCAGCTCCTCCAGCATCTGCCAGGACTTGGGCAGCACGCGGTGGAGGTTGGGGAAGATGTCGCGGTGGTCAGCCACTGACATGAGCTTCTCCTTCAGCCTCTGGATATTTATCTGGCTCTCCATGCAGCTGACACACAGGACAGGGGACAGGATCTGTAGCCTGTGGTTTAGCATGTACTGCAGCTGGGCTTTCTTCCGTCTCAGGTTCTTGTCTGTGACGCCGTAGAAGAGGATGTGAGGGCTGGAGGTGCGGACGTTGTAGCCCTGCTCCAGGGCCTGGTCCACCTGCTGGGCAAGGCTCCGGAGGCAATGGGTGTCCCACTTCTCCTGCAGGGCAATCTGTCTGTGGATATCCAGGCTCTTCCCCTCCACCTCTATGTCTCCACACAGGTCTGTGTGCGTGCCCACCATGCAGACCACAGCATGGGGCACTTTGGCACTGAGGAGATGGAGGAAGTAACCCACGTGGGCGTAAAAGTTATTGGGTGAGTATGTTTTCAGATTCACAACGAGGATGTACAGAGCACCGGGTGAGAGAAAAAAAGGTTTGATGAGGTCATAGTTTGGCTTCCCTGACAGGTCATACACTAAAAATGTAAGACTGCGATCGGCGTCCGCTACCCAGTTAGTCACATCAACCCCTTTGTTTCCCTGAGCAGAGTTGGCATCCTGCTGCTCACTCACCACACTCTGCCTGAGCAGTGTTTTTCCAGCGTTTTTCATTCCCATCAGGACCAGTTTTAACCTGGGTTTCACAGCCAGCTGGGAATGTGCGAGTTCCTTTTGATAAGCACCGATGTAGGGGATCCCCTTCATACAGACCTCATAGGGAGGCTGAATGAGCGGGTTATCCTTCACTTTCCAAATGTTTACCTTGGAGAGTTTTCCAAAGTTATCTGGAAGTATGGCTATTTGGTTACCCTGTAAAACAAGCTCTTCCAATCTATCTAGCTCCACAATGGAGTCGGGCAGATAAGTAATCTTATTATTGTCTAACCAGAGGTTAGCCAGCCTACGCAGCTGGCCTATCTCCTCTGGGACAAAAGACAGTTTATTTCTGCTCAGGTAAAGCTCTTCTAGTCCTGTGATGTTTAGGATAACCTGGGGAAACTCCTCAAGCTCATTAGAGGATAGATTGACCATTTTAAGTCTCTGCAGGTTGCCAAAGGAATAAGGCAGAGCTGCGAGGTTGTTACTGTCTAGCATCAGGCTCTCTAGGTTGTGCAGGTGACAGAACGTGTCCGGTAACGTGGAGATGTGAATGCTGCTGAGCCACAGGATCTTGATGGACTGCAGCTTAATGATGTCCCCTGGTAGACACGCAAACTTATTCCCTGAGCAGTCGAGCTCCTCCAGGTCACTTAGGGCAAGAATCTCCAGGGGAAACTGGTTCAGCTTGTTGTGATCGGCATCCAGAGTACGGAGCCTCTTGAGCTGTGAGAAGGACCTGGGGAAATCACATATGTCATTGAAGCTTATGTCCAGCTCCTCTAAGTACTGCAGTGCCCCAATCTGTGACGGCAGGTACTGGATGTTGTTGTGACTGATGCAGAGTTTTTTCAGCCCCTTCAGCAGGCCTATATCCTCAGAGAAGTGGCCCAAGCAGTTGTGGCTCATGTCCAGTTCCACAAGCCGACCCAGTTCAAACACCACAAAAGGAACTGTGATAAATTTGTTCCTGCGGAGGATAAGGCTACGCAGGTTTGTAAGGCTTGCCCCCAATCCTTCTGGTAGCTCATACAGCGAGTTATTGCCCAGATTGAGTACCTCTATCTCGCTTATATTTTCAGGTAGAATGATCTTCTCCCTGTTTTTGGAGCAGAGGGTGAGCTGTCGCAGGTTGCTTCGCAGCTTCCTAGAGCGGAGAGCAGCATCTCTCCACAATTTAGCCGTTTTGAGATTGTTCTCCTTGTCCTCCATGGTTTTGCAGACCGACACCTCCTCCTTGTTTTCATTGGGAGGAATAATCAATTATCCTGGCAACATGTTGGTCTAGGTGCCCTTGTTTAATCGATTAGTGTTCTTATCATGAACAATCCAAACAGAGAAAACGACAGTAATTCCATTTCGAGCAAGAACAAGAAAACATCATGCTTTTCAATCGTATCAGGACGGCTGGACCTAGCCAGCAGTGTTTCACGCATCTTTATCTACGGCCGCGGACCGCACAAGGAACAGTGAAACCTACCGCTATTTCAAGTCAATTTTAAAACCCAGGCGGTTGGGCTGGCCCCGCCAGCACATTCTCCAGTATGTTGGCATCCAAGCGCGTCCCATTATCTAAAAAACAATGAATGAAATCAAACAGCGGGCAAAGTCTCTCCTCCTTGTGCCTCGCTCATCTCTCTGCCTGTGTTCTCTCGTAAACTACAGTCCTTGCTGCTCAAGGGGGAGTGAAACAGTAGCAACGCCTAGATTACACTGCGTCAGATTTTTAGCCACCTTGGTTTAGTTCTCGATTGACTGCCCATGATGACAAGCTATTATTATTGCTAGGCAATAACATTTATAAGATTAAATAAAGGAATATGATGTCTGTTTTATCTAGAGCGAGACAGAAGTGTTTTCTGTTTTGATTAGATAAATCGATTTTTACAGCTATTTTCGCCACCCATTGATGAGTTGAGAAAGTAAAATGTATTATTCTATATTACATTCATTTTTCAATAATTATTCTGGTCAGATGGGATATAAAATGATTTTATAAGAAATAAAGACCAAATAGCATATAGAATTTAGTTTCAGCAATGCTATTTCGATCAAGCACCAGATGTAATGTTATTGCGGAAGATAAAAAGATCCCCCTGCGAAAAGGTTATTTTCAGTAGCAGACATTGAAACTTAGATGGTGTAAACAAAACACGTACCACTTTCTCATGGTATTCTCTTGATGGGAAACAGTACGTGTTCTTTGTACGCGTTATCTGCTTTGTCTCCATCTAATGGCTATGATTTGAATGCACAGGGTTTGGCAAAACCATTACGTCACCATATCATATTGTATTGTGTGTTGAAATCATAGACTTATCGCTTATGGTAGTAATTTGATTGGTTTTGTACATAACAAAAATGAAAAATATTTTCTCTTGAACCTGACGCCATGAAGCACAGACGTGTTAGAAATGTTAGGAGTTGTACCATATGTACATTTAAATATTAAATGCAAATGGTATGCTAGTGTGTATTACAATTGTCCTTATTCATCGGTCAGCATCCAAGTTCAAATCGATTATAAACTGCAGCACAACAAAAACAGGACAGACAATACATGTCTAGGACTGTCCAAGCCCTTTCAACTCTACTGCCCCCAGAAAGTGAAGAAAGCAGGCTTAAAAATAAACGTCACCTACTACTAACTCCTATTAACCAGAACTGGCAATAGTTCAGCAGCATAATAATCGGTATTTACATAATTACTGGTATCAGGAAATTAATAGAAAAATAGAAGTACATTTTAGTTGTTTAAAAAAAAAAAAAAATGTACTTGGTATGGTTTGTAACAAGGCAGTATAATTACTGGGGTTTAGAAATATTTATTAGTATTAAAAAAAATGGTTTAAGACAATAGCTAAATAGTTCATACATTGTTTGCATGTGAACTTGTGCAAAATTGTATCCTGTAAATGTAAATCACAAAGTATATGCATTGCTTACACCAAACTTAAAGCTGACATATCCTCAATTGTCTTGAACTGGTTTTAAAGGCCTTGTGTGCTCTGTAAAAAATAAATAAAAGACTCAAGTCAGGCCTCTAACAGACAGTCAATTACATTTGGCTGCTTTACACAGGCAGCCCAAATCAGATATTTTGCCCAATTATTGGCAAAAGATCTGATCTGATTGGTCAAATGGTTAATTAGTGGCAAAAGATCCAAAGTGGGCTGCCTGTATAAACACAGCCTGAGGGTTAGCAGCAGGTTGTTTTTGTTTTCAGACAATATGAAAGACGAACCAAATTAAAAATCATTCGTTAAAGAAAATCCTTAGCAGACAATGTCTTAGTCCTACTGTAAAAATCTACAGAGGCTGTCAAAAGGCAGCAACAAAATTAGCATTGTGGTAAGTGGCACAACTAGTCCAATTAAACAACTGTATCCACACAGTCCCACAATTTGGGACAAAAAAAACGGACTCTTAGATTGAGTGGGAAAAGTGCTATGATTTTTAAGCCATGGGGGTAAAACAGACATGGGATGCCTGCTTGAAGGCCTCAATGCAGAAGTCTCAGAGCCAGGGGATGCGGAGCCGAGGGCTAGTCTCTGCTGCGGGGGGTATGTGGGGGTGGTGCTCCTTCCAAAGGGGCAGAGCTGGGCACAGTCCGCAGATGTCCTTCGTGCATGCGCTCGTTGACGCGCAGTTGGCAGCCGTCTTGCAGCATGCGCAGCGCAACCCGGGCGATGTTGCGCGAGTCATCCAGGCCAGAGTGAGGGCGGCCCTCGTATTGAAGTCCCAGCTTCTCCAGCATGCTGCTCAGCTTGGTCTGGGTACGAGGGACCTGTGGAAAAGGGAATATTAATGCTGCTCAGCTTGGTCTGGGTACGAGGGACCTGTGGAAAAGGGAAGATTAATGCTGCTCAGTTTGGTCTGGGTACGAGGGACCTGTGGAAAAGGGAAGATTAATGCTGCTCAGCTTGGTCTGGGTGCGAGGGACCTGTGGAAAAGGGAAGATTCTAATGCTGCTCAGCTTGGTCTGGGTGCGAGGGACCTGTGGAAAAGGGAAGATTCTAATGCTGCTCAGCTTGGTCTGGGTGCGAGGGACCTGTGGAAAAGGGAAGATTCTATTCTACTCTCTCGATTGCTTTCTACTCAACATACTGTATCTAACGAATGTCTTACATGCTTCTACATTAAGAGAGATATTTCAGCTAATTTCATATCATAAAAAAAACAAACCTTATAGAAGTTCCCGTATAATTTTTTGATGTTGATCCACTTCTTTGCAAACTGTGGATATCTGAGCCGATTTAAACGGCACTGGGTGTTCATGAACTTGCTCATGTCCCAAGATCTGTGGATATAACAAAAGCACATAGTTGTATACTAATGAGAACACTTAATATCTTGCTAGCGTTATCATTAGTATACCAAAGCAGTGTTAGTACCCTCTGCGCACACTGACGTACCCGTCTGTAAGAATGGTGTATTTGTATTTTGTGCCAAGCTCTTTCTCCCGAAGCCAAAGCACCACCCGCTTAAGGACATCAGGGAACGTGTCTGCTTCATCCACCATTTTCTGGGCCGAAAAAAAAGCAGTTAGAAACTCTTATATGAACGTTACATTGTGTGAAGTATTTTGAATCATACTATTCAAGTCCTTCAAGATAGTTCAGTCAACGTCTATGCCTGTGTCTCACCTGTGTTATCCCTGTCAACTTTATGCAGAACTCTGACAGCTGTGTGTTGACTTCTGGTCTGACATATTCCTGAAAGGTGTCCTCCTACAAGTAAATCCAGTGTCATTCATGATACCAAAAGATGTGTGTATTATTTGCATCAACAACTAATGTGAAATCAAAGGTCCATACATCTATGACCTGTATGATCGTACACACAAGCCTTAAAATGCATTGATTCTAACAATGTCCCCTCCTCGCCCACTCACAATCTCTAAGGTGTGCGTGTTGAGCAGGACCATTGGGAACTCAATGATTTCATGAGTGAAGTCAGCGGGGTTGTCCTGTTCACATGTTGCCTCAAAGTCCACCACGCAGATGTAGTCATAGTAGGTATCCGTGGCTTCACCCTCTGTCACAGACTGCATCAGCGACAGCTTCTGTTTCTTGTAGTAGTTCTTCAACCGCTTCTTCATTACATCCTTCACACCTCTACACACACACACACACACACACACACACACACAGACAGACAGACAGACAGACAGACAGGCACACAATTGGAATCATGGGACATATTCAGTGGAATGGATCTTCTTCAGTGGCATGTCAAGCAGCTCTGGGATTTCCTAACACAGAGATCCTGGGGTATATTCATGAAGCCGATTCTGTTGCAAAACTTTTCTTAAAACGGAAGCAAACGGAACGGGGAGGGACTTACCTGATTTTGTCCAATAGAAAGTCTCGATTTAGTTTGGACTAATGATTACACCCCTGATCTCCAATGGATTATGATTGTAGCCATCTCCTGCTGAAACACTACACTAGCTACAGGGTTGTAACGTGGTATGTGATTACATACAGCACAATTCCTTAGCTACTGAAACAAGTGTTCCTACATACCTTGTGTCAAGCTTCAACTCTGCCAGTTTGGCCCGAAGCTCATCCTTGTTCATGCGATTGATATGTCCATTTGCAAGAGCAATCTCTTTGTAAACAGGATCACTGAACTCGCCATGAGTAGGAGATGCTTGAGGGACGGGTTCACCGATGTTACTACAAACTCTGACTCTGCTGCAAGACTTTGACATATAGAAAGGAATATACAGTTAACGTTAGTCACATATCAGTAGGTAGCTTCCTAGCTAGTTTAAAATATCCCTGGCTTCCATTTCTACTCCAATCCAGCAAGCTAGCTAGTTAGCAGTAGCTACTAACCTTGTCATCTTCCTCGGGTTTAGAGGACAATTTCACATTGCCACCCTTGTCTTGAATATTCTCCTTATATTCCTCCATTCTTCAGAGATTGGTTGAATCAATCCTTTCTGTAAACTGGGTGGGGGAAAGGTTAGCTTGCTACTTGCTAGCTAACTGGTAGGATGTGTTGTTGGCAGACAATCCTCCTGTTCTTGACTGTTTCCGCGCTTTCTTCCCGCGTGTCAGTGCTCTACTACGCGCTTGAATGTTATATCCGAAGTGTGTCGCCGATCAACGTTACATGATATTAGAAAAACACTTTTATTCATGTTTTTCCAATTTTATTCCAACAAGACACCTTTTTACAGATATATTTGGATAGCTAACAAGCAAGCAACATTTTAATATTGTGTGAAAAATAAACAAACATTTCCGGTTGCAGTTCCGATGTGGTGATAATGATGATTTGTCGACGGCACAGATGGTTTGTGTACATAGCAGGTTAGGATAATTAACGTGGCAGGTTCGGAAAATGAGGTTAAGGTTAGGGAAAGGGTTAGGCTAATACTTGTTGTCAACAACTGTTGTCCCCGACGCGACCACTAGATGGCGCTGTAGGCCTACTCCATCTAGACACAAGGGTAGAACAACAGGTAGTGCTGAATCCAGACCTTAACCCCTTTCTCTCCAATATTCTCCTAATTCGGAGATATTTGGATGACTCATGGAATTCCATGTCTATCTAAACTATATGAATGAGCACCTCCATTTCACCATTAACTACAGTTGAAGTCGGAAGTTTACATACACCTAAACCAAATACATTTAAACTCGTTAAATACGTTTTTCACAATTCCTGACATTTAATCATAGTAAAAATCCCCTGTCTTATGTCAGTTAGGATCCCCACTTTATTTTAAGAATGTGAAATGTCAGAATAATAGTAGAGAGAATTATTTCTTTCAGCTTTTATTTCTTTCATCACATTCCCAGTGGGTCAGAAGTTTACATACACAATTAGTATTTGGTAGCATTGCCTTTAAATTGTTTAACTTGGGTCAAACGTTTCGGGTAGCCTTCCACAAGCTTCCCACAATAAGTTGGGTGAATTTTGGCCCATTCCTCCTGACATAGCTGGTGTAACTGAGTCAGGTTTGTAGGCCTCCTTGCTCGCACACGCTTTTTCAGTTCTGCCCACACATTTTCTATAGGATTGAGGTCAGGACTTTGTGATGGCCACTCCAATACCTTGACTTCGTTGTCCTTAAGCCATTTTGCCACAACTTTGGAAGTATGCTTGGGGTCATTGTCCATTTGGAAGACCCATTTGCGACCAAGCTTTAACTTCCTGACTGATGTCTTCAGATGTTGCTTCAATATATCCACATCATTTTCCATCCTCATGATGCCATCTATTTTGTGAAGTGTACCAGTCCTGTACCAGTCCTGCAGCAAAGCACCCCCACAGCATGATGCTGCCACCCCCGTGTTTCACGGTTGGGATGGTGTTCTTCGGCTTGCAAGCCACCCCCTTTTTCCTCCAAACATAACGATGGTCATTATGGCCAAACAGTTCTATTTTTGTTTCATCAGACCAGAGGACATTTCTCCAAAAAGTACAATCTTTGTCCCCATGTGCAGTTGCAAACCGTAGTCTGGCTTTTTTATGGCGGTTTTTGAGTAGTGGCTTCTTCCTTGCTGAGCAGCCTTTCAGGTTATGTCGATATAGGACTTCTTTTACTGTGGGTATAGATACTTTTGTACCTGTTTCCTCCAGCATCTTCACAAGGTCCTTTGCTGTTGTTCTGGGATTGATTTGCACTTTTCACACCAATGTATGTTCATCTCTAGGAGACAGAACGCGTCTCCTTCCTGAGCGGTACGACGGTTGCGTGATCCCATGGTGCTTATACTTGCGTACTATTGTTCGTACAGATGAACGTGGTACCTTCAGACATTTGGAAATTGCTCCCAAGGATGAACCAGACTTGTGGAGGTCTACAAGTTTTTTTCGGAGGTCTTGGCTGATTTCTTTTGATTTTCCCATGATGTCAAGCAAAGAGGCACTGAGTTTGAAGGTAGGCCTTGAAATACATCCACAGGTACACCTCCAATTGACTCAAATGATGTCAATTAGTCTATCAGAAGCTTCTAAAGCCATCATTTTCTGGAATTTTCCAAGCTGTTTAAAGGCACAGTCAACTTAGTGTATGTAAACTTCTGACCCACTGGAATTGTGATACAGTGAATTATAAGTGAAATAATCTGTCTGTAAACAATTGTTGGAAAAATGACTTGTGTCATGCACAAAGTAGATGTCCTAACCAACTTGCCAAAACTATAGTTTGTTAACAAGACATTTGTGGAGTGGTTGAAAAATGAGTTTTAATGACTCCAACCTAAGTGTATGTAAACTTCTGACTTCAACTGTATGTACATAGTCAATGGAAGGCTGAGATGGGACTGGAACACTAATCCGTTTTCTTGATGTGATGGTTATTAAGGACAAAACCTTATTCTCTACAGATCTCTATAGGAAACCTACGGACAGGAACCACCCTCCTTAGACATGACAGCTTTCATCCACGTCCACTTATTAAACGTCTCCCTGTAAATCAATTCAGCTGCATCAGAAGAATATGCAGCTCTGATGCTTCTTACCAGAAACAGACCAAGGACCTCACACAAAGGTTTAAGGAAAGGGGGTACAAAGACAATTGGGCAAAACATGCCAATGATCGTTTTGAAGGGCTAACACAGTTGGAAAGCCTTCAACCAAAAGTTAAGGAAAAAGCAGAACATGTCCCCTCATGCTTCACCCAATACTCACCATTGGGGAAAGCATTTAAGGACATTATCAGGAAGCACTGGTACATTATTGCTACTGACCCACAATTGAAACCGATCTTTAAATATCCCCTATGTACAGTATGGTCTTTAAAAGATCCCCAAATGTGAGAGCCATTGTGGTCAAATCTTATTATCCACCAGAGAAAAGGGAAACTTGCTTGGACAAGGTTCTGGAGGGTAATTACAAACGTGGCCAATGTGCTCAATGCAGTTTCACTACAAATGTGACTCATTTACCCACCCCGCACAGGACAAAGATTCAAGATCAAAGGCCTGATTACCTGCATGTCCACCAATGCTGTTTACATGTTGAAATGTCCCTGTGGTCTGTCTTACATAGGGAAAACTCGTAGAAGCCTTAAGACCCGGATCAGTGAGCACCGCAGCAATATACAGACAGGTGAGACAAAAAATCTGTTTGCTGTTCACTTTGTACAAGCTGGACATCCTATTAGTTCTCTGCGATACATTGGAATATAAATGGTCAAGATGTCACGCAGGGGAGGGGACATTGAGAGGAAACTTTTTCAAAGGGAATCTTTCAGGATCCACAGGCTCAACACGCTGTCTCCTCTTGGCCTTAACTAGGAGTTTGATTTAAAACCGCTTTTATAGTTTAAAAATGACCAAATTATTTTGTTTTTGTCCTAATTGAATATTGTGTGTATATATATTACTGTAAATATTGATCACATTCCTTGTGTATGATCATATATTTTGATACATTGAATGTTAATATTGTGAACCCGTGTTATATATTTTTACCTCCTGTTTCAGGAAGTGATGTCACTGAGTACTGCCCCTATATATAGGACCTTCGCCCCCACCTGGGATATGGATGCCTGATGAAGACCTAAGGGTCGAAACGTTGTTATAAATCAAATCACCTGGGAAAATGGGCAGCAGTGTGTGGCGTTTTTCCTTTCCATAAGTTTGCGGAAAGTACCTGGATGTGTCTCTGTTATTCAGCTTCTGTATAGAAAAGTAAACAAACCATCTGTGGCTACAAATCATCAGTATCATAACACCGGTTAAAGTTTACACCTAAAATATATTAGCGACAGCGACACCTGCTGACACGGAAGAGCATTACACCAGTAAATTGACTACTAAGCTCCTATTTTTAGCTATAAGAAAGTAACACAAGCAATCAATCTTAATTACAACTAGTGTGAAGCTACATTAATGGTCACAGCACAACTCATGCATAAATACCGGTGCTTACACTGTGTATGGAAAGTTGATATAACAGTGGTACGTGAATTATTCTAAAATGAAATTAATTGAATAACTTCACATAATTGTAAGTGAGGGTTTCACATACATACATTAATCTAAAGATTATGATTCTGGATTTCATAAATGAGAATTGGGCTAAACGTGAGGCTTAGTCCTTATGTTCAAGCAGCTGGCCGTAAGGGTTACTAGGTGTTCAAGCTGGGGTTGTGATGTCTATTTGTAAAATATAGTGTATCTTCAAATAAAAGGACACTCCATAACTGGGTCCCCCAGATTCAACGGGTTTGTGAGACACAAGAGCCTTGCATAACCATGCTCTTTTACACTGTAGTGTGTACACCAAATGTTTGCTTGTATAAATCTGAAACAGAAGAATTTGGAATTGGGAGGCGTGTTAATAAAGGGGCAATGAAATGTATATGTATGAGTTTCATGTCAGGTCATGCTGCCAAGGGAAATGCACACTCTCAATGTGGAATCTTGTCCTTTCTCAAAAATTGAAATGACCTAAATCACGTGACGTGCTCAACTGAGAACGTGCCTTCGAGAAACACACACAAAGGTAGGTAGTCATTACTGCCCAGAATCCACCCAGTCTAGTCTCACTTACAGTAGTTGAGCAACATAACTGAGGGTGTTTGTGATGAGTTGTGTCTGTGTTGTTGACTCAACGTCATGTCATGTCATGCCAAGGGAAATTCACACTAATTGTAGAGCCCTTTTTCTTAGTAAAGTTTGTCATCACTTAAATGCGCTGAATGGTCAATACGACATCTGCATTTGCCGTTCAGCATTTACGGTGATACGGCCTCTGCAGAAGTCAGGGCATTCATACTTCTTGCGCTTCGCGGAGCAGCGTAGAGCTGCTCAAGTTGTGAAGTTATCAAGTTGTGAAGGAGATGGTCGGTCTACATGGGATCAGACACAGCAGCCTTCCAGTGTCAGTAATGCTTACTTTTGCATGTAGCTATAATAATAGTAATGTTCATTTGGTTAAAAGTCATTCAGAAGTCATGGAAAATGTTTATAAACCCCTAACAGTGAATAATCAGGTCTCTATAGCATAATGTTATTTGTGAATTTCGGTGAACATAGTCTAATGGACCGACTTGGAAAAAGACAGCTCCTGCACTTCTTTCATTTGAGGGTTATCCTGTGAAGCAGGTTTGAGGGGTTAGCGAGGTAACTTTGGTCAACAGTTTTTGTCTTTGTATTTATTATGGATCCCCATTAGCTGCTGCCAAGGCAATTTTAGAAACATTACAATACATTCATAACAGATTTCACAACACACTAAGTGTGTGCCCTTGGGCCCCTACTCCACTACCACATATCTACAACACAAAATCCATGTGTACGTGTGTGTATAGTGCATATGTTATCATGTGTGTGTATGCATGTGTCTGTGCCTATGTTTGTGTTGCTTCACAGTCCCTGCTGTTCCATAAGGTGTATTGTTATCTGATGTGGAATAAAGTTCCATGTAGTCATGGCTCTATGTAGTACTGTGCACCTCCCATAGTCTGTCCTGTGAAGAGACCTCTCATGGCATGTCTTGTGGGGTATGCTTGGTTGTCTGAGCTGTGTGCTAGTCGTTTAAACAGACAGCTCAGTGCTTTCAACATGTCAATACCTCTCACATATACAAGTAGTGATGAAGTTAATCTCTCCTCCACTTTTAGCCAGGATAGATTGACATGCATATTATTAATGTTTGCTCTCTGTGTACATCCAAGGGCCAGCCGTGCTGCCCTGTTCTGAGCCAATTGCAATTTTCCTAAGTCCCTCTTTGTGGCACCTGACCATACGACTGAACAGTAGTCCAGGTGCGACAAAACTAGAGCCTGTAGGACCTGCCTTGTTGATAGTGCTGTTAAGAAGGTAGTGCAGCGCTTTAGTATGGACAGACTTCTCCCCATCTTAGCTACTGTTGTATTAAGTCTGAGTTCAACTCGGGATAACCGGTCATACGAAAGTGGCTTACATTTTAGACAGACAGGCCTTTACAACTGCTGTATTAGCGGACCAATTCAGCCTTCTGCAGCAGGGAGAAATGTCATGACATTCTTCTGGGAATTGCCAGGGACCTCACAATACGATATGACGATACTTAGGTGCCGATACGATATGTATTGCGATTCTCACGATTCTATACAGTGAGGGAAAAAAGTATTTGATCCCCTGCTGATTTTGTACATTTGCCCACTGACAAAGACAAGATCAGTCTATAATTTTAATGGTAGGTTTATTTGAACAGTGAGCGACAGAATAACAACAAAAAAATCCAAAAAAACGCACGTCAAAAATGCTATAAATTGATTTGCATTTTATTGAGAGAAATAAGTATTTGACCCCTCTGCAAAACATGACTTAGTACTTGGTGGCAAAACCCTTGTTGGCAATCGACTTCAACTGTATGTATATACATACACACACATACACATATATATATATATATATACACATACAAAAGTATGGACACACCTACTCATTCCATGTGTTTGACATTTAATTCGCTACGTTCCAGCCATTATTATGAGCCGTCCTCCCCTCAGCAGCGTCCACTGGTGGTATCACTAATTTCTGATCAACAGGACCCAGCAGGTCCAAGTGAACAAGACCCTGTCTGAGCCCAAGGTCATTAAGGTGCCCCCCAAGGCTGAGAGTTCACCCATCCTGTTCACACTTTCCTCTGCACAAAGCAGAGACACCATCGAGGCCTGTTGCCAGCTTGCGTAGACTCGTGGCCTATAAAGGGTTAAATTCTAACTTGGGGTCACAGCAATCAATAACAATGGTGATGAGCATGTTAACACACTTGGCAGAGAAGTAATGTCAGTCAAACTTTATGTAGTAGTCATTAAATTAATTTGCCATTGTCTTTTTGTCTGTTGTGTAAAGTGGTTTTCTGGTGGGAGTCATATTAGTGATGGATGTTATTGTTAACCCTTGAATACTGTTCATTCTAAGCTGGTTTGCAGCTCAATGCTACAGGAGTAATTATATTGAGCCAAACAAATTTGATTGTCAACATCTGATGCTAGTCAAATAGATTTATTGGTAAATTTAAAAAAACGGTAGGCTGTTTGCTGCCCAATTATACAAGAGTAATTATAATTATCCTTATTAACAAAACATTTGTCATTATCAGAACATAGCCGAGCAGACGTCATAAGGAGTTGTAGGCCTAATCATTCAGATTTATTGGCAATAAATTATAAACTGGTAGACTAATAACTGACGTCAAAATTACTTTTATTTTCATATTAAGGCTATAAGTGAGGTGTTTGTGTGTTTTGTTAACATTCAAAATGGTACAGTATGATTTGCTATCAAGATTAGAGTGGCTTTTAGATCTCCCAGTCTTGTTTCACACAGTCGGGAACTGACCAATAAAATCGTGTTAAGAAACGAAAAAAACACGCTCAATCAAAACCGTCTGACCAGTTACAGAGTGCTGATATAATGCCTATCGCTGTTGATCCACCCACTTATGTCGACATGCCCACTTCCAGACACTCCACATATGCAGTTACCCATACTTGTAGCCATGTGCGACATGCATGCGCAGTTACAAGCCTGCTAAAGTTAGCGGCAGGCGGACAAGCAATATCCACCGTCGTAGTACGGAAGAAGCCTGAGCTGGAATGTGAAGCTAACTGAAGCTGGTTAGCTTTAGAAAGCCCTGAGTATCATTTACCGAGTCGTAATCAAAAGGCTTGTTTTATAATCACCCACACTAATAATACCACCTCTGTACTGAAGAGGAGTTTCTGTACTTCAAAGAGGAGTTTAAACAAACAAAAATATTATTGATCTCAACATTTATTTCACATTTTCAGAATCAATGAAATACAGCATCTCTTAAAACATTATACTTCATTTCTCTGACCTACAAAATCCATCCTAATACTTGTTTTTTTTTAAACATATCCAATGACTTATTTACATTAAGCAGCATAGTGAACACAGTAAAACATTTCAATAGCCACTGAAAAAAATATGAGCAGACAGAAATGTACATTTCTAAAGGTGAATCCAAAATAAATTCCTGCCATTCCCACCCCTTTAAATATGGAAGGAATTAAACACACACACACACACCAGAATGAATTTAGTACAAACGTATGGTGCAAATCCTGAAGTGACTTAAAAGGCCCCATTTCAATTTTGAGGTCTATTATGTAACAGAACTCAACATAAAGAACTCAATAAATGTGATGTGAGAGGACATGGACTTCGTTCCCAAATATATTTGTTAAAAATCACTGGAAGTTTTACATCCATAATTAGAAACACTGTTCTTCCAATTATTCAAACATGTATACGTTATGTGCATCTCACAGATCATCATAACAGTGAAAATATGTAGTTTAACTAGATCAGGAATTCCATCTACACTGAGCAATTCCTTTCTTCTCTTTCATGAGATACAGTTGTTTTGCATAATCTCTTGTTTTGCTGCTTTTTTGTGTAAAAAAATATATTTAATTCATATTCAATAGGCTATATTTATATTATGTAGTGTTACCAGTTAGTGTAATTTTCCTGTTGAGTCAACAATGGCTCATCTCAACACATAGATCAGTTACAAAAGATAGATATTAATTACGTTTTTCTCTTGGTCCAGTAAACATCTACACTGAGTAATTCCTGTTTATTAAACCGGTCATGCGATCAGTAAATGTCACATCTGAGAATTCAAGTTAATCATCCACAGAGAGTATATAGCCACCATCCAAAAACCTTAATATCCTTATAACACCCACTTCCTTTTTCTTATTGCTTTTGTTCTGAGCATGGCAAGACTGGCCTCCTGTTGAGTGAATTTGAAAAGAAATGGAACATTCTCACACCTGCTCTGGAACAGCCCTTTGAAAAAAAAAAAAACTTTAAAAGGATACTTCGGGATTTTGGCAATGAGGCCCTTTATCTACTTCCCCAGAGCCATTTTTATATCTCTGTGTCCAGTATGAAGGAAGTTAGAGGCAGTTTTGCGAGCCAATGCTAACTAGCATTAGCACAGTGACAAAGTCTCTGGGTATCTGCTAGCACGCATAGACTTCCAGTCTTGCGCTAATGCTAGTTAGCAATTGTGCTAGCGCTAGTTAGCAACTTCCTTCAAACAGCACGCAAAGACAAACGGTATCCACGAGTTCATCCGACTCTCATTGCCAAAATCCCGAAGTGTCCTATTAAGGATTACTTTTTTTCAGTAGTAAGGTCGAATCTCCTCATATTCTGCATATCTTGGCCACTCTGGGAAGATCCCATGGGAGCACCTGGGACTACCATAATGATCGAAGTGAATTCCCAAATTAAAGGAGTGTATCTGCTGGTTACTGCTGAAGCTGCCCTGGCAATCCCTCTTCAGAGCAGACCGGATAATCCTGTAGTTCTGGCCCTGGTTGCTGTCCCAGTATGTCTGGCCGTTGACTTCATAGCAGATGGCAAACTCTACCTTCTCGTGTGGTATCAGTGCAGCTGGCAGGGAAACCTCGAAGGAGAAGGTGTCACGGTCTGAGCCTGTGTAGGTGTCCTTCACATACTGGCACTCCAAGTCGGTGTAGCTTTTCCAGGTGTCAAAGGTCAAACGCACCTTTAGAGACTTCTCGAAGGACAGGTTTTTGACCTTCACAGTTCCAGCCAGTGACCTCTTTTTCAACACGCAGTTTTCCAAGCAGACAAGCTCAGTCTCCAGACGCTGGCGGAAGAGCAGGTAGTCAGAGGAGGGCTGGGTGAAATCCAGCACCAGTCTGTCGTCCTCATCTGTTAACTTGAGCGCAGCGCTGAACAGCTCTGTGATGTTGAGTGGGATGTCAATGGCATCGTCGAACAGGGAATAGACCTTCACCTTGGTGAGGGCCAGGCCCTTGTGGTCGGCAAAGGACACTCGCCTTTTGGGTTTCCCATTCTCCTCATGAAGAGCACCCTCCTCTGATTCAATCTGCTTAGGAGGAGCAGAGGGTTTGAACCTCAGGCAAGGGTTCAGACAGGGTCGTAGTGGTTTCAGTGATTTTGGGGTCCTGTAGCAGAAGTCGTCGTTTGACAGGTAGAGCGGCATGGCAAATTCAATCAGCCTGGTGGACTTGTGAGGAAAAAGGCTGAATACACTAAGGGAAGAAGAAAAAAAAGATACCAGAAAGTTGTGGTGAAACACTGGTCATTTGACAAGATGCTTCAAATAATGTTTGCCAGAAAGAAAATTATCTAGTGAAATGCATACAGTATTCTTGCTGAATTTTCACACAAAACATTGTGCAACAGTAGGCTACATGTGTGGTCACAGAGGAAACATAGCATATTTGACTTTCATTAAAGGAAATGGCCTATTTCAGCTGATAGAGATGTTGCGAGTTATGTACAGCCAACACATGCATCTGGTTGTCTGTTGTATAAGATCACTGTTTAACTTCACAAAAGGTATTCTCTAACCTACTTGTTCAAGGTGTATCATGCAATAATTTGAAAAAGGGAAGGTGATCATGTATAGCCTTCTGAAATGCTGTTTTCGTATTTTTCTCAAATGCTAAATTAGTTTGATGTCTCCATAATATCTACATTTCATATATTTGACCCATTTTATTGGCTAGCCTTGTCTTGAGGTGTTGAGGCAGCAGCACTGTCATCTGTCCTCTGATATCTGACTAGGCAGCATACAGTGCATTCGGAAAGTATTCAGACCCCTTCACTTTTTCCACATTTTGGACTTGGAGTCCACCTATGGTAAATTCAAATAATTGGACATGATTTGTTAAGGCACACACCTGTCTATATAAAAAGGTCCCACAGTTGACAGTGCATGTCAAGAGCAAAAACCAAGCCATAAGGTCGAATGAATTGTCCGTAGAGCGCTGAGACAGGATTGTGTCGAGGCACAGATCTGGGGAAGGGTACCAAAACATTTCTGCAGCATTGAAGGTCCCCAAGAACACAGTGGCCTCCATCATTCTTAAATGGAAGAAGTTTGGAACCACCAAGACTCTTCCTAGAGCTGGCCGCCCGGCCAAACTAAGCAATTGGGGGAGAAGGGCCTTGGTCAGCGAGGTGACCAAGAACCCGACGGTCACTCAGACAGAGCTCCAGAGTTCCTCTGTGGGGATGGGAGAATCATCCAGAACAACAATCTCTGCAGCACTCCACCAATCAGGCTTTTATGGTAGAGTGCCCAGACGGAAGCCACTCCTCAGTAAAAGGCACATGACAGCCCGCTTGGAGTTTGCAAAAAGGCACCTAAAGGACTCTCAGATCATGAGAAACAAGATTCTCTAGATCATGAGAAACAAGATTCTCTGGTCTGAATGCCAAGCGTCATGTCTGGAGGAAACCAGGCACCGCTCATCACCTGGCCAATACTATCACTACAGTGAAGCATGGTGGTGGCAGCATCATGCTGTGGGGATGTTTTTCAGTGGCAGGGACACTAGTCAGGATCAAGGGAAAGATGAACCGAGCAAAGTAGAGAGAGATCCTTGATGAAAACCTGCTCCAGAGCGCTCAGGACCTCAGACTGGGGCGAAGATTCACCTTCCAACAGGACAACGACCCTAAGCACACATCCAAGACAACGCAGGAGTGGCTTCGGGACAAGTCTCTGAATGTCCTTGAGTGGCCTGCCAGAGCCCGGACTTGAACCAGATCTAACATCTCTGGAGAGACATGAAAATAGCTGTGCAGCGACGCTGGAGAGCTTGAGGGGATCTCCAGAGAAGAATGGGAGGAACTCCCCAAATACAGGTGTGCCAAGATTCTAGCGTCATACCCAAAAAGACTTGAGGCTGTAATTGCTGCCAAAGGTGCTTAATCAAAGTACTGAGTAAAGGGTCTGAATACTTATGTAAATGTGATATTTCAGTTTACCTTTTTATACATTTGTTAAATTTTCTAAAAACCTGTTTTGCTTTGTCATTATGGGGTATTGTGTGTAGATTGAAGAGGGGGGAAAAAACATTTAATCCATTTTAGAATAAGGCTGTAACGTAACAAAATGTGGAAAAAGTGAAGGGGTCTGAATACTTTCCAAATGCACTGTAGTTCCTGTCAACTTTGCAGAGGCCATATGGTTGTTTTTGTCAGACTACTTGGCGTTGTTTAGTATGCCTACTTTGTCTGTATAATTATTGCTGATCGGTCGTTATGTCGTGATCCAAGCCCGTGCTTGCTTGCTATTATTATTTATTCTCGCCTACCCACGTTTACCAAGCGACAGGTCATTAGAAAATAAAATGACAAATGTAGATAGTTTAAGTGTCGGGAAAGAATAGTTTTGCTCCTCTCCAAAGTGAAATAATCTATGTGGCAAGAGAATTAGCCTAACATTTCAATCTGTGTTTGGAATAAATGAAAGCAGTAGTAGCCAGCCATGCATTAGGCTACTTATTAGCCTATTTTGTTGATAATTGAATAGGACTTAGTAAGTAAATCATGTGCATGTTCATCTGTCGGGGTCGTTTACCTTCGAACAATGTGTGTGAATGAGTGAAGGAACATAACGATGCGCTCTGAGTGATAGCGCAATAATGCGCACTTGAGGTATAGGCTCTACCAGCGTTTACTGCGCACTTCTGGGTTTTCCAATCACAAGTAAATCCGATTACGAGTATCAAATGTGATAAAATGGATAGGAGTATGAGGAGATCGGCACACCCCTAGTGTTCACTTAGACTACGCAGAAGAACATTGTAGCAAATTCAGAGGGCAGACTGACATGGACTCAATCCCAGGTCTCTTTGCATGTCAGTGACAGAGCCAAGAGAGTTTCTTCATTTGGTTGTGCTCATAACGCACCATGGCCATTAGAAGAGTATGCCTATAGTCTTAAATTGCAGGGGGAAAGTTGGTGTGTGTATGCAGTGACAAACCTCGCCTCCAAAACGCCACAGTCCTTGACTCACAGCATTTTCATTTACATTTTAGTCATTTAGCAGACGCTCTTATCCAGAGCGACTTACAGTTAGTGAGTGTATACATTTTTCATACTGGCCCCACGTGGGAAACGAACCCACAACCCTGGCGTTGCAAGCGCCATGCTCTACCAACAGAGCTACAGGGGACTCGCCCTTACCCACTGTCCTGTCTGCTCTGGTGAGTGTGTTTGTGTGTGTGAGAGATTTCGTCTCCAAAGGACCACATTCATTTACTACTTTGGATAAGCTGGGTCTCTGTAATGCACTGTAATATTAGCGTCCACTTGAACCATTTTGGAAATCACCCAGTTTTCCTAACCGCACCAATATTTCAATTTTCATTTTTCAAACTACAAGGTAAATTATAACATTGGGAAAACTATATAAAAATCTCAATTTTTCATGGTAGAAGAATTAGAAATGTAAACATTTTAAATCAGTATCTACTTGTAGATGTAGCAATCGAAACATACTAATATTCTATTTGAACGATTATATTCTATAATTGGATTGATAAATTACACGCACCCTTGGACGTTACACTGTTGTTCAATGCGATGTTGTACGTGCCATACCCAAAATGAAAATGGCTGCTGTGGCTTCTGCTACCTAGCATGAGGACGAAAAGGGCAGTTTTATTAAAAACTAGTAGCTAGTATTTCAATCTTCTCGATTTGATAGCGTCAGTGTGTTCCGACCTGTGGGGTTCTTCAGATTTACCTACTGCTGAATACACACAGGTCTGACCTATTCTGGCTAGTCCATTCATAGAACGCAAGACTAGCGCGTTGTACAGGGCTGGCTGTATGCCCCCTTGGGTTCTCGAGAGCTATTAGGTTACAGTTTTAAAGGCCATTTTTACTTTCCAAATTTTACACTACTAAACTTTAACCACTTTACTTACATGAATTTCAGAACAGTAATGTTACAGATATGGCCATTATTCCAGGGGTGTATTCATTCCGCCGATTCGGTTGAAAAACGTTTATTAAACGAAAGTAAACGTAACGAAGCTGGGACGGGCCTATATGAATTTGTCCAATAGAAATTCGAGTTTTGCTCTGTTTGCTTCTTAAACGGTTTCCGTAATGAAAATACCGCTGGTTTCAGCTTCTTTGAATTTTTAACAAAAACCGTGAACCAATATATTAGTTATTTAGCAGACGCTCTTATTCAGAGCGACTTACAGTTAGTGAGTGCATACATTTTCATACTGGCCCCCCGTGGGAATCGAACCCACAACCCTGGCGTTGCAAACGCCATGTTCTACCAACTAGGCTAGGTTACTAACCACTGCAAACTGGCTTACAACCCCACAAAAGTGATACTTTTATTCAGTCAAGAAACAAGCTTACCTTGTGCAGTTTGTTTGAAATATTTGCAATGAATTCAGGTAGAATGAAGTGATAGGCTACGACTACCAGTCAGAAATCACCATTGCACTGTCCTCAGCGGTGAAAGCTCCTCTTTCTTGTCGTTTATATGTAGGCTACAATGTAGGCATAGCTATCACTTTTGCTGCAATGTTACTCTACAATTGCTACAAATCAATAACCTGTCGCAACTTCACAAACTGTATCCCGTTTCAGTCATGCCACCGGCTCGTTACTTTAAACCCCATACTGGGTTCACACCGTACATAAATAAATAAAATACATGCTGGTTTCACGTGAACATGTACCTGTAGCCAATCACAGTGGGCGGTGAAGGAACGCTCGGTGAATAATGGGGCGCGTTCGAGCCAGTGGGTTTTGTTGAACGACTGTGATACGGTCAGTTCTGGTGACTTTTTCAAGAGACATTCTACTCCAAAATGAATGAAAATAAAATTATGCTGACATCTAAATATAATTTCCCCCTCTAGAACTAAGCCCAATAACATATTGGTCCATATTATCAGATTATGCTGTTTTGCAATTAGCATTATCACCTGTAGCCCAACTGATGCAGCATAGTCAGTAGTGAAGGGGGGAAAAATCGATACAGTTACATATTACATTTACATGTACATTTTCGACATTTAGCAGACGCACTTCTCCAGAGCGACTTACATATCGCAATATTATTTTGGACGATATTATATCAATACTTTGACTCCGCAAGTATTGATTTGTAAAAATAGGTAGTGTTAGCTCACGCTAGTCGCTTGTGCCTTTGCCAGGAGTCCGGTATTTTTTTTTTTTTTAAATAGTCAGCCAACATGTTTTCAGCTCTTTTATTTCCATGAATGATCAAAACTCATTTTCACATGTCTCTCTGCAGCAGACATATAGTGAGCAATATGTTTGGAACATCAAAACGCAGTATCTAATCGCAATACATATAGAATCTGTCACGTATACGCAGGGAGTCAGGAAGCAGGTGCAGAAGGAGAGTTTAATGACAATTATGAAAGGCAAATGAACATAACAGGAAATGCGTACTGAACATGAACACAAACCAATACTGCCTGATGACTGAGGCTACTGAGGGCTAAATAATGGGAAGGTAATCAAGGTGATGATGAAGTCCAGGTGTGCATAATGATAGTTGCCAGAACCGGTGGTTAGTAGACCGACGACGTCGAGCGCTGGAGAGGGGGAGCGGGAGTAGGCGTGACAGAATCGAGAGAATCGCAATACATATTGTATCGGCACCTAAGTATGAGATAATATCGTATCGTGAGGTCCCTAGCAATTTCCAGCCCTAATAATCAGTGGCTATAAATAAAAATGCTGAAGCAGAGGTTTGCCCATCTGCATTTACCCCATTGGGCTAGTCATTACCTAGTCCTAGATCACAAACACTAAACTTTATTGTGTTGTTAGTTAGCAATATATGACTTGATTGTCACCATAAAACCTGTATTAAACACTTTAAACCTGTTAAACCTGATCTGTGTTACATTGGGTGTGTTTGAGCAGTAAGGCTAGGCGAAAAGTAGATGGAAAGTCAAGGAGTGAAGTTGGGGGAGGTGCATTTGCGACAGCCGAGAGTCGGACACTGTTGTGGTTTACCTACAGCAAGGCTCTGTGCAACATGGCAGTGTTACCATTGTTTATAAAAGTTTTTCTTTGTAATGTCCTAATAAACATGTCTCCAACCCCCATATCACACAATCACAATCTGTAAATATACACTGAGTGTATAAAACATTAAGAATACCTTCCTAATATTGAGTTGCACCCCCCCTTTTGCCCTCAGAACAGCCTCAATTTGTCGGGGCCTGGACTCTACAAGGTGTCGAAAGCATTCAACAGGGATGTTGGCCCATGTTGACGCCAATGCTTCCCACAGTTGTGTCAAGTTGGCTGGATGTCCTTTGGGTGGTGGACCATTCTTGATACACACGGGAAACTGTTGAGAGTGAAACACCCAGCAGCATTGCAGTTCTTGACACAAACCGGTGAGCCTGACACCTACTACCATATCCCTTTCAACCAATCATTAGGGTGTTTTTGTTTGATCCACGCAAACGTGACCAAAGAAGTGACTGAAACAGGAACCAACTTTGGCATTCATGTATACATACAGTGGATATGTACAAATTAAAGTGATATTTGAGGCTCTCTCTCACCAATGGCAAACGTGCGTAAAGATGGCAGAATTCAGATATGATGTCATTGTTTTAGCACTATCCACTGAGTTTTAAAAATACGGCGCACACTATGGTTCAATGTGCCAAGGAATCTACTTTTTCATTTTTTCAAATTGCTGGTGTCTTGAAGCTAAAACTTGGATCATGTGTACTCTGCTAATTACCATACAAAAAAAAGAGTAACAGAGAGCAATGTACAATACGGCAAACTTAGGAAAACAAGGAATTTGTGGTAAGTACATGGGGGCCGCCATCTTTATGCACCTCCACTACTGATAGTAAAATGTACACACATATATTTACAGTTTGTGAGTGTGTGATATGGATGTTGGAGACATGTTTATTTTGACAATACAAAGAAAAACTTTTATAAACAATGTAAAAACTGCCATGTTGCACTGAGCCTTGCTGTTGGAAAACCACATCAGTGTCCCACTTTCGTCTGTAACGGATGCAACTCCCTGACTTCACTCCTGCAGTCGGTTGCTTCAGCCTTACTACTCAAACAAGCCCATTGTCACCAAGCCCTTGCAGAGAAACTACATGATTAAAATCCCATCACTTCATTGGTGTGACATCATATAGGGGGAGGAGCAAGCTTCAAACAGGAAGCTCACCCCGCAAAGCACACGGTAAGATCAGTGACATGTTTTGATGTTAAGGTTATAAAACTGTCATAACTAATGCACTGTGCCAAATTGTGATGTAAATGTGCATATTATGTACTGGTACATCAAAATAAAAAATAAAAGTTGACAATATTATGTTTACATTTTCTAATTCAGTAATTTTTGTTGTTGTCCCGCTTTACCAACCATAGCTAGTTAAAGTAGAACAGTATTATAGGGTTTTCCGATGGAGGAAAGAGATCCAGTTTACATCAGGACCCCCTGTACTTAGGTTAGGCAGGGCTCTGGTTCTTGTAGTACTGTTATCCTGTTTAATTTACATATATTCCAATACAATGGCACCAAACAGAACAATAGTAGGGTGAATTCAGAAAAGTGGTACACTTTTTGCATTTCTGTCTTCTGTAACCTCTTTCAATATCTATCCTACATATAAATCCAACACATGATAATATAACAACAAAGCGTGAATTGAATTGTAATTGGGGTACAATTAGGACTATAATAATGGTGTCCGAGTTTATCTAACCTGCTGTCCCAGTTTACCAAAAGCAAACTGAAAACATGGTTTTGGCTCAGTGTACACAAATGGGTGTACCATGCCTCCTGTATGATATCAACATTTGTCCTTTTTGTGTGATTAGGATTTCAGAAATGTATCATGTGTTGGGCTAATATGTTGGATATATATCGAAAGAGGTTACAGAAGAGAGATATGTATAAAGTGTCCCACTTTTTTCTGAATTCAGCCTACAGATCCACTGTTTACATATGAATTAGGCCAAAGTTGGTTCCTTTTTCACTCCAGCTTTGATCACATTCGCATTGGTCAAACAAAAGCACCTTACTGATTGGTTGACAAATAGTGCCTCCCACTAGCCAGGCGATGGCTGCATGGTGCAGCCGGTGAGAAGCAACTGCAGCGACTTAATCAAAATCACATGTACGTTCATGCAGTCGACATGTAGACAGAAGTCTGACATTTTTATCTCCATAATGGAACAGACTTTGAAAGGCGTTGGTCACCGAAGTAGCAAAATTGAGCCGCTCGAACGCGCCCATTTAGCCCGGTGTCCCTTATGCTCTCAAAGTAAATGGCGAGCAATATTGCCAAGCAATGTTGCTGGCAACAGAGTGGGGTATGATACACCTGGACCAATGATGAGCATTGAGCACATGGACATGGATAATAGATTTCATCTGAACCATATATTAACTTAAAACTAAATTTTCCCATTTATTTACTCATCTCCTATAGCTTGTTGTTGCCTGTTGACTGCCACATCTGTACTGGAATTTATTAACTAACATACAAGCAAAAAATAGGTTTTGCCCCTGCCCTTGACATCCACTCAACCTACTGCCAGTCAAGTCAGTGTCAAAGCAGGCATAAGGATAACTAGATTTAGAAAACGTTTTACTTCTCAATTCTAAGCTATGAAGTGTAAATGGTTTTCATCAAGCTAACCAGCTAGTTAAACGTACAAAAAACAATCTAAAATGAAAAACGAAATGTAAAGTCTACATGGCTAGCTAGCTTGTCTACATGGCGAATTAGCCTGTTTGTCCCATTGACTTGGTATGTGTTGCGGTTAGCATGCTAACCTTGGACACAGTATGTATGTATTAACATATTATGATATATTACACAACGGGTGGGTCTAATCCTGAATGCTGATTGGTTAAAACCGCATTCCAGCCGGTGTCTATTCCACAAGTTACCACTGACTAAATCTATGATGTTAAATGCCTATTTACTCTGTTCCATATGACTGCACAATCCACTGTCTCATCAGCCCCAGCCAGGCAATTTATAAACTTGATCTCCACTATAAAAAGCATCTAGACATTATCTCACATTTCTTTTAGATTAACATTTAGTTTTCAACAGTGGAGATTTGGATAAACCTTGCTGTCTGTCTCTCCGACATTTGCAACATTGTTTCAATATTCATATTCGATCTACAGCTGTCCCATAGTAATGTTGACTGTGTAGGTGTCGGGATGAGACAGGCAGGCAGCTTTTCTCAGCCAGTCAAAAATAATATATACAAATAACTATTAATAGAAAACAGATAAAACAAAACGAAGTGCAGCTAGTTTGCTGTCTTTCCAGCTTCAGTTTTAAGTGATTGTGTTAGCTGTGTTGTTGGCTAGCTCCTATGAACAACAGTGTCCTGACGAGAGAGCACATTTTCTACGCCAGGCGAAATTTCGAATCGTTAGCTCGTTGTTATGGATGTATCCACATAAATGTCACTAGAAAACAGCTTAAACAAACGCAAATGCAGCTACTTTGCTGTTATTCTGGCTGCACTGTTTGACGTGACTGTAAGTTAGCCGTAGTTGGCTAGCTAACAAGCAAGGGATAAGAACGTTGCCAGCCAGTATGGCAATGGAACATTTAGAACAAATGACTTGGTCGCATCCATAGATACAGAACAATAAGATTGAATGACTGGGTCGTGTCTCTGGCAACCGAACCGATAGAATGAACGACCAGCCGGCTTGGGTAGCAACCCTAGATTTGTGTTGGGACTATATCTTGTGGAAGGATGAAATAGTATGGATAAATTCATCAAAACAATGAACGAATGTACATATTTTTAATGAAAATATGTAAATGTATATGTTGGTAACCCGTTGTCTGCAAACTGAAGCTGGCCCTTTAGAAAGCCCAAGTCAGTCTTACTTTTTCACACTATTAGAACCCTTTTAGTCTAAATTGTAAAAACTGCTTCCAGCACATAATTTTTCCCGCAACTGCATTAAGAAATGTTGTGCAATGACTGGGCATGCATATTTCCCTTGCTGCGCTCGCAATTTCAAATCGCCTGGAGAGATTAATGTTATTTTCTTGCATAGAATGCAACAAGCTGACCAATTTAAATCGGTAAACTATTCTACTAGGGCTAGTCTTATTTTGCTGTTGGCTGAGGAAAATGTAATGTGGACAACAATTATTTGTGTGATATTGTTGTAGGCAAAATTCGCATAGCCTTTGGTACTGGGGCTCTTGCCTGAATACTCAAATTGAATTCTTCTGCTGCTCTATATATGGGTTAGCTGACAACGTCACGAAAACAATGTGCACGCTTCAATGGGGCAGAAGTCCATGAGTTGTTGTGATTCTGGATAGCCGGCTAGCTACCAACAATGACAAGAAACTGCCATGTGGGGAATCATAAGTGACTCGTTTCAGCTAGTTTCATATTGTTCTTGTCTTGTTTTGAGGTGTTTTGACTGATTTCATGTCAATGGTAATATGGCTAAAATTCACTAGCTAGCTAACCAACAACTGTAGCAATGTATTTGAGGGACAAAGAGTGCTAATTGTGCAAATGTATTTATGTTTTCAAAAAAAATTGTAGACAAAATACAGTTTACATGTTGTCAACAATCTAAGCCAACCCTGTCTGTTTTGCCACATAGTTGTGCACGCATCGGTTTTGTTGCTAAATAACCAGTCTATGTTCGCTACTGTCACGATCGTTGAGAGACGTGTCAGACTAAGGTGCAGCGTGAAAAGCATACATGTTTATTAACTCAATAAACATACAAGAAACAACGTAACGTGAAGTCCTCAGGCTATACACATACAAGCCTAAACGGAACAAGATCCCACAACTAAGGTAGGCAACATGGCTACCTAAGTATGATCCCCAATCAGAGACAACGAGCAACAGCTGCCTCTGATTGGGAATCACACCCGGCCAAACATAGAAATACAACCTAGATCTACAACATAGAAATACACTAACATAGATCTCAACAGAAAACTCACACCCTGACCCAACCAACAAGAGTTCTCTCGATTAGGGCGTGACAGTACCCCCCTCCAAAGGTGCGTACTCCGGCTGCACCAACCTGACTCCTTAGGAGAGGGTCCGGGTGGGCATTCAGCCTCGGAGGCGGATCCGGCTCCGGGCGTGACGACCTCTCCCTCTCTGCCTCCCCGTTGCGCCCCTGGTCTGGTCTGGACCTCGGCGCGATGCTTCCCCTCTCCTTCCTCCCACGATGCACCAAGCCCTGTCTGGACCCTGGTGTGGGAGACCCCGAACCTGGAGAGGGGCTGACGTCTGGGCCTGGATCGGCAATCCTCCCGCGATGCACCAAGCCCTGTCTGGACCCTGGTGTGGGAGGCCCCGACCCTGCAGAGGGTCTGGATCTGGAGTGGAGCCGCTGACCGGAGCAGGACTGGGCACCGGTGGAGCGGACTGCTCTGGCTCCGGAGTGGATCCGCTGACCGGAGCTGGACTAGGCACCGGTGGAGCGGACTGCTCTGGCTCCGGAGTGGAACCGCTGACCGGAGCTGGACTGGGCACCGGTGGAGCGGACTGCTCTGGCTCCGGAGTGGAGCCACTGACCGGAGCTGGACTGGGCAACGGTGGAGCAGACTGCTCTGACTCCGGAGTGGAGCAGCTGACCGCACGGGCCGTGCCGGACTGGGAACACACACCACTGGCTTGGTGCGAGGAGCAGGCACGGGCCAGGCCAGACTGGGGACACGCACCACTGGTCTGGTGCGAGGAGCAGGAACGGGCCGGGCCGGACTGGAGACACGCACCACAGGTCTGGTGCGAGGAGCAGGAACGGGGTGTACCGGGCTGGCGACACGCACCACTGGTTTAGCGCGAGGAGCAGGTTCGGGCCGTACCGGACTGGGAACACGCACCACTGGCTTGGTGCAGGGAGCAGGTACGGGGCGTACCGGGCTAGCGACACGCACCACTGGTTTGGTGCGGGGAGCAGGTATGGGCCGTACCGGACTGGAGACACGCACCACTGGTTTGGTGCGTAGAGCAGGTACAGGCCGTACCAGGCTGGAGACATGCACCACTGGTTTGGTGCGAGGAGTAGGCACGGGCCGTGCCGGACTGGATACACACACCACTGGTTTGGTGCGAGGAGCAGGCACGAGCTAGGCCGGACTGGGGACACGCACCACTGGTTTGGTGCGGGGAGCAGGTACGGGCCATACCGGACTGGGAGCACGCACCACTATCTTTGTGCGAAGCGCAGGCATGGGCCGTGCCGGACTGGATACACGCACCACTGGTTTGGTGCGGGGAGCAGGTACGGGGCGTACCGGGCTGGCGACAGGCACCACTGGTTTGGTGCGAGGAGCAGGTACGGGCCGTACCGGGATGTGGAGGCGCACTGGAGGTCTGGAGCGTAGAGCTGGCACAACCCGTCCTGGCTGGATGCCCACTTTCGCACGGCACGTGCGGGTGCTGGCACAGGACACACTGGGCTGTGAACATGCACTGGCGACACAGTGCGTAGGACTGGCGTAGGATATACTGGACCGTGGAGGCACACTGGAGACCAGGAACGTTGAGCCGGCACAACCCGTCCTGGCTGGATGCCCACTTTCGCACGACACGTGCGGGGCGCTGGCACAGGACGCACTGGGCTGTGAATGCGCACTGGCGACACAGTGCGTATCTCCGCATACCTAGGTTCCTCAATGAACACACGCTCCTTTTGTTTCCTGACCAGCTCCTCTCTCCGTGCCTCCACTATTTCCTTCTCCCTTTGAGCCTCCTGTAGCACCTCCCTCTGAACGGATAACTCCTGCTCCCTCTGAGCTAACAGCCCCCGTAACGTGGTGGCCTCCTCTCTCAGACTGCTCCAGTCCTTCTCTCTCTCTCTCTCGCCAATCCTCCTCCAGTGAGGACTCCTCCGGGAGTCCCCACGAGTTAGGGAACAGAACCTCATCGTCATCCTCCGACTCCTCCATGTAAAACTGTTCCCATTCCTGTTCCCATGGTCGTAGGGACTCCAACTGGAACCCCACCGGATGCAGTGGTCGGGGCTCTTCTCTCTCGATCCCCGACCACCCCTCTAGCCGGTCTTCCTCAGCGGTTGGTCCCGTTGGCGTCGTCGTTGATCCTCTCTTGCCAGGGCCAGTACCTTCGCCCAGGGTCCTTTATCGGCTACACTCTCCTTCATCGCTTCCCGATAACGGACGGCCTCCTCCTCAGTAATCCTCCCCCAACCGAGGAGGACATCTAGTAAGGTTACCTCCTGTTGAGTCCCAGGCGTTTGCTCCTTCTGGGCACGCTGCTTGGTCCGTTGGTGGTGGGATCTTCTGTCAAGATCGTTGAGAGACGGGTCAGACCAAGGTGCAGCGTGAAAAGCGTACATGTTTATTAACTCAATAAACATACAACAAAACAAGAAACAACGTAACGTGAAGTCCTCAGGCTATACACATACAAGCCTAAACGGAACAAGATCCCACAACTAAGGTAGGCAACATGGCTACCTAAGTATGATCCCCAATCAGAGACAACGAGCGACAGCTGCCTCTGATTGGGAATCACACCCGGCCAAACATAGAAATACAACCTAGATCTACAACATAGAAATACACTAACATAGATCTCAACTGAAAACTCACACCCTGACCCAACCAACAAGAGTTCTCTCGATCAGGGCGTGACAGCTACATACTTCAGTCTGAGACTTGCCGCCTTCAAAACAACTGGAAACTCGGGAATCGAAATTCTCTGACTTCCGACATCAGTGCGTTCAAGACAAATGGGAACTCAGAAAAAAAACTAGCTCTGACTGGGAAAAATTGTTTAACAGTCATCCAACTCAGAATTCCAAGCTGGAAACTCGGCATCTTTCTAGAGCTCTGACCTGAAGATCACTGACGTCATGATTTGACCTCGTTTTGAGTTCCCAGTTGTCTTGAAAGCACCAACTGCCATCATTGGACTTCAGGAGGAACCAGGCTGGGCACCCCCCATCCTCATCAATGGGGCCACTGCGGAGACGAGGAACTGAAATGGTCAAACCACACAGACATCGTGGTGAAGAATGCACAACAGCGACTCTTTAACCTCAGGAGACTGAAAAATTGTGGCCTGTCCCTGAGGGCCCTCACGGTGTTCTACAGGAGCACCATCGAGAGCATACAGTCGTGCTGCATCACAGCCTGGTACGGCAACTCCACCGCCCCTGACTGCAAGGCACTACATTGGGTGCAAACTGCCTACCTTCTAGGACACCTACAACACCATGTTTCTACCTTCTAGGACACCTACAACACCATGTTTCGCAGGAAGGCCAAGAAGATCATCAGGGACCTCAGCCACCCAAGCCACGGCCCGTTCTCCCCCCTTCCATCACTCAGACGTGGGCAGTACAGGAGCATCATGGCTAAAACTAACAGACTGGCCAATAGTGTCTACCCCCAGACAATCAGGCTGCTGAATAGCCACCACTACCTGCTCCCCCTGTCCCCCTCCTGCCCCTCCCTCCCCCTCAACGAACAATTACACTGCCCACACCCCAATGGACATTTATATTGATCATTGTCACAGTTGTAAGCATGTACAGTGGGGAAAAAAAGTATTTAGTCAGCCACCAATTGTGCAAGTTCTCCCACTTAAAAAGATGAGAGAGGCCTGTCATTTTCATCATAGGTACACGTCAACTATGACAGACAAAATTAGAAAAAAAAATCCAGAAAATCACATTGTAGGATTTTTAATGAATGTATTTGCAAATTATGGTGGAAAATAAGTATTTGGTCACCTACAAACAAGCAAGATTTCTGGCTCTCACATACCTGTAACTTCTTCTTTAAGAGGATCCTCTGTCCTCCACTCGTTACCTGTATTAAATGGCACCTGTTTGAACTTGTTATCAGTATAAAAGACACCTGTCCACAACCTCAAACAGTCACACTCCAAACTCCACTATGGCCAAGACCAAAGAGCTGTCAAAGGACACCAGAAACAAAATTGTAGACCTGCACCAGGCTGGGAAGACTGAATCTGCAATAGGTAAGCAGCTTGGTTTGAAGAAATCAACTGTGGGAGCAATTATTAGGAAATGGAAGACATACAAGACCACTGATAATCTCCCTCGATCTGGGGCTCCACGCAAGATCTCACCCGTGGGGTCAAAATTATCACAAGAACGGTGAGCAAAAATCCCAGAACCACACGGGGGGACCTAGTGAATGACCTGCAGAGAGCTGGGACCAAAGTAACAAAGCCTTCCATCAGTAACACACTACGCCGCCAGGGACTCAAATCCTGCAGTGCCAGACGTGTCCCCCTGCTTAAGCCAGTACATGTCCAGGCCCGTCTGCAGTTTGCTAGAGTGCATTTGGATGATCCAGAAGAGGATTGGGAGAATGTCATATGGTCAGATGAAACCAAAATATAACTTTTTGGTAAAAACTCAACTCGTCGTGTTTGGAGGACAAAGAATGCTGAGTTGCATCCAAAGAACACCATACCTACTGTGAAGCATGGGGGTGGAAACATCATGCTTTGGGGCTGTTTTTCTGCAAAGGGACCAGGACGACTGATCTGTGTAAAGGAAAGAATGAATGGGGCCATGTATCGTGAGATTTTGAGTGAAAACCTCCTTCCATCAGCAAGGGCATTGAAGATAAAACGTGGCTGGGTCTTTCAGCATGACAATGATCCCAAACACACCGCCCGGGTAACGAAGGAGTGGCTTCGTAAGAAGCATTTCAAGGTCCTGGAGTGGCCTAGCCAGTCTCCAGATCTCAACCCCATAGAAAATCTTTGGTCTGTGAAAGTCTGTGTTGCCCAGCGACAGCCCCAAAACATCACTGCTCTAGAGGAGATCTGCATGGAGGAATGGGCCAAAATACCAGCAACAGTGTGTGAAAACCTTGTGAAGACTTACAGAAAACGTTTGACCTGTGTCATTGCCAACAAAGGGTATATAACAAAGTATTGAGAAACTTTTGTTATTGACCAAATACTTATTTTCCACCATAATTTGCAAATAAATTCATTAAAAATCCTACAATGTGATTCTCTGGATATTTTTTTCTCAATTTGTCTGTCATAGTTGACGTGTACCTATGATGAAAATTACAGGCCTCTCTCATCTTTTTAAGTGGGAGAACTTGCACAATTGGTGGCTGACTAAATACTTTTTCCCCCCACTGTATACACTATATTATTATTATTATAATTATATATATTTTTTCATTCACACCTGCACTGTTGGAGCTCGGAGCTTAAGTATTTCACTGTACACTGCAACTACATCTGTGACCTGTGCATGTGACTAAATACAAATCTAATCTAACCTTTGTTGTGATGTCAAAATGAGGGTTGTTGTAGCCTACAAAGCAAAGTGATCAGCGATTGGATAATATCTAACCAATCAGAGGATCAAAGCCAATGAATTTTCAAAATGCTGCTTTACCCATGTGTGTTCTGGCTCCTGCCCAACCCATCGGTTTCTGTGACCAATCAGGGCCTGGTTTCCCGATAGCGATGGAATTTAGGCTTATGAGTGTTTTAATAATGCATCTTTCCTACTGCCGAAGATGTAACATGCATTTCCCAAAACATCATGCAGAGAGAACGGTCGCTAAGTGCGTTGTTGGAGCATGTGTCCATACTGATAGGATCGAAAGAAAGTGAGCGCTGCTCTCGGATCAGCTTTCAACATTAAAACCTTACCATAACATTATAATTATTTCACAATACTGATTACGGATCAGGTCCTAGAGAGATATTACCACCTATGGCAGCAAATATTGAGGCAACTTATTCTAATGCTTATCCAATAAAAATGCACTAAATCATGGATTTGGCACATCATTGCGCACATGTTAGGCTACACATTATGAAATATATTGAGACAAATTACAGACAGTAGCCTACAAGTTGAAGATCAAAATAAAATACATTACATGTATTTCAATATGATTGAAATAGGCCTATAGTCTACTATTTATATTTTAATGCAGTCATCTCGGTCATTTGAATCATATTTTTATACGTTGCTTGTTTGTATCAATTGCAAAGACATTGGCAACTTTGTATTTGGTAGTCACAGAGACGGATAAACCATGTGATTCTATATTTAATGGAGCTCTTCTGTGTATAAAGTGACGAAGGAGGGCAAAAAGCATCGAGCAATGCACTTAGCTGTTCTATGTGTCGTCTGAGGCATGCGTTAGATTACAAGCTTTTTCAAGTGCAACGTTAATAACTATGGTTTTGGGAAACAGCTCGGAGATTTAAAAATGCTCCTACGAAGATTCTAATGATAAACTTAACCTTTTTAGAAACCGGGCCCTGAACAGTTAGAATGTGTTTGCGTTCTAGAAATTGTCAGGGAGGTACTCAGATCAAGACTCATTGCGGTGAAGAAACGAATATCCGTGGGCGTGTCGCAGGGTTTGGCCGAAGCAAGGAGTTTGAGTAGCCAGGCAACCGATTGAACCCCTGGATTGAGAAGATCACTTTTGTCAAGTTGGTTGACCATCGTTGGTCACCGCCTTTCAAAGTGTGTTGTATTATGGGGATAGAAATTGTCTGACTAGCGCCATCATGGCGACTGATTGAAATTTACAGAAATCATGTGATCAAAGGTCATGGAGTTTCGACTGCAGTCGACTCCAATTTTCTGCAGTTCCTCCTCACCAGCTGCAACTTGCAGCTATCGCCTGCATTGTGGGAGGCTCTATTGTCAACCAATCATGATGGTGTTTTTGTTTGACCCACACAAACGTGACCAAAGACGTGACTGAAACAGGAACCAACTTTATGTAGGATATACAGTGGATAGCCTATGTCCAAATGAATGTGATATTTGAGGCTCTCAGTAATTGATTGTAAAATTAACAAACAGGATTTCAATTTGTGAGTGTATGATATGGGGCAGGAAGCCATATTTATTTCAACATTATAAAGACAAACTTTTATAAACAATGGCAACACTATCATGTTGATCTGAGCCTTGCTGTTGGAAAACTATATGTAACATTTGTGTCCAACTTTCAGCAGTCGCAGATGCGCCTCCCCTGACTTCACTCCTCGACTTTCGTCTACAGTCGGTTGCTTTCGCCTTACCACTCAAACGCGCCCATCACCTTTAGGTCCTAGGAGGCTCGAGTTCCCTTGCTCATGCAGGGCGATGCAACAACCAGTGGGCAAATTCCTGTGGGTTCACGCTGAGTTCATTGCAGATAAAAGTGTCCCAGTTGTCCACAAAGTCAGCTGGAGTTACCGGGCTCGTTTGAGTGGTAAGGCTGAAGAAATCGACTGTAGCTGAAGCCAAGGAGTGTAGTCAGGGGAGGTGCATCTGCGACAGCCGAAAGTTGGATACTAATGTGGTTTTACAATGGCAGGACTCAGATCAACATGGCAGTGTTGTCATTGTTTATAAAGGTTGTCCTTAATTCTGTCGAAATAAGCATTAACATTTTAGTCAACTCTTGTCCAGAGTGACTTACAGGAGCAATTAGTGTGAAATGCCTTGCACAACAGATTTTTCACCTAGTCGGCTCAGGGATTCAAACCAGCAAACTTTCAGTTGATGGCCCAGCGCTTTAAAACGCTAGGCTACATGCCTCCAACCCCCATATCACACACTCACAAACTGAAGTCAAATGTGTGTACATTGTACATCAATTAGTGAGAGCGAGTCTAAAATATCACATTCATTTGTATATATCCACTGTATACATGAATGGCGGCAAAGTTGGTTCCTGTTTCAGTCATGTCTTTGTTCACGTTTGTGTAGGGCAAACAAATACACCCTAATTATTGGTTGACAATAGAACCACCCACAAGTTGGGTGAAGAGCAAATGCAGACTCTTAGTCGACTGCAGTCAAAACGTCATGACATTTGATCACATGATTTATGTAATGTTCATGCAGTCGATATGCAGGGGGGGTGCAACTCAATATTAGGAAGGTGTTCCTAATGTCTGGTATAATCAGTGTATATGAGCGCAGGAAAATAGATCATAGAAAAGAAAAAGACATGTTTATAACTGATCATTGATAATCGATCACATGGTGCAAGAATGAATGCAATTAATTGATTATTGAATGTTTTGATGGACAGAGCTTTGTAGAACCAAAACATACACAGACTCTGCTCAACAAACTCTAACTCCGTTTGGGGTGCTGCCTGGGTGCTGCACTTCGCGAACGGTATTGTCACCCTCAAGGCAATCAAGTAATGCATTCCGCCAAGATCACGTTCACAATCTTGTCTAGTTGTAGCCACAACTAGACCTTGTTTCAAATGTATGAAGAAATATTCTTGTTTATATGCTTAGCAATCAACAAATGTACATTGTTTAAAGCACACTTTTACGTGTCTCATTCACAAATGATAGCTCCAATAAGCCCTTTTATGGTGAACGACATGTGAACGAGAAGCTTGTAGAATCATGACTCTTTTGAGTTCTATATCGTGGAGCTCCGCCCCATAGGGGAGCTCTGCTCCTATTGGTTTACCCACTGCCCTAAGGCAGCATCAGCCTGAGACAAAATATGCACACACCTGCAGCCAATAGGAGTACAGGTGTCCCTATAAGAGGGGATGCCTCCCCTCAATCAGCCTCCCTTTATCTTCAGCGACTGGACTAGACTGAAGAAGCCAAGAAGAGACGAAGAGAAGAAGAGAAGACTCAGGACGAGAACGCCGTCGAAATTCCAGTCATCGACGTCGTCCTAAAAGGAGATTTTCCACCCCCAAAAGCTCTTTTCAGAGCTCAATGCAGATGCTCCTCCATGGCGGCCGGCGACTCCCACGACTTATGTTTCGTGTGTCTAGGGTCCCAGCATGCCAAAGAGGGCGTCTGCAGTCCCCCTAACTGCGCCTCCTGCGCCCTCCTTTCTACAAAGGAGAGGAAGCAGCGTTGGGCGTTTTTTAGGGAGGATATCCTCCTAGAGGACGTGCTGTCGATACTAGCCTCTGCTTCAGAGGCATCATCCGACGGCGCAGACTCAGGGGATGATGGGGACTATGAGGAGGAGGCTGACATTCCAATGGAACAGTCAGACCCCGTCCCTCATACATTCAAGCCCCCCTTTCCTTTGGTTAGAGAGAGGGCTTGTAGTTCCTATGGTGATGACGACACGGGCTCTGAGAAGTCAGAAGCCCTGTCCTTCACCACAGCGTCTCTGAGAACGGACTTTCCGGGTCTCATTGAGAGAGCTGCTAGACGGCTGGAAATACCGCTGCCCCCTATTCCCTCCGCACCGGAGGTTGACTTAATGGAGGGCGGCCCCTATTCCAGGCCAAGAAGAGCGGCAGAGCCTTTAGCTCCTGCCATGCCTTCATTGGCAAAATACGTCGAGGGCTCATGGGAGGCACCTTTAGCGGCACGTTCGCCGGCTAAAACGTACCTCCCATTCACTAGAGTGGAGGGAAGGTTCCAGGGCCAAGCTAAGGGAATCCCCAGGTTAGAGAGCGCCATGGCGGCGTATCTCGTACCGGGTTCGAGTCCCTGGCCCTCTTCCAAGAAAGCCACGTTGCCATCTCAGAAGGACCGTCTCACAGCACAGCTGTTAGAGAAGTCCTTCAATTTGGGAGCCCAAGCTGTAGCAGCAGCTAACAACATTGCCCTCTTGGCAGCCGCTCTGTCCCGTTTAACCACGGGTAAGACAGAGCTGGAGCCAGAGGAGGTGGAGGAGGCGTCTAGAATTTCTGGCGCCATCCTACACCTAACACAGGCATCGGCCGTCTGCTCGGGGAGGTCCATGGCCACCTCGGTGGTCGCGGAGTGACACCTCTGGTTGTCACTGACAACCATGAAGGAAGCAGACAGAACGTCCCTGTTGAACGCCCCCCTCTCTGACGACGGGCTCTTTGGAGTCGCCGTCAAAGAGGCGACTGAGAGGTTTTCCAAACTGGACGATGAAAAGAAGCAGCTGGCCAGACACCTGCCACTGGCAGGGAGGTTAGGCCCTGCACCGTCTGGTAAACCATCCACTTCCGCCCCCCAGAGTAGACAAGGATCTACAGCGAGGCGGCGTATCCGGCGCCAGTCGGCGGCCACAGGAGGCAGGAGAGCGGGCCCAGCCCCCCCAGCAGCCACGGTGGCCCCATTGCAGCCGGCGAGGGAGGTGGTGAGAGCGCCGACCTGGGCCCCTAAGGGAGGCCACAAGAGGAGGCGCACATGAAGGGATGCGGGGGAGCGAATGGAGGACACGCCATCCTTGAACGTGACCACTGTTCCCCCCCACCCTTCGGTTGAAGGGATGGGTGATGATGTAAATGCTTTTGTTGATGTGTTTAATAAAGAGTTGGCTCCACCTGACTTTGTCAAAAAAGAGCCCCTTTTCCATAATACGTCCGAGAGCGTTCAAATCTCACCCTCTCTCCCTTACCACTCTAAGCGCCGTTCAGCCCACCAAGGGTGCGTTGCTGAACAGGCATTCAGAGTAGGTTCACATAACACTTCAGGTATAAGAAGTGCTTCACATAGCAGACGGCAGTCTCTGTCAGACTCTGACATGATGACGCAGTCGCTATTTGGGGATGGCGCACTATCACAGACTAAGGTCTCTGTTAGTACGACCCAGACCCATGCTGCGTTCAAGGAGGGCCCGATTACCACGGTCACGAAGGTGCCCAGTGTATCGGCGCCCCACTTTCTGAACGCGCCAAGGCTCACCACACTGAGTGTAGTTCAGCCCACCAGAGGTGCAGAGCTGAACGCACACAGGAGGTGAAAGGAGGAAAAATACCTAGACGCCATCTTGGTTTATCTCAAAGAGACCTCACATTACAGACTCCAAGGAGTACTGTAGTGAGTGCCTCTCATAGCAGGCTGCAGTCTCAGTCAGGAGACATGATGACGCAGCCGCTATTTGGGGATGGTGCACTATCGCAGACTAAGGTCTCGGTTAGTGCGATTCAGACCCATGCTGCGTTCACGGAGGGCCCGATTACCACGGTCACGAAGGTGCCCAGTGTATCGGCGCCCCCACTTTCCTTTGAACGCGCTAATACTCACCACACTGAGCGTGACTCAACCCACCAGAGGTGCAGAGTTGAACACACACAGAAGGTGAAGGGTAAGACGGTATCAAGGCGCCGCCTTGTGTTACCTCATAGAGACCTCATATTACAGACTTCGAGGAGTATTGTAGTGAGTGGCTCTAATAGCGGATTGCAGTCACCTACGATGACGCAATCGCTTGCTGGGGATGGTGCCCTGTCGCAGGCTGTGGCCTCGGTCAGTGCAATTCAGACCCGCGCTGCGTTCACGGAGGGCAGGAATACGATGGTTACGGGTTTAACTGACGTTTCTTCCCCCCCTTTTGGTTCAGAACGCACTAATGTTTCCTCTCCCTTTCTTGGGAGGCCCGCCTTGGGCTGTTCCACCACCTCAGTGTTGGGGAACAGCGGCGGCAAGGGCCATAGAGGAATACAGGTCCTTCCTACTGAATGTACCACAGCTTTGCGCTCGGCCGCTTTCTCTGTATTGCTGGCAGTGGCAGCGAAGCTGCACCCTCTCACGCTGGCTACAACAGACGTTGCAGAAGGGTTATGCTCTCCAATTCCATCGGACTCCACCCCCATTCAGGGGAGTGGTGGAGACGGTGATGAAAACGCCCGAAAAAGTGGCCGCTCTGGTTTCAGAGATTACGGAACTTTTGGCAAAGGAGGCGGTCACAGTGGTTCCCCAGGAGCAAAGGAACAAGGGGCTATATTCGCCCTACTTCCTAGTGCCAAAAAAGACGGGGGGAATGAGGCCAATATTGGATTTACGCATTCTCAACGAGCGTAACCAAACGGCCCTTTCGAATGCTAACGACAAAACGTCTGCTGGAATGTGTCCAGAAAGGAGACTTTTGTACGAGCATAGACCTAAAGGACGCGTACTTTCATGTGCCGGTACAGCCGCGTCACAGGAGGTTTCTGCGATTCGCCTTTCAAGGGGTGGCGTACGAATACACGAGGATGCCATTCGGGTACGCCCTGGCACCTCGCACGTTTTCCAAGTGTGTGGAGGCGGCATTGGAACCGTTGCGTCGTCAGGGAATACGGCTACTAGCCTACCTAGACGACCTACTGGTTCTCGCCCCGTCAGCAGAGCTGGCGATCACTCACACAACACAGACAGTGATTCATCTCACACGTCTGGGGTTCACTGTGAATTGGAAAAAGAGCACGCCCTGGCCCAGTCATCAGATTGTCTACCTGGGGATACAGCTAGACACTGTAATGATGAGGGCTCGAATTTCGGACCCCCGAAGGGTAGCCTTGTTGCTAGCCCTGAGGAAGTGTCGTCAGAATCACACGGTGACGGCGCTGTCGATCATGTCACTCTTGGGTCTCATGTCGTCAGCCTACTCTGTGGTTCCGCTGGGACTCCTGCACATGCGCAGGATGCAGCGATGGTTCGCCCAACTGAGACTAGACCCGTTGCGTCAACGTCATCGGTTGGTGGTGGTTCCCCTCTCGCTCAGCGCAGATCTGAACTATTGGAGAAACCCGCGCGTTCTCACGCACGGAGTCCCGATAGGCAAAGTGTTCTCTTACATCCCAGTGTTCACAGATGCGTCTCTGACGGGATGGGGAGGGACATGTCAGACCCAAGCGATAGGAGGTGTGTGGCCTCCTTCGAGTCGCCACATCAACCTCTTGGAGTTGGAAACGGTTCGACTGGTTTTGACCCACTTCGCGTCTACCCTTCGGGGTCGCGATGTGCTGGTCTGGTCAGACAACCGGACCACAGTAGCCCACATAAATCGCCAGGGAGGAGTCAGGTCTCCTGCTCTCCATCGGGCGGCAGAGGAATTGTGGCTGTGGGCTCACGAGCACCTTCGCTCATTGAGAGCAGCACACATTCCGGGCTACTTGAATGTAGGAGCAGACCTCATGTCAAGAGGGGGTCCTCGAGACGACGAGTGGTGTCTGCATCCGGACATTGTTCTCCAAATTTGGGAACAGTTCGGGAGAGCCGAGGTGGATCTATTCGCGTCACGTGTGAACGCGCAATGTCCCCTATGGTTCTCTCTAAGGGAACAGGAAGAACCGCCACTAGGAAGAGAAGCCTTTGCGCATCACCCGTGGCCGAGAGTTCTTCTGTATGCATTCCCTCCGCTGTCCTGCATTCTCCCACTGTTAGCCAGGGTGAGATCAGGAGGGCTGTCAGTGATACTGGTAGCCCCCAATCGCCCAGGGGCTCCTTGGTTTGCGGAGATGAGTCAGATGTTGATTGCGCCACCTTGGCCAATTCCACATCGACGGGACGCGTTGTCTCAGGCGGGGGGCACGATAGGGCGGTTGCCCATAATCGGCCAACCACTGAAGGCCTGGCTGCTGAGAGGGACAGGCTAGAGCGCCGTGGGTTATCTGATGCGGTGATCAGGACCATACAGGGTTCACGTGCCAGTTCCACTTCTAAGATGTACGCCAGTAGATGGAACGTGTTTTCACAATGGTGTGTCACACAAGGTGTAGACCCCATGAGCTGTCAGGTTGAGAGTATTCTCTCTTCCCTACAGCTTATGTTTGACAAGCAGCGATCGCCCGCCACCATTAAGGTGTTTGCAGCGGCGATTTCAGCTTGTCATGAGGGGTTTGGCAGAGACAATGTCTTTAGCCACCCTCTAGTGAAACGTTTCCTATTAGGAACGTGGCGGCTTAGGCCAACACCTAGAGCCACGCTTCCTCAGTGGGATTTGGCTTTGGTACTCGAAGCGCTATGTAAGTCGCCGTTCGAGCCATTGAATCAAATACCCCTCAAGATGCTGTCTTTGAAGACAGCGCTGTTGCTCGCTTTGACTACGGCTAAGCGTGTTAGTGATTTGTGTGCTCTTTCGGCGAGACCCGACTGCCTGGCCATTAATGGCGATCTGAGCAGAGCGGTGTTACGTCCTAACCCGGCATTTGTGCCGAAGGTTATTAGGAGTTCATATAGATCACAGACCGTGGAGCTGTGGGCTTTTTCTCCTCCTCCTCATAGAGAGAGGAGTGAAGAAAGGCTCCATCGCCTGTGCCCAGTACGCGCCTTGGCGTGTTACGTTGAGCGCACAGCAGCGATTAGGTCATCGCCACAGCTGTTTGTGTGTCATGGTGCGGCTGCACTAGGTAGACCACTTTCGAAACAGCGTCTGTCTCATTGGCTCTGTGAGAGCATTGAGACATCTTATGAGGCAGCAGGGCGACAGTTGCCTCAGGGTATCAGAGCTCACTCCACTCGTGGAGTAGCAGCTTCTACTGCCCTTTTCAGAGGAACAGGGGTAGAGGATATATGTAGAGCGGCGTCATGGTCAACACCGTCTCCATTTATCCGTTTCTATCTCTTGGATATGTCTTCTAACTCTTTGGCTCAGTCTGTACTCAGCGTGGCTGAAGGGAGACTTTGAGCTAGGAGGAGAGGAATGCAGGACTGTGGAGACAGGGTCTCTATCAGGTCCGCTTCCGATAGAAGGACATATTTTTGGCATGACTCCTGACTGACAGGTTCAGTACAGTAGAGGTCATGTATTGATCTGCCCACCAGTGTTTCACTGGAGTGAGGCGGGATGATGAGGGATAATAGTAGTAACCGGGGTTACGATACTGTTAGACCGGTCATGACAATTGGACGGAATGTGATGTCATCTATCTGCTTGTTCAGATTAGTATGAATCATGTTCTGGGATCTGCCCACTAATCTCTGGGGTCCATTGATTGAGTAAGGCGGCCTACCGTGTACACAATGTAGAGTGACACTTTGTGTCATTCCATTAGTGGTCGGTAGTATTGTAACAGGATACTGAGGTACCATCTATCTGCTAGTTCAGATTAGTATGGCCTGTATTCTGGTGATCTGCCCACTAGTCATTGGTGTTCCCATTGGACTAGGTGGGGCGGGTCTTTAACCGATGACGTGGTATATTGTGACGCCTGTATGGGTACAGTGGTTACAGTACTGCGGGAATTGGTTGCAGCCATTGCTAGGCCTGACCTTTTCATTTTGATGGGAAGTGTTGGGCTCGGCAGGGAGTACATTTTGGAGCGCTACGCTCCGCCTTAAACCAATAGGAGCAGAGCTCCCCTATGGGGCGGAGCTCCACGATATAGAACGATTAGTTACCGGAGTGTAACTCCAGTTCTATGAGTGGAGCGGAGCCCCATAGGACTTAAGGCCCTGCCGACCCTCTCTAGTCTCGCTGAAGATAAATATCTCAGGAGGCTGATTGAGGGGAGGCATCCCCTCTTATAGGGACACCTGTACTCCTATTGGCTGCAGGTGTGTGTATAATTTTGTCTCAGGCTGATGCTGCCTTAGGGCAGTGGGTAAACCAATAGGAGCAGAGCTCCCCTATGGGGCTCCGCTCCACTCATAGAACTGGAGTTACACTCCGGTAACTAATCGTTTTCAGTTCATCGTTCGCCGATAGGGGGGTCCTGCGTGCTCTGGGCATTACTGACACAAATGAACAAAATAGGTTGAAAGATTTGTTCTTTTGACAGAACGAGTCGAAAAGACCTGAGTCAGTAAAAAGAGCCAAACTTCCCATCACTACTTTCAAATTTGTTGCATTATGAGGATAAAAAATTCAGACTTGACCCTACATGTCGACTGTATGAACTTTACAAAAACCATGTGGTCATAGGTCATGCAGTTTTTGGTGAAGTGGCCTTCAAGTTCTTGCAGTTGCCTCTCATCAACTGCACCATGCAGCCATCACCTGGCTAGATGCTATGAAAGTCCTCCATACTTCCTGGATCATGTTCCATACTGTTTTTCAATGGGATTCAAGATTATATAATCAAATTAATTAAAACGCGGTTATTTAAGATATATGTAAAATTATATTCGTATTCGTGGATTAATTTACTTCCACCCAATGCTTTTTATAAAGGTTTTTGATTACGAAAAAGAAAGCACGATCGAAAACGTTCATGAAAGGCATCAGGTACAAGTAAATTAATCCACGAATGCAAATACAATTTTACATATCTTAAATGACCACGTTTTCATGAATTTGATTATATAATCTTGAATCGCATTCAAAAACAGTATGGAATATGCTCCAGGAAGTAGGAGGGACTTTCATAGCGTAGTGGGAGGCACTATTTGTCAACAAATTATTAGGGAGTTTTTGGTTGACCCATGCGAACGAGACCAAAGACGTGACTGAAACAGGAACCAACTTTGCTACGATTCTAAAGCTACAGGGTATACAAATGAAAGTGATATTTGAGACCTCTCTCTCTAACCAATTAATTGTACACATTATGTTTCAGTTTGATAGTGTGTGATATGTGGGTAGAGAAAAGTTTTGAGAATGAAAAATGTTTATAAACAATAGCAGTTAATTTGACACTGCCATGTTGATCTGAGCCTTGCTGTTGGAAAACCACTGCAGTGTCTGACTTCGGCTGTTGCAGATGCACCTCCCCCGCCTTCACTCGTTGACTTTCACCTAGTGTGCTTGTTCTGATTAATTATGTTTCTGAAGAACAGAAGAAAATGCATGAATTGGGAATTCCGAAGTAACATGCTTTGAACTTTGGTGTAGGGCGCCTGTTAAAGGAATCATCTCTGGGGTCTATGGAAGAAGAGGTTGAATACCTCAAGAAGAGAATCCAATGTGTGGTTGGTGTCCGTCGCCTGACCCGCATGGTGAATGGAGAAAACGAAGAAAGTCTATCGGTTCTATTGTTTTTTGATAAAGAGCACTTCCTTACACATGTGATGCTAGGTTACTGGGAAGAATGGCGCCGGAAGAGATGGCTGCCGTTTTACGGGCTCCTAACCAATTGTGCTATTTTGTGTGTTTTTACACGTTGTTTGTAACTTATTTTGTACATAACGTTTCTGCCACCGTCTTTTATGACCGAAATGAGCTTCTGGATATCAGAACAGCGATTACTCACCTCGAACTGAACTAAGATTTTGTCTTTAACGAGTCAGATGCAAAGGATTTACTCCAGATACCTGACCAGGCCCAAATCCCCGTCATTCGCATGAAGAGATGACGCCAATACAGGGACGCAGGTCCGGGTGCCTTGTGAGAATTCGTCGGCGAGTGGGTAACCCGCCTCTACCATCCGTCCTATTGGCCAACGTGCAATCATTGGAGAATAAACTGGATGAGCTCCGTTCAAGACAATCCTACCAACGGGACATTAAAAACTGTAATATCTTATGTTTCACCGAATCGTGGCTGAACTACGACATGGATAATATACAGTTGGCTGGTTTTTCCGTGCATCGGCAAGACAGAAAAGCTGGCTCCGGTAAGACAAGGGGTGGCGGTCTGTGTCTATTTGTCAATAACAGCTGGTGCGCGAAATCAAATATTAAGGAAGTCTCAAGGTTTTGCTCGCCTGATGTAGAGTATCTCATGATAAACTGTAGACCACACTATTTACCAAGAAAGTTTTCATCTATATTTTTCGTAGCTGTCTTTTTACCACCACAAACCGATGCTGGCACTAAGACCACACTCAACGAGCTGTATAAAGCCATAAGCAAACAAGAAAATGCTCATCCAGAGGCGGCCGGGGACTTAAATGCAGTGAAACTTAAATCCGTTTTACCTAATTTCTACCAGCATGTTACATGTGCAACAAGAGGGAAAAAAACTCTAGACTACTTTTACTCCACACACAGAGACGCGTACAAAGCTCTCCCTCGCCCTCCATTTGGCAAATCTGACCATAATTATATCCTCCTGATTCCTGCTTACAAGCAAAAACTAAAGCAGGAAGTACAGTGACTCGCTCAATACGGAAGTGGTCAGATGACGCAGATGCTGAGCTACAGGACTGTTTTGCTAGCACAAACTGGAATATATTCCGGGATTCATCCGATGGCATTGAGGAGTATACCACATCAGTCATCGGCTTCATCAATAAGTGCATCGATGACGTTGTCCCCACAGAGGGACAAGCTAAAGGGTAGAGCTGCCGCTTTCAAGGAGCGGGACTCTAAACTGGACGTCTAAAAGAAATCCTGCTATGCCCTCAGACGAACCATCAAACAGGCAAATCGTAAATACAGGACTAAGATTGAATCCTACTACACAGGCTTCGACGCTCGTCGGATGTGGCAGGGCTTGCAAACTATTACGGACGACAAAGAGAAGCCCAGCCACGAGCTGCCCAGTGACACAAGCCTACCAGACTAGCTAAATGACTTCTATGCTCGCTTCGAGGCAAGCAACACTGAAGCATGCATGAGAGCACCAGCTGTTCAGGACGACTGTGTGATCACGCTCGCCGTAGCCGATGTGAGTAAGACCTTTAAACAGGTCAACATTCACAAGGCTGCAGGGCCAGACGGATTACCAGGACGTGTACTCCGAGCATGCGCGGACCAACGGGCAAGTGTCTTCACTGACATTTTCAACCTGTCCCTGGCCGAGTCTGTAATACTTACATTTCAAGCAGACCACCATAGTCCATGTGCCCAAGAACACTAAGGTAACCTGCCTAAATGACTACCGACCCGTAGCACTCACATCTGTAGCCATGAAGTGCTTTGAAAGGCTGGTCATGGCTCACATCAACACCATCATCCCAGAAACCCTAGACCCACTCCAATTCGCATACCGCCCCAACAGATCCACAGATGACGCAATCTCTATTGCACTCAACACTGCCCTTTCCCACCTGGACAAAAGGAACAGCTACGTGAGAATGCTGTTCATTGACTACAGCTCAGCGTTCAACACCATAGTGCCCTCAAAGCTCATCACTAAGCTAAGGACCCTGGGACTAAACACCTCCCTCTGCAACTGGATCCTGGAATTCCTGACGGGCCACCCCCAGGTGGTAAGGATAGGCAACAACACATCTGCCACGCTGATCCTCAACACGGGGGTCCCTCAGGGGTGTGTGCTTAGTCCCCTTCTGTACTCCCTGTTCACCTATGACTGTGTGGCCAAGCACGACTCCAACACCATCAATACATTTGCAGGCGACACAACGGTGGTAGGCCTGATCCCCGACAACGATGAGAGCCTATAGGGAGGAGGTCAGAGACCTGGAAGTGTGGTGCCAGGACAACAACCTCTCCGTCAACGTGATCAAGACAAAGGAGATGATCGTGGACTGCAGGAAAAGGAGGGCCAAGCACGCCCCCATTCTCATTGACGGGGCTGTAGTGGAGCAGGTTGAGAGCTTCAAGTTCCTTGGTGTCCACATCACCAACAAACTATCATGGTCCAAACACACCAAGACAGTTGTGAAGAGGGCACACAACGCCTATTCCCCCTCAGGAGACTGCAAATATTTGGCATGGGTCCTCAGATCCTCAAAAAGTTATACAGCTGCACCATTGAGAGCATCCTGACTGGTTGCATCACTGCCTGGTATGGCAACTGCTCGGCCTCCGACCACAAGGCGCTACAGAGGGTAGTGCGTATGGCCCAGTACATCACTGGGGCCAAGCTTCCTGCCATCCAGGACCTCTATACTAGGCGGTGTCAGAGAAAGGCCCTAAAAATGGCCAAAGACTCCCTAGTCATAGACTGTTCTCTCTGCTACTTCACGGCAAGTGGTACCAGAGCGCCAAGTCTAGGTCCAATAGGCTTGTTAACAGCTTCTACCCCCAAGCCATAAGACTGCATAACAGCTGATCAAATGGCTACCCGGACTATTTGCATTTTTACGCTGCTGCTACTCGCTGTTTATTATCTATTATACATGCATAGTCACTTTACCCCTACTTACATGTATATATTACCTCAATTACCTCAACTAACCTGTACCCCCGAACATTTACTCGGTACCGGTACCCCCTATATATAGCCTCGTTATTGTTATTTTATTGTTGCTCTTTAATTTTTTACTTTAGTTTATTTAGTAAATATTTTTCTTAACTCTTATTTTTCTTAAAACTGCATTGTTTGTTAAGGGCTTGTAAGTAAGCATTTCACGGTAAGGTCTACACCTGTTGTATTCGGCGCATGTGACAAATACACATTTATTTGATTTGATTTATGTAAGGCAGGGTTTCCCAAACTCGGTCCTGGGGGGTAAACGTTTTGGTTTTTGCCCTAGCACTACACAGCTGATTCAAATGATCAAAGGGTGATGATGAGTTGGTTATTTACCAGTCGGCACCATGCGAAAAGCTGGCTATTTGGTGGCGCAAGTATTTAGGTATTTATTGGGATCACCAACTTTACAAAATTCAAACTTGCAATGCTTTTCTTTCATTATTTGTTTTTTTATGTATGAATACGATGGCACACTGTTCATTGTTGGCATTTCCTGCCTAAGTTTGCCCACTTTGTCAATGAAGTAATCATTAAAATAATTGGCAACATCAAATGGTTTTGTGATGAATAAGCCATCTGATTCGATGAAAGATGGAGTTGAATTTCATTTAAAGTACTCCAAAGTTTTTTTCCATCATTCTTTATATCATTGATCTTGGCTTCATAATACAGTTTCTTATTCTTTTTGTTGAGTTTAGTCACATAATTTCTCAATTTACAGTAAGTCAACCAGTCAGATGTGCAGCCACTCCTTTTGCCCAATCTCTTTCAACCATACAGTTTTTCAATTCCTCATCAATCCATGGAGCCTTAACAGTTCTAACAGCCAGGTTCCTAACAGGTGCATGTTTATCAATAATTGGAAGAAGCCATTTCATAAATTCATCAAGTGCAGCGTCTGGATGCTCCTTATTAATCACATGAGACCAACAAATATTTTTGACATCATCCACATCTTTTGTATGATCTCTTATACACTATTTTAGGCCCAGCTGTTGGAACTTTGGCTTTCCTGGATATAGCCACTATATTGTGATCACTGCATCCAGTGGGTACGGATACAGCTTTAGAACAAAGTTCTACAGTATTAGTAAAAATGTGATCAATACATGTGGATGATCTTGTTCCTGTAGTGTTTGTAAACACCCTGGTAGGTTGATTAATAACCTGAACCAGATTACAGGCACTGGTTACAGTAAGAAAGTGGGGACACTTCAGGCTCAGGTTTAAGTTTCACACATCCCCCATGTGTTACATATGCAGTACAAGCATTTGTCCCCAAACCACTACAATGCAGAAAGGTTTTGCCCATGTTGCAAATGTTTGAAGATAGGTACATTGAAGATAGGCGTATAGAAGGTTGGTGTTGCAACTGGTGGGGATCATGAACCTGAATTCCTGGAGTATCCTTAATGGTGAAGGAGATGGAGGTGGCAAAAGTCAGGGCGGTACATCGGATCTCCTATGCCAGGGATTGGCAGCTCAAGTCCTCGAGGGCCTGATTGGTTGATTATTTTGCCTCAATAATCAACTAATCATGATCTTCAGTTTAGAATGCAATTAGTTATTTTTTCAGCTGTGTTTGCTAGGGATGGGCGGGAAAGTGTGACACCACTCAGGCCCCAGAGGACTGGAGTTGCCCATCCCTGTCCTATGCTGAGGCGATTCAAATAATTGCGAGAACAAGTGACGCTGTAGTAGAAGATATGGTAGTGGAAGCGCCACAGCCCATTGAGAATGTGTGTTGCCAGTCAAGAGAACCAGATCTGATGTGTCTTAAAAAGGTGGATTTTGTGGCGTTTATTGCCACAGTTATAAACTGTACGGCACAAGTGACAAAGAAATGAAGGAAACTGGACATAATTGTGGCTGCGGCACAAAGGTTTCTGGGCTTGCAAGAGTTCACAGCGAAATACCTACAAGGGGTACTGGCATCGGAGTAGGGATAGGATTTGGGTTGTTTTTTTTACAGAAGAAATTTGAGTTTTTGTTTTGTTTTTGGTAGTCTTTATACACATTTGTCCCCCTCAAAATGTCCCCGTTATTGGTATCTTTTTGTTTTCATCCCACACAGTAGGTGGCGGCAATACACTTTTTTTTTAATGTAGCCTGCCAATAAAGCTCAAAGAAGAAGAAGTTGTCCCAGGTGAGGGCAAGGGGCAAGGCTTCGGGTCTGGAAGCATGCTTTCGACTGCACTTAGTCTTGCTTCGGTACTGCAGTTTAACTGATGTAGGGCCTAGAAAGATTCTTCCCATAGACGGCCACATAAAGAAGTCAGATTTGAAAACTCCTAATAAGACACTTTGGTCATCCCCTTTATGCCTAAAACATCCATTGAATTATTCACATAATTGTTGCTGTGGCCGATTTGTTTTTTTTCAACACTCACAGATATTAACAATTTAGATTCAGCCAATGTCTGCCATGTTTTTGGATGTCGTGATGATGTCATTGCTGCTCGGGCTTATTCTCGCGCTGCTCTGAGTGCTAGTGCGCAGGCGGAGTAGTCCAGTAAAACCGGAACTAGCAAGATGGCAGCAACCATGAATCGGAGTTTGCAACCATAAGTAGATTATGTTGAACGCAACGGTCAGCCATCTTGGATGCTGTATCCAGTTTTTTTATAGCTCAGTGGGTGAGGCAGGCATGGGAGGGAAGGACAACTGCGACTGCGCAATGACCCGTCTGAGCAAGGGAACACAGTGTGTTTGGAGCACTGAAACAACACTTAAGTGACTGCTAACCTGTGAGATGCAGAGATTCCTTTTTCACTCCTTTTTTTGTTCTACAGATCTATCACTCATAAGTGATGATGAACCCATAATGATTTCACCAGTCCCAATAAGATAAGGATAACTGTTTGTTAAATGGAAGAAAGAAAAAATTGTTATCCTCAAATCACCTTGTTTAACCTTCAGCCTCTAAAAATAGACCTGACATCCGACCTTAAAACTTGCTCTATTTTCCACACATGTTTACGTCAAATGTGAACTGTAAGGTAACTGGACACACATGATAGCCATGTACTTGCCATGCCATTTTTAGAGAGGGTGGTCTGATCAGTGAGTTGGATGGGGACAACTTATATGTGTTCTGTTCTGCATGGTGACATAGAATGTACTTATTGACCAATAGGAGGTCAGTATGGCCTCATCATATGTAGGTAATGGTTCTCTGGGTTCATGTCGTGTGGGCTGCACATGGGAATATAACCATAGACTTTTACTGCGGTCAGCTGTAATCTGAAGAACCTTGTCAGTCATTCAATTAATGTCTTTCAAAATGAAATAACTACCTTTTTAATTTAGTATTTTCAGTGCCAATTTCAGACATAGCTGGTGGTTTTCCATTAGGACTCTGGCCTCAATAGTTCAATAGTTGTGTAATTCAGACCCATAATGTATGAAAGTGAAAAGTGTCTCTATTCTTAAATATATGCAGCTCTTTGTCCCCTAAACATGCCACCTCCGTCCTTACCTTACACTGGTCCAGTCAGGTAGGTTTTTAGCTGGCACTATTCGATGAGCCTGTAATTTATCAGCAGGCTGGTGAAGTTATGTTTTTTGCTCTGTTTATTCCGTTTTACAAACAATTCACACACAATTAGATAACACAATATTTGTGTTGAAACGTATCTATAGCAGAACAGCAACGATCAAATGCTTAAATACATTTACTTGCATATCTTAGACCACCTTTTGCTAAACTTTAAATACAGATGTTATCAGGTGAATACAAAATTCACTGTTAAGAAATTCCGTTCACAGTAATATGACACATTGTTTTCATCAGAAGAGAAATGTGTGCTTGCTAAACATATCAATAATCTCGCAGACCAGTTTCATGGGCTTAGCAGCCTCAAATGCAGATAACTTGCCTACAAATTGGCACATCGAAACAACATCCCTGTCCCAGACAGTTGGTCAAACAATTGAAGGGTACGTGATGTTGAATAGAGATCTATTATATCTGAATGTACGAATACATTTAAGATATACAATATACCACACCCCAATCCATGAAATATACTTTGACCTACTAGCACCATCACCCATGGTCACAGGACACCAGCACCCACTTACCCCAAGGCGGCTCAACTTACCCTGTCCTTATGCTCAATTTATCCCATACCCGGGGTAAGTTGTGCCAACAGACCACTTTTTTTGGACAAGCTATGTTTTGAAAACTGTTATGTTTACATGAATTCTGATTATTTCCAGTGATACACAACATCCTGAAATGTAAGTAGATATCTTTGTTAGAAAGAATACAATATTTCCCTTGACGTAGTGATGCTAAATGTAATAAAATTGATCCACTTACCCCGCTCTCCCCTACAAGCAAATTTTGGATCTGTGTTGAAATGTATCTATAGCAGAACAGCAATGATCAAATGCTTAATTACATTTACAGAACTTCTGATCATTTTCTTGCCTTAGTACCTGACTTGCATATCTTAGTCCACCTTTTGCAAAACTTTAAATATAAATGCCATCAGTGAATAGAAATTAACAGTTAAGTTCACAGAATATAACACATGGTTTTCATCAAAAGAGAAATGTGTGCAATTGTGTTCACTGTTTCCAGCAATCAGTAAATACTACTGCATAAAATTATATATCACCCCACCAGTGTCATACCATGTACAATATATGGAAAGATCTAGGAAATGGGGACTGTCTAATTGTTATGATTTCTTACAATATTGCAGAGATGCAGAGAATGAAGTTGGATTACTTCTAAGTAACTTTGGGTTACTTAGAAGTTACTCCTAAGATCATCTTTGTAATTGTGACCTTCCATTATAGAGATTTGCTTTAGTGTGGATTGAGGCCTATAGATACAGCTGTATTCCTCCATTGTATTCACCTTTCCTTATTTATATTGTGGATAGTGTTTCTGTGCACCAACGAAAAGTATACAAAACAATGAGCAAACCAGCCTTTGTATTAAATACATGGAATTGGATTGTGATGATACTGATGAATGAATCCTGCAAATAATGTGCTTATTTTTTTATTGAATTTTCTATTAGCAATAATATTTGATTTGATGTGTATGAAATTGTTAGGTGAAATATGCATAAAAGGAGAGTAATTGGTCATAATTGTACTTCCAATTTTGACCATCATGATTTAGTGACTGTAAAGGAAAATGTGTTGATCTACTGGGATTTTTAAAAGACAAACTAACTGGACTCAAGAGATAAGTATGGTTGTATTAATCTTTTGGCAGTCAACCGTGTTCATTTGATGAATCTATTTGCAATTCTGACGGTCTAATATACACTGAGTGTACATTAGGAACACCTGCTCTTTCCGTGACATAGACCGACCAGGTGAATCCAGGGGAAAGCTATGATCCCTTATTGATGGACAAATGGTTCATGAAGCGACAGTACAGAATGTCACCTTTTATTTGAGAGTATATTCATACATTTCTGTTTTACCGTTTAGAAATTAAGGCACTTTATGTATATAGTGCACCTATTTGAAGGTGTCATAAGTATTTGGACAAATTCACCTATATTGTATTACATTTTGTCAACGTGTAGAATTTGGTCCCATATTCCAAGCACACAATGACTACATCAAGCTTGTGACTGTACACACTTGTTGGATGCATTTGCAGTTTGTTTTGGTTGTGTTTCGGATTATGTTGTGCCCAATAGAAATGAATGGTAAATAAAACAAAACAAACTGCAAATGCATCCAACAAGTTTGTAGGTGTCATAAGTATTTGGACAAATTCACTTATATTGTATTACATTTTGTCAACGTGTAGTATTTGGTCCCATATTCCAAGCACACAATGACTACATCAAGCTTGTGACTGTACACACTTGTTGGATGCATTTGCAGTTTGTTTTGGTTGTGTTTCGGATTATGTTGTGCCCAATAGAAATGAATGGTAAATAAAACAAAACAAACTGCAAATGCATCCAACAAGTTTGTAGAGTCACAACAAGCTTGATGTAGTCATTGCGTGCTAGGAATATGGGACCAAATACTAAACTTTTGAAATACACTATAAGTGAATTTGTCCAAATACTTATGACACCTTCAAATGGGGGGACTAGATACATAAAGTGCTTTCATTTTTAAACAGTAAAATGGATATGTATGAAAATACCCTCAAATAAAAGATGACATTCTGTACTGTCGCTTCATATAAAATTTGATCTTAAATCCAAAATTAAACGTTTTAGCTTCACTGTCCAAATAAATACTTAGGGGAGTGTACAGTGCCTTCGGGAAAGTATTCAGACCCCTTGACTCTTTCCACATTTTGTTATGTTACAGCCTTATTCTAAAATTGATTAAATAAATAAAATCCTCATCAATCTACAGATAATACCCCATAATGACAAAGCGAAAATACCTATTTACATACAGTAAGTATTCAGACCCTTTGCTATTTAGCTCAGGTGCATCCGGTTTCCATTGATCATCCTTGAGATGTTTCTACAACTTGATTGGGGTCCACCTGTGGTATAAAAAGTTTTGGGACACTGTAAAGTCCATGGAGAATAAGAGCACTTCCTCCCAGTTGCCCACTGCACTGAGGCTAGGAAACACTATCACCACCGATAAATCTACAATAATCGAGAATTTCAACAAGCATTTTGCTACAGCTGGCCATGCTTTCCATCTGGCTACCACTACCCCGGCCACCAACTCTGCACCCTCCGCTGAAACTTGCCCATGCCCCCCCCGCTTCTCCTTCACACAAATTCAGACAGCTGACGTTTTGAAAGAGCTGCAAAATCTGGACCCCTACAAATCAGCTGGGCTAGACAATCTGGACCCTTTCTTTCTAAAACTAGCCGCCAAATTGTCGCAACCCCTATTACTAGTCTGTTCAACCTCTCTTTCATAACGTCTGAGATCCCCAGAGATTGGAAAGCTGCCGCGGTCATCCCCCTCTTCAAAGGGGGTGACACTCTAGATCCAAACTGCTACAGACCTATATCCATCCTGCCCTGCCTTTCGAAAGTATTTGAAAGCCAAGTTAACAAACAGATCACCGACCATTTCGAATACCACCGTACCTTCTCCGCTATGCAATCCGGTTTCCGAGCTGGTCATGGGTGCACTTCAGCCACGCTCAAGGTCCTAAACGATATTATAACCGCGATTGATAATAGACAGTACTGTGCAGCCGTCTTCATCGACCTGGCCAAGGCTTTCGACTCTGTCAACCACCGCATTCTTATTGGCAGACTAAATAGCCTTGGTTTCTCAAATGACTGCCTCGCCTGGTTCACCAACTACTTCTCAGATAGAGTTCAGTGTGTCAAATCGGAGGGCCTGTTGTCTGGACCTATGGCAGTCTCTATGGGGGTGCCACAGGGTTCAATTCTTGGGCCGACACTTTTCTCTGTGTATATCAATGATGTCGCTCTTGCTGCTGGTGACTCTCAGATCCACCTCTACGCAGACGACACCATTTTGTATACATCTGGCCCCTTCATTGGACACTGTGTTAACAAACCTCCAAACGAGCTTCAATGCCATACAACACTCCTTCAGTAGCCTCCAACTGCTCTTAAACACTAGTAAAACTAAATGCATGCTTTTCAATCGAACGCTGCTGGCACCCGCCCACCCGACTAGAATCACCACTCTTGACGGGTCTGACCTAGAGTATGTGGACAACTATAAATACCTAGCTGTCTGGTTAGACTGTAAACTCTCCTTCCAGACTCACATAAAGAATCTCCAATCCAAAGTTAAATCTAGAATCGGCTTCCTATTTCGCAACAAAGCCTCCTTCACTCATGCTGCCAAACATGCCCTCGTAAAACTGACTATCCTACCGATCCTTGACTTCGGCGATGTCATTTACAAAATAGCCTCCAACACTCTACTCAGCAAATTGGATGTAGTCTATCACAGTGCCATCCGTTTTGTCTCCAAAGCCCCATACGCTACCCACCACTGTGACCTGTACGCTCTTGTTGGCTGGTCCTCACTACATGTTCGGTCGTCAAACCCACTGGCTCCAGGCCATCTATAAATCACTGCTAGGCAAATCCCCGCCTTATCTTAGCTCATTGGTCACCATAGCAGCACCCACCCGTAGTCTGCGCTCCAGCAGGTATATCTCACTGGTCATTCCCAAAGCCAACACCTCCTTTGGCCGCCATTCCTTCCAGTTCTCTGCTGCCAATGACTGGAACGAATTGCAAAAATCTCTGAAGCTGGAGACTCTTATCTCCCTCACTAACTTTAAGCATCAGTTGTCAGAGCACCTTACCGATCACTGCACCTGTACACAGCCCATCTGAAATTAGCCCACCCAACTACCTCATCCCTATATTGTTATTTATTTTGCTCTTTTTGCACCCCAGTATCTCTATTTGCACATAATCTCTTGCACATCTAGCATTCCAGTGTTAATACTATTGTAATTATTTTGCACTATAGCCTATTTATTGCCTTACCTCCATAACTTGCTACATTTGCACACACTGTATATATATTTTCTGTTGTATTTTTGACTTTATGTTTTTTACCCCATATGTAACTCTGTGTTGTTTTTATCGCACTGCTTTGCTTTATCTTGGCCAGGTCGCAGTTGTAAATGAGAACTTGTTCTCAACTGGCTTACCTGGTTAAATAAAGGTGAAATAAAAATAAAAATATTAAATTGATTGGACATGATTTGGAAAGGCGCACACACCTGTCTATATAAGGTCCCACAGTTGACAGTGCATATCAGAGCAAAAACCAAGTCATGAGGTCGAAGGAACTGTCCATAGAGCTCCGAGACAGGATTGTGTCGAGGCACAGATCTGGGGAAGGATACCAAAAAATGTCTGCAGCATTGAAGATCCCCAAGAACACAGTGGCCTCCATCATTCTTAAATGGAAGAAGTTTGGAACCACCAAGACTCTTCCTAGAGCTGGCCACCCGGCCAAACTGAGCAATCGAGGGAGAAGGGCCTTGGTCAGGGAGGTGACCAAGAACCCAATGGTCACTCTGTCAGAGCTCCAGAGTTCCTCTGTGGAGATGGGAGAACCTTCCTGAAGGACAACCATCTCTGCAGCACTCCACCAATCCGGCATTTATGGTAGAGTGGCCAGACGGAAGCCATTGCTCAGTAAAAGGCACGACAGCCCGCTTGGAGTTTGCTAAAGGGCACCTAAATGACTCTCAGACCATGAGAAACAAGATTCTCTGGTTTAATGAAACCAAGATTGAGCTCTTTCGCCTGAATGCCAAGCGTCACATCTGGAGGAAACCTGGCACCATCCCTATGGTGAAGCATGTTGATGGCAGCATCATGCTGTGGGGATGTTTTTCAGCGGCAAGGACTGGGAGACTAGTCAGGATCGAGGGAAAGAAGAACGGAGCAAAGTACAGAGAGATCCTTGATGAAAACCTCCTCTAGAGCACTCAGGACCTCAGACTGGGGCGAAGGTTCACCTTCCAACAGGACAACGACCCTAAGCACACAGCCAAGACAATGCAGGGGTGGCTTCGGGACAAGTCTCTGAATGTCCTTGAGTGGCCCAGCTAGAGCCCGGACTTGAACCCGATCGAACATCTCTGGAGAGACCTGAAAATAGCTATGTAGCGAGGCTCCCCATCCAACCTGACAGAGCTTGAGAGGATCTGCAGAGAAGAATGGGAGAAAATCCCCAAATACAGGTGTGCCAAGCTTGTAGCGTCATACCCAAGAAGACTCGAGGCTGTAATCGCTACCAAAGGTGCTTCAACAAAGTACTGAGTAAAGGGTCTGAATACTTATGTAAATGTAATATTTACGTGTTTTATTTTTATTAAATTTGCAAAAATGTAAAAATAACTGTTTTTGCTTTGTCATGTAGATTGATGAGGGAAAAAAACAATACTTTCCAAATGTACTGTATATCTGAAATTGCACCCGTAGGAAGCTTGTTTATTTCAAAAATACTCCCCATAGCTGTACTTGCAGGCCTATTGGGAAATTCAGATGCGTTAGCTCTAACAAAGTTCCTAGTCTGGAGACAGTGGAAGAAGTTGGATTGGGGGAGGTTGAAGTTTTCCTGTAGCTGAACAAAAGAGGCAAACATATTATCAATGAATAATTGGGATAGTGAGGAGAGGCCTAGTGAGTGCCAGATGCCAAAAGTAGTATAATAAAATGTTGTGGTTGATTGGGCCTGACAGATAAAGCCTCTAAGGCCAAAGGGAACTGATTCCACATTTTGAGAGACTGTTTTACAATTGGATTAACACACTTTTTGCCTAGGGACACTGGGAGAGAGGAGCACAACACAGAGGAAAGTGCAGCTGGTTTACATGATTCAGACTCCATCTGGACCCAGAGTGGACTTGCGATAGTAGGGTCAGTCTGTAGCCAGTACAGAAGGGCTCTGACGTTTGCAGCCTAACAGTATGTCTGAAAATTTGGTAGAGCTAAACCACCCAGTGCCTTAGGCTTCTGTAAATGTTTTCTACCAATTCGTGGTCCCGTGCCATCCCAAATAAAAGACAGGAAAGTTTGATGAAGCGAATTGAAAAATGATTTTGGAATAAAAATAGGTCAACATTGAAATAAATATAAACATTTGGGCAACACATTCATTTTAATGACATTAACCCTTCCAATGAGCGAAAGCGGTAGATGCTGTACTTCCAAAAAGGAAAAGACTGTTTCAAACTATCTGCTAGAGCAACTATGTTTGCCTTAAACAGATTGGAATATTTCCTTGTCACTTCAACTCTCAAGTAGGTAAATTGGTCCCGGACAACCCTAAACTGAAAGTTTGTAAAAGAGCACCTTAAAGCAGCCTGATATACAGGAAAAAGCTCACGCTTGGCTCTTTGATGTTGTCGGCACAATGCGTTGAAAATTTAAACGGGCTGTGCTTTTACTTGTTGGCTCTCATTTGAAAAAATAAAAATAAAAAACAGGCGAGAACCAATTAAACCCGTCTCACAATTTCTGAGCGAATATTGCATTAACAAACGTCCTCCTTTCCAGACCCGTGTGGTCACAGTTCTCCCTGCGCTGGGAGTCACGTGAGTCGTTTCAGCCAGACTAGTAATGAATTATCAGGGTTGGAAATAAACAAAAGGAGGTTGTCCGCATATAGTGAGACTTTCTGCTCTAAGCCCGCCCTGAGGATCCATGCAATGAATTTGGGAATAAAGCCAAATCTATGAAGGGCAGCTGTTAGGTAGTCACTCCCACTCGACACGGTCAAAAGCTTTTTCCGCATCGACCAAGACCACTACCAGCCTGGTGAAGTTGACGAAGGAGAGGGCAAGGTTTGTGATAAGCCAAACATCTGCACTGGTGGTCTGCAGAGGTAGACTTTGAACTTGTCAGACTGTGAGCCTAAAATAGCCCCTCTGTAGCAATAACCTGCATTGGCCTTGGTGGCCTTGATGAAAACAAATGACAGGGATACATGGGAAGGGGTGTAGTGATAAAACACTAGTTTTAGGTAGACAATGGATTGAATATATATATTCAAAAAAGTCTTGGAAAGGGAAAGGGGGATACCTAGTCATGCACCTTGTTACTGTTCTCACTGTCATTCACTGTACAATGGTGACCCAGTGTGGACAAAGTGTATTGTCATGACAGGATTAACTTTGTCTATGGAAAGGAGTCACTGAAATATATTACCTACAATTGTTAGGCTATGATAGGCCCATAGCTGCCAGAAGTAGTTTGGGGGGTGCTGTGATTTTTTTCTAGGACTGTGGGAACACATTTTTTGGTTAGCGCTACAGACTGCTATACTGGTCGGCTAATACAGGACTAGTAAAGGCCCAGTGCACTACTTTCGTGATTTTGTTGTTGTTGTTGTAATCCTGATTTTTCAGGGGATGCTGCAGCACCCTCAGCACCCGTACTTCCCACCACTATGGATAGGCCTATTAGCTCCTGACCTGAAATGATAATCATAGTGGCTGATTTTACACATGTTGTGTGATTTTAATTTCAGAATCATCTCTGTTTATTTTCCTTCTTTACAACGTTTGGGGATTTTGGGGATGGGGGAGGGTTGTTAGAAGTTAGTAGGGCTCTTTTTTTATTTTCTTAGTAGTACAGGATTAGGTAGGATTATTATATTATTTTTTTCTAAAGTCTGTAAACTGTGATTGACCAGTAGGTGGCGGCATGCACCTCTAACGTTTGTTTGAGGGCCTCCATTATACCATAATAGGCTCTGCATGGTCAATATGTCCTCTGCAGTGATACAGCCTCTGCAGAAGTCGTCTTGCCCTTCGCTGAGCAGAGCTGTTGTGAAGGAAGTTGTCAAGGAAGTGAACCCCGCCCATTTCTACAATTTCCCTGCTTAAAATGTGATTTTTAACCTAACCTTGAAATAAAACCAAAACGCACATTTTTATTTCATGTTATGTAATTTCTTTTTTTTGTGGCTGTGGAAACCTTTGTGCCTGTTGTTCACACGCATATCTGCCCTCTCATTAGCTAGAATGGTCCCACCTGATCTTGCCTTCTCCCGACTGCCTTCCATTTTAGAATACATTTATTTTCGTTGTTAAAGCGGCAACTAGAGTGTCTGGTCAATATAATGGATAATCTGTGTTTGCGACCATTTAATCACAGATGTAGATGTGCATTCGGAAAGTATTCAGACCCTTTCACTTTTTCCCACATTTGAAGTTACAGCCTTATTCTAAATTTGATAAAATTGTTTTTTTTCCCCTCATCAATCTACACACAATACCCCATAATGACAAAGCAAAAACAGGTTTTTAGAAATGTTTGCACATTTATGAAAAAACAACAACTGAAATATCACATTTACATAAGTATTCAGACCCTTTACTCAGTACTTTGTTGAAGCACCTTTGGCAGCGATTACAGCCTGGAGTCTTCTTGGGTATGACGCTACAGGCTTGGCACACTTGTATTTGGGGAGTTTCTCCCATTCTTCTCTGCAGATCCTCTCAAGCTCTGTCAGGTTGGATGCGGAGCGTCGCTGCACAGCTATTTTCTGGTCTCTCCAGAGATGTTCGATCGGGTTCAAGTCCGGGCTCTGGCTGGGCTCTCAATCCTGACTAGTTTCCCAGTCCCTGCCGCTGAAAAGGATGATCAATGGAAACAGGATGCACCTGTTTTTTTCTTCATTTTAGTCATTTAGCAGACGCTCTTATCCAGAGCGACTTACAGGAGCAATTAGGGTTAAGAGCCTTAAGAGGGCACATCGACAGGGTTTTCACCTAGTCTGCTCAGGGATTCGAATCAGTGACCTTTCGGTTACTGGCCCAATGCTCTTAACCGCTAGGCTACATGAGGCAAGTCAAAGTTTGGACGCCGAAGTCTGCGCTCCTTCGTCAGTGATTGGTCAAGGGTACTACTCCTAGTTTGTTGTCATGCAACGAGATTACTTGTTTTTATGTTTTGAAAAATTCACCTGAGAAATACTGCCCCAAACATCTTAGCTAGATGTAAAATTGCTCGACTAAGACCTCCTCGGCAAAAACGTCAAAATTAATGACAGATTTCTTGATTTATCTTATATTAATTCGGATTATTTTGGAAGTGTTTCTGGTTATGTTGTTGCTACAGCGGCTCAAGACAAGAGGGACAAACAACGGTAATCTTGCCACTTTTTTCTTGTTTTTCAAGCGAAGGTCTTTAGGGAGTATGACAGCACAGACGGACGCTTCGCCAAGCCGAGTTTGGCTAGGAGCAAACCGAACCTATGTATGCGGACGCTTTTAGGTTTACTGCTCGAACACACCCATTGTTTGCTACAAAACAATTTGGAAATGGTCCTTGCTATTACAAATCCTTGGGATTTAAGTTAACATTTAAAATGCTTAAGGTTAGGTAATGGTTATGGTTAAGGTTAGGGTAGGGTTTAGGATGAGGACTTCCTAGCCTGATGCCTAATTCCGCTGCTCTTCTTCTTATCCTTTGGTATTATTTTATTTAAAAAAATGTATAGGTGCATGCCGCCACCTACTGTATTGGCTGTGTATCAGCCTACTATTCTGTAGTATGAATTCATTACACTTTGTGAAAAAATTGCCCTACCAACTAACCCTACACCCATTAAAACCTCATCACTATTCCACTACTTTGGCCCTATCTGATCCTACACCAGGCCAGCAGCCTGAGAGGACGGGACACTATTGTTCAAAACACCTTGTAACTCTTCTGCAGTAAAATCTCGTACAATAAGTCCTTCTCTGCAGCTGCCACCACAACATCTATCCCTTCCTGCAGTACAGTTGACATCCATGGCCATGAACGCCAAAAAACCAACCTTAGTGAAGGTCATGTTATTCCTATCGCTCTCTATTGACCTCGGCCTACTCACAGGGATCCTCTTAGGATCCCTTACCCTGGACCCATCTTCCTCTACTACTCTCTTCACTCCCTCAGCATACAACACCTTCTGCACTACTCTGATCATGGCAACTTCAACCTGCCTTTCTCTCACCGGACACCTCTGATCTCCAGCACCATGGGTACCCTACAGTTTCCACACACAACTTTTTCCACCGAAACTACACATTCCTTTGTCTCATGTCCTCCTGCACATTTCTCACATCTAGGAATCTCCCTCCTACACACTGCTGCCACATGACCATAAGCTTGACACCTAAAACACTGTAATGGATTTGGGACAAAAACGGACACATCCTAACTTGACTTTATCTGGTATAAACTCTGCATCGGAACTCAATAGTACAGACAGTGTCTTCTCTGTTTCACCACACTCTCTCCCGGGTCTACATCGCACCAAACGGCTGGCGTCACAGATACCGGGAATCTTCAACTTTAGTTGGCCCTCCTCAACACTTAACACCACTCCAGTTATCAAATCAAATCAAATTTTATTGGCCACATGCGCCGAATACAACAGGTGCAGACATTACAGTGAAATGCTTACTTACAGCCCTTAACCAACAGTGCATTCATTTTTTATAAAAAAGTAAATAAAACAACAACAAAAAAGTGTTGAGAAAAAAAGAGCAGAAGTAAAATTAAATAACAGTAGGGAGGCTATAATACAGGGGGGTACCGGTGCAGAGTCAATGTGCGGGGGCACCGGCTAGTTGAGGTAGTTGAAGTAATATGTACATGTGGGTAGAGTTAAAGTGACTATGCATAAATAATTAACAGAGTAGCAGCAGCGTAAAAAGATGGGGTGGGGGGGCAGTGCAAATAGTCCGGGTAGCCATGATTAGCTGTTCAGGAGTCTTATGGCTTGGGGGTAGAAGCTGTTGAGAAGTATTTTGGACCTAGACTTGGCACTCCGGTACCGCTTGCCGTGCGGTAGCAGAGAGAACAGTCTATGACTAGGGTGGCTGGAGTCTTTGACAATTTTGAGGGCCTTCCTCTGACACCGCCTGGTATAGAGGTCCTGGATGGCAGGAAGCTTGGCCCCAGTGATGTACTGGGCCGTACGCACTACCCTCTGTAGTGCCTTGCGGTCAGAGGTCAAGCAGTTGCCATACCAGGCGGTGATGCAACCAGTCAGGATGCTCTCGATGGTGCAGCTGTAGAATTTTTTGAGGATCTGAGGACCCATGCCAAATCTTTTCAGTCTCTTGAGGGGGAATAGGCTTTGTCATGCCCTCTTCACGACTGTCTTGGTGTGTTTGGACCATGATAGTTCGTTGGTGATGTGGACACCAAGGAACTTGAAGCTCTCAACCTGTTCCACTACAGCCCTGTCGATGAGAATGGGGGCGTGCTCAGTCCTCTTTTTTTTCCTGTAGTCCACAATCATCTCCTTTGTCTTGGTCATGTTGAGGGAGAGGTTGTTATCCTGGCACCACACGGCCAGGTCTCTGACCTCCTCCCTATAGGCTGTCTCATCGTTGTCGGTGATCAGGCCTACCACTGTTGTGTCGTCTGCAAACTTAATGATGGTGTTGGAGTCGTGCCTGGCCATGCAGTCATGGGTGAACAGGGAGTACAGGAGGGGACTGAGCACGCACCCCTGAGGGGCCCCCGTGTTGATCATTGTGGCAGATGTGTTGTTACCTACCCTTACTACCTGGGGGCGGCCCGTCAGGAAGTCCAGGATCCAGTTGCAGAGGGAGGTGTTTAGTCCCAGGGTCCTTAGCTTAGTGATGAGCTTTGAGGGCACTATGGTGTTGAATGCTGAGCTGTAGTCAATGAATAGCATTCTCACGTAGGTGTTCCTCTTGTCCAGATGGGAAAGGGCAGTGTGGAGTGCAATAGAGATTGCATCATCTGTGGATCTGTTGGGGCGGTATGCAAATTGGAGTGGGTCTAGGGTTTCTGGGATAATGGTGTTGATGTGAGCCATGACCAGCCTTTCAAAGCACTTCATGGCTACAGATGTCAGTGCTACGGGTCGGTAGTCATTTAGGCAGGTTATCTTAGTGTCCTTGGGCACGGGGACTATGGTGGTCTGCTTGAAACTCCTTTCAATGGCGCCCTGCTCCGGAGAGTCACAGTTCTTGTCCCCAGTCGCATGGTGCGGAGCGCATGCTCCCCCTGGACGGCAGAAACGCAGAAAATCAACACGATTCCACTTTGAGTCACCGACCCAACATTCCCCAACCTCTTCTCCACCCAACCTGACACCACATATGGAACAGCCAGAAGGCAAGGATCCATTCTCTCCAAACATCTCACTCCCACTGGGCAAAAAAACATCTTTATCACCATCGGGACGAGGCTCAAACTTGGCGGTCTTCACCGCATCTGCAACCGCAGTTAGTTCATCCTCACTCTCGTCATGTTCAATTTCCTTCTGCAGCACTCCATATTTACTCTTAATATGTTCCACTTTATTAATTTTTTTCCCCTGCTCGCCATCTTACCAACCTCAATGGGTTCCCCTGACTCCATCTCCAAGTCTGACATCCATTCAGGCCTACCCGCCATCTTGTGACTCATGACCGTCCCCTAACTACAGATCTGCACGCAGTGAACCTGCAAGGGAGGCTGGGAAAGACAACACGTAAAATCCCCCAGTTCACGGGTTGTCCTTCCGCTGCTCTGTTGTTCGCTACATACACTGAACAAAAATATAAACACATGTAAAGTGTTGGACCCATGTTTTATGAGTTGAAATAAAAGATCCCAGAAACTTTCCATACGCACAAAAATATTATTTATTTAAAATATCCAAGTTAGGAGTTTCTTACATCCCTGTTAGTGAGTATTTTATCCTTTGTCAAGATAATCCATCCACCTTACAGCTGTGGCATATCAAGAAGCTGATTAAACAGCATGATCATTACACAGGTGCACCTTGTGCTGGGGACAATAAAAGGCCACTCTAAAATGTCACACAACACAATGCCACAGATGTCGCAAGTTTTGAGGGAGCGTGCAATTGGCATGCTGACTACAGGAATGTTCAACAGAGCTGTTGCCAGAGAATTGAATGTTAATTTCTCTACCATTAGCCACCTCCAACGTTGTTTTAGAGAATTTGGCAGTATGTCCAACCGGCTTCACAACCGCAGACCACGTGTAACCACGCCAGCCCAGGACCTCCACATCCGGCTTCTTCACCTGCGGGATCGTCAGAGGGGGGTGGGGGGTGCGGAGGAGTATTTCTGTCTGTAGTAAAGCCCTTTTGTGGGGAAAACTCATTCTGATTGGCTGGGCCTGGCTCCCAAGTGGGTGGACCTATGCCCTCCCAGGCCCATCTATGGCTGCGCCCCTGTCCAGTCATGTGAAATCCATAGGTTAGGGCCTAATGAATTCATTTCAATTGACTGATTTCCTTATATGAACTGTAACTCAGCAAAATCTTTGAAATTGTTGCATGTTGCGTTTATATTTTTGTTCAGTATACTTTAGTCTGAGACTGCCATCGTTGATGTCGTTTGTGTTGACGAGGGGCGTTGTACAAAACAAAGTCATAACCAATCAGAGTATCAAAGACAATGACACATTTTCAAACCACTGCTTTACCCATGTGTGTTCAGGCCCTGGCCCGACTCATCGATTTCTGACCAATCAGACGGCCTCGAATGTGTTGGCGTTCGGTGAAGGGTCAGGGAGATACTCAGATCCAGACTCATTGCAGAGAAAAAATTTCTGTGGGCGTGGCGTTTGGTTAGAGCAAGGGGGTTTTCTCATTTGACAAAAAGACCATCCTTTCTCCTCCATAACTTGGAAGCTGATAAGGTCGTGTGGTCGAGGAGTGTGTCAATTCGTCAGTAGGCTAACGGGAGTGTCCTCCCCTCCTTGATACCATAGCCACATTTCATCGAGGATACTCAGATACTCATGTGTATCCTACACCCCCGTTGAATCAGCTTTTGCTTTGTCAGAGGAGAAAAACACGCACACGTTCAAAAATAATGCTACTTATTGTTTTATCTATAAAATGTCTTGCACAACTAACTTAATTAGTTTTGATCACTTTACACATTTATTTTGGGATCCACCCCTGTAAACATAATCTGCCTAATGATTTACGAGTAGAGAAGGACCATATCATTTCAAGCAAGCGCATTTTCATCCACGTTCACTCTCTTCGACGACTCTCCTCGATTAATTTTGACCATAATCAAAAGGAGGCGAGAGAGGACGCAGGAGGTGAGCCCATCTAATTGATAAAGGGCCAAGGTAGCCAGGCAAGGCAAGTCTCAAGGATCCCGGATAGCGCTAATCTTTTAGAAACGCATACACTACCCATCATCCCCAGCTGCCATTACGCAGACCAGGAAGAACGTGACGCTAATTCTTCCATGGTACACAGTAGCTGTATTTTACAATATCATAACTGTAGTACTGTGATTTTTGCTGGAATCCTAACGGTCGAGTGGTGAGATAATTAAGCGTACTAGCAACACAGTTTGTGCGCGAGTATGGTTCGCTTATGTTAGCTTGCTAGCATTTCTGATAGGTCGTTTGTTGCTATTAAGTATTATTTCGACGGGGCCCAAAACGCGGTAAAAACATCCAAGGCAAATGAAGCATTAGCCTGTGAAATTAGATTAATTTTTTTGTTTAACAAGTGTGAAAGCGTCTTTGCTCGTTTGTTATTGATTAAACTACCAAACCAGCTAAATACGTTGTGTGGGTTACCGTAGCAGGCAAGGTGGCGCTGTCTTTGCTCAATTAACTTGAGTGAATTCTTACATGGGCTTAAACATGTTTTACTTACTGTAATGACCCAACTCTGTCTCTGTCTCTGTCTCTGTCTCTGTCTCTCGCTCTCTCTCTCTCTCACACACACACATACCCCCATTGCCAATTAGCTAGTCCTACAATGGCTTATATTATGACATTGTTTTACCACAATCATATATTCATTCATGCCATTCTTTGTTTTTGTAAACTTTTGTTTTATGTAGAGCAGAACGTTCCCATTCTCATTTAATCATGCTCTAAAGGAAGAAAACAAAGACCCTTTCAGGCTCGGACAGACCAGCAGGTCTTTTGTAGGAGCATACTCATGTCTTTGAAAGCCAATGAAAATGGGCTCATTATTATCTCAAGGAATTGAGTGAAGGGGAGGGGAGTGTGTGTCACTCAGTGAGAATTAGGCTCTGCCTGAAACCGCTCAAAATAAGAGATATTGGTTGATGTCTCTCTTAGGAGTACATAAACATATTTGTGTATACCATGCAATATTACTTTGATGTGAATTTCTCTTTTACACCCATCTATAGAATAGTCTTGGGATTTATTTGAAGGATTTCTCTCTTTTCAGTGACAGTCTTCCTGGTGTGAGAGCGATAAGAGAGGCAGTCAGGATGAGTGGAGCTGCGCTGGGCATTGAGATAGTGGTGGTGTTCTTCCTGGCTCTGTTCCTGCTGCATCGCTATGCAGACTTCCGTAAGCAGCAGAGGATGGTGCTGTTTGGCACCTTGCTGGCCTGGTACCTGTGTTTCCTCATCGTCTTCATTCTTCCTCTGGACATCAGTACGGTTAGTACTATTGCCCTCATTCACCACCAAAGCTCCATCTTATCCATTCCCTTTTTCAAGAAACTCCTAACTTGGATGAAAATGGTGACCCGTAACTTGGTGTGTCTGTGTGTTTGCAGACCTTTCTGATATCAAATCCAATTTTATTCGTCACATGCTTCATAAAACAACAGGTGTGCATTAACAGTGAAATGCTTACTTACGGGCCCTTTCCAACAATGCAGAGAGAAAGAAAGTAGAGAAATAATAGAAAAGTAAAACACATAATAATAAAAGTAATAATAGATACACAATGAGTAACGATAACTTGGCTATATACAAGGGCTACCAGTACCGAGTCGATGTGCAGGGGTATATATATATATATATATATATAAACATTTCACCTTTATTTAACCAGGTAAGCCAGTTGAGAACAAGTTCTCATTTACAACTGCGACCTGGCCAAGATAAAGCAAAGTAGTGCGATAAAAACAACAACACAGAGTTACATATGGGGTAAAAAAAAACATAAAGTCAAAAAAAAAATATATATATATATATACAGTGTGTGCAAATGTAGCAAGTTATGGAGGTAAGGCAATAAATAGGCTATAGTGCAAAAATAATTACAATTAGTATTAACACTGGAATGCTAGATGTGCAAGAGATGATGTGCAAATAGAGATACTGGGGTGCAAAAGAGCAAAATAAATAACAACATAGGGATGAGGTAGTTGGGTAGGCTAATTTCAGATGGGCTGTGTACAGGTGCAGTGATCGGTAAGGTGCTCTGACAACTGATGCTTAAAGTTAGTGAGGGAGATAAGAGTCTCCAGCTTCAGAGATTTTTGCAATTCGTTCCAGTCATTGAGGTAGATACAGTGGGGGAAAAAAGTATTTAGTCAGCCACCAATTGTGCAAGTTCTCCCACTTAAAAAGATGAGAGAGGCCTGTAATTTTCATCATAGGTACACGTAAACTATGACAGACAAAATGAGAAAAAAAATCCAGAAAATCACATTGTAGGATTTTTTATGAATTTATTTGCAAATTATGGTGGAAAATAAGTATTTGGTCAATAACAAAAGTTTCTCAATACTTTGTTATATACCCTTTGTTGGCAATGACACAGGTCAAACGTTTTCTGTAAGTCTTCACAAGGTTTTCACACACTGTTGCTGGTATTTTGGCCCATTCCTCCATGCAGATCTCCTCTAGAGCAGTGATGTTTTGGGGCTGTCGCTGGGCAACACGGACTTTCAACTCCCTCCAAAGATTTTCTATGGGGTTGAGATCTGGAGACTGGCTAGGCCACTCCAGGACCTTGAAATGCTTCTTACGAAGCCACTCCTTCGTTGCCCGGGCGGTGTGTTTGGGATCATTGTCATGCTGAAAGACCCAGCCACGTTTCATCTTCAATGCCCTTGCTGATGGAAGGAGGTTTTCACTCAAAATCTCATGATACATGGCCCCATTCATTCTTTCCTTTACACGGATCAGTCGTCCTGGTCCCTTTGCAGAAAAACAGCCCCAAAGCCTGATGTTTCCACCCCCATGCTTCACAGTAGGTATGGTGTTGGGGCGGCGCGCATTTGGCCCAGCGTCGTCCAGGGTAGGGGAGGGAATGGCCGGCAGGGATGTAGCTCAGTTGGTAGAGCATGGCGTTTGCAACGCCAGGGTTGTGGGTTCGATTCCCACAGGGGGTATGAAAAAATTAAAAATAATGTATGCACTAACTGTAAGTCGCTCTGGATAAGAGCGTCTGCTAAATGACTAAAATGTAAATGTGTTCTTTGGATGCAACTCAGCATTCTTTGTCCTCCAAACACGACGAGTTGAGTTTTTACCAAAAAGTTCTATTTTGGTTTCATCTGACCATATGACATTCTCCCAATCCTCTTCTGGATCATCCAAATGCACTCTAGCAAACTTCAGACGGGCCTGGACATGTACTGGCTTAAGCAGGGGGACACGTCTGGCACTGCAGGATATGAGTCGCTGGCGGCGTAGTGTGTTACTGATGGTAGGCTTTGTTACTTTGGTCCCAGCTCTCTGCAGGTCATTCACTAGGTCCCCCCGTGTGGTTCTGGGATTTTTGCTCACCGTTCTTTTGATCATTTTGACCCCACGGGGTGAGATCTTGCGTGGAGCCCCAGATTGAGGGAGATTATCAGTGGTCTTGTATGTCTTCAATTTCCTAATAATTGCTCCCACAGTTGATTTCTTCAAACCAAGCTGCTTACCTATTGCAGATTCAGTCTTCCCAGCCTGGTGCAGGTCTATAATTTTGTTTCTGGTGTCCTTTGACAGCTCTTTGGTCTTGGCTATAGTGGAGTTTGGAGTGTGACTGTTTGAGGTTGTGGACAGGTGTCATTTATACTGATAACAAGTTCAAACAGGTGCCATTTAATACAGGTAACGAGTGCAGGACAGAGGAGCCTCTTAAAGAAGTTGTTACAGGTCTGTGAGAGCCAGAAATCTTGCTTGTTTGTAGGTGACCAAATACTTATTTTCCACCATAATTTGCAAATAAATTCATTAAAAATCCTACAATGTGATTTTCTGGATATTTTTTCCTCAATTTGTCTGTCATAGTTGACGTGTACCTATGATGAAAATTACAGGCCTCTCTCATCTTTTTAAGTGGGAGAACTTGCACAATTGGTGGCTGACTAAATACATTTTTCCCCACTTAAGTGCCTTCAGAAAGTATTCAGACCCCTTGACTTCTTCCACATTTTGTTACGTTATAGCCTTATTCTAAAATGGATTAAATAAATATAAATCCTCAGCAATCTACACACAATACCCCATAATGACAAAGCGAAAACAGCTTTTTAGAAATTCTAGCAAATTTACTACAAATAAAAAACTGAAATACCTTATTCTACCTGTGGTAAATTCAATTGATTGGACATGATTTGGAAAGGCACACAACTGTATATAAAAAGTCCCAAAGTTGACAGTGCATATCACAGCAAAAACCAAGCCATGAGGTCGAAGGAATTGTCCGTAGAGCTCAGAGACAGGATTGGGTCGAGGCACAGATCTGGGGAAGACTACCAAAACATTTCTGCAGCATTGAAGGGCCCCAAGAACACAGTGCCCTCCATCATACTTAAATGGAAGAAGTTTGGAACCACCAAGACCCTTCTTAGAGCTGGCCACCCGGCCAAACGGAGCAATCGGGGGAGAAGGGCCTTGGTCAAGGAGGTGACTAAGAACCCAATGGTCACTCTGACAGAGCTCTAGAGTTCCTCTGTGGAGATGGGAGAACCTTCCAGAAGGACAACCATCTCTGCAGCACTCCACCAATCAGGCCTTTATGGTAGAGTGGTCAGACGGAAGCCACTCCTCAGTAAAAGGCACATGACAGCCCGCTTGGTGTTTGCCAAAAGGCACCTAAAGGGTAAATGCAGATAGTCCTGGTAGGTATTTAACTAAACTATTTAACTAAACTATTTAACAGTCTTATGGATTGGGGGTAGAAGCTGTTCAGGGTCCTGTTGGTTCCAGACTTGGTGCATCGATACCACTTGCCGTGCGGTAGCAGAGAGAACAGTCTATGACTTCGGTGGCTGGAGTCTTTGACAATTTTCAGGGACTTATCTTCCTTTGTCTGTGTGTTTGTTTGGACCTTTCAGACAATCTACAAGCAATGTAAGATTGATCATGAAGAACATGCCTCCGTATCCCCGGTGACCCCACTGCTCTCCAATCAAACTGCAGGAAACGCAACTACGGCCACACCCACTAAAAGGTTAGTGCCTAAGTCATCATATGTTCACGTGTCATAGGATTAGGTTCAGCACTCAGGGGAATGACATGACAGGTCAGGATTTGGTTGAACAAAACACTAGCATGTGCAGTAGTTACCAACGACCAGGGAAGAGGGTCCTAGACAGAAAGTAGAAGGCAGGAACCACTGCTGTAATTCAAAACATGAGACCGTGTTTTAGCCGTCTTCTCAAACCGGTTTTGCAGAAGCTGATCTAAATAAGATTACCAGGCAGATTTTTATTTATCTTCTGTCACACATTCATTTGCAACAGCTAAAAGTCCACTCTCTTCCCATCATGAAATGTCAAGTACGTCGGGTCATTTTTATACTGAACAAAAATAGAAACGCAACATGCAACATTTTCATTGATTTTACGGAGTTACAGTTCATATGAGAAAATCGGTCAATTGAAATAAATTCAATAGACCCTAATCTATGGATTTCACATGACTGGGAATACAGATATGCATCTGTTGGTCACACAATGGGCATCAGGATCTCGTCACTGTATTTTTGAGCATTCAAATTGCCATTGATAAAATGCAATTGTGTTCGTTGTCCGTAGCTTATCCCTGCCCATACCATAACTCCACCGCCACCATGGTGCACTCTGTTCACAACATTGACATCAGCAAACTGCTCGCCTCCACAACGGCATCCACATGGTCTGCAGTTGAGGCCGGTTGGACGTACTGCTAAATTCTCTAAAACGATGTTGGAGGCGGCTTATGGTAGAGAAATGAACATTAAATTATCTGGCAACAGCTCTGGTGGACATTCCTGCAGTCAGCATGTCAATTGCACGCTCCCTCAACCCCTCAAGACATCTGTGGCATTGTGTTGTGTGACAAAACTGCTCATTTTAGAGTGGCCTTTTATTGTCCCCAGCACAAGGTGCACCTGTGTAATGATCATGTTCTTTAATCAGCTTCTTGATATGCCACACCTGTCAGGTGGATAGATTATCTTGGCAAAGGAGAAATGCTCACTAACAGGGATGTAAACAAATTTGTGCACAAAATTTGAGCAAAATAAGCTTTTTTTGCATCTGGAAAATTTCTGGGATCTTTTATTTCAGCTCATGAAACATGGGACCAACACTTTACATGTTCCGTTTATATTTTATTTTTTTCAGTGTAGTTTTGCTTGACTGTAGTTATGTACAGTGTTTTCTCCCTGACAGTCTGACATATTACCCTAATAGTCTATACAAGGCAAACATTGGGGTTTTAATAAGAAGATCAACGTTTATGTGCTTTGCTCCAGTATCAATGTTTTTGATTCCTCCTAAATAGGTCACCATCAGTATAGCAGTAGGTAATAGCATCAGCTTTTGTCATTTCATTCCCCTCCAGATGTTGATTTCTTCAATGTTCCCAGACCTTGCTAACTGCATATCAACACTGTTTGTATGTTTTCCATGACAGTGTTCCAAAGGTGTGTTACAAGCCATGGAGCTATATTCCGGATGGAATCATGCCTGTGTTCTGGAGGGTTGTTTACTGGACATCTCAGTGTCTCACCTGGTGAGTGCTTGACACTGTTTGGCCTTGTATTTAATTGTACTAGAAACACTACTGATCAGAAATGGTCTCGAAGTTTGTTCATTTTGACTGATTTACTAAGAGACAGACAGACCGACCTTCCTTACTAAGTCAACTATCTGCCTCTGTCCCAAAAAAGCACACTCTACACCTGCCTTACTCCAGATCTTGTTGGCTTTGCAGGCTGCTTCTGCCCTTCATGCAATCGTATGCACGCTCGGGGGGCTTCTCCATCACTGGGAAAATAAAGACTGCACTGATAGAGAACGCCATTTATTACGGGACATACCTGCTCATCTTTGGATCGTTGCTTATCTATGTGGCCGTACACCCTCAGTGGCACCTCTCCTGGTGAGTGCACAGCAACATGGACAAATTAGACTTGAGGTTTGGAAAGTGGGCTGTTGACTACAAAAAAAAAAAGTTCACATTCAGCATTTCAACACATTGTATTCTACACGACACAGTACTAACATAGAAAGGTAATTAGAAGGAACCATGTATGTCTCACTTAAATTTGGTTTGGTCTGTCCCCCTGTCTCTCTCCAGGTATGAGCTGCAGACAATAGGTATCACTGCAGCCAACACCTGGGGCCTGTTCCTGCTGGTGCTGTTGCTGGGTTATGGCCTGGTGGAGATTCCGCGTTCCTATTGGAACGCCTCGCGGCGGGGACACCTGCTCATCAAGACCTACTTCAAGGCAGCCAAGCTGATGACAGAGAAGGCTGATGCAGAGGAGAACCTAGAGGATGTCATGGAGGTAGGGAATGGTTTCTGCTCTGACTACAAAATGTAGACATTATAGCGGTCTGTTTCTTAGAAACTTTAATTGATGTCCTTCTCTATTTGCTGTGGATCTGTTTTAGGAAGTGAGAAAAGTCCAAGAATCAATCAAGTATAACCACCCACTGAGGAAGTACATCGATACTATTCTTAGAAAGGTAAGATTAAAGAAGGACAAAGCTTCACAAACAAAGAAACAATGACATATTCTTAGTGAAGAATGTGGAGCCCAACCCCACAATGTTATTGAGTGATATGTGTGCACTCTCTCCACTCCATGTGCTTAAAGGGAAGATTAAACAAGTGAGGAATGTGGAGTGGCCTGAGAAAGTCCAGTGCCTTTGTTGATCCTAACCATAAACTTAGCTAGAGGTCCCATTATGGGGGTCTAGAGTCCTCTATCTATCACTATGATCCTAACAGAGTTTTCTCTCTTAGTGCCCTGTGGAGTACCAGGAGAAGATGGGCAGAAACATGGATGACTATGAGGACTTTGATGACAAACAGAACACCTATCCTAGTGAGAAGAACCTGGTGAAGCTTCACAAACAGGTAACATTAAGAAATGTACACAGTATTAGCTAGTCGACAGTTTTATTTTGCAGACATTTTATTGTTTTCTTTGTCATTTTGCTGACTATATCCAGACTTCTGTATAGGGTGCATCCATTTGAATTCAATCACTTTTTGACAGCACCCCTTTTGATTTGAACGAAACCTTCCATACATACACTATATATACAAAAGTATGTGGACACCACTTAAAATGTGTGCATTCTGCTATTTCAGCCACATCCGTTGCTGACAGGTGTATAAAATCGAGCACACAGCCATGCAATCTTCACAGACAATCATTGGCAGTAGAATGGCCTTACTGAAGAGCCACCTTTCCAACAAGTCAGTTAGTTAAATTTCTGCCCTGCTAGAGCTGCCCCAGTCAACTGTATGTGCTGTTATTGTGAAGTGGAAACGTCTAGGAGCAACAACGGCTCAGCCGCGAAGTGGTAGGTCACACAAGCTCACAGAACGGGACCGCCGAGTGCTGAAGCGCATAGAGCGTAAAAATCGTCTGCTCTCGGTTGCAACACTCACTACCAAGTTCCAAACTGCCTCTGCAAGCAACGTCTGCACAATAACTGTTTGTCAGGAGCTTCATGAAATGGGTTTCCATGGCCGAGCAGCCGCACACAAGCCTAAGATCACCATGCGCAATACCAAGCGTCAGCTGGAGTGGTGTAAAGCTCGCCGCCATTGGACTCTGGAGCAGTGGAAACGTGTTCTCTGGAGTGATGAATCATGCTTCACCATCTTGCACCATCTGCCAGGAGAACGAACGCTACCTGCCCGAATGCATAGTGGCAACTGTAAAGTTTGGTGGAGGAAGAATAATGGTCTGGGGCTGTTTTTCATGGTTTGGGCTAGGCCCCTTAGTTCCAGTGATGGGAAATCTTAACGCTACAGCATACAATGACGTTCTAGACGATTCTGTGCTTCCAACTTTGTGGCAAAAGTTTGGGGAAGGCCCTTTCCTGTTTCAGCATGACAATGCCCTCGTGCACAAAGCGAGGTCCATACAGAAATGGTTTGTCGATCGGTGTGGAAGAACTTGACTGGCCTGCTCAGAGCCCTGACCTCAACCCCATCGAACACCTTTGGGATGAGTTAGTCCACCCAGCAATGTTCCAACATCTAGTGGAAAGCTTACCCAGAAGAGTGGAGGCTGTTATAGCAACAAAGGGGGGACCAACTCCATATTAATGACCGTGATTTTGGAATGAGATGTTCGACGAGCAGGTATCCACATACTTTTGTTCATATAGTGTATCCTCTGTAGCTCAGCTGGTAGAGCACGGCGCTTGTAACGCCAAGGTAGTGGGTTCGATCCCCGGGACCACCCATACACAAAAAATTTATGCACGCATGACTGTAAGTCGCTTTGGATAAAAGCGTCTGCTAAATGGCATATTATTATTATTATTATTATGTAGTGTAGGAATAACATTTACATTTCAACTTTCAAATTGTACCTCAAAGATGGTTGGAGGTCCACACATCAGAGAATGTTGACTTGAATGGGAATATCCATAGGAAAAATATAGAAATTATATAAATATAGATAATAGAATAGACATGACCATTTAAGTTGAGACTGTGGGTGGACCGGCGGCCATCTTTGTGGTAGGAATTAGAAGTTACAATTTCAATTTCAATGGTGTACAAGCAACACTGCAGTGGTCTAAAGGGATAGGTCCATTCTATGATTTTTATTTATATGATTGAAATGACACTCATCCTTTATTCCATCTGAGATTACACGTTTTTAGATCATTTACGTTAAAGGTTAAATGTCATAATTTGTATTACATAAAAAAATATAAAAAATAGTTTGACAACCCTGTTTTGTAAGCTTTTAAATTATATCAAACTCAACTGTTTATCTTTTCCAGTGATGAAGTCATGGATGTCTCATGGTATGGTTGGGTATGCAAAATGGGTCAACTTTGAGCACCTCTGTTTTGGCATTTAGGTCTAAAAAGTCACTTTCTGACCACTTGGAAAGTTTTATTTAAATCAAAAGGGATGCTGTCAAAAAGTGAATGAATTCAAATGGATTTACTCTAAACCCTAATTTGAGGATGTGGTTCTTTGTGAATGGTCAGGTGATCTACGCAGTGCAGAGGCACAACAGGACCCATGTCCAGTGGCAGATCCTCCTGCAGCAGGCTATGCACCTGGAGGACGTGGCCAAGAATGAGACCAGCTCAGCCCACCAGTTTGTCCACAGCTTCCCCTCCACAGAACCAACTAGCTGGCTCAGCCCATACTTATACACTCCTACTGTAGGTGGGTCACACAGCTCCTCACAGTTCACACCTTCTGGGTCAACTCTACAACTGATGGTTCACTCACACCTACAAACAAAACACGAAGCAGATTTCACTTCTTTGGAAAACAGCCCTAATGTTGGAAACAAACATCATTATGTTGACATCAAGAATCATATTTATTTATTTTCCAAGCTATAGCACACAATATTTTACATTCAATAGGTTATTTAAAGGACCAAAGTGTTTGGTTAGCTTTGTGTTTTCATTTTTACCATGGACAAAAATATTGCGATACTGGTATTGTCACACCCCTACTGTGTGTCTTCCATTCCTCTCCTCACTTGGGATTTTACTCAATTTCTAAGATCCTTGGAGAGCTTATGTGTTTAATATGTTGTTCTTCTCCAGAGTGGTACTGGGAGTGCCTGCTGAGACAGTGGTTCTACCGGCTGCTGGCTGTGGTACTGTCTCTGTTCTCTGTGGGTGTGGTGTGGTCTGAGTGCACCTTCTTCAGCATCCACCCGGTCCTCTCACTCTTCGCTGTCTTCATCCAGCTCGCTGAGAGAGACTACAACTATTTGTACATCGAGGTGAGACGCCAATGGAAAGCAATTACCAGTGTACTACTGTACTAATTGGTGTATCTGGTAATATCTGTATAGAAAGAAAGTTGCACACTCTATACATGCTCCCAACAACGTTATCTTATCTGATCATATCAACATCCAGTGTGTTCCTGTTGTGTATGTATAATTAAATTGCAGGTTGTCAGGTCTCTCACGTGAAGGTTATTGTTTTGTCCACTAGATGGCGTGCTTCATCACCATCTTCTTCCTGTGTACCTGCGTTTACTCCACTGTGTTCCGGATCCGAGTGTTCAACTACTACTACCTGGCCTCACACCACCAGACTGACGCCTACAGCCTGCAGTTCAGTGGCATGTAAGTGACTGGGTGGTAGAGCGAAGTGAGGGGAGGAATGTGGGTCTGATTGGACAGCATTAGCTAAGTATTAATCTCTTGTAAACATTTCTACAGTACCAGTCAGAAGTTTGGACACACCTACTCATTCGATTTTTCTATATTTTTACTATTTTCTACATTGTAGAATAATAGTGAAGACATCAAAACTAAGAAATAACATATATGGAATCATGTAGTAACCATAAAAGTGTTAAACAAATAAAAATATATTTGAGATTCTTCAAATAGCCACCCTTTGCCTTGATGACAGCTTTGCACACTTATGGCATTCTCTCAACCAGCTTCACCTGGAATGCTTTTCCAACAGTCTTGAAGGAGTTCCCACATATGCTGAGCACTTGTTGGCTACTTTTCCTTCACTCTGCCGTCCGACTCATCCCAAACCATCTCGATTGGGTTGAGGTTGGGGGATTGTGGAGGCCAGGTCATCTGATGCAGCACTCCATCACTCTCCTTGGTAAAATAGCCCTTACACAGCCTGGAGGTGTGTTGGGTCATTGTTCTGTTGAAAAACAAATGATAGTCCCACTAAGCCCAAACCAGATGGGATGGCGTATCGCTGCAGAATGCTGTGGTAGCCATGCTGGTTAAGTGTGCCTTGAATTCTAAATAAATCACAGACAGTGTCACCAGCAAAGCACCCCCACACCACAGCATTCACCCACACCGCGTCTTACATAGACATAGCGGTTGGAACCAAAAATCTCAAATTTGGACTCCAGACCAAAGGACACATTTCCACCAGTCTAATGTCCATTGCTCGTGTTTCTTGGCCCAAGCAGGTCTCTTCTTCTTATTGGTGTCCTTTAGTAGTTTTTTATTTGCAGTAATTCGACCAGGAAGCCTGATTCACACAGTCCCCTCTGAACAGTTGATGTTGAGCTGTGTCTGTGACTTGAACTCTGTGAAGCATTTATTTGGGCTGCAATTTCTGAGGCTGGTAACGCTAATGAACTTAACTTCTGCAGCAGAGGTAAATCTGGGTCTTCCATTCCTGTGGCGGTCCTCATGAGAGCCCGTTTCATCATAGCGCTTGATGGTTTTTGCAACTGCACTTGAAGAAACGTTCAATGTTCTTTAAATTTTCCGTATTGACTGACCTTCATGTCTTAAAGTAATGGACTGTCGTTTCTCTTTGCTTATTTGAGCTGTTCTTGCCATAATATGGACTTGGTATTTAACCAAATAGGGCTATCTTCTGTATACCCCCCTACCTTGTCACAACACAACTAAATGGCTCAAACGCATTAAGTAAAGAAATTCCACAAATTAACTTTTAAGAAGGCACACCTGTTAATTGAAATGCATTCGAGGTGACTACCTCATGAAGCTGGTTGAGAGAATGCCAAGAGTGTGCAAAGTTGTCATCAAGGCAAAGGGTGGCTATTTGAACAATCTCAAATATACACTGCTCAAAAAAATTAAGGGAACACTAAAATAACACATCCTAGATCTGAATGAATGAAATAATCTTATTAAATACTTTTTTCTTTACATAGTTGAATGTGCTGACAACAAAATCACACAAAAATTATCAATGGAAATCAAATTTATCAACCCATGGAGGTCTGGATTTGGAGTCACCCTCAAAATTAAAGTGGAAAACCACACTACAGGCTGATCCAACTTTGATGTAATGTCCTTAAAACAAGTCAAAATGAGGCTCAGTAGTGTGTGTGGCCTCCACGTGCCTGTATGACCTCCCTACAACGCCTGGGCATGCTCCTGATGAGGTGGCGGATGGTCTCCTGAGGGATCTCCTCCCAGACCTGGACTAAAGCATCCGCCAACTCCTGGACAGTCTGTGGTGCAACGTGGCATTGGTGGATGGATGGAGCGAGACATGATGTCCCAGATGTGCTCAATTGGATTCAGGTCTGGGGAATGGGCGGTCCATAGCATCAATGCCTTCCTCTTGCAGGAACTGCTGACACACTCCAGCCACATGAGGTCTAGCATTGTCTTGCATTAGGAGGAACCCAGGGCCAACCGCACCAGCATATGGTCTCACAAGGGGTCTGAGGATCTCATCTCGGTACCTAATGGCAGTCAGGCTACCTCTGGCGAGCACATGAGTGCTGTGCGGCCCCCCAAAAGAAATGCCACCCCACACCATGACTGACCCACCGCCAAACCGGTCATGCTGGAGGATGTTGCAGGCAGCAGAACGTTCTCCACGGTGTCTCCAGACTCTGTCACGTCTGTCGTGCTCAGTGTGAACCTGCTTTCATCTGTGAAGAGCACAGGGCGCCAGTGGCGAATTTGCCAATCTTGGTGTTCTCTGGCAAATGCCAAACGTCCTGCACGGTGTTGGGCTGTAAGCACAACCCCCACCAGTGGACGTCGGGCCCTCATACCACCCTCACGGAGTCTGTTTCTGACCGTTTGAGCAGACACATGCACATTTGTGGCCTGCTGGAGGTCATTTTGCAGGGCTCTGGCAGTGCTCCTCCTGCTCCTCCTTGCACAAAGGCGGAGGTAGCAGTCCTGTTGCTGGGGGGGGGGGACATTTGGCCCGTAACTTGCAAAGAGAGACGGTGGAGCTCCGCGTTCCACTCCTTGTTCTAGCATATCTTCATCTATTCTCTTAACACGTATGGACCCAGAACTTAATTGAGCAGCTGACCAATTAAGTGAGACTTTAGTTCTGGGTTAGCCAAGATTAGCTAAGTATCAAAGAGACAAAACGTCTGTATAAATCATGTATATGGTAAGAATTTAGGAAATTGACATTCAGAAAGTGGTATGTGTTTTTGGTTTTGCTGTATTTGTGGACAGAACTATACTGTATTTATGGACAGAACTATACTGTACAATGTCCATACCATCCCTTACTTTGCCCCAGGTATAGTTGAAGTCGGAAGTTTACATACACTTAGGTTGTAGTCATTAAAACTCATTTTTCAACCACTCCACAAATTCCTTGTTAACAAACTATAGTTTTGGCAAGTCGGTTAGGACATCTACTTTGTGCATGACACAAGTAATTTTTCCAACAATTGTTTACAGACAGATTATTTCACTTATAATTTACTGTATCACAATTCCAGTGGGTCAGAAGTTTACATACAATAAGTTGACTGTGCCTTTAAACAGCTTGGAAAATTCCAGAAAATGATGTCATGGCTTTAGAAGCTTCTGATAGGCTAATTGACATAATTTGAGTCAATTGGAGGTGTACCTGTGGATGTATTTCAAGGCCTACCTTCAAACTCAGTGCCTCTTTGCTTGACATCATGGGAAAATCAAAAGAAATCAGCCAAGACCTCAGAAAAAAATGTGTAGACTTCCACAAGTCTGGTTCATCCTTGGCGGCAATTTCCAAACACCTGAAGGTACCACGTTCATCTGTACAAACAATAGTACGCAAGTATAAACACCATGGGACCACGCAGCCGTCATACTGCTCAGGAAGGAGACACGTTCTGTCTCCTAGAGATGAACGTACTTTGGTGCGAAAAGTGCAAATCAATCCCAGAACAACAGCAAAGGACCTTGTGAAGATGCTGGAGGAAACAGGTACAAAAGTATCTAGACCCACAGTAAAACAAGTCCTATATCGACATAACCTGAAAGGCCGCTCAGCAAGGAAGAAGCCACTGCTCCAAAACCGCCATAAAAAAGCCAGACTATGGTTTGCAACTGCACATGGGGAGAAAGATCGTACTTTTTGGAGAAATGTCCTCTGGTCTGATGGAACAAAAATAGAACTGTTTGGCCATAATGACCATCGTTATGTTTGGAGGAAAAGGGGGGACGCTTGCAAGCCGAAGAACACCATCCCAACCGTGAAGCACGGGGGTGGCAGCATCATGCTGTGTGGGTGCTTTGCTGCAGGAGGGACTTGTGCACTTCACAAAATAGATGGCATCATGAGGAAGGAAAATTATGTGGATATATTGAAGCAACATCTCAAGACATCATTCAGGAAGTTAAAGCTTGGTCGCAAATGGTTCTTCCAAAAGGACAATGACTCCAAGCATACTTCCAAAGTTGTGGCAAAATGGCTTAAGGACAACAAAGTCAAGGTATTGGAGTCACCATCACAAAGCCCTGACCTCAATCCTATAGAATATTTGTGGGCAGAACTGAAAAGGCGTGTGCGAGCAAGGAGGCCTACAAACCTGACTCAGTTACACCAGCTCTGTCAGGAGGAATGTGCCAAAATTCACTCAACTTATTGTGTGAAGCTTGTGGAAGGCTACCCAAAACGTTTGACCCAAGTTAAACAATTTAAAGGCAATGCTACCAAATACTAATTGTGTGTATGTAAACTTCTGACCCACTGGGAATGTGATGAAATAAATAAAAGCTGAAATAAATTGTTCTCTCTACTATTATTCTGACATTTCACATTCTTAAAATAAAGTGGTGATCCTAACTGACCTAAGACAGGGCATTTTTACTAGGATTAAATGTCAGGAATTGTGAAAAACTGAGTTTAAATGTATTTGGCTAAGATATATGTAAACTTCCGACTTCAACTGTATATGTTTGTGTAACATGATATAATGTTAAATGTCTAATGTAGTCTTGTTGCTCTTTAGGCTGTTCTGCCGTCTGACCCCTCCTCTGTGTCTGAACTTCCTGGGTCTGATCCACATGGACTCTGCCATCTCCCACCAACTGAAGGAGCAGACGGCCTACACCTCTGTAAAACACAACACATTCTTCTGACACTGATAGAACGTATTCGTTGATGTGTTATTTTCCTCATATTGATGATACGTCACTTCTCTGCAGATCATGGGTTCTATGAGGGTCTTATCGTTCATCGCTAATGGTTTCTATATCTACTACCCCATGCTTATATTGCTGCTATGTATCGCTACCTACTTCAGGTGAGTCCAGCCTGCTGTTTAGATTATGAAATTACAATACATTTGTGGTGTAGATAAACACATCAATAATACTACGATACGGAATGATATCAACTTGCTATTCTACAATGAGTACTCCACCAATGACCCAAAAGGACTATCAGCACACATACATACTGTGCAAGAATAAGTATTGATTAATGACAGATCAACACTGTTTCTGTATGAACCCTTTAGCCTGGGTACCCGCTGTCTGAACCTCCTGGGCTTTCAGCAGTTTGTGGGAGACAATGAAATGACCTCTGACTTGATTGATGAGGGCAAGGAGCTCATTCGACGAGGTTTGGCCCCACTTGATCTGAATTAAAACCATTTGACAGTGGAAAAAGCTTTGGTTTTCTGTGTACGTGTTGTTTACTCAAACATCGGTACTTAGTGATTTCTCTGTGTTTCTGACAGAGAAAAGAAAGCGCCAAAGGACAGAGGATGGAGAGAACCGACGAAGGGTGAGTCCCTAGCTTAAATTTCCCATGCCCCTTTTAGTATGTGTGTTGGTTGCTATTTTTGCAGAGAAACGGATCAAGGTGTTAACGTCAGGCTTGTGCCTGTGTTCTAGGAGTGGAAGGAGCGCTATGGTAACACGCGGGAGGACACCGCCAGGAACAGGAATAGAAATGAAGCAGCAGAAATGACGGAGACTAACTACTCTGATACTGTCCCTATCCCTAACACTAACCCTAACAGACGTAAGTGAATGGTCGCAAAGCCTACTTAAATTACATTATGCTTGTTTTCTACAGTTTGGCTAGATTTTACTCATTGCTTTGTTAAACAATGAATCAATGTTTTGTTTGCTCTTGTAGTGTCATGGCTTATCTTGATGACACGAAGGATATCGACACCACAACTTCATAAAAAATTTTCTAAGTCCCTTATTGAATGTATCTAACTTTAACTGCGGAAGGCAGTGATATGGTATTGATCATAATTTTTTCATCAACAGAGGCGAAGTACTCTCGGACTGGCAGAGGAACAGAGAGAGACTCTATAGAACTTCTCGAGGACGCGGAGCCTTTGGACTTCAATGCAGAGACAGTTTCAGACGACCCTCTTGAAGCAGACTCCACCAGGTAAGAGGTCCTCCAGTCCCCACTCTATCTAAATAAGTGTGTTAGTTTCACATTCTGCTCTGCTGTGGACGATACCTGTAAGCAAATAGCACAAAGTGTGTGTTGTTAAACATATGCTCACTGTGCCTCTCCATTTTGCAGGCATGTACCAGGCAGGTACCTGTCCATGTCCTCGTCACGGAGCAGAATCTTTGATGATGTTTGAGAGGAGTAGCGAGGGAGAGTCGAAGGAACAGGAAAGCTAAATATTGCACATACATTTTCATCCTCCACTCATCCACCTTGCAGGGAAGACAATACGAAGGAGAGACGCTCTCTCAACCTCTGTGAATGTAGCACATGACCTCTATCTTCCTCTACACTATTGGCATGATGTATCTGCTGCCCCTCATCTCCAATAGCTTGTCGCCTGTCAGAACACTCCAGTGGCTGTTGATATACACTTCCCCATCAGGCAGATAGAGGTCCTCCCCTGTGCCAGCCAGTGTGCAGCATGTCATGAATGCAAATCCGTACCCCATTTGGGTTCATCACTGTTTCTCATCCGTTAAACCACGTCATCATTTCTGTTATTACTTATGCATGAATTTCCGTTCAAGGTCCTCTTCGCGTGGTACCCCCTGTGATCTTTACAATGTATGTATAAAGTGTGTCTTCCCTCAAAAATATGGTTGATGGGCTGAGTACATTGTTAATCATTTTGATGAGAAGATAAGTAATTACTACTAATTAAGTATCTTTTTGGAGGAAGACATATTTATACATTATGAAGTTGTATTTAACCCCTGGAAAGAAGAAATAGTGGAACAAATGATCAATGTTTCAATGAATTAGTATTTTGTTGCCAGTCTTATATTATTCTGGTATATGGATGGAAGGACAGTTCCTTCGGTCTGTTTCTGAAGCTGCTACCATAGAAACTGAGTGTACAGTGTATAGACCTATAGTCCTCGATTTAATGTGCAATCTATGTGATCCAGCCCACACTGAGTTAACTGAATTAACACATAGTGTTTGTACTGCCCATAGAGCTAAATCCTAACTTGAGATGCAGTATGTGTTCTTATCGTGCACGTGAATTGATGTGAGATCTGTGAAAATCGGATCTCAAGTTGGAATTCGGCCCATAATGCTAGCGATGCAATTGATGGAGGTCAACTGATACAAAAAATATATTTACCATTGCTCTTAATTGTGATGTATTCTCTATGTTCTATTCCGAGTGTCAAAATGACCTTTAAACTTTTGTTTAAAAATAGTTTTTTTGGAATTCTGTTGAAAGGCATGTTTAAAAATAATTTTCAATATTGTGTCATTAGCCATTGACTGCTTGATATTAGTAACGCCTTATTTATTGTCAAACCATTTGAATTGTAGGTGTTAAAAATTATCTACTGAAGTCTTTTTGGGATATCATTGTGCCATATTGTTTTATTTTAGTTGTTTACAAAAATGGCTAATTTAATTTTTTGTCCAGTTATGATTTCATTGTTTTATTTTAGTTGTTTACAAAAATGGCTAATTTAATTTTTTGTCCAGTTATGATTTCATTGTTTTTGGTTTAATTACTTGGCTCAAGTCGAAAAAGAAAAGTGACCTTTAAATGTATTGCATTTAAATATTTATTCTTACATTGTTCAAGAGGTCTTGCTGGAAGGTACTGTGAGGCAACAGGTCATTATGTCACTGAAATACAGTCTCAAACACCTTTCACAGCAGTTGACCTAGAAGTATGTCTTCATGTTGTGTCAACTTGAAACAACTACTATAACTGTATGAGCTTGGTTGGATGAGGAATTCGGTTAAGACACACACACAGTCAGTAGCATGCAGGTCAAATGCATGGTATTCACCTTTGAAGGAGTTGGACGATTATTCTAAAATCGTGTTTAATTGTTTTGTAATCTGCTGTAAATATTATAGATTTAACTATTCCCCCGTCTCTCAATGTCTTTGTTAATGATGCCCTCTTGTATATTTTGTTTTATTTTTATTATATGGTTCTATTAATATAGTAGACAAAGGTCAACACATGTACAACATGCTATTTATTGTAAATTAATTTAACGTCATCGGTTAACAATGTTAACGAAGGTCACTGGTAACCATGGGTAAAAAATGGTCTTGTCAGGTTAGATTCCCCTTTATCTCCTTACAATCTCTTTTTGTAAAAAGTAAGAAATGAATTAAAGTGATGCTCCCAAACGTTTGTATAATTTCAACCACTAGTTTTGAAAGTGGTTCTCACGAGCCAAAACGGGTCCCAGTTTTTTGTGTACTACGTCAACCAATTTTGTACTATGTCATCCATTTTGTATATTATGTTACATTCTGATTTTTTATTTTATGCAATTCCTATGATATGTTACGAATCCAATTCGTACAATATGTTACGAATTTGTTGTGCTTAAGATCCTGAACTGCATCTTTAAAGTAAAGTTCCTAATGAATTATATAGAAGAGTGTAGTGTTAGTGAGATGCACTACATGACCAAAAGTATGTGGACACCTGTTTGTCGAACATCTAATTTCAAAATCATGGGCATTAATATGGAGTTGGTCCCCCCCTTACTGCTACAGTGAGGGAAAAAAGTATTTGATCCCCTGCTGATTTTGTACGTTTACCCACTGACAAAGAAATGATCAGTCTATAATTTTAATGGTAGGTTTATTTAAACAGTGAGAGACAGAATAACAACAACAAATCCAGAAAACGCATGTCAAAAATGTTATAAATTGATTTGCATTTTAATGAGGGAAATAAGTATTTGACCCCCTCTCAAGCAAAAAGATTTCTGGCTCCCAGGTGTCTTTTATACAGGTAACGAGCTGAGATTAGGAGCACACTCTTAAAGGGAGTGCTCCTAATCTCAGTTTGTTACCTGTATAAAAGACACCTGTCCACAGAATCAATCAATCAATCAGATTCCAAACTCTCCACCATGGCCAATACCAAAGAGCTCTCCAAGGATGTCAGGGACAATATTGTAGACCTACACAAGGCTGGAATGGGCTACAAGACCATTGCCAAGCAGCTTGGTGAGAAGGTGACAACAGTTGGTGCGATTATTCGCAAATGGAAGAAACACAAAATAACTGTCAATCTCCCTCAGCCTGGGGCTCCATGCAAGATCTCACCTTGTGGAGTTGCAATGATCATGAGAACGGTGAGGAATCAGCCCAGAACTACACGGGAGGATCTTGTCAATGATCTCAAGGCAGCTGGGACCATAGTCACCAAGAAAACAATTGGTAACACACTACGCCGTGAAGGACTGAAATCCTGCAGCGCCCACAAGGTCCCCCTGCTCAAGAAAGCACATATACAGGCCCGTCTGAAGTTTGCCATTGAACATCTGAATGATTCAGAGGAGAACTGGGTGAAAGTGTTGTGGTCAGATGAGACCAAAATCGAGCTCTTTGGCATCAACTCAACTCGCCGTGTTTGGAGGAGGAGGAATGCTGCCTATGACCCCAAGAACACCATCCCCACCGTCAAACATGGAGGTGGAAACATTATGCTTTGGGGGTGTTTTCTGCTAAGGGGACAGGACAACTTCACCGCATCAAAGGGACGATGGACGGGGCCATGTACCGTCAAATCTTGGGTGAGAACCTCCTTCCCTCAGCCAGGGCATTGAAAATGGGTCGTGGATGGGTATTCCAGCATGACAATGACCCAAAACACGGCCAAGGCAACAAAGGAGTGGCTCAAGAAGAAGCACATTAAGGTCCTGGAGTGGCCTAGCCAGTCTCCAGACCTTAATCCCATAGAAAATCTGTGGAGGGAGCTGAAGGTTTGAGTTGGCAAACGTCAGCCTCAACCTTAATGACTTGGAGAAGATCCCTCCTGAGATGTGTGCAAACCTGGTGGCCAACTACAAGAAACGTCTGAACTCTGTGATTGCCAACAAGGGTTTTGCCACCAAGTACTAAGTCATGTTTTGCAGAGGGGTCAAATACTTATTTCCCTCATTAAAATGCAAATCAATTTATAAGATTTTTGACATGCGTTTTTCTGTATTTTTTTGTTGTTATTCTGTCTCTCACTGTTCAAATAAACCTACCATTAAAATGATAGACTGATCATGTCTTTGTCAGTGGGCAAACGTACAAAATCAGCAGGAGATCAAATACTTTTTTCCCTCACTGTATAATAGCCTAGATGTCCCTCACTGATTTCCACTAGATGTTGGAACATTGCTGCCATTCAGCGACGAGCATTAGTGAGGTCGGGCACTGATGTTGGGTGATTAGGCCTGGCTCGTAGTCGGCGTTCCAATTCATCCCAAAGGTGTTCAATGGGGTTGAGGTCAGGGCTCTGCAGGCCAGTCAAGTTCTTCCACACTGATCTTGACAAAACCTTTCTGTGCTTTCAAAGTTGGAAGCACAGAATCGTCTAGAATGTCATTGTATGTTGTAGCGTTAAGATTTCCCTTCACTGGAACTAAGGGGCTTAGCCCAAACCATGAAAAACAGCCCCAGACCATTATTCCTCCTCCACCAAACTTTACAGTTGGCACTATGCATTGGGGCAGGTAGCGTTCTCCTGGCATCTGCCAAACCCAGATTCGTCTGTCAGACTGCCAGATGGTGAAGCATGATTCATCACTCCAGAGAACGCGTTTCCACTGCTCCAGAGTCCAATGGTGGCGAGCTTTACACCCCTCCAGCCAACGCTTAGCATTGCGCATGGTGATCTTAGTGAGTCTTGCAACAGAGGACACCATGTTTACGCGCTTCAGCACTCGGCGGTCCCGTTCTGTGAGCTTGTGTGGCCAACCACTTCGCGGCTGAACCGTTGTTGCTCCTAGACGTTTCCACTTCACAATAACAGCACTTACAGTTGACCAGGGCAGAAATTTGACGAACTGACTTGTTGGAAAGGTGGCATCCTGTGACAGTGCCATGTTGAAAGTCACTGAGATTTTATACACCTGTCAGCAACTGGTGTGGCTGAAATAGCAGAATCCACTAATTTTGAAGGGGTGTCCACATACTTTTGTCTGTATAGTGTTGCTAGGTAACCTCACACTTATTTTGGTGAAGATGTTTGGTTTTTCTTTGTATCTTGAGATATATGTACAGATATATTTCATTTTCTCTACACTGTACTCTGATGCTGGAATGTGATCATTTATTCAACCCTGGCGTTGGTCCTCTTTTATGTAGTATTTAGACTAAAAGAACATAGTATACCAGTGTTGTGCAACTAAATAAACTAAAGCATCTTTAAATTATGCATTCAGCTCATCATATTTTGTGGAGAAGAGTGGCAATGAACAGCCAGGATCAGGGTCACTTATGTTGCACTTGTCACCTTTCGTTACAATAAGAAAAAGGTTATTTATATCTTTGTTGGCTGGCTTGCCCAGACCTCGGTATGACTGCAGCGCCTAGAACAATGATTATTTAGTATGTTTGTTTAAAAACTCTGTGTGTGACTGTGTTCGAGAATATCAAAACCGTAATGTATCATGGGTAAAATGTGACTGACCGATTGATCTACAAATAATAAGCAGGTGTTTATGATGCAGGTCAGTCAGTCGGCAGTCGCCTGCAATGTCGAACAAGCCCTCTGCCTATAATCTACAGTAGGCGACCTGGAACAACGGCCACCCCGTGAAGACAAGCCCACATTTCTATGGAAACGGTAACGCTGGTGCGGAGAGGGGCGGCTGCTGAAGTTTGGTTGTGTTTGTTGTTTGACAGTTAGCTACAGGTTGCAATACAAATTTGTAAGGTAAGTTTATCGCATCTACAGATAAAGTAGCAAACAAACTCGAAATAACTTGTTTGGTATTTAGGAATCTAATTATCTAAATGTAAACAGTCAGACTTTATTGTAAGTATGGTCATAAGCTAACGTTACTTGCTAGGCTAGTTTGACCGTTCAGCGAGCAAGCGCTAGGGGCGCGTTCAGCAGGACGTAACGTTTTGGAACGTTCATATATACATATGTAGAACAAACACGAGTTTGGCACCCCCTAAAGCAGGGGTGCCAAACTCATTCCATGGAGGGCCAAGTGTCTGCAGGTTTTAGTTTTTTCCTTTAAATTAAGTCCTAGACAACCAGGTGAGTGGTCCTTTACTAATTAGTGACTTTAATTCATCAATTGACCTAGATATGTTGTGTGTATGTATTGATATATAAGCTATGTGTGCCGTTTTAAAATGTATGTAGTTCTGTCCTTGAGCTGTTCTTGTCTATTAATGTTCTATATTATGTCATGTTTAATGTTCTGTGTGGACCCCAGGAAGAGTAGCTGTGGCTTTCGCAACAGCTAATGGGGATCCTATTAAAATACCAATCAAGTACAAGGGAGGATCGAAAACCTGCATACACTCAGCCCTCTGTAGAATGAGTTTGACACGTGCCCCAAGGCTTTGTCACAGAGCCGGTTCCAGGCATAAGGGACATAAACGGTTGTGTAGGGCTCCCGGCCGGTAGGGGGCCACAAAAATGTTTACATTTTTATTTTAGGAACTCAGTCAGGGTCTCAACTTACTATTGCGAGTAAGAATAGTAGAATGCACCAGGTGCAATTTAGAATTTTGGTTGTGCATCATTCAGCAGTTTTTCTCTTGTTACAGTGGGGGAAAAAGTATTTAGTCAGCCACCAATTGTGCAAGTTCTCCCACTTAAAAATATGAGAGAGACCTGTAATTTTCATCATAGGTACACGTCAACTATGACAGACAAATTGAGGGAAAAAAATCCAGAAAATTACATTGTAGGATTTTTAATGAATTTATTTGCAAATTATGGTGGAAAATACGTATTTGGTCACCTACAAAGAAGCAAGATTTCTGGCTCTCACAGACCTGTAACTTCTTCTTTAAGAGGCTCCTCTGTCCTCCACTCGTTACCTGTATTTATGGCACCTGTTTGAACTTGTTATCAGTATAAAAGACACCTGTCCACAACCTCAAACAGTCACACTCCAAACTCCACTATGGCCAAGACCAAAGAGCTGTCAAAGGACACCAGAAACAAAATTGTAGACCTGCACCAGGCTGGGAAGACTGAATCTGCAATAGGTAAGCAGCTTGGTTTGAAGAAATCAACTGTGGGAGCAATTATTAGGAAATGAAAGACATACAAGACCACTGATAATCTCCCTCGATCTGGGGCTCCACGCAAGATCTCACCCCGTGGGGTCAAAATGATCACAAGAACGGTGAGCAAAAATCCCAGAACCACACGGGGGACGTAGTGAATGACCTGCAGAGAGCTGGGACCAAAGTAACAAAGCCTACCATCAGTAACACACTACGCCGCCAGGGACTCAAATCCTGCAGTGCCAGACGTGTCCCCCTGCTTAAGCCAGTACATGTCCAGGCCCGTCTGAAGTTTGCTAGAGTGCATTTGGATGATCCAGAAGAGGATTGGGAGAATGTCATATGGTCAGATGAAACCAAAATAGAACTTTTTGGTAAAAACTCAACTTGTCGTGTTTGGAGGACAAAGAATGCTGAGTTGCATCCAAAGAACACCATACTTACTGTGATGCATGGGGGTGGAAACATCATGCTTTGGGGCTGTTTTTCTGCAAAGGGACCAGGACGACTGATCCGTGTAAAGGAAAGAATGAATGGGACCATGTATCGTGAGATTTTGAGTGAAAACCTCCTTCCATCAGCAAGGGCATTGAAGATGAAACGTGGCTGGGTCTTTCAGCATGACAATGATCCCAAACACACCGCCCGGGCAACGAAGGAGTGGCTTCGTAAGAAGCATTTCAAGGTCCTGGAGTGGCCTAGCCAGTCTCCAGATCTCAACCCCATAGAACATCTTTGGAGGGAGTTGAAAGTCTGTGTTGCCCAGCGACAGCCCCAAAACATCACTGCTCTAGAGGAGATCTGCATGGAGGAATGGGCCAAAATACCAGCAACAGTGTGTGAAAACCTTGTGAAGACTTACAGAAAACGTTTGACCTGTGACATTGCCAAAAAACGTTTGACTTTTGTTATTGACCAAATACTTATTTTCCACCATAATTTGCAAATAAATTCATTAAAAATCCTACAATGTGATTTTCAGGATTTTTTTTTCTCATTTTGTCTGTCATAGTTGACGTGTATCTATGATGAAAATTACAGGCCTCTCTCATCTTTTTAAGTGGGAGAACTTGCACAATTGGTGGCTGACTAAATACTTTTTTCCCCCACTGTATGTCAGTCACTGACAATCACTCAATTAGCCATGTCAGCTAACAAGTTTTAAATCGGTAGTTAGTCTAGCCAGCTATCTAAACTTGTAGTAATCATAGCCGAATACTGACCGGGCACGTGCCCAGTGCCCTTACCTCCAGGGAGCCCCCATTGATTTTGTTAGTCATTCTTACTCAGATATCATATTAACATGTCATAAGTCATGGCAAAATGTGTAGAATTGCAGGAAATTAGCTTTAAAACTGCAAAATAAATTCTCCACCCCATTGGTAAAATTGATAGAATTGCAAGAAATTAGCTGTAAAACTGCACTTTCTTTCTCTCTGCCCCATGGGAAAATGAGTAGAATTGCATGACAATTTTTAAAAAATGGCTACATTTTGTCTCCGCTCAATGGCAAAATGTTTACAATTGCAGAAAAATTGCAACATGTTCTCTAACTTTAAAACTTGTTTCTCTCTGCTGTCAAGAGGGGGGCCACTAAAATGTTTTGCAGCAAGGTGGGGGGGCCCCCAACCAAATCTTGCTGAGGGCCCCTAAAAGGCTAGAGCCGGCCCTGCTTTGTCACACGTACCGGTAGCTATGCATAGCTCTAGCATTATGTTTAATTTATCTTTGTCTACAACGTCACTCAAAAGCTGTACTAGACATCACTGAAATGTGTCAATGTTTTTGGCATCAAATCGCATTGTATGCATGCAAATCAGCGACACAAATTGATTACCTTCCTGCAGACTACAAGTATCATGGCAGGAACGTCACGACATGATCGGGAGATGGCGGTGAATGCCAAAAAACAGTTGTCTGTATGCACAGACCCTGTGGATCGGCTGAGGATGCAGTGTCTCGCACGTGGCTCTTCTGGCATCAAGGGTCTGGGCAGGTGAGAGAAAAAAACCAGTATACTCTTATGTGAAGGGCAGAGGTATTGGTTCTGCATCTTATGTGAAGGGCAGAGGTATTGGTTCTGCATCTTATGTGAAGGGCAGAGGTATTGGTTCTGCATCTTATGTGAAGGGCAGAGGTATTGGTTCTGCATCTTATGTGAAGGGCAGAGGTATTGGTTCTGCATCTTATGTGAAGGGCAGAGGTATTGGTTCTGCATCTTATGTGAAGGGCAGAGGTATTGGTTCTGCATCTTATGTGAAGGGCAGAGGTATTGGTTCTGCATCTTATGTGAAGGGCAGAGGTATTGGTTCTGCATCAAGTGATGTGTTGCCCAGGTCATCAAAATCAAATGTTTGATATAGTAGCAGTAGTGATTGATCAAACACTTTACTATAGGCAATCCTGTCAAGTAGTCTGAATTAGGCTACTGTCCTGTGTCAAGAAGAAAGCTCTATATTGGCTTCTAAGATGCAAGGATTGTTTTAACAATGTAAACTCCAAGAAATACTTTCTTATTTGCTTCAACTGCCACATATTTATCTTTTTTTCTTCAATGGTTTATTTGTCAGAACATTCAGGATAATGGATGATGACAACAACCGTACATTGGATGTGAAGGAGTTCATGAAGGGCCTTAATGACTACGGTGTCCTCATCGAGAAAGATGAGGCCCTGGCAATGTTTCAAAGTTTTGACCGGGATAACAGTGGACTCATTGACTTTGATGAATTTCTCCTCACTCTCAGGGTAAATATGAGTGGTAGGGGTAAACCTCTGAATTACATGATACATTTGATCATACTTATTTAATCTGGGAACTTTGTGCTTTATTTCTGGTTGTGCTGGTTATGATCACAGCCCCCGATGTCCAATGCCAGGAAGGAGGTGATCATGCAGGCCTTTAGGAAGCTGGATAAGACTGGTGACGGTGTGATCACTATTGAAGATCTGAGGGGGGTTTACAATGCCAAGTACCACCCCAAATATCAAAACGGGGAGTGGACAGAGGAGCAAGTATTCTGCAAATTCCTGGACAGCTTCGACTCTCCTTACGACAAGGACGGAAAGGTAATACTGATAACATCACACCATACTGACCTGGTCACTTTCAGGCCTCGGGGTTGTAAAATATGAAAATGTTGGATCGAGGTTATAGTGGTCTTACCAGAGGAGGCTGGTGGGAGGAGCTATAGGAGGACGGGCTCATTGTAACGGCTGGAATGGAATTAATGGAACAAAGTCAAATGTGGTTTTCATATGTTTGATTTGTTTGATAATGTTCCATTTATTCCATTCCAGCCATTACAATGAACCCGTCCTCCTATAGCTCCTCCCACCAGCCTCCCCTGGGTCTTACTATCGTCCACCACTACTGTAGTGTACACCTATACTGCTAAACTAACAGCCTGTACATTATTCAGTCAGATATACATTTGATTATCTGGACGCATGAGACATTTCTTAGGCTCCTGACATTTGCAGTACTGCATATCTGTGGAACCATCTTAAACTGTGTCATATCATATAAGCTGCCTACTGCCTTGTTCTTGTTAATCATCATGTCTTATTTCTGGAACATATTTGGTCACACAAGAAGAGTTTATGAATTACTATGCAGGCGTGAGCTCCTCCACTGATACGGATATCTACTTCATTATCATGATGAAAAGTGCCTGGAAACGTATTAACTAACGTCTTCTTGAGTCAATGTTTAGGGTAAAGACTAAAGAGCACTTAACCCTGGGATATGGACGGCAGAGGTCACACTTTATTCGGATAGTCATGATCTACCGATGGTGATACAATCAACAACCTATATGTTGATAAACTGCTTGCTAAGGTTAAGGTTAGATTTAGAATAAGGGTTAGGGTTAGGTTAAGTTTAGGGTTAGGATAAGGGTAAGGGTTAGTGGATAGTTACCGTAGTTGAATTGTGACAATTCTACTGAACATCTACAAACCATCTACTTGGGACTATCCAAATGAAGTGTTACCACGGGAGATGGCATGTTGTCTCTTTTCACTTCTCTTTCTAGGTGCAGTAGTTTAGTGGGGTGTAATACTCTACTTTCTATCCTCAAGGTATTTACACTGCTCTTTGCCATTCTGTGGCTTTAGGCCTATTTCTCAAAGCTGTCAAACTGTTACAGGGAAACATGTATGTTACATAGTAGTACAATTCTAATAGAATTGGTAGTTGGTGGAGCTGTGTTTCTCACTCAGCCAGCAGATGTCAAGGTTTTGTTTTGTCTCTAGTTAGATATTGCACTTTAGTGGCCAGATTAACTAAGCATTTGGATGTTAGCTGAAAATGTCTGAATCTGCATTGAGGAACAAGTATTGATGGGGGAAACAAAAGGTTGTGACACATTCAACTCTCCCACAACCAGGGACGGCCTGTTCAATAGGGCGATATGGGCGACGCACTGCCAAACGGGAAAAGGAAGGGATTTTTTTTCTAATCAATTATATCACGGCAACAGTAGTTATCAGTGTTGTAATCTATACGTCTGATCTGCCACAGTGCCACACTGCCACTAAATGTCGAATCAGGCTAAAGTCGTGCTTCAAATGGCTCCACCCCCTTTTGGGGCGATTTCAGTCAGATTGAAAATCGCCCAGAACTTCTGTCATAGACTCCCATGTAAAATCTATTTTTTTCAAATTTCAGAGCCTTCAATACAATCTCAATGGGTGTCTGTGGGCTTGCACTTACGCGCTTTCGTCACATGAACGTAACTAAGAAAAGAGAGGGTAGCAGCGTCAATCAATTCACTACTACTATCAACATGGCTAGGCTTCAGTGCAACTCGATTGTGTCTTTGAAAGAATTTCCTTTTTGTCGGCGAACAAATGAAGATAAATTGGCAACGAAACAATTAGGACCTCCCAGACCAAATTTAATAATTCAACAGGTTTCTACTAAAGGGGGAAGTCCTACACCCGAGGATTTTCCAAAAAAATGGTACGAACGAAAAAATAACATTGCCACTCAACTGGATGAGGGATACAGGCTAGCTGTCCGCCGCCACAACGATGAGGTTAGTGTTGATAATCACAAGTTTACTGGAGAACTGAGACCAAGTAGAGACTTTGGACAGGGTGGATATGGTTATATTGCGATATTGTCAATACAGTATATCGTAAAGTATCACTATGTAACTCGATTTCTTTCACCCCAATCCCTCAAATTAACGGTAAATAACTGAATTGTTTGCCCCACATTTAGCTAAGATGATTAGCTAGCCAGCTAAAATGTTTTATTTAGTTAGCAGTCGCATCTACAATAGTTTACTGTCAATAACATGTCTCCAAAAATGACGTGGTGTCTCCAATTGTGTTGACATTTTACACATTGCGATGCGCATCCATGAGTATCCACTTTCTGTAGCTCAGCTGGTAGAGCACGGCGCTTGTAACGCCAAGGTAGTGGGTTCGATCCCCGGGACCACCCATACACAAAAATGTATGCACGCATGACTGTAAGTCGCTTTGGATAAAAGCGTCTGCTAAATGGCATATTATTATTATTATTATTATTATTCCAGCCTTGTGTAGGTCTCCAATCTTGTCCCTGACATCCTTGGAGAGCTCTTTGGTCTTGGCCATGGTGGAGAGTTTGGAATCTGATTGATTGATTGCTTCTGTGGACAGGTGTCTTTTATACAGGTAACAAGCTGAGATTAGGAGCACTCCCTGAGATCAGTCAATAAATGATTCTGGTATTGACTTATATGCTGCCCCTGTCTTCATGTTGTTGCTGGACATATCTTTTTAAAAATGTGTGTAGGTCACCTAAATCATCAGAAAAATTGCCCCTCCTGAGAATTTTTTCAGGAGCCGCCACTGCCCACAACATTGTCTGTCCCCATTCACTTCTTTGGTTTTTAGTTTTCAGCCTTATCAGGGTCATGTGGAGTTTCTGTCTCTATCTGACACTGACGGTGTGGGCTGGTTCAGTAAGCTCTGTATGGCTGACACCTCCTTCCCTTCTGCAGGTCACAACGGAGGAGTTTCTCAACTACTACTGCGGAGTCAGCGCCTCCATCGATAGTGACGTCTATTTCATTCTCATGATGAAAAATGCATGGAAATTATGAGTTTTAAGTTGATAACTTCATGATAATAATTTTTAATGGACAGTTTTTCAAGGTGCCTTCTTAAACAAATATTATATTATGGAAATCATGTTGACAAACTAATATTAATAATGTCCCAATGATATGCAAATGATTATGAATTACTCGTATTTTAATTATATAGTCACTCTCTCCAGAAACGACCAATATTATGTATTGTAGAAATTGAAATTTGATGTCTCTGTACATCTATGGTCCACAGTTCCAATGTTAGATACAAATTTATAAAGATACAGGGAAATCATAAAGACTGATAAATCAAAGTACAGTCATTTCAGGAGATGAGGAAAGCAGAGGAAATGATACAACTCTGCATTTTCTTGTGGAATTATGCATAAAAATGTGATCTGTTTAATAAAAATGTTCACAAAATTTTACAATATGGTAATTTCTACACCGACAATGCTGTCACATTTGTCAGATTAAAATATACAAATACCGGATGACTACAGATTTTGTACAGTAAAATAAAAACAAAGCAATAATTTGCAGATGATGACTTTATGTTTAATGCTCCGCTAAAGTCTCCCATAAAGTGTTCAAGAAAAGGATAAAGCGTTCTGCATTGAAAACTATAATGTATGAGAGTACATAGTATAATATTATAATACATCCAAGTCAGTGTAAAAAAAAAACTACATACCGGTAACTGTGCAGGAAATACAATCACTTACAGTGGGGAGAACAAGTATTTGATACACTGCCGATTTTGCAGGTTTTCCTACTTACAAAGCATGTAGAGGTCTGTAATTTTTCAAAAATCCAGAAAATCACATTGTATGATTTTTAAGTAATTAATTTGCATTTTATTGCATGACATAAGTATTTGATCACCTACCAACCAGTAAGAATTCCTGCTCTCACAGACCTGTTAGTTTTTATTTAAGAAGCCCTCATGTTCTCCACTCATTACCTGTATTAACTGCACCTGTTTGAACTCGTTACCTGTATAAAAGACACCTGTCCACACACTCAATCAAACAGACTCCAACCTCTCCGCAATGGCCAAGACCAGAGAGCTGTGTAAGGACATCAGGGATATAATTGTAGACCTGCACAAGGCTGGGATGGGCTACATGACAATAGGCAAGCAGCTTGGTGAGAAGGCAACAACTGTTGGCGCAATTATTATAAAATGGAAGAAGTTCAAGATGACGGTCAATCACCCTCGGTCTGGGGCTCCATGCAAGATCTCACCTCGTGGGGCATCAATGATCATGAGGAAGGTGAGGGATCAGCCCAGAATTACACGGCAGGACCTGGTCAATGACCTGAAGAGAGCTGGGACCACAGTCTCAAAGAAAACCATTAGTAACACACTACGCAGTCATGGATTAAAATCCTGCAGCGCACGCAAGGTCCCCCTGCTCAAGCCAGCGCATGTCCAGGCCCGTCTGAAGTTTGCCAATGACCATCTGGATGATCCAGAGGAGGAATGGGAGAAGGTCATGTGGTCTGATGAGACAAAAATATAGCTTTTTGGTCTAAACTCCACTCACCGTGTTTGGAGGAAGAAGAAGGATGAGTACAACCCCAAGAACACCATCCCAACCGTGAAGCATGGAGGTGAAAACATATTTCTTTGGGGATGCTTTTCTGCAAAGGGGACAGGACGACTGCACCGTATTGAGGGGAGGATGGATGGGGCCATGTATCACGAGATCTTGGCCAACAACCTCCTTCCCTCAGTAAGAGCATTGAAGATGGGTCGTGGCTGGGTCTTCCAGCATGACAACGACCCGAAACACACAGCCAGGGCAACTAAGGAGTGGCTCCGTAAGAAGCATCTCAAGGTCCTGGAGTGGCCTAGCCAGTCTCCAGACCTGAACCCAATAGAAAATATTTGAAAGTCCGTATTGCCGAGCGACATCCCCGAAACCTGAAGAATCTGGAGAAGGTCTGTATGGAGGAGTGGGCCAAAATCCCTGCTGCAGTGTGTGCAAATCTGGTCAAGACCTACAGGAAACGTATGATCTCTGTATAATTGCAAACAAAGGTTTCTGTACCAAATATTACATTCTTCTTTTCTGATGTATCAAATACTTATGTCATGCAATAAAATGCAAATTAATTACTTAAAAATCATACAATGTGATTTTCTGGATTTTTGTTTTAGATTCCATCTCTCACAGTTGAAGTGTACCTATGATAGAAATTACAGACCTCTACATGCTTTGTAAGTAGGAAAACCTGCAAAATCGGCAGTGTATCAAATACTTGTTCTCCCCACTGTATGTGCAAAAAAAAACTAAAAACATAATGACAAACATTAAACACATAAGATGTGATTAATTGATGTGTAGAAGGGTTTAAACCCTGAAGAATTGACATTGTAGGGGCTCTATTCAATCCATATCACTGAAGCATTACATATTCTGCAATAGAAATTGAAGGATAATTTCCGAATGAGTCAACATATGCAACGTTTACCATGAATGCAGTCTCCACTAACGCGGGAACATTGCCTTTACATTTCATTCATGCTGTAACGCTGAACTTCTGCAATACGGATCAAATAGAGCCTTAGGTTTATTTAGCAGCTGTTGTCATGGTAAAGAGTATCTCTGTGATATGAAGCAGCAGTATGGATTAAGCCAAGGTGTCACGGTGGCTCATCAGCATACCGACAGGGGGTTAGTATAGTATGGGAAGTGCAAACACAGAAAGGATAATAAGGCAGCATTTTATTTCAAGTTAGTTAAGTCCTCCCTTGTCTTGTTTCTTAGCAACTAGCAACATATTAATAACACAAAACCAAATAAACACAATGAGGATTATTCCTGTTCTGTCTCCTATCATTTGTAAATAACATGTGCATTGAGTTCTGCTAGTCTCCTGTGATACTGGAAGTCAGTGGATAGTCAGTTTGAGTCACGGTGAAATAAATAGACTTCAAATAAAAGCAGCCAAAGTCACTCGGAGTAAGAGTATAATAAGCAGCTATAATTAATCTTGACTAGATCATTCCGACTGACTGACTGACTCTGTCTGTCTGTCTGTCTGTCTCTCTCTCTCTCTCTCTCTCTCTCTCTCTCTCTCTCTCTCTCTCTCTCTCTCTCTCTCTCTCTCTCTCTCTCTCTCTCACTGGATCTGATAGAAACTAGACATGGTGACATAAGCCTCATCCTTGCCTCCTTGCTGAGTAGCACCTAGCCCCTCAGGACCAATGTTACCATCACTGTCGTCTGTCCCCATGCTCTCAATGTCACTCCTCAGATCCAGGATCCCCACGGTGGAGCCACTGTTCCCACTGCTCCCCGCCCCAGCGTCGAGGTGCTCTCCTGGGGACTCACACCTCAGCAGTATGGCCTCTGACCATCCACTACTGGTTGTATGGCAGGACGTCGTATCCCTATTACACTCTTGAATGAGGCATTGATCTTTTACCTCAGCGAGTCGATGGGAGTCAGAGTCAGGGGGTTGGGCGGTAAGGTCCTGCTCCTTGTCCGGCTCCACCAGCTGGATGTTGAGGTCACTGAACACCTCAGGGTTAAAGCTCACAGGTGGGCCCTGCTGGGTTAAAGGAAAGAGATGGGATAAACCAATATCCTCATAACTCATTATGGCCATTATCGTTCACTGTCTAGTGCATATCAGAGGACTTACCTTCATTGGCTCGTAGGTCTGGGCAATCTGGAGAAGTGTGTGTTTGGGATGTGGAATGCTTGGCCATATGAAGGAATGTATTCTGTGAGGACAGAGAGACATCAAGAGGATGACATGGAGGACATACACACACACACACACACAAGTTGATGTGCAGAGCAAAAGGAGATCAATTTGATACTCACTGTTTTCTCCAGAAAAGACCAACTGCCAAAGTGACCAGCAGCAGGGCAGCAATGGGCACGATGAAAGAATAGGAAAGCAACTGCACGTCTGTCTCTGTAGGGAAGTAGGAGAGAGATGATGCATGTGACTCACATTTCCTGTACCTTGCTCTATCACTTCCACCTAACTGCACAGTCCAGATATCATGCTAAGCTTTTTAGACACAAGTCTTTCTTTACCTGCGTTGGTGCTGAAACTGAGAGAGGCGCTCCACTCACTCCAGCTGCCATCAAAGTACCCCCCGTTTGGCTTGGCTCGAACCTTGACATGATACTCTGTGTTCTTATGGAGGTACTCGTCCCCCTCAATGATCAGAGGCTGATAGGTCATGTTTTTAACCTTTGAACAGGGTACACCATAAAAGAAGAACAAGACAATAAGTTAATGTTTCCAGATACACTGAGTGTACAAAACATTAGGAACACCTTCCTAATATTTAGTTGCAGACCTTTTTGCCCTCAGAACAGCCTAATTGAATGATATTCTCTGATGAAGGTCGACTGACCGAAAGCTTAGTCTCTATTAAAATAAATCTGACTGGAAGTGTGCGGAGAGTTTTTCCTGTTTCTCCAGTTTTGCATTTTTCCTCATGCACCTTCACTAATCAGTTTTGAGTGTGCGGTAGATTCTGCTTATTCTGATTCAATGATATGGAAATTATGATAATATAATTAAGCTTTTGCATCCACAAATCCAAGAAAAATAGGCTTTTGGCAACTGCACCAGAGTATTTTTGACACTCCAGATGCGTAGTTGGAACAGTTGATTGTTGTGTTTCAGGTAATCGTTCAGGTATGGATTCCCAATGTAAATAAGAGCCCGGTTGGAGGTCCTCAGAAATGTGGCATTCACCACCCAAGGACTCCTGGGTTTAACTGAAACATAAAGAAGAACAAGAAACAGAGGATATGTGTTCAGGGCAATTGATGCAAGTGCCAACTAAGGGCTATCAATTGATAGAAGGTGTCATGTAAAAATGCCTCATGTTACTTTCATTCAAACCATAAGGTGAGAAGGTATGAAATTATGATAACTTACTTATTTCTCTCAAACTCATTCTTTTCCAAAATGTGCCGCCTCGTTTGAATTGAACGGTGAGATTATACGATTGCAGAGTGTCCAGGTCCGTAAATGTGACATTATTACCCTTCTTTGTCAAACAGCGTTGCTTTTTGTCGTCTGTGTAGCTGTAAACATAATGTTCATAAAATCACATTATCAATAAATAATTTCCTAATCCATCTGAGGGTTTTACACATCTGGATATCTGAATATGCAGTAAGGGTGGAGTTCTTCTACCCATGATATTTGTCATTTGTGTTGTATAAGCTCCTAACTAATACATCTGATGTTCAGTGGTCTTCAAGGAGGTTTATTACCAAAGACCCATGGCTTTTATGTCCTCGATTTCATCATCATCATCGGCATCATCATCAAGGTGGCAGGTTAGGCTGTTTCCTGCCAAGACACTGAGATGAGAGGTGCAGAGTATTCTGGGTTCTGGAAAGGAAACAAAACAAAACAATTTCAGCGGTTTGGATGGGGTCAAGAGCAGCAAATCTTTTGTCAAATACATTTTCGTACAGAATGAGAATGAACAGTTAATGTTGCACCATCACTGTGTTGGACACAAGTGTTGCACTGAGTCTTCAGGATTAAATCTCCTATTAAATCAATGAATGTAAATCATTTAAATATAACTCTTAAAGAGGAATGGCAGCTCACCATTGTCAACCAATTCTCCTCCACTTTGACAGTGCACCAGAACCGGGAACATGAGTAAGGCAATCCATAGGCTGTATGCCATTTCTCACGAAGCAGTCACACTAACGTAAGAGGTAGTGGCCCCAGATACAGCGGTGAGACTCTGGGGCACGCATGCACAAGGAACTCAAAGTGTTGTCTTAGCTGTCTCACTTAACTGTCAGTATAAATATCACAGAGGAGAGCAGAAAAGAGAGAGAGGGAGGAAGAGAGACAGCGAGAAAGAGAGAGATAAATGGAATGATCTATTCAAGATTATAGCTGCTTATTGCATTCTTACTCTGAGTGACATTGACTGAGGTTTTGAGGCGACAGTACAAAATATCACCTTTTATTTGAGGGTTTTTTCCACATATAATGGTGTTAGTATTTTATTAGGATCCCCATTAGCTACAACCAAAGCTGTTTAGAAATGAAAAGCTGTTCAGGAATGAAAGGACTTTATGTATCTAGTCATAAGTATTTGGACAAATTCCCTTATATGTGTATTAAAGTAGTCAAATGTTTAGTATTTGGTACCATATTCATAGCACACAATGACTACACCAAGCTTGTGAATCTACAAATTTGTTGGATGCATTTGCAGTTTGTTTTGGTTGTGTTTCAGATTATGTTGTGCCCAAGAATATAATATGTTTTAGAACACTTCTATCATGGATGCTACCATGATTATGGATAATCATGAATAACTCATGAATATTAATGAGTGAGAAAGTTACAGAGGCATAAATATCATACCCCCCAAAGAATGTTAACTTCCATTGTTATTGGTAATGGTGAGAGGTATAGCATGTCTTGGGGGTATGCTCTTTGTGCCTCTGTAACAATTGTTGGGTAAATGTTTCAGCAATGGGCAGGATAACTCTAGCCCTAACTTGAAGATTATTATTATCATATTATGAGCACACTATTCTCAGGGATATAACGGGGCTCAGCCTTTCAAGTTTTATCTGGTTTTGTGGCGTGGCTCCAGGTCACATTCTTATGAGAGAATTTCAGAGAATTGCTTGTATGAGAACTTTGTAAGGAAAGGGGAATGTGGAGCAGGGGGTTGCCAGCTCAAGCAGTGCTCCAAGCATTACACTATGAGCAAGGCTTGCTGTTATGGACATCTTGTACAGTGGGGAAAAAAGTATTTAGTCAGCCACCAATTGTGCAAGTTCTCCCACTTAAAAAGATGAGAGAGGCCTGTAATTTTCATCATAGGTACACGTCAACTATGACAGACAAATCACATTGTAGGATTTTTTATGAATTAATTTGCAAATTATGGTGGAAAATAAGTATTTGGTCAATAACAAAAGTTTCTCAATACTTTGTTATATACCCTTTGTTGGCAATGACACAGGTCAAACGTTTTCTGTAAGTCTTCACAAGGTTTTCACACACTGTTGCTGGTATTTTGGCCCATTCCTCCATGCAGATCTCCTCTAGAGCAGTGATGTTTTGGGGCTGTCGCTGGGCAACACAGACTTTCAACTCCCTCCAAAGATTTTCTATGGGGTTGAGATCTGGAGACTGGCTAGGCCACTCCAGGACCTTGAAATGCTTCTTACGAAGCACTCCTTCGTTGCCCGGCGGTGTGTTTGGGATCATTGTCATGCTGAAAGACCCAGCCACGTTTCATCTTCAATGCCCTTGCTGATGGAAGGAGGTTTTCACTCAAAATATCACGATACATGGCCCCATTCATTCTTTCCTTTACACGGATCAGTCGTCCTGGTCCCTTTGCAGAAAAACAGCCCCAAAGCATGATGTTTCCACCCCCATGCTTCACAGTAGGTATGGTGTTCTTTGGATGCAACTCAGCATTCTTTGTCCTCCAAACACGACAAGTTGAGTTTTTACCAAAAGTTATATTTTGGTGTCATCTGACCATATGACATTCTCCCAATCCTCTTCTGGATCATCCAAATGCACTCTAGCAAACTTCAGACGGGCCTGGACATGTACTGGCTTAAGCAGGGGGACACGTCTGGCACTGCAGGATTTGAGTCCCTGGCGGCGTAGTGTGTTACTGATGGTAGGCTTTGTTACTTTGGTCCCAGCTCTCTGCAGGTCATTCACTAGGTCCCCCCGTGTGGTTCTGGGATTTTTGGTCACCGTTCTTGTGATCATTTTGACCCCACAGGGTGAGATCTTGCGTGGAGCCCCAGATCGAGGGAGATTATCAGTGGTCTTGTATGTCTTCCATTTCATAATAATTGCTCCCACAGTTGATTTCTTCAAACCAAGCTGCTTACCTATTGCAGATTCAGTCTTCCCAGCCTGGTGCAGGTCTACAATTTTGTTTCTGGTTCCTTTGACAGCTCTTTGGTCTTGGCCATAGTGGAGTTTGGAGTGTGACTGTTTGAGGTTGTGGACAGGTGTCTTTTATACTGATAACAAGTTCAAACAGGTGCCATTAATACAGGTAACGAGTGGAGGACAGGGGAGCCTCTTAAAGAAGAAGTTACAGGTCTGTGAGAGCCAGAAATCTTGCTTGTTTGTAGGTGACCAAATACTTATTTTCCACCATAATTTGCAAATAAATTCATAAAAAATCCTACAATGTGATTTTCTGGATTTTTTTTCCTCAATTTGTCTGTCATAGTTGACGTGTACCTATGATGAAAATTACAGGCCTCTCTCATCTTTTTAAGTGGGAGAACTTGCACAATTGTTGGCTGACTAAATACTTTTTTCCCCCATTGTATATTTACACAGACAGAAGAATAGATCATCTTTTTACTTTCAAACACTTTTTTAATAGAGTACGGATCTGGTCATTTGAACATTGGAATAATGTTCAGCTTTCTTTGCTGTTGTGAAACAACCTGAGTCGTGCGTGCATTTAACAAGAAGATATTCTTCCTGCTATTGTACCAAGAACCATGAAGAGAAAAACAAACCAGTAACCTATAAAAACCACTTCCTGTTTACTCAAATGAACTGTTTTGGTTTCAAATGTAGCCAGATCGTACTCATCTTACTCAACACTAACCTTATCATTGAACAAGAGTTTGAGTTTGAATAATTCTTCACAATCGAAATATCCTCCATGGCTTACATATAAAAATAGAAAATCTGAAAAAGTTGCATTTATCACAAAGTTTGTAGAAATGTTCAAACCCTTTCCCATTACAGGATGTTGTAAGAATGACTTAACATTTGTGCTTGTTTCAACAGGTTTCAGTATTACAGTGATAAGGTTCCATTGCATTTGTGATATGACCAATGTGTCCTGTAACTTGACAGGAAAGGAAAACCCCTTACTGTGTTGCACATTTCCCTATTGTGTCTAGAGACCAACTTAACCACTAGGAAAACATTTGGGGTATACTGAATTCAGCACGTTTTTTCCTGCGCTTTTACACTTCAAATTGAAGAGTTTAATTCCGAAACGCTATATATTAACTTTCTGAAATGTTGGTAAATTAGCTTTTATAGAGATCAGTGTGACATGTACAGTGCATTCAGAAAGTATTCAGACCCATTAACTTTTTCCACATTTTGTTATGTTACAGCCTATTCTAAAATGAATTAAATCGTTTTTTTCTACACACAATAACCCAGAATGACAAAGCAAAAACAGGTTTTTAGATTTTATTTTTTAGAATGTATTAAAAATAAGAAACATAAATATCACATTTACATAAGTATTCAGACCCTTTACTCAGTACTTTGTTGAAGCACCTTTGGCAGCGATTACAGCCTCGGGTCTTTTGGGGTATGACGCTACAAGCTTGGCACACCTGTATTTGAGGAGTTTCTCCCATTCTTCAAATCAAATCAAATTTTATTGGTCACATGCGCCGAATACAACAGGTGCAGACATTACAGTGAAATGCTTACTTACTTCTTCTCTGCAGATCCTCGCAAGCTCTGTCAGGTTGGATGGGGAGCGTCGCTGCACAGCTATTGTCAGGTCTCTCCAGAGATGTTCGATCGGTTTCAAGTCCGGGCTCTGGCTGCGCCACTCAAGAACATTCAGAGACTTGTCCCGAAGCCACTCCTGTGTTGTCTTGGCTGTGTGCTTAGGGCCGTTGTCCTGTTAGAATGTAAACCTTCGCCCCAATCTGAGGTCCTGAGCACTCTGGAGCAGGTTTTCATCAAGGATCTCTCTGTAATTTGCTCCGTTCATCTTTCCCTCAAACCTGACTAGTCTCCCAGTCCCTGCCGCTGAAAAACATCCCCACAGCATGATACTGGCACCACCATGCTTCACCGTAGGGATGGTGCCAGGTTTCCTCCAGACGTGACGTTTGGCATTCAGGCCAAAGAGTTCAATCTTGGTTTCATCAGACAAGAGAATCTTGTTTCTTATGGTCTGAGAGTCCTTTAGCTGCCTTTTGGAAAACTCCAAGCGGACTATCATGTGCATTTTACTGAGAAGTGGCTTCCGTATGGCCACTCTACCATAAAGGCCTGATTGTTAGAGTGCTGCAGAGATGGTTGTCCTTCTGGACCGTTCTCCCACCTCCACAGAGGAACTCTGAAGCTGTCAGAGTGACCATCAGGTTCTTGGTCACCTCCCTGACCAAGGCCCTTCTCCCCTGATTGCTCAGTTTGGCTGGGCGGCCAGCTCTAGGAAGAGTCTTGGTGGTTCCAAACTTCTTCCATTTAAGTATGATGGAGGCCACTGTGTTCTTGGGGACCTTCAATGACGCAGACATTTTTTGGTACCCTTCCCCAGATCTGTGCCTTGACACAATCCTGTCTCAGAGCTCTACGGACAATTTCTTTGTCCTCATGGCTTGGTTTTTGCTCTGACTTGCACTGTCAACTGTGGGACATTATATAGACAGATGTGTTCCTTTCCAAATGTCCAATCAATTGAATTTACCCCAGGTGGACTCCAATTAAATTGTAGAAACATTTCAAGGATGATCAATGGAAACAGGATGCAGCTGAGGTCATTTCGAGTCTCATAGCGAAGGGTCTGAATACTTATGTAAATAAGGTATTTCTAAAAACCTATTCTTGCTTTGTCATTATGGGGTTACAGTGGGGGAAAAAGTATTTAGTCAGCCACCAATTGTGCAAGTTCTCCCACTTAAAAAGATGAGAGAGGCCTGTAATTTTCATCATAGGTACACGTCAACTATGACAGACAAAATGAGGAAAAAAAATCCAGAAAATCACATTGTAGGATTTTTAATTAATTAATTTGCAAATTATGGTGGAAAATAAGTATTTGGTCAATAACAAAAATTTCTCAATACTTTGTTATATACCCTTTGTTGGCAATGACACAGGTCAAACGTTTTCTGTAAGTCTTCACAAGGTTTTCACACACTGTTGCTGGTATTTTGGCCCATTCCTCCATGCAGATCTCCTCTAGAGCAGTGATGTTTTGGGGCTGTCGCTGGGCAACACAGACTTTCAACTCCCTCCAAAGATTTTCTATGGGGTTGAGATCTGGAGACTGGCTAGGCCACTCCAGGACCTTGAAATGCTTCTTACGAAGCCACTCCTTCATTGCCCGGGCGGTGTGTTTGGGATCATTGTCATGCTGAAAGACCCAGCCACGTTTCATCTTCAATGCCCTTGCTGATGGAAGGAGGTTTTCACTCAAAATCTCACGATACATGGCCCCATTCATTCTTTTCTTTACACGGATCAGTCGTCCTGGTCCCTTTGCAGAAAAACAGCCCCAAAGCATGATGTTTCCACCCCCATGCTTCACAGTAGGTATGGTGTTCTTTGGATGCAACTCAGCATTCTTTGTCCTCCAAACACGACGAGTTTAGTTTTTACCAAGAAGTTCTATTTTGGTTTCATCTGACCATATGGCATTCTCCCAATCCTCTTCTGGATCATCCAAATGCACTCTAGCAAACTTCAGATGGGCCTGGACATGTACTGGCTTAAGCAGGGGGACACGTCTGGCACTGCAGGATTTGAGTCCCTGGCGGCGTAGTGTGTTACTGATGGTAGGCTTTGTTACTTTGGTCCCAGCTCTCTGCAGGTCATTCACTAGGTCCCCCCGTGTGGTTCTGGGATTTTTGCTCACCGTTCTTGTGATCATTTTGACCCCACGGGGTGAGATCTTGCGTGGAGCCCCAGATCGAGGGAGATTATCAGTGGTCTTGTATGTCTTCCATTTCCTAATAATTGCTCCCACAGTTTATTTCTTCAAACCAAGCTACTTACCTATTGCAGATTCAGTCTTCCCAGCCTGGTGCAGGTCTACAATTTTGTTTCTGGTGTCCTTTGACAGCTCTTTGGTCTTGGCCATAGTGGAGTTTGAGTGTGACTGTTTGAGGTTGTGGACAGGTGTCTTTTATACTGATAACAAGTTCAAACAGGTGCCATTAATACAGGTAACGAGTGGAGGACAGAGGAGCCTCTTAAAGAAGAAGTTACAGGTCTGTGAGAGCCAGAAATCTTGCTTGTTTGTAGGTGACCAAATACTTATTTTCCACCATAATTTGCAAATAAATTCATAAAAAATCCTACAATGTGATTTTCTGGAAAAAAATGGGAGAACTTGCACAATTGGTGGCTGACTAAATACTTTTTTTCCCCACTGTATGTGTGTAGATTGATTAGGATTTTTATTTATTTAATCAATTTTAGAATTAGGCTGTAACGTAACAAAATGTGGAAAAAGTCTGAATACTTTCCGAATGCACTGTATTTGTTTAAAATCTATCACTTGATGGTTTCATTTCAGAGAGACAAATAATTATGTTATTTTTGCAAAATGCTGTATATCTGCCTCACTCTCAGAGAAATAAGTAGTACTGCTAGGTTTTACACAGCCAAATGTAACAAATAACTACAATTTTAATAAAGAAATGTACAAATGATACATTTGTGACATCAATGTGATTCTAAAATGAAAATACAGTAATATGAGATCTGTATGTAAACATTTACATTTTACATTTTAGTCATTTAGGAGATGCTCTTATCCAGAGTGACAACTACATATCACAGTCAGATATACAGGATATGAACATTCCATTCCAGCTAAACAATGGATAGGCTATATACAGTGGCTTGCGAAAGTCTTCACCCCCCTTGGCATTTTTCCTATTTTGTTGCCTTACAACCTGGAATTAAAATGGATTTTTGGGGGGTTTGTATCATTTCATTTACACAACATGCCTACCACTTTGAAGATACAAAATATTTTTTTTTGTCAAACAAACAAGACATAAGACAAAAAAACAGAAGCATAACTATTCATAACTATTCACCCCCCCAAAGTCAATACTTTGTAGAGCCACCTTTTGCAGAAATTACAGCTGCAAGTCTATTGGGGTATGTCTCTATAAGCTTGGAATATCTAGCCACTGGTATTTTTGCCCCTTCTTCAAGGCAAAACTGCTCCAGCTCCTTCAAGTTGGTTGGGTTCCGCTGGTGTACAGCAATCTTTAAGTCACACCACATATTCTCAATTGGATTGAGGTCTGGGCTTTGACTAGGCCATTCCAAGACATTTAAATTTTGCTTTAGTAGTATGCTTAGGGTCATTGTCCTGCTGGAAGGTGAACCAGAGTACCTTCTTCCATATGTTTGGGGAGTTTCCCACATGCCTTTTGGCGAACACCAAACGTGTTTGCTTATTTTTTTCTTGAAGCAATGGCTTTTTTCTGGCCACTCTTCTGTAAAGCCCAGTTCTGTGGAGTGTACGGCTTAAAATGGTCTTATGGACAGATACTCCAATCTCTGCTGTGGAGCTTTGCAGCTCCTTCAGGGTTATCTTTGGTCTCTTTGTTGCCTCTCTGATTAATGCCCTCCTTGCCTGGTCCGTGGGTTTTGGTGGGCGGCCCTCTCTTGTTAGGTTTGATGTGGTGCCATATTCTTTCAATTTTTAATAATGGATTTAATGGTGCTCTGTGGGATGTTCAAAGTTTCAGATTTTTTTTTATAACCCAACCCTGATCTTTACTTCTCCACAACTTTGTCCCTGACCTGTTTGGAGAGCTCCTTGGTCTTCATGGTGCCGCATGCTTGGTGGTGCCCCTTGCTTAGTGGTGTTGCAGACTCTGGGGCCTTTCAGAACAGGTGTATATATACTGAGATCATGTGACAGATCATGTGACACTTAGATTGCACACAGGTGGACTTTACTTAATTAATTATGTGACTTCTGAAGGTAATTGGTTGCACTAGATCTTATTTAGGGGCTTCATAGCAAAGGGGGTGAATACATATGCATGCACCACTTTTCCATTACTTATTTTTTTTTAACTAGTAATTTTTTTCATTTCATTTCACCAATTTGGACTATTTTGTGTATGTCCATTACATGAAATCCAAATAAAAATCAATTTAAATTACAGGTTGTAATGCAACAAAATAGTAAAAACGCCAAGGGGGATGAATGCTTTTGCAAGGCACTGTAGCTTTTTGCGAAAAACATCTATGAATTAAAAATCTGAGAACAGTAATATTTTACACACACAAAAGTACCCATAAGCAAACATTTCTGATGAAAAAACATGTGAAACATTTGTGGATATAGTATTTTGGAAATAAACTCTTCATTTGTATTCGTATTCTGTCTTTCAATTCAGTTTTAATTTGATTTGGAATGCCCCATATAGTTTCTATTCACTATTTATCCTACTGACCCATTGCAAGTTCTTAGAAGTTCCTAACCAAGAGTCCAGCACAAGCTAGTCAGACCTGTGGTCTATTGGGCTTCACTGTGTACACGGAGGTGCTTAAGGACAATGTAGAAATGTATTAATTAAAATGCCTCACATTTCCCTGACATTAAACAGTAGGTGATGTAAGCAACACTCAAATGGCTTCTTGTCTAACATTAAACTTACAACTTTAAAACTTTAATGTACAGTAGAACCAAACCGCACTGATTAAAATAAATATTTTGACTAACATGTTTATAGTGATTTAACAGCAGAGAAAAAAGTAAAATAAATAAATAAACAATAGAGTGAAGCAGGATTGGAGGGAAGGTGAGGGACCAGTGTGTGTGTGTGTGTGTGTGTGTGTGTGTATGCGTGTGTATTTGTGTGTGTATGTGTTTGTGTGTGTTTGTGTGGAGGTGTTGGTACGTGCGGGTGCTCGTGGGAGGAGGGTAAATGTTGGTGTGAGCTCTCAAATGCATCTGTGGGTGGCAGCTGTGGTTGTGATGCTGGCTTTGGTGTAGAAGAAAGGAGAAACACATGTGGGCGAAGGGAAATAATCCTATTTCTCTCTACACACACTGGCTCTTGCACTGTTTATATTGAGGGGCCACCTCTGAGATGTTAACTCAGAACTCAAATATCACCATGAGAGATTACTAAGGGGTAAACTGCAAAGCAGTTCATGAGAGAATACTAAGGGGTATACTACAAAGCAGTTCATGAGAGATTACATTTACATTTACATTTTAGTCATTTAGCAGACGCTCTTATCCAGAGCGACTTACAGGAGCAATTAGGGTTAAGTGCCTTACTAAGGGGTATACTACAAAGCAGTTCATGAGAGATTACTAAGGGGTATACTACAAAGCAGTTCATGAGAGATTACTAAGGGGTATACTACAAAGCAGTTCATGAGAGATTACTAAGGGGGATACTACAAAGCAGGATCAAGGAGTTGACCAGCTAACTTCCCTAAATGTTCTGAAATAACTTGTTTTTTTCAGCTTAAAAAAAAATTATGATCTTTAAATGGACATGGTCTAATTTACTCAACAACCAAAAATGTACAATTGTTTCTGGCTGTTTATCATAGTAAGCTGGCTATAACTAACTATCTACTTTGTAGTATACCCCTATTCAAGGGAATTCGGGACATGGGTGACTAGTTAACGTTAGCTTGGCTCTCTGTGTGTTCGTGCCGTGGGAGGAGGGGTTAGCTCGTTGGCAGAGAGCAATGGCTAGCTAGTATGCTAACTATTCTAGCTAACTAACTGGCTGAATAAGTTGACGACGTACTCACTCAAACTGTCAAAACTAACCCAAAAACGTTACAAAACGTTAGACACGGACACGAATGATCTGCTTGGCGTGTTAACACACTGGTGGTTTGTTGTAACCGAGTATTGGTGCTAAACCGTGTTATTGGAGGCTGGCATGCTAGTTGGCTTTGGCGTCATAGGATTCGGTGCCCTGGACAGTTTTCACGGAAGAATACTGTACCAAGTTAGCTAGCTGAATAAACTAAGTTAGTCTATTCCTAGAAACATTGAACCGCTGTAGTTTACAACAATTATAATTTCTATAGTGGAAGTTGGGAGTTATATTTGAGTGTTTCAGTGAAACGTAAGTGAGGGAGGCCCACTCTCTCGCTTTCCCAGATGTTTAGCGCATTTCATTCCGATCTCCTTTGCATTATTGTAGCCTTTTTCTGTAGCCTGTCAACTATGTGTCTGTCTATCCCTGTTCTCTCCTCTCTGCACAGGCCATACAAACGCTTCACACCACGTGGCTGTTGCCACTCTAATCTGGTGGTCCCTGCGCGCACGACCCACGTGGAGTTCCAGGTCTCTGGCAGCCTCTGGAACTGCCGTTCTGCGGCCAACAAGGCAGAGTTCATCTCAGCCTATGCTACCCTCCAGTCCCTCAATGTCACGGTTTCTGCCGAGGCTGCTCCTTGCTCGGGCAGGCTTCGGCGTTCGTCGTCCCCGGAGTACTAGCTGCGGCCGATCGATGTTTCGGTGTTTGTCTTGTTTGGTCTTTATTGTTTACACCTGTTTCCCATTATGTTGGATTGTATTCCCTATATTAACCCCTGTCTCTCATTGGTACTTTGTGTGTTATTGTTTGTTGTCATTCCGGCAGTTCTGTATGTACGGGTCTTTGTGCTTTCCTCCCTGTTTGGAGGTTTGTTGTTTTGTACGTTGATTTTTACTGTGTACAGTAAATAACGTTGCCAGCCACTCTGTGTCCTGCTTTTGACTTCGCTACCGCATACACGTCGCGCGACACTCGACTTCTTGGCGCTGACGGAAACATGGATTACCACAGAAAACACTGCTACTCTTACTGCTCTTTCCTCGTCTAACCATGTGTTCTCGCATACCTCGAGAGCATCTGGTCAGCGTGGCAGTGGCACAGGAATCCTCATCTCTCCCAAGTGGACATTCTCTCTTTTTCCCCTGACCTATCTGTCTATCTCCTCATTTGAATTCCATGCTGTCACAGTCACTAGCCCATTCAAGCTTAACATCCTTATCATTTATAGATGCTGTTCTTCTACTAATCTCACTGCAACTCCCCTCCAAGTCTCCGACCACTACTTTGTATCCTTTTCTCTCTTGCTCTCCTCCAACACTACTCACTCTGCCCCTACTCAGATGGTAATGTGCCGTCGCAACCTTTGCTCTATCTCTCCCGCTACTCTCGCCTCTTCCATCCTATCATCTCTTCCCTCTGCTAAATCCTTCTCCCTCCGATCTCCTGATTCTGCCTCCTCAACCCTCCTCTCCTCCCTTTCTGCATCTTTTGACTCTCTATGTCCCCTACCCTCCCTCCCGGCCGGCTCGGTCCTCCCCTCCTGCTCCGTGGCTTGACAACTCATTGCGAGCTCACAGAAGAGGGCTCCGGGCAGCCGAGCGGAAATGGAGGAAAACTAGACTCCCTGCGGACCTGTCATCATTGCGAATTGTGACGGCCGGCCGCCCAACAACCTGCCCGCTTTACCCTATCCCCTCCTCTCTTCTCCAGACCATTCCGGAGACCTTCTCCCTTACCTCACCTCGCTCATCAACTCATCCTTGACCGCTGGCCATGTCCCTTCCGTCTTCAAGAGAGCGAGAGTTGCACCCCTCCTCAAAAAACCTACACTCGATCCATCCGATGTCAACAACTACAGACCAGTATCCCTTCTTTCTTTTCTCTCCAAAACTCTTGAGCGTGCCGTCTCTAGCCAACTCTCCTTCTATCTCTCTCAGAATGACCTTCTTGATCCAAACCAGTCAGGTTTCAAGACTGGTCATTCAACTGAGACTGCTCTTCTCTGTGTCACGGAGGCTCTCTGCACTGCTAAAACTAACTTTCTCTCTCTCCTCTGCTCTTATCCTTCTAGACCTATCCGCTGCCTTTGATACTGTGAACCATCAGATCCTCCTATCCACCCTCTCCGAGTTGGGCATCTCCGGCGCTGCTCACTCTTGGATTGCGTCCTACCTGACAGGTCGCTCCTACCAGGTGGCGTGGCGAGAATCTGTCTCCGCACACCACTGGTGTCCCCCAGGGCTCAGTTCTAGGCCCTCTCCTATTCTCTTTATACACCAAGTCACTTGGCTCTGTCATATCCTCACATGGTCTCTCCTATCATTGCTACGCAGACGACACACAATTAATTTTCTCCTTTCCCCCTTCTGATAACCAGGTGGCGAATTGCATCTCTGCATGTCTGGCAGACATATCAGTGTGGATGTAGGATCACCACCTCAAGCTGAACTGCCCGCTCCATGATCTCGCCATCACGGTTGACAACTCCATTGTGTCCTCCTCCCAGAGTGCAAAGAACCTTGGCGTGACCCTGGACAACACCCTGTTGTTCTCCGCTAACATCAAAGCAGTGACCCGATCCTGCAGGTTCATGCTCTACAACATTCACAGAGTACGACCCTACCTTACACAGAAAGCGGCACAGGTCCTAATCCAGGCACTTGTCATCTCCCGTCTGGATTACTGCAACTCGCTGTTGGCTGGGCTCCCTGCCTGTGCCATTAAACCCCTACAACTTATCCAGAACGCCGCAGCCCGTCTGGTGTTCGACCTTCCCAAGTTCTCTCATGTCACCCCACTCCTCCGCACACTCCACTAGCTTCCAGTTGAGGCTTGCATCTACTATAAGACCATGGTGCTTGCCTACGGAGCTGTGAGGGGACGGCACCTCCTTACCTTCAGGCTCTGATCAGACCCTACACCCAAACGAGGGCACTACGTTCATCCACCTCTGGCCTGCTAGCTCCCCTACCTCTACGGAAGCACAGTTCCCGCTCAGCCCAGTCAAAGCTATTAGCTGCTCTGGCACCCCAATGGTGGAACAAGCTCCCTCACGACGCCAGGACAGCGGAGTCACTGACCACCTTCCGGAGACACTTGAAACCCTACCTCTTTAAGGAATACCTGGAATAGTATAAAGTAATCCTTCTACCCCCCCCCCAAAAAAAAGTGGTTGTCCCACTGGTCATAAGTTGAATGAAACAAAAATGTAAGTCGCTCTGGATAAGAGCGTCTGCTAAATGATGTAAATGTAAATGTAAATGTACACTGATGCCTGAGTGAGGGGAGGGGAGATGGTTATGAGAAGGGTGAAAGGTTAGTCAACACTTGCCTAGCAGTATACCATTCTCTGCAATGCTCTGTAAAGCCTGGTTGGCACACACCTCACTCTACAGAGTTATGAAGGAACCAACCAGCCTTCCCGCCTCCCCCCATGAAACCACACGCTGGCAGCCTTATCTCTGCACTCATCTCATAAACATCATCTGCTGTGGTTTCTTACCTCATGCCTCCTCTCTCTGCTCTGCAGCACTTCACACAGCCCTGGGAGTCTGTTCTCTAGTCTGTTTTGCACTCTCTCATTGTGGTCTAGATCCTCATCCTTTGACTGTGTGTAATGACTATTTAGCAAAGTGCTTGTGTGTAAAGGATGATGCATGGTCGCTGTGTTCTGGTGAAAATGGTAAAACTGTATTGATGTAGTGAAAAACAACAGCAAAAACCTCAAACACAACAATAACAACATGACATCATTAACCAAAAACAATAAAAACACATCTCCATCAGCCATGTAAACAGACTGGTATAGTAAGTGCTGCTTATGCCACCTCTGACCTCTGACCTCATCCTTCAGATATATCCTCCACCCCCACTATGAAGCCACTACTATGAAGCTCTTATTACTATTGAAGGGCTCATTTCCAGTGAATCTTCACGGTGAGCTCTTATTACTATTGAAGGGCTCATTTCCAGTGAATCTTCACGGTGAGCTCTTATTACTATTGAAAGGCTCATTTCCAGTGAAGCTACATGCTGAGCTCTTACTACTATCGAAGGGCTTATTTCCAGTGAAGCTACATGCTGAGCTCTTACTACTATCGAAGGGCTTATTTCCAGGGCTCATTTCCAGTGAAGCTACACGGTGAGCTCTTACTACTATCGAAGGGCTTATTTCCAGTGAAGCTACATGCTGAGCTCTTACTACTATCGAAGGGCTTATTTCCAGGGCTAATTTCCAGTGAAGCTACACGGTGAGCTCTTACTACTATTGAAGGGCTCATTTCCAGTGAAGCCACACCAAAATAAGCAACTCTTTGAACCTATGTCTCTGGCAGCCACATGAATCTCTCCGCTGCACAGCAACTCTGTGAACTTCCTGCTTCCTTTGACTTGTTTATCTAACCAAGGTTGCACTCTACATCATCAGTTTTGCAATATTCTATAACAGGTACAGTGCCTATAGAAAGTGCCTATAGAAAGTCTTGAACTTTCTTCACATGTTGTGTTACAAAGTGGGATTGAAATAGATTTACTTGAAATGTTTTGTCATTGTTCTACACAAAATACTCCATAATGTGAAAATAAATTCTACAAAGTTCTACAACTTAATACAATTTTTATAACTAAAATATAGTTGTTGCATAAGTATTTCCCCTTTTGTTTAGGCAAGCCTAAATTAGTTCAGAAGTAACATGTGGCTTAACAAATCACATAATAAGTTATATGGACTCAATCTGTGTGACATAATAGGGATTGACATGATGTTTGAATGGCTACCCGTTCCTCTGTCCCCCATACATACAATATCTATCTGTAAGGTCCCTCAGTAAAGTATTGAATTTAAAACACAGATTCAACTACAAAGACCAGGGAGCTTTTTGAAAGCCTCATAAAGAAGGGCAGTGATTGGTAGATGGGTAACAATAACAAAATCAGACATTGAATATATCTTTAAGCATGGTCAAGTTAATAATTATACTGTGGATGGCAGGTAGCTTAGTGGTTAAGAGCGTTGTGCCAGTAACTGCAAGGTTGCTGGTTCTAATCCCCGAGCCGACTAGGTGAAAAATCTGTCGATGTGCCCTTGAGCAAGGCACTTAACCCTAAATTGCTCCTGTAAGTCACTCTGGATAAGAGCGTCTGATAAATGTATTAAACCACTCAGTTCAATGGCTGTGATGGGAGAAAACTGAGGATTAGGGTGAATCCTTATCTAATCAAGGTATATTAGTGTTTTATTTTGTATTAATCTTAAAAAAATGTTAGAATGTTTCTTCCTCTTTGACATTACAGAGTATTTTGTGTAGACCATTGACAAAAAATGACAATTAAATCCAATTTGATCACACTTTGTAACACAATAAAATGTGAAGAAATCCAAGGGGTTGTAGACTTTCTATAGGCACTGTAGACCTGGTTGCAGAGGTAACCGATTGTGTTTTTGCCTACAAAATATAACTGAATGGCTTTCAAAAATCTGTTGCACAATAATAGTTAGAAAAATTGAATATCTCAATACATCCCAGGTCATCTCTGCTAAGCTACACATGTAGGATCTAAATTCGAGCCAGTTTGCTACAGCAGGAAAATAAGTATTGTGAATTATTATGTGGATTATAATTAATGGACATTTTTGTAGGGGTTAATACATTTTTCAAGTCTGAAATGTCAAAGTGACAATTACAAACTTCAGAAGCCTTTTTAACCCTTTACACTTGAGGGAATTGGCCTATATGGACAGGGCTAAATTGTTGAAATGTTTCTTCAGAAGAAATATGAAATGCATATGCATAACCATGGTAGCAATTGAAAGGGAACCGTTTAGAGATAATGAGGAAATTATTAGACCAAAGGTGAGTACACATACACAACAGTTTACCTGACACAAGACTGAATCCAAACACTACACTGTAGATTTTATGTGCATTTTACATGTACTGTATTTTTCACCACATTTGTTGATAACGAAATGTGAAAATACTCTGGATACATTCATTAACATGATAAGACTATTCCTGGAAAATGTGGGGTAGGTGAAAAATAAGACAAAAAAATGACAAGGGTTTGAGTGAGAGGACTAACTGGTGTCTCCAAGTGGCCAATCACCTCTCCAAGGTCGGAACAATTCCTAAGCAATTTCAATGCACTTTTATGTCTCAAAGAAGAGTCTTCAACTATAAGGTACTTTTTTGAGCTCCCTTTGCTGTGCTGTTGAGGCGCAATCACACTTTTGCTTTGTTTGGAACACAACCCTGCATCCCCCGCCATCACACAATTACTGTTGTTGTTTACACAATACAAAAACAGTCCATTATAAATCACAATCTGGATCAGGTGGGCATGAATTGAAAGCTTGTTCTATTGCCAATTTTTTAAAACATTTTAGTCTATCGCAGACGGTCTTATCCAGAGCGACTTACAGTTAGTGAGTGCATACATCTTTTTTTCATACTGGCCCCCCGTAGGAATCAAACCCACAACCCTGCCGTTGCAAGCGCCATGCTCTACCAACTGAGCTACAACATGACTAGCTCAGTTATAAAATACGATCTTACAGTGTTAGGCTTTCACATGTCAATTCAGAGAAACAGATCATAATTTTGGAGTCATGAGTGCATTCAGGTGCGTGTGCCACGGCAAATTTTCTTTCATTCTGTTCAGAACAACCCAGGGTATGATGATATGTCATCTTGTAACTGTACATCAAATATATTGATCATAAACGTTGACACTGTATATGAATTATTTTTTTTTTTTTTTTTTTTGTCATTTAGCAGACGCTCTTATCCAGAGCGACTTACAGGAGCAATTAGGGTTAAGTGCCTTGCTCAAGGGCACATCGACAGATTTTTCACCTAGTCGGCTCGGGGATTAGAACCAGCGACCTTTCGGTTACTGGCACAACGCTCTTACCCTGAAGTGCTCATTTGGACTCACGGGTGTTTGGCTTTGCTTGTATGACATCAAAGCAGTATTTATTATAATCCTAAACATCTCATCTTTTAAAATACAGAGTCCTCTTAATTGACAGCATTGCCCTCATTCAGACAACAAAACATTTGCAAAAGTTGCCCAATTAGCGGGAGGGATGGGGGCAACTTCGGGTCGCGCACGGTGCTCAAGTTCAGAACAGCTGTCAGTCAAAACCCATACAGCGCTGTGAAGCGCAGAGCCAGAGCTATGACGTCGTGTACAGCATGTTATTGTATAGCCACTACGCTCCAATTTAGGTGCTTATTAGTGCCCAAATCTTCCATTTTCAACCGTATACGGGTACGAGTGTAAAAGGCTACACCTCAAATACTCTACAAGTTTTACATTTACTGCATTGCAGGAAAGTTATTTTGCAACAGGGTGGTCAAATTAATATCCTACATCTGTAGGTCCACACTTTCCATGGCACATAATCTTGCATCACCTGCATATCTTTTGACTAGTTGGTCAAGAAATCCCCTTCCTTACGTCACTCTGTAAACGTGTTCAACATTCAGAATGTAGAGTGAATGTCGTCATCTCACAACGTTTCTAGCCTGTTCTAATCTTAATCAGATGAGATGGTGTTCTCTTGAGGTTTTTGGTGCAGGCTGAGCATCGAGATACTGGGTCATCCCCTGAGAGTCAAAGAGGAACCATGCGTGGTTTGTAAAGGCCAATTTGGCAACATAATCGTGTAAGACACTTTCATCTATCTAAAACCCGGAATCTGTGGAACTGTAGTTTGTGATAAGAGTGCCAGATATTAGACAGAGAAAATGTTGCTGGTTCTTTCAATAAAGATCAACCTGTCTGTGTCAGCCTTACTGTCAAACAAAAATGTAAACTTGCCTGGTGTGTTCTAGCGGTCAAGCCACTGCCTCTGGAGTACATGTACGATGTACCGTTCCCAGCTTGGGAACGGTACATTCTCTCTCCTAACTCTCACGTCTATCGCTCTCTATCCACTAAACATACAAAATACTTAAAATATATATATTTAAAAACTAAACCAAATAAAGCCATGCAACACTAGCTATCATTTCCTCACTGATCAGCCTGTTCTGAGAACAGTTACCAACGACCTGAGACTGAAGGGTAACCACGGACACCTGAGATAGAGAGACAGCCATTCAGTGGCAGCTGCTCAGGTACAGTAGAGACACAACCAACAGTCTGTTACCATGGGAAACAACCAACAGTCTGCTACCATGGGAAACAACCAAGAGCCACATTCACAAAGCCTTCCACACACCGCTCTGTGTGTGTGTGTGTGTGTGTGTGTGTGTGTATCCATGTTTGCGTGTAATGAAGGTGTGTGTGAGAGAGGAGGAGAGAGAGAAACCGGGAAGGAACCATTCTACCAATACCCACAGATGCCAGGTGGTTGCAGGGCTGTGGGTGGTGGTGAGGGTAATAAATGGAAGGATGTAGAGGCAGGGTACTGCTGTGGTTCACCTTCCCCATCTGTAGTTGTGCTATTAGCTAAGAGTAGATGCAGGAGCACCATGCTGCCGTGCCTATACAGTGCTATTAAAGTATACTCACAGGTCTTTAGGACAGAGTGAGCTGTCCTTCTGAGTAGTTTAAAACTTCCCCAGGGGAACTCCACACAGCTGCTAATGCAATTCTGTCATCACATCTGATGTTGGTTTTTGGTATTATATCAAAACCCCCAAAGTATTTTCAGTACATAATTCACAACACAAAACATGTATTCAACATGTTCTCTTTTTTATTTGACCTTTTGTACAACAATTTTTCTAAGAAAGATTGTGAGGTTACATTTTGTTCAAACTGAGTCAATACACTGTATTTTCAACTGTATATTATTTTTACCCATTGACTAAATATGTTTAGCAATTATAGAGATATAAGAGGAAAACTGTACCTCACCCCGACCATACAAACCATTGGCTGATGGATTTACTTATTATTTACTCATCCACAAAACCAGATCATTGTGCGCTTTCAATGCTTAATCTAAAATCTATTCATTTAAGTACATAAAAACATCATTCGCAATCCTCGATCATTCAACGAGATGTTGGCATAATAAATGTGTCCATGTCACCAAATTGATATTGTACAAGATGTACTATTCTGCATACAACCAACACACTTCCATAAAACATATCAACAATAAACTTTAGGACAAGTAAGACCACTGCTTTAGAAAGCGCTTCAATTAAGGACAACATATCAATTGATGAACGCTGGCAACCATACTCTAATCACACACCAGTTCCTTTACTCCTGTTCTATTTCAGCAATGAAACTTATGACATACAAAACACAAACAATGTATACATTTCTCAAACTGTAGACTAAAGGCCTCTCTGGGGGTGTGGCCCCTGTGAAATATATTATTCTGTGTATGGCGTCATGATATAATGGGTATATGATCGTGAGTTTTGACATAAAGTGAAATGCAGTGAAAAGTGGTGAACTTCCAGTCGTATAAAAAAGCATGAGTTGGCGCATACCCAGAAAAATGTTGTGTAGAGGTGCTGACGAACGGCGAGTAAGCTGTAGGCTATGAAAATAAAGTGAGTTGTACTCTATATACAAGCTCCCAGTAATGTTGTGGGTAAACCACCAACGTTTCGGCATTACTCTTCCAGTCTTAACATAAGCAATACCAAATTCTTTATAACTGACAGAAGAGAGCAGCAGAGAGGGTGTTATCGGAACCTGCGTCTGAAACTCTCTACAATGTCCCACAAGAGTCTCTGAAACTCTCTGCTATAATGTCCCACAAGAGTCTCTGAAACTCTCTGCTATAATGTCCCACAAGAGTCTCTGAAACTCTCTGCTATAATGTCCCACAAGAGTCTCTGAAACTCTGCTATAATGTCCCACAAGAGTCTCTGAAATTCTGCTAATGTCCCACAACAGTCTCTGAAACTCTGCTATAATGTCCCACAAGAGTCTCTGAAACTCTGCTATAATGTCCCACAACAGTCTCTGAAACTCTGCTATAATGTCCCACAAGAGAGTCTGAAACTCTGCTATAATGTCCCACAACAGTCTCTGAAACTCTGCTATAATGTTCCACAAGAGTCTCTGAAACTCTGCTATAATGTCCCACAACAGTCTCTGAAACTCTGCTATAATGTCCCACAAGAGAGTCTGAAAAGGAATTACACTCAAAATGGGCGAGTAGTAGCGTTAGAAAAACTCTGTCCTGCTTTACCATAAACTCTGTCCTGCTTTACCATAAACTCTGTCCTGCTTTACCATAAACTCTGTCCTGCTTTACCATAAACTCTGTCCTGCTTTACCATAAAAAACTCAACTGTATTCAAAACGAAACAGACCACATTAACATATTCCAAACAAAACACAAGGTGAATCAGGGATGCTCCTGTACACATTATTGGCATTGTTAGTAGCTAGAGACCTTTCACACACAGGCTTTGCTCTAGTAAAAGCTGCTCTGATATCTCTGAACGTAGGCTAGGGGAAATGCTCGCTAATGGTTCTGTGATTTGAAAAGGAGCGTACAACTACACAGAGGAGCAACATCAGTATTAGTGTTTTCTATCCAATAGGATTGGCAGAACGGAGCGGCAACACAGTGGAGTTGCAGACATTATCTTTTATTAGATAAAGTGCTATCGGAGTATCATAATGAAGTTACCTTCCACATACTCTTTTCTTCACAACTGTAACGGCAGTCCAAGGAAATGGCAACAAAGAAGACTTCCTTTGAGAAATCAGACAAATGCCGCTCTCGATTACTTAGGATCAAAATGTACTGTGAACTTTCATTGGTCCTCTCTCATCAGTAGTGTTTGATAGCTGGGTGGCTCTTCCTCTACCCGTCTGGTGGCAGTTCTCATTTTCTCTGGTCTCACTTACTAACAAACAGTCTCTCACTTCCATTGAATCCCTCTGTCCTGCAGCAGACTGTCCTAGCATGGCCACAGATCTGTTGGTGCCGTTTTACCATCTCCTGCCAGTCATCGCCATGCCATGAAGGAGTTGGCAAGACAGCACAAACAGATCTGGAACCAGGCTAAGACTGTCCTGCTGGAATTGCTGTTACCTTACTCTGCACAGGACACTCAGTGTCTCATGTATTGCACCTCTCTAGTCCCATTTTAAAATGCACTTTCTCTCTACTCAACTTCACCGACACATGCATCTATCGGACTTAATCCTCACTTACATAAAGCTTGGCTTTGTTTCTCCTTATTCTGAGATGATACCGAACATTTCAATGAGATGGCAGAGTCAGTTAAATTTAATTCAGAGTAAAAACAAACAACACATCTCTCTGTTGAGCGCTTCGGACTTCCTGGACCATGTAGTGTAGCAGGAGACTGTGTGCTCTTATCTGAACACAGAAGAAACAGCTATTATGTGAGATACCAAATAAAAGTTGAGCCTCAGAAGACTGAGGATTCCTCAAGGCGTAGGAAGGATAGAGAGCAGAAGAGCTACAGGGCTGTGCAAACAGAGCCACTGCAATGCAGTGCTGCTCCTGTCTGCTCCTAGAGAGGAGTAAGGCTGAGAACATAGAGATTTAACTCATCATGAGGAAGACAGAGGCTGACACGGTAGAACAAGGCAGAGTGGCTAACTGGGAATGAATGCTTTGTCAATGGAAGTGTGAGAGCACACATTTACAAAGATTCAATTAATCTGTGAGAGGAATTAATTACAGTGGGCTCACCATAAAGACCTCTTACAGTGAATAAAATAAATGACTGGATGGGACAGAGCTGATGGTTAATCATTGAAGCACAGCATCTCAATAGTCCAATGGAGAAGACACCAAGGGAAGCTGCAGTTATGGACAGGTATAAAGGATGACTTGATAACAGACACATTCTGCTGTATGTACACAGACAGAGACTTGACAGCCTCCATTGTTGGTCAGTTGGAAGGTTCTTTGTCTTCCATTGAGTGCTGTAGTCTTGTCGCCCTCTGCTGTTGAGATCAACAGCTGGAAGTAAGTTACCCAGGTTAGAGGGCCCTCTGTTGGGCTCTACTCTTCTTTGCTAAGAACCAGGCCTGTGGTAGGCCTCGCTGAAGCCTCAGACTCGAGTGAGGAAGTCTAGGCTTAGGTTGGCAGGGATGTGCAGGGTCTCCAGGCTGAGGGCGGAAGGGGTGTAGGGGAACAGGACAGGGAAGGTGTGCTTGGTGTCCACCAGGAGCCTTGGGACATCATTCCTCTCCTGCAGACGATTCTGAGGACAACAAGATAGACAACATTTGGTGGAAAAATATTATATAAAAGAATAAATATAAAAATTGACCGAAAATAACTGATTAAATAGATGAAGTATCGTTACCTGGATGTTTCGGATAAAGGACACAGTGACTCTTTCCTCAAACTCGTTGAGCGGGGTGTAGAGGTTGAGAATTTTCACGATCTGTACCACAAATAAGACACTGGTTAATACTCTTCCTGTGAACGTTGAGGCATAGTCAGAGTTGTGAGTGGAGCTCTGTGTGCTGGATGCTGTAGGATTGATGATGTGTGACAGGTTTGTGTAACAGGTGTTTAAGTGTACCTGTTGCATTGTGAGAACAGTGCACAGGGAGCAGATGGCCTCGGCGTCCTGGGACGTCTTCTTCTTGACCTGCAGCAGCTGGGCGGCCTGGATAACGGGCTCTATGTTAACCACCGCCCCGCTCTGGTGAAGGTTCTTCCCCCTCAGCCACTCCTCCATCTGACTGATGTTGTACCTGCCCAATCACAGTGAAACACACTTAGTATAGACCCACCTCTTCAGTGAATAGCCTTCATCAAACCCCTTATGCTACTGTAATGAGCTACAGTTATTTTCCCTCTCTGTACCAGTGCTCCTCTCCTCTCAGCAATACTGTATGTACCGTTAAAGGGAAACTCTTTTGGTATTTTTTTCATTAGTCCACTGTTCATAGTCCCATTTTGCATCATCATGATGATGTGGCCAGTGACACTTTCGTTCTTGAAAGTCCAATATCTTGAAAACTAAATTGCTGACATGCAAAACATTTTGGGACTGTATCAACAGTGGACTAATGAAACAAATACCAAAATTTAGCTTTTGGGTAGAGTTTCCCTTTAAGAACCTGGAGTTTTTCCTGGTCAGGCCCTAGTAATATAGAACATCCCCAGCAAGGTTCTGTATATATGTAAACATACCTGAGCTGCATGCCAGTGCTCCAGGAGCAGACGTCTTTCCTGAGCAGCAGGTTGTTGAGGGTGATAGCGTTGATGCTGTAGAACAGTTGCCGGACCACCTGGCTTGCTATCTCTGGGTCCAGGCCATGCTCGCCCATCACACCGTGGAACTGGCCCAGCTGTTTGATCAGGGCCTCCAGGGTGTAGCTCCCTGGGCCCTCCCCGTCCATACTGGAGGAGCGGTTCCTGTAACCCATGGGCTTTACTCCCGCCAGGCTGGGGATGCTCTCACTCTCCAACATGGCCGACACTGCCCGGGGGAAGGAAGGAGATAGTCTTTCATGCAACGTATTCATTCATTCATACATTTCTATAGGTTTCATTGGTTAACTTTTCTCAATTTAGGAAACCTAAGTACTGAACTATATGTAGATCAGTAATATAAGGGAATACAGTATAAAAGTCTAATATCATGTAAGTAATTCTTCAATGTGAAAACAGCGGTACAATCAACCCAGAATGAAGAATAAGTTGGTCCATTTCCAATTCCATTGTCCCTAACTTCTGGACCATACAGCTCGTGGCCCTTAGCTCCCCCAGCTCCTCACCGATCATGGGCTGCATCATGTGCTCTGCCACCTTGATGAGCTGCTGGTAGATCTGAATGGAGAGATCACTCAGCACCTGGCGGTACTCTGCCAGGTCAAAGTTCTTCAGACAGTGCTCATTCTGCTTGGCTGTGTTCTGAGTCATAAAGGCCTGGGAACACACAACAAGACAGGGATGACAGTTGTAGAGAGTTACAATTTGTAGAGTGTTTACAACAAGTGTATTTATGTTGCTCTAGAAAAGTCTGTAATCTTTAAAATGCATTGTGTATGTAGAGAGATCAAGGAGTAATCCGATTGTATATTTCAATGAGCTCAAGTACTGAACATCTAGCATCTCTTCACAGTTTATAATGAGCACAATAATCTCTGAAAGATCAATAAGTCTCACCTCATCTCCACTGTACTGTTTGAGACAGTGCAGCAGACGACTCGTGTTGGCCAGCCAGAAGGAGGTCATCTCAAAGTCATTATTGTTTTTCTGCAGTGGAATTGTAAAATGAAAGTGTGTTAAATACCAGAATCGCTGTACTGTATTTCTGACCAATCTTTCCTCGCAATTGACTTCCAAAGATCCATTGCAAACAGATATTAAAGTATGTGTGAAGTCTCCATCCATATGTGTGAATAGAACTCTGTATCTATACCTTGAGGACCTTCTTGATGGCGTTGATGGAGGAGGTGAGCAGAGAGTGGACCTTCTGGTCATCGTTGATGTAGTCTGCATGGCGGATGCACATGAAGAGGATGTAGGCAGGTAGACAGGGAACTGTGGCTGATACAGCCTGGGGCTTCATTTCTGGAAACACCAAACAGCACATTTTCGGTCACAATAACATACAGTTATTACAATAACATTACATTTCAATAACATGCAGTTATTACAATAATATTACATTTCAATAACATTGGAACAAGTTCATCCACTATTCCAGTGATCATTGTAGTCATCGTGTGGATTTGAGAATATAATGATATGTTCTGGACTGGACAGGTGTTGTACTTGTGATGCTGTCCTATCATAGCTGATTTGAGTTGCCACATCGTACCAGTGATGAGTGTTTTGACCAGCAGGGCCTCATCCTCCTTGTAGTACTCCAGCATGCCCTCAAAGTCCTTCTCTCTGCGCTGGACAGTCACCTGGCGGGTCAGCTGTGGCTTGGCCTTGGTGGACTGGGATGATGCTGCAGTCACAGACACCAGACAGGGAAGAAGACAAAGTGGTCACTAATATTGCAATAACAGTCATAGTAATGCATATTAACCATCATACTGTAGGTCCATCATTAGGCCTTTATTACAGCTCAGTGAGACCAATACAGACAATATTCATTAGTACCTCCAGCTCTCTCACCTTCCACCTCTGGTACTTTCTTCATGTAAATCCTCAGCTGCTTCTTCAGCTTCCTCTCGTTCTTCTCCAGTTTCTCCACAAGCTCTTTTAAGTCCTGTAGTAGCAGAAACATTCAAGACAGTCAACACAACAGAGCTCTGGGCCAATAGGTGTCCTTGGGCCCGTATTCACAAAGAGTCTCAGAGGAGGAGTGCTGATATAGGATTAGTTTAACCTTTTAGCTCATTATGAATAAGATTATATGGATGGAGTGGGGGGGGTAGATATTGTACTCACTAGGTTGTCGTTGGTGAGGCGGGTGATCTCCTGCTGGATGCTGTACTCCACCTGGGCCTCAGGAGACAGAGACATGGTGTGGTTCAGCATCTCCTGTTTCTTCTCTATGTCATCCTTCAGCAGCTCAATCTGGGTGTTGAACGCCGCCAGCTCATCCTCGTGCTTCCTGGCCTGAGACTGAAGCTGGGCCTCCAGCAGCCTGGGAGAGAGGAGGTGAGGGGCAGACAGGGAGAAGACGAAAGAGAGAGGGGCTGGTTACAATACGTCTAAAGCTGACCAAACCTTCACAAACTTCTACCTTGTAGAATTCCTGTACCATAGTGTGGAGACTTACTGTATTCAATATGGTTTCATATGTCATTTACATCATAACCGCCACAGTTTGAGCTTCTTTTTGTCCCATTAAATTATTTCCATTTTACCACAGACATAGGAAGAGGGTAGGAGATTAAGCATGAAGGCAGTAAGTAGAGAAGGAAAGCAGAAGACGACAACCTGGCCACTTGCTTTAGACCCTGGTATGCCAGGCCCAGCTCGCCATCTTCATTCAAATAACCCCAGTCTGAAGCTCTGCTGTCGCCGGCAAGGCAGGAGGGGGGAGAGAGAGAGAGAGAGAGAGAGAGAGAGAGAGAGAGAGAGAGAGAGAGAGAGAGAGAGAGAGAGAGAGAGAGAGAGAGAGAGAGAGAGAGAGAGAGAGAGAGAGGAAGAAAGAGAGGAAGGAAGAAAGAAAGAGAGAGGAAGGAAGGAAGAAAGAGAGAGAAGGAAGGAAGAAAGAGAGAGGAAGGAAGAAGAAAGAGAGAGGAAGGAAGAAAGAAAGAGAGAGGAAGGAAGAGTGGAAGGGAGAGAAATGGAAGTGAAAAAAAATTGACATGAGAAAACAGAACAGAGCAAGAGGAGTTAGCACCACAGAGAGGTAGAGCAGAAACCTCAAGAGGAACCAGAGATTTTGCAGTTAAAATCTTATAGCTGACATAGCAAAAAGCCCTCACACACACGCGCGAACTGGCACAGACAGACAGACAGAGACAGACACAGACTACCATCTCCTCTAAAGCACAGTGATGGACCTCTCTCTAGGCAAAAGCTTCCATATGCACCTAGACCCACAGGGATGTTCACCCTTTTAAAACCAGATCATTTCTGCAGGGTGAGAGGGTGTCATTATATGGCCACCTGCCTCTCATTACTGCCATCTATCTGCAGGGTCATGTTGCCATAACGACAATGTCTAACACTTCCCTAAAGGTTAAAAGGTTCTGCTCTCCAGACACAACAGAGATGTTAAATCAGCATGGTGTCTAGGCTAGATTCCTCTAGCCGGGCCGGGACACAGAGAATGAAAGATAAATAAAAAGGACAGGAATAGATCACGAGGGAATGGAAGATTGCTCTGAGTCGAGATGAATCTGTGTGCTTCGAGTGGCTCATCATGAGCAACACAAATGTCTTCCCTCCCTGGTAATCTGAGAGGGGGGAGGGGGGCAACGACAATGGGGTGGAATCAAAAGCATTGCAGTTTGCCATCAATATGTCACCAGAACTTCAGAATGATGGGGCCAGTTTTGATCAGAAAGGTGACCTGATGTTACCCTGAAAGGAAAATTCCAACCCTCTGTGATATTTCTGAACTGCCTCTCGGGGCTAGCCTAGTTAAAATTTTCATTTGGAAAAATCTGCACTAAAATAGCTTTTTGGTTTGTTTGTCTGTCTGTCTGTCAGGTACTGATGGACCTCAGACATCCTCTTTAGCAGGAGTTTGAGCCAAACGATCCCAGCGGTAGTAAGGCTCCTGAACGTTGAAAACCACCAGTAGGACCAGCGGACTGGCCTACAGCTAACATTGAAGTTGACAGAGCGTTCTATTGTGTATAGTGTATATACTGTAGTGTGCAGATGATCGTTAAATCGCTCATGAACTGAACTTTTTATTGTCTGTGTGTGTCCTCTGTCAATCCCTGATTATGTGTTTTTATGTATGCACAGAGCCGCATGTCCCCATGGGGACAATAAAGTCATTCTGTTATCTTCTCTTACGTTGAACATACTGTAGCTAAACGGTGTCTGTTGGACTACAACTGACTGATGTTGGCAGTAGAACTGAAAGCTGGGCATAGAGGTACAGTAGTGAACGTCTCTAGGCAATCTCCAGTTGGACAAAACTACAGTAGGCAACACTTACGGAATTGTATGTAGTCACATAGAATGAAAGCTGAACCACCAGTGTGACAAATTAACCCATTTCCATTTCACCCTGTCAATCCATAAGTAACAATGTGATATTTACATTGAAAAACATTGCTGCCCATTCTGTGCACTAGTGGGTATGAGAGAAAAACCAGAAATGCCCATATTCATCACAGGCCTGTTTGTTTTCTATTACTGCACTCACAATAGGAGGTAAAGAAAGACAAACGTACTTCTTAGACTCACAGAGTCCATGGTAGGCCCTCACAGCCTCCTCCTTGTCTATGGGCTTCTTGCTGTTGGTCCATTCAGCCTCGTTATTGGTTTCCTATGAAGAGGAGAGGGCGAGACATACAGGTCAATTTGTGACGGCATCGTGGAGGTAGTAAAGACATTGGGAGAGAGTTGGTGGATACAACTGCTTTATAAGGTAATGAATCATGCAGACATTTATCGATTAATCTTTTTTCCTCTTTAGATCAAACTCAATCAGTGTTTAATACTCACTGATAAACCTCAGTCATACAGTATATTGTAGTAAAACTGTCCTCAACACACTTTCATACCAGTCTAGCTCAGCATCTGAACCAATCAGCTTAAACAATTGGGGAAGGAATAATCAGAGAGACAGGCCATCATCTTTGAGGGCAAAACATGTCAATCATAATCACATCCTTCTAAGGAGTATGACATGCCAAGCATATCCTCCACTAACCTAGAAGGTGGGACTGGGAGAGAGCAGCTCAGTAGTCTGATATATTAACTAGACAGCCACATAAAGAGAGTCATGATACTGACAGTGATCTCCTCCTCCTTCTGCCACATCTCTCTCTCTCTGTTAGGGAAATGTCTTTGTGAGGCGTGAGGGGGAATGAGAATTGGAGAGATACGCCTCTGTGATTAAAAGCTGTTTGTTCTTCTGCTTTCCACACCATCGTCCTTTCTAGTCTCCTGTCCTTGAGTCTGAGCTCCCAAACCAAACGTTACGCTCTTCATCAGGACATAACTTCAGATGAATACACTGTAGGAACATTACCATGTTAGGACTGATCTGCCATCGACTCCCAGTCTTTTACACTCCTAGTCCCATCTCAGTTGGAGGTCTGACTTGGAGGCCAGTCTCTGTCAAAAGTCTCATAATGAGACTCTCTAGTTACATACTAGTCTATACATATTAATGGTCCCATGTGGCTCAGTTGGTAGAGCATGGCTGTTATGACAAGTTTCTCTGGTATCAACGCCAGGGTTGTGGGTTCGATTACCACGGGAGAGCAGTACGAAAAAGTATGAAAATGTATGCACTCACTACAGTAAGTAGCTCTGTATAAGAGCGTCTGCTAAATGACTAAAATGTACCTTTGTCTGAACCCAACTAGAATGTAACATTTGATCAAATGTCTTATTCAACTTTTTTGTTTTGTGTAAGAAGCTAGTCACTGAAGTCCATAATATACAGGACTGACTATCATGTGCTTTTCATCATATGGCTGATTTGACCCAATAAAATTTCACCACATTATAATCATGTTGCCCATCAAACCAGAGTCACAAACAAGAAAAGTATATCAGCCGTCCTTAATGTGTCTGTAGATAACCTTTTGATAAGCAAACAGGGACATATAAACTGGACAATCAATGCTGCATTTCCCAAGTACAGGCAACCAAAGCCATGTCAACTTAACTCCCAGTTTGTCAACTTACGATGTGATTGGTTGTCTCCTCTTTCTGATGGGCTGCACTGACAATCTGAGTCCTGAGGATGAGGACCTCCTCCTTGCGCACTTCCAGCTCCTCATTGGCTGCTTTGAGCTGGCCAAGCAGCAGGTTGTAGCCGTCCTGCAGCTCATTGGAGGAGCTGTTCTGGGAGGCGTGGTCAGCGATGGCCTTCCTCAGTTCGTTCAGGTCGTTCTTCAGCTTTTTGTTCTCAGACTCCAGCTCCTGCCTCTGTGGAAACACACGGCCAAAGTACAAAGAGATTTATTGGCAATCTAAAATTGAGCTTAGGTAATCATTGGTTATAAAAGTGATTAAATACCAAGGCTCAATGTGGGAAAGAATGACAGTGATTGATAACAATAAAAGTAATAAAGTAATATACAATGAGTGTACAAAACATTAAGAACACCTGCTCTTTCCATGACATAGACTGACCAGGTGAATCCAGGTGAAAGCTATGATCCCTTATTGATGTCACTTGTTAAATTCACTTCAATCAGTGTAGATGAAGGGGAGGAGACAGGTTAAATAAGGATTTTTAAGCCTCGAGACAACTGAGACATGGATTGTGTATGTGTGCCATTCAGAGGGTGAATGGGCAAAGACAAAATATTTTAGTGCCTTTGAACGGGTTATGGTAGTAGGTGCCAGGCACACCTGTTTGTGTCAAGAACTACAACGCTGCTGAGTTTTTCATGCTCAACAGTTTCCCGTGTGTATCAAGAAAGGTCCACCACCCAAAGGACATCCAGCCACCTTCACCACTGTGGGAAGCATTGGAGTCAACATGGGCCAGCATCCCTGTGGAACGCTTTAGACACTTTGTAGAGTCCATGCCCCGACAAATTGAAGCTGTTCTGAGGGCAAAGGGGGGGTGCAACTCAATATTAGGAAGGTGTTCTTAATGTTTTGTACACTCACTGTAGAGCAGAATAATATGTGATTGCTGCCACATTGAGTATGTTTACATGCACACTAATAATTTTATATTAAACTGATTATGGCAGTAGGCCGAGTATGGAAATAGTCATGTAAACGCCTTACTCTGCTTATCTTAAACGGTGTACGGTCATAATCGATGTAAGCATACGCTGATTAAACCACCTGGTTTTCTGAGCAATCTTTTGAATTATTAGGACATGTAAACAGCTTAGTCGGCGTTCCAGCAGTGTATTTTATCTAGGCATGTGACAGCACCGGTAGTGCAAGCCTCCCTCTTATGCGCGAGTGAAGTGAGTTCGGAAAAACTGAAAGAATACATCTTACAAATAATTTTGGCAAACAGACTTTATATATCCAAACTCAGAATCAAATTGGCGTCACAAAAACAACATGGTCACCGTGATAGAATGTTTATTTTGAATACCGATTTTCTGCATTTATCAGAGTCATTTACAATCAGGAAGCCTGATTTCAGATGTGTCCATGGAAACAGGATTATTAGGGAAATCATTTTTCTTGCAAAGCATGTAAACGTTTTAAACAATCTATTATAGTAATCTGACTATCCATAATAATAGTATTTTTGTGTGTATGTAACCGTGCTCATTGTGAGTAGCTTAGTAAGTAAATATTTTTAGAGACATCAAAACCTTTTGTAGTTGATATTCATTTTAGCTATAGCAAGTAGCTATTTAGCTACAGTATGGCAGGGGTAGGCAACCTGAGCCGATTATTGTCGGAGCGAATGGTCGAAGGACCGGAAAATAATTATAATAACTTGTACACTGCAAAGTGACCACAACTAAGCCCAAAAAGAGATTGTATTTGAAAATAACAAATCATTTCATACCGTGATTACATTGAGACACGATCACGTCTTTTTTATTTGTGGGAATACTTGGAAACAGATTTCCTAAATTAAACAGATTTTTAGCTGAATTCCTAGTGATTAATGGAAATGTTGGGGAGACCAAAACAAAAACGTTTGGGGGCCCAAATAAAAATCACTTGCAGGCCCTGAGCTAAGGAATGTAGGTAAAAGCCACCCTTGGCTTTCAGACTACTGCAGTTGATAAATGGATAGACTGACAAGATGATTAATATTCTAAGATACCGTACCAGTGACTTATAGTGCTCAACTCTCTCTCTGCAGTGACATTTTGCTCAGCTACAGTAGGACTAATGGCTCAAACCATATCAAATCTAAACCATGTGGCTTGTGCTATTATGGTGCTATTGACCGAGATGCAAAAAGCAAGCCCCCTGTAGAGATGGGCCAATTTTTTGGGGTTACAGGTACAAATCTTTTCATATATTCAGTTCATATCACATTTTCATTTATTATTTTCCATATATCTATTTCTGTTGTAACATAAAACAAATATTCAAATTTTGCTCATATTACAAAGTTGATGATTTACAGTACTGTAGCAGTCATCATTCATGTCACAGAATGCAAAGAACAAAACCTATTTACTCTCACAATACAATAGTGTCGTTTTAGCTATTTTTAGTGTAAGTGAAGTAAGTATTCCACAGCAAAATGTTAAAATTGTATTCTCTTGTACTTTGAACTCTCACTTGACTCAATTCAAAGAGCACTTTGAGACGGACTCTTCTGATAATCTTGTAATGCATCCGTCTTAATCACACTGTTTAGCTCTACTATGCCATAGAAGTTAATGATTTATTATCCATGCCAAAAGCAAGAGAGAGTGGTTCTCTCTCACCAAGGCACATAAAAGAAAATGGTCTCTGTGTTTGCGTGTTCTTTCCCTTTACACATTACCTGAACATCAAATTCTGCCCCAGGGGTGCCCATCAGTGTGGTCTCTCTCTCTACATGGCACCCTCCCATCAGAGCATCCCTGCTGCAACCCCGTCACTCTATTCCCACCCACCTCTCTCTCGCTCTCACCCAAATCCTGCCTGTCCCACCGGCATCTCTACCCAACTCTCTCCACAAACCGCTCTCTTTTGCCTAAATTATACCATGTACCCATGCCGTGCCTGCCTGCCAGTATCTCTCTCTATCCTACCATGTACCCATGCCCTGCCTGCCTGCCTGCCTGCCAGTATCTCTCTCTATCCTACCATGTACCCATGCCCTGCCTGCCTGCCTGCCAGTATCTCTCTCTATCCTACCATGTACCCATGCCCTGCCTGCCAGTATCTCTCTCTATCCTCTGGAAGTTCTACTCACCCACAGTTTCAGAGGCAGTACGGCCAAAGGCAGCAGAACAGCCAGAGTGAAGAAGAAATCGAACACCACAAATAGAGACATCCCACTGCAGACTAGTACCGCACACTGTCCGTGCATGTGTGTATGTATGTATGTATGTTAGTGTGTGTATATGTGTGGCAGTGGATGGATCTGTACCTTGAGACTGTTGTAGGCCAGGTCCTCACTCTCTTGCTCTGACGTGGTCTTTGGATCAATTCCCTAAGCAAGATAGTAAAAAGTATTTATTCCACTTCGGGTTGATAAGGTGGAGGCAGGCAGCTATTATGCAATGTTATTACCCAAGCACCAAGCTTGAGGATCACAATCACGATCCTGATCTTAAACTTAAAGGTATTCAAGACAAAATATTTTTAAGATCAAAAGCTCAACCTGCAGTAATGGGAGAAACTTCTGTGTAAATCTTTTAGAAGCATACAAAAACAAGCTAGAAAAGAACACTACACTAGACTGAGACATGGGCCCACCTTGCCCTTAGCCTGGTCCTCCATCTTTTCCAGGTTGACTTGCAGTCTCTTCCTCTCCTGTTCCAACTCTCTAACACGCTTCTGCAGCTTCATGAACACACCAATGTCCATTGCTGCCTTCTCCACTCCCATCTCCTGCAGGGTGACAATGTCAGGTCACAACAAAAACCTAGCACAAGCAACTATGTACAGACTGTATAAGACTGGATTATACTGGTTCATACTGGTTAAGAGGGTCTTACCTCTACGAGCTGGATGGCATCGTCAGCGTCTCCCACCTCCGAGGTAGAAATGGAAGGATAGTTGGAGTCAGACTCCAGGCTGCTCTGAGTAGAATTGTTTCTCCTGTGGCCAGGTTGGAACTGAAGGGTAGAAGGAGACAGAGAACCATTGGACATTATCTTGGCATAGGACACTTACATGCACATGTGCACGGATGCACACACAGGCGCACGCACACAGTTACCTTGGCCTCCTGTAGGTTGTCATATCTCTGCTCCAGTCTGGAGAACTCCCTGAGCAGGTTCTGGTAGCGCTGCCTCTCCTCATCCAGCTCTGCCTGGACCCGACCCACACTCTGGGATGCACTGCTCTCCTGGTCTGAAACACAGACACAAAGGACCAGTCCACATCAATCATTTTCATTCACTTCCAACTTAGTCTCTACTTACACACTGAACAAAAATATAAACATGCAACAATTTCAACAATTTTATTGAGTTACAGTTCATATAAGGAAATCAGTCAACTGAAATACATTCATTAGGCCCTAAACTATGGATTTCACATGACTGGGAATAGAGACATGCATCTGTTGGTCACAGATACACTACATGACCAAAACAATGTGGACACCTGCTAGTCAAACATCTAATTCCAAAATCATGGGCATTAATATGGAGTTGGTCCCCCCTTTGCTGCTATAACAGCCTCCACTCTTCTGGGAAGGCTTTCAACTAGATGTTGGAACATTGCTGCGGGGACTTGCTTCCATTCAACCACAAGAGCATTAGTGAGGTTGGGCACTGATGTTGGGCGATTAGGCCTGGCTCGCAGTAAGCGTTCCATTTCATCCCAAAGGTGTTCGATGGGGTTGAGCTCAGGGCTCTGTGCAGGCCAGTCAAGTTCTTCCACACCGATCTTGACAAACCATTTCTGAATGGACCTCGCTTTGTGCACGGGGGCATTGTTATGCTGAAACAGGAAAAGGCCTTCACACACAGGCGTACACACACAAGAATAGCACTTTTGTGCGGCTGTTCGGCAGCAGCTAATGGGGATCCATAATAAATACAAATACAATACATGGAAACCCATTTCATGAAGCTCCCGACGAACGAACAGTTATTGTGCTGACATTGCTTCCAGAAGCAGTTTGGAACTCGGTAGTGAGTGTTGCAACCGAGGACAGACTAATTTTACAAGCTACACGCTTCAGCACTCGGCGGTCACATTCTGTGAGCTTGTGTAGCCTACCATTCGTGGCTGAGCCGTTGTTGCTTCTAGACATTTCCACTTAACAATAATAGCACTTACAGTTGACCGGGGTAGCTCTAGCAGGGCAGAAATTTTATGAACTGACTTGTTGGAAAGGTGGCCGATGCCAAGTTGAAAGTCGCTGAGCTCTTCATTAAGGCCATTCTACTGCCAATGTTTGTTGATGGAGATTGCATGGCTGTGTGCTCGATTTTATATACCTGTCAGCAATAGTAGCGGCTGAAATAGCCGAATCCACTAATTTGAAGGGGTGTCCACATACTTTGTATATATAGTGTACCTTAAACAAAAGGTAGGGGTGTGGATCAGAAAACCAGTCAGTATCTGGTGTGACCACCATTTATTTGCCTCATGCAGCGCAACATCCTTCGCATAGAGTTGATCAGGCTCTTGATTGTGGCCTGTGGAACGTTGTCCCACTCCTCTTCAATGGCTGTGTAAAGTTGTTGGATATTGGCGGGAATTGGAACACACTGTCATACACGTCGATCCAGAGCGTCCCAAACATGTGCAATGGGTGACATGTCTGGTGAGTTTGCAGGCCATGGAAGAACTGGGACATTTTCTGCTTCCAGGAATTGTGTACAGATCCTTGCAACATGGGGCCGTGCATTATCATGCTGAAACATGAGGTGATGTCGGCGGATGAATGGCACGACAATGGGCCTCAGGATCTCGTCACGGTATCTCTGTGCATTCAAATTGCCATTGATCAAATGCAATTGTGTTTGTTATCCTTTAGCTTATGCCTGCCCATACCATAGCCCCACCGCCACCATGGGGCACTCTGTTCGTCAACATCAGCAAACCACTCGCCCACACGACGCAATACACGCTGTCTGCCATCTGCCCGGTACAGTTAAAACCGGCATTCATCCGTGAAGAGCACACTTCTCCAGCGTGCCAGTGGCCATCGAAGGTGAGGATTTGCCCACTGAAATCGGTTACGACCCCGAACCGCAGTCAGGTCAAGACCCTGGTGAGGATGAAGAACACGCAGATGAGCTTCCCTGAGACAGTTTATGACAGTTTGTGCAGAAATTCTTCGGTTGTGCAAACACACAGTTTCATCAGCTGTCCGGGTGGCTGGTCTCAGACGATCCCGCAGGTGAAGAAGCCGGATGTGGAGCTCCTGGGCTGGCGTGGTTACATGTGGTCTGCAGTTGTGAGGCGGGTTGGACGTACTGCCAAATTCTCTAAAACAACATTGGTAGAGAATTAACATTCAATTCTCTGGCAACAGCTCTGGTGGACATTCCTGCAGTCAGCATGTCAATCGCATGCTCACTCAAAACTTGAGACATCTGTGGCATTGTGTTCTGTGACAAAATTGACTATAGCTCAGCCTTCAACACCATAGTACCCTCCAAGCTCATCATTAAGCTCGGGGCCCTGGGTCTGAAACTCGCCCTGTGCAACTAGGTCCTGGACTTGCTGACGGGCCGCCCCCAGGTGGTGAAGGTAGGAAACACCACCTCCACTTCACTGATCCTCAACATTGGGGCCCCACAAGGGTGCCTGCTCAGCCCCCTCCTGTACTCCCTGTTCACCAATGACTGCGTGGCTATGCATGCCTCCAACTCAATCATCAAGTTTGCAGATGACACAACAGTAGTAGGCCTGATTACCAACAATGACGAGACAGCCTACAGGGAGGAGGTGAGGGCCCTGGCGGAGTGGTGCCAGGAAAATAAGCTCTCCCTCAATGTCAAGAAAAAAAAGGAGCTGATCGTGGACTTCAGGAAACAGCAGAGCGTGCACCCCCTATCCACATCGACGGGACTGCAGTGGAGAAGGTGGAAAGCTTCAAGTTCCTCGGCGTACACGTCACTGACAATCTGAAATGGTCCAATTCAAATCAAATGTTATTTGCCACATGCGCCGAATACAACAGGTGTAGACCTTACAATGCTTACTTACAAGCCCTTAGCCAACAATGCAGTGTTAAGTAAAAAAATAGATAAGTAAAAAATAAAAATAACAAATAATTAAAGAGCAGCAGTAAAATAAAATAACAGTAGGGAGGCTATATACAGGGGGTACCGGTACCGAGTCCATGTGCGGGAGCACCGGTTAGTTGAGGTAATTGAGGTAATATGTACATGTGGGTACAGTTAAAGTGACTATGCATAGATAATAAACAGAGAGTAGCAGCAGCGTAAAAGAGGGGGTGGGGTGGGGGGGGACAATGCAAATAGTCTGGGTAGCCATTTGATTAGCTGTTCAGGAGTCTTATGGCTTGGGGGTAAAAGCTGTTAAGAAGCCTTTTGGACCTAGACTTGGCGCTCCGGTACCGCTTGCCGTGCGGTAGCAGAGAGAACAGTCTATGACTAGAGTGTCTGGAGTGTTTGACAATTGTTAGGGCCTTCCTCTGACACTGTCTGGTATAGAGGTCCTGGATGGCAGGAAGCTTGGCTCCAGTGATGTACTGGGCCATATGCACTACCCTCTGTAGTGCCTTGCGGTCGGAGGCCGAGCAGTTGCCATACCAGGCAGTGATGCAACCAGTCAGGATGCTCTCGATGGTGCAGCTGCATAACTTTTTGAGGATCTGAGGACCCATACCAAATCTTTTCAGTCTCCTGAGGGGGAATAGACTTTGTCGTGCCCTCTTCACAAATGTCTTGGTGTGTTTGGACCATGATAGTTTGTTGGTGATGTGGACACCAAGGAACTTGAAGCTCTCAACCTGTCGATGAGAATGGGGGCGTGCTCAGTCCTCTTTTTTTCCCCTGTAGTCCACAATCATCTCCTTTGTCTTGATCACGTGAAGGGAGAGGTTGTTGTCCTAGCACCACACGGCCAGGTCGCTGACCTCCTCCCTATAGGCTGTCTCATCGTTGTTGGTGATCAGGCCTACCACTGTTGTGTCATCGGCAAACTTAATGATGGTGTTGGAGTCGTGCCTGGCCATACAGTCATGGGTGAACAGGGAGTACAGGAGGGGATTGAGCACGTACCCCTGAGGGGCCCCCGTGTTGAGGATCAGCGTGGCAGATGTGTTGTTACCTACCCTTACCACCGAGGGGCGGCCCGTCAGGAAGTCCAGGATCCAGTTGCAGAGGGAGGTGTTTAGTCCCAGGGTCCTTAGCTTAGTGATGAGCTTTTAGGGCACTATGGTGTTGAAAGCTGAGCTGTAGTCAATGAATAGCATTCTCATGTAGGTGTTCCTCTTGTCCAGGTGGGATAGGGCAGTGTGGAGTGCAATAGAGATTGCATCATCTGTGGATTTCTTGGGGTGGTATGCAAATTGGAGTGGGTCTAGGGTTTCTGGGATAATGGTGTTGATGTGAGCCATGACCAGCGTTTCAAAACACTTCATGGCTACAAACAGTGTGGTGAAGAAAGCGCAACAGCGCCTCTTCAACCTCAGGAGGCTGAAGAAATTCAACCCTCACAAACCTTTACAGATGCACAATTGAGAGCATCTGGTCAGGCTGTATCACCGCCTGGTATGGCAACTGCACCGCCCGCAACCGCAGGGCTCTCCAGAGGGTGGTGCGGTCTGCCCAACGCATCACTGGGGGCACACTGCCTGCCCTCCAGGACAACTACAGCACCCAATGTCACAGGAAGGGCAAAAATATCATCAAGGACATCAACCACCCGAGCCACGACCTGTTTACCCCGCTATCATCCAGAAGCGAGGTCAGTACAGGTGCATCAAAACTGGGACAGAGAGACTGAAAAACAGCTTCTATCTCAAGGCCATCAGACTGTTAAATAGTCATTACTAGCCGGCTACCACCACGTTACTCAACCCTGCACCTTAGAGGCTGCACAGTGAGGGAAAAAAGTATTTGATCCCCTGCTGATTTTGTACATTTGCCCACTGACAACGAAATGATCAGTCTATAATTTTAATGGTAGGTTTATTTGAACAGTGAGAGACAAAATAACAACAAAAAAATCCAGAAAAACGCATGTGAACATTTTTATAAATTGATTTGCATTTTAATGAGGGAAATACGTATTTGACCCCCTCTCAATCAGAAAGATTTCTGTCTCCCACGTGTCTTTTATACAGGTAACGAGCTGAGATTAGGACCACACTCTTAAAGGGAGTGCTCCTAATCTCAGTTTGTTACCTGTATAAAAGACACCTGTCCACAGAAGCAATCAATCAATCAGATTCCAAACTCTCCACAATGGCCAAGACCAAAAAGCTCTCCAAGGATGTCAGGGACAAGATTGTAGACCTACACAAGGCTGGAATGGGCTACAAGACCATCGCCAAGCAGCTTGGTGAGAAGGTGACAACAGTTGGTGCGATTATTTGCAAATGGAAGAAACACAAAATAACTGTCAATCTCCCTCGGCCTGGGGCTCCATGCAAGATCTCACCTCGTGGAGTTGCAATGATCATGAGAACGGTGAGGAATCAGCCCAGAACTACACGGGAGGATCTTGTCAATGATCTCAAGGCAGCTGGGACCATAGTCACCAAGAAAATAATTGGTAACACACCATGCCGTGAAGGACTGAAATCCTGCAGCGCCCGCAAGGTCCCCCTGCTCAAGAAAGCACATATACATGCCCATCTGAAGTTTGCCAATAAACATCTGAATGATTCAGAGGAGAACTGGGTGAAAGTGTTGTGGTCAGATGAGACCAGGAGGAGGAGAAATGCTGCCTATGACCCCAAGAACACCATCCCCACCGTCAAACATGGAGGTGGAAACATTATGCTTTGGGGATATTTTTCTGCTAAGGGGACAGGACAACTTCACCGCATCAAAGGGACGATGGACGGGGCCATGTACCGTCAAATCTTGGGTGAGAACCTCCTTCCCTCAGCCAGGGCATTGAAAATGGGTCGTGGATGGGTATTCCAGCATGACAATGACCCAAAACACATGGCCAAGGCAACAAAGGAGTGGCTCAAGAAGAAGCACATTAAGGTCCTGGAGTGGCCTAGCCAGTCTCCAGACCTTAATCCCATGGAAAATCTGTGGAGGGAGCTGAAGGTTCGAGTTGCCAAACGTCAGCCTCAAAACCTTAATGACTTGGAGAAGATCTGCAAAGAGGAGTGGGACAAAATCCCTCCTGAGATGTGTGCAAACCTGGTGGCCAACTACAAGAAACGTCTGACCTCTGTGATTGCCAACAAGGGTTTTGCCACCAAGTACTAAGTCATGTTTTGGAGAGGGGTCAAATACTTATTTCCCTCATTAACATTAAAAACATTTTTGACATGCGTTTTTCTGGATTTTTTTGTTGTTATTCTGTCTCTTACTGTTCAAATAAACCTACCATTAAAATTATAGATTGATAATTTCTTTGTCAGTGGGCAAACGTACAAAATCAGCAGGGGATCAAATACTTTTTTCCCTCACTGTATATACATAGACATGGAATCACTGGCCACTTTAATAATGGAACACTAGTCACTGTTTACTAATCTCATCTCATATGTATATACTGTATTCTTTTCTACTGTATTTTAGTCAATGCCACTCCGACATTGCTCGTCCTAATATTTCTATATTTCTTAATTCCATTCTTTTACTTTTAGATTTGTGTGTATTGCTGTGAATTGTTAGATACTACTGCACTGTTGGAGCTAGGAACACAAGCATTTCGCTACACCCGCAATAACATCTGCTAAATATGTGTATGTGACCAATAAAATTTGATTTGATTTGAAACTGCACATTTTAGAATGGCCTTTTATTGTCCTCAGCACAAGGTGCACCTGTGTAATGATCATGCTGTTTAATTAGCTTCTTGATATGCCACACCTGTCAGGTGGATGGATTATCTTGGCAAAGGAGAAATGCTCACAAACAGGGATGTAAACAAATTTGTGCACACAATTTGAGAGAAATAAGCTTTACTGGCACAGCGCTCTTAACCGCTAGGCTACCTGGCGCCCAGACATCCCTAGCTCCATATTATTACACCAGCCTGGACAACATGTTGCTCTTTCTGGCAGTAGAAAAGAAAAATCACAATAATGTTGAAGTACACAGTGCTAGCGCTCATCCCAAGGGGACCCCAGAGAACCCTATAGTAACACTGCAGATAAAGAGAGCAGATAATACCAATAACTCTACTCTGCCTCTGGCTAGCTATTTCAATTTCACCAGAGAAGACTGGCTGGTGGCTGGTGACATTATTATGTAAAATGATCTCCTTTTATTAACTGCTCAGTGATGAAACCTCCTGGTTGAAGTATTGCACATGGCCTTCAGATAACAGAGCAGTGGTAATGTTCAGAAATGATGATGCTGTAAACCATAAGTGACTTCTTATTGACAAAAATAAGCCCATTGACAAAATGATTTAAAATTAATAACCAATAGTCTACCTATACATCCTGACTTTAGATTTAGCACATATACAGATACATAGTTCAAAGATAATAGGTGACACTTCCCCACGTGCACCCAGTGCTAAACAATGGCTGACTAAAAGTAATGTCTCACATTGCTGCTGCGTAACTTGATGCAGTTTCTGCTTCTCTCATCCTACTTCCAAACAGAAACCCCTCTTGTGTGGGGAAGCAAGCCGTCCCTCCCCACAGGGCAGGGTTAGCAGACTGCAGGGCTAACTGTGAGTCTACCGTTTTACCTTCAACCACTCCTGTAAATCACTGTAGTGCTATCGTTTCCCTTTTAGGGGTTTGAAGAGTGTAGGAGATCTAAAAAGCACTCACCTTCTGTGCTCTTGGAGTGGCGCAGAATCCTTCGGTTCATCTCCTCCTTTTCACTCTTCAGCATAGAATTCTCCCTCTCCAGCTCCACCACTCTCTAAGAAAAAGAAAAAAGAACAAGAGCAGGAATAAAATAAAGAAATAGAGACATTAGAAGGAGCTGGGTGGCCGTGAGCACAAGTTCAAGAGCAATTTATTTTGTTTGATCTATTTTCATTTGCTTCTTCAATCCGTGTGGAACCTTGAAACACGATAGATGCTCCATACTTTAAAGGCCCTCTACAGGTGAGCTAAAGGTCTATTTCGTTTCTCTTTAAGTGACTATAAAAATCGGTAGTTACTGTATGTGAGGCTCTCATAGTGATGTCAGACAGAGCTAGAGAGCCAGGGACAGCCCCTGCATTGTGACAAAATGGCCGACTTGGAGAGAATCAAAGGGCCAAAGAGGGGTATCTATTACCACTGGGGCACTGCAAAAGCCCACACCCAATGTACATAACAATGACTTTCCTAATTCCTGTCAGGAGGCCAAAACAATACAAAAATATATGCATTGTATCACTTTCAGGTCAGTAGGAGAACACTGATACAGTCCAGTTAAATCCATTGTGAGATTGTTAGAGGAAATCCCTTGAGAATCAGGTGTTTTACATTCAGTAAAAACGCTGCTACAAGCATTTTCTGTAGTTACTCAGGCACTTAACGGCTGTTTTCACCAACGCATTTCAGACAATATTTTATTCATTCAAAAGAAGGACGTTGAAAAACATACAAGGTTCAGTACTCCAATAACTCTGAATGATGTAAATGGACAGAGAAATATGGCAACCTGTCTGCTAAATATAAAAAAGTCTGTCCTAGCTTGAGGTACTGTCCAGCCGCCATTCATCCTAGTTCATATGGATGCAGAGGATTGCTCTCAACTATTTTTTAACAGCATACAAAATCCCAAGTGACAGCCTTGTAAAAGGAAAATTAACTTTTGCCCCTTTAGTGATTGACAGCTCACCTGTTCCAGTCCCATCTTCTCGCTGCTGTGCTCCTCCTCCAGCTTCTTCCTGTGGGTGTGTGCTTCCTGGAGCTCCGCCCTCAGCTTCTCCAGCTCCTCTTGAAGAGAGGTCAGCTGACTGCCGTCTCCCTGGCGACTGCGCATAATCTCCAGCTCCTTCTGCAGCTTGTTCACCTCTGAGCCCAGGGAGGCTTTGGCCACAACCAGCTGCTCATTCTGAGTCTTCAGATCATTGGTCTAAACAGTGAGACAGGAGAGAGAGCTCTGGTTACTACTATGGGACATCAATTTCAAATCAATCACTTTTTAACATAATTTACAGAGCGTTTAGTCTAGCTAAACGTTTTAGCTGTGCCAAAATATGACTGCAAATGGAAATGAATATCGTGTCAAAATATTGTCCTTTCATTGACCCGTCTTTGCATTATGGCAGTCCCGTGTAGCTCAGTTGGTAGAGCATGGCGTTTGCAACGCCAGGGTTGTGGGTTCGATTCCCACGGGGGGGCCAGTATGAAAAAATGTATGCACTTACTAACTGTAAGTCGCTCTGGATAAGAGCGTCTGCTAAATGACTAAAATGTAAATGTAATGGCACTCATTGTCTAGCCTTACAGAACAGTGTACTCCTATAAAGTGTCATGGGTCAGAACCATGTGACTTTGACTGTACCTGGTCATCCATCTTCCTCTGCAGCTGGACGATCTTGTTCTCCATGCCCGAGTTGAGCTTCTTCAGATGTTGTGCGGACCTCGCTTCAATCTTCAGCTGTTTCAGCTCACGCTTGGCACGCATGCGGCGGTAGGCACACTGGATGGTGATGGCGGCGTTCCGTGCCCGCCTGAACTTCCTCTTGGTGAGCCAGCCTCGGACATGCTTCTGGATGATCTTGGCTTTGTGGTGCAGAAGGAACTGGGGAGGTGGAGAAGGGAGGTAGATATCAGAGACAAGGAACCATTTATTATCCCGTACAATCAATGTGATGGGAAATATGTAGGTAACTCCAGAATTCCCAGTCGGGGAAATTCTAGAGATCTCAATCCAAAGGGAATCTAGTGTATCTGAGAAGGCACCATAGAAGGCAGCATTTATGCAAGGTCCGCCTGATCACATTCCATTTCAAATCGGAGGCACTTAGTCTCCAATGTTCCAGACACACAAACAGGACAACAAGTCCAACACTGAGGCATCTTCTCAGGGAACTCTTTACTCCTGATAGAGATAATACATTTCAACAAACTGTCATTCTGTTACCAAACTGTGCATCTGCACTGTTCTTCAAGAAAATCTGTTTTGGTAAAATTGTCAGTCGACACTTTTTTAAAGTAGTCCTTGTGCAAAGAGTTGTATGATTAGTTTAACTTTGCAATCATAGGTTTTTGTTTGGTATACATTTTAAAGTGAAAAATCTGTTACCGTGGAATTGCCCTATACAAAACCCAGGAAAGAGAAGATGAAAAGGTGAGCCAGTTACATGACAGGTAGTGTTGTGGTTGTAGTACCTCCTGGAAGATCCTGCGCGTTAACATGCCCCTGGTAAAGGCCTGGATGGTGACAACAGCCTGTCTCACTCTCAGATAGTCCCTCCGCTCTCTGACCATACGATACTGCTTCTGGCAGATTAGAGTAGCGCGGGTTAGACGCAGCTGCTCCGCATACCTGAGACAGACGGCAAAAAGAGGAGGAAAGAATTTACAACACTGCCACTGATACTGACTAAACGATTTGGGATAAGTGATTCATGACACTGGGTGATTTATCAGGAACTGATTTATCAAGAACTGATTTATCAAGAGCTGATTTATCAATAACTCATTTATCAAGAACTGATTTGTCAACTGATTTATCAAGAACTGATTTATCAAGAAAAATACAATTATTTGAATTGAATTGACCGGCTGCTTTGTTAGTGTAACAGAACGTAGTGTTTCTCCTCTCACCTGCGGGCCATGTAACCACGGCCATATCTCTGCAGGTTGATGGCAGACTTCCGGATCTTCTGGTAGCGGACCCTCTGCAGCCAGCCTCGCACCGTCTTCTGGATCTTGATGCAGGCGGAGCGGAACTTGTCTGCCCTCAGCTTCTCCAGGTAGGCCACTTGGCCCGCTCTAAAGAAGATCTTGGTCTTACCAAACTGGAACTTGTCTGGGTCCTGGTGAGAGAGAAAGACATGTCCATTTTGTTTCTATTAATTCATTTGGTTAAATGGAACTTCAGTTCGATCAATTGAGCATCAAGGCAGTTACTTCAGTGGGCATGATCAAACACGAGGTTAATTCGTTTCCACCCCGCTAAGAAATCCATTAAATACTGTCCAAAGCTTCTAAAAATTATATTCCAGTAATAATGTATTAACATGAATAAACTCCATATACTCTTGCTCATGTACAGAGATGGAGAGAAGCAAGAAACCAAGAGAAAACCAGTGGTGTAAAGTACTTAAGTAAAAGTACTTTTAAGTAGTTTTTTTGGGTATCTGTACTTCACTATTTATATTTTTGACAACTTTAACTTCACTACATTCCTAAAGAAATTATTGTTCTTTTTACTCCATACATTTTCCCTGACAACCAAAGTACTCGTTACATTTTTAATGCTTAGCAGGACAGGAAAATAGTCCGATTCACACACTTATCAAGAGAACACGTGGTCATCCCTACTGCCTCTGGTCTGGCGGACTCACTAAACACACATGCATCTTTTGTAAATAATGTCTGAGTGTTGGAGTGTGCCCCTGGCTATCTGAAAATTAAAAAAACAAGACAATTGTGCTGTCTGCTTTGCTAAATAATAGGAATTCTAAATGATTTATACTTTTACTTTTGATACTTAAGTATTTCTTAGCAATTACATTTACTTTTCATACTTAAGTATATTTAAAACCAAATACTTTTTGACTTTTACTCAAGTAGTATTTTACTGGCTGGCTTTCACTTTTACTTGAGTAACTTTCTATTAAGGTATCTTTACTTTTACTCAAGTAAGACAATTGGGTACTTTTTCCACCACTGGAGAAAACCTCCCAGACTGTGCATACTGAATTCTCCACCATTCCTAGAGACCACAGCTCTGTTACTCCCCAGGTTATACATTCAAGGCTGTTTCCTCCCAACAATGGAAAAGTTAACATGTACTGTATCAGAACAGACATGCAGTAGGTTCAATAATGTAACAATGGACGGCTCCTGAAGGAGTTAGGCAGCTCTGTTGAAAATAACAACATCCTTCAACCAGGGGAGGAACAAAAGTAATCCAAAAGAGAACCCTTCCGACGAAAAACAAGTTCCTATCTATTCGTACATTTCCTCTCCCATCTTGCTTGGGGCTTTAGGGCTGAAACAACTCTTTCTTACCTTGACCAGGGTCTCCAGCAGGTTCCTACACACCAGCTTCTTGTCTCCTATGGTCATATCTGATTTCTTCATGAGGACTCTGTATCTGTTGAAGAAGTCTGGGTACGTCCACCTGGAATCACATAGGACTGGGTGAGAATCAGGTCAAAGAAACAAACCACAAATATATCCGAAAAATATCTGTTTTAAAATCCTTAGGAGTCGATTGACGCACCTGTGTGTCAAAATCGAATTAACATAATAAAAACACCATCAAAATCTGTCTAAGATAGAGATGTTTTTTTTTTGTATGGGCTGCGTCTCAATCCACCGCATCCGTCTGTGTCTGCCTTCCTCATCTGCTGTGGAAAGTGGCAGAGCTACAGCACTGTTTGTCAGACCAGGAAACATCCTGAAAATCGGTCTTCTCCCAAAAACGTCAGAACGGTTTGGCCTACAAACTATAAAACTATGTGACCACTCTATGGAAAGATGAGACTCTCACCAACATGAGGGTGTTCCCCGTTTTGATCTACAACCCCCCACAAGTGTCACGGGACTCATCTGAAGGTAACCCGGTACTGGTTAAAATAATTAATGAAAGTATGGAAGTAGTTTTGTACCAACAAAAAAAGGGGTTAAATGTGTGTCCAAAAAATGTATATATTTCCTGAGCTTTCTTATAACTTCTAGAAATAGGACAGACACTTCAAAACCTTATTCCTTATGATTTATTTTGTCACTGTCTGTTTTGCCATTTATGAACGTCTTTTTTTCTCTTTTTTTTTAGGAGGTAGATCAGCTTTAATTTTGCAGATAGATTGTAACTTCCATCAATGTAATTGTCTGCATCACTTCCAATCCCCCATATATATATACAGTGGGGAGAACAAGTATTTGATACACTGCCGATTTTGCAGGTTTTCCTACTTACAAAGCATGTAGAGGTCTGTAATTTTTATCATAGGTACACTTGTGAGAGACAAAATCTAAAACAAAAATCCAGAAAATCACATTGTATGATTTTTAAGTAATGAATTTGCATTTTATTGCATGACATAAGTATTTGATCACCTACCAACCAGTAAGAATTCCGGCTCTCACAGACCTGTTCGTTTTTCTTTAAGAAGCCCTCCTGTTCTCCACTCATTACCTGTATTAACTGCACCTGTTTGAACTCGTTACCTGTATAAAAGACACCTGTCCACACACTCAATCAAACATACTCCAATCTCTCCACAATGGCCAAGACCAGAGAGCTGTGTAAGGACATCAGGGATCAAATTGTAGCCCTGCACAAGGCTGGGATGGGCTACAGGACAATAGGCAAGCAGCTTGGTGAGAAGGCAAAAACTGTTGGCGCAATTATTATAAAATGGAAGAAGTTCAAGATGACGGTCAATCACCCTCGGTCTGGGGCTCCATGCAAGATCTCACCTCGTGGGGCATCAATGATCATGAGGAAGGTGAGGGATCAGCCCAGAACTACAAGGCAGGACCTGGTCAATGACCTGAAGAGAGCTGGGACCACAGTCTCAAAGAAAACCATTAGCAACACACTATGCCGTCATGGATTAAAATCCTGCAGCGCACGCAAGGTCCCCCTGCTCAAGCCAGCGCATGTCCAGGCCCGTCTGAAGTTTGCCAATGACCATCTGGATGATCCAGAGGAGGAATGGGAGAAGGTCATGTGGTCTGATGAGACAAAAATAGAGCTTTTTGGTCTAATCTCCACTTGCCGTGTTTGGAGGGAGAAGAAGGATGAGTACAACCCCAAGAACACCATCCCAACCGTGAAGCATGGAGGTGGAAACATCATTCTTTGGGGATGCTTTTCTTCAAAGGGGACAGGACGACTGCACCGTATTGAGGGGAGAATGGATGGGGCCATGTATCGCGAGATCTTGGCCAACAACCTCCTTCCCTCAGTAAGAGCATTGAAGATGGGTCGTGGCTGGGTCTTCCAGCATGACAACGACCCGAAACACACAGCCAGGGCAACTAAGGATTGGCTCCGTAAGAAGCATCTCAAGGTCCTGGAGTGGCCTAGCCAGTCTCCAGACCTGAACCCAATAGAAAATCTTTGGAGGGAGCTGAAAGTCCGTATTGCCCAGCGACAGCCCCGAAACCTGAAGGATCTGGAGAAGGTCTGTATGGAGGAGTGGGCCAAAATCCCTGCTGCAGTGTGTGCAAACCTGGTCAAGACCTACAGGAAACTTATGATCTCTGTAATTGCAAACAAAGGTTTCTGTACCAAATATTAAGTTCTGCTTTTCTGATGTATCAAATACTTATGTCATGCAATAAAATGCAAATTAATTACTTAAAAATCATACAATGTGATTTTCTGGATTTTTGTTTTTCCGTCTCTCACAGTTGAAGTGTACCTATGATAAAAATTACAGACCTCTACATGCTTTGTAAGTAGGAAAACCTGCAAAATCGGCAGTGTATCAAATACTTGTTCTCCCCACTGTATGTATGCACACACACACACACACACACACACACACACACACACACACACACACACACACACACACACACACACACACACACACACACACACACACACACACACACACACACACACACACACACACACACACACACACACACACACACACACACACACACACACACACACACACACACACACACACACACACACACACACACACACACACACACACACACACACACACACACACACACACACACACACACACACACACGGGCAGGTAGCTTAGTGGTTAAGAGCGTTGTGCCAGTAACCGAAAGGTCGCAGGTTCTAATCCCCGAGCTGACTAGGTGAAAAATCTGTTGATGTGCCCTTGAGCAAGGCACTTAACCCTAATTGCTCCTGTAAGTCGCTCTGGATAAGAGCATCTGCTAAATGACAAAAAAAAAATAATAATAATAATAATATATATACATATCCTTAAAAAAAAAAAAAATCCCTTTATTACTTTCCAACCCCACCACCCCTTCCCTAATTGGAGTAAACTAGTGAACAACAATGCTTAGGCCTCTACTTCCAGCCCATGCATACTATATACATTTTATGGACACAGTCAATTTTACAATAATTCTATTTTGTTTGTTTTTACTCCTGAACTTCCTCTACCCTCAACCTATCCGATCATTTTCATGATGTCCATCCGGTTTGCTTCTATATGCCATATCTTTCTAACTGTGCTCTTTCACAAAAACCTATAACCTATATACTTATTATGGACACAGTATGCTTCACATTAGTTAACTTGTTGTTATTAGTTGTTATTAGTCCCATCCTTCAACTCCATTCAACACCACCCATCTATCTCTTAACACCATCCATATTGGATTTCTATTTGCCATATATTTTTCAACTGTACATTGATGTTTTACAAAAGTTCTGAACCTTTTCTCATTGTTTCTACAGATTGTAAATTGAAAATAAACATTTTTGCTAAAAGTATTATTATATTATTGATCGATTGTCTATGACTTTTCAGATCACCCAGTCAATGCGTTTCTATAGGCTATAGTAGTAAAGGCCAAATTCAATATTTTATCTAATCATTTTTCAATATGTATCTTTGATACCTATGCGTGTCCTAAAATTCCAAATCAAATATCTAAATGATCCATGGTATGACCATCTTAAAACAACTCCATATGCTAGCTTAGTAAAATTGCTCTCCTCCTGTTCTCCCTCAGCATGCATCTCAGGAGAGAAGGAATTCAATTTCACCTCTGCTTAGGAGATCGAGAAAGCCCATTACATCACAGTGGAGTCCCTTAACAATCACATTCTATTCTATTGTAATATATAATATAATAATAATAATAATAATAATAATCATAATAATCATAATAATATATGCCATTTAGCAGACACTTTTATCCAAATCGACTTACAGCCTTGCGTGCATATTTTTTGGGGGTGGCCCCAGCGGGAATCAAACCCACACGTCTTGGTGTTGCAAGCGCCATGCTCTACCAACTGACCCACACAGGACTACATCTAATTTCTGTGATTCCACAACCTATTGCACACAGCAGAGAGCGTGCCCTCCCATATAACAGTAGTGTATGAGAAGCATCTTACCTTGATGGGTACCCAGCAGCACTGATGCGGATGGTCTCTAGGACTCCACATGCTCTCAGTTGCTGCACAGCTCTCCTAGACTCAAACCTGCAACAAAGACAGGGACAAAATAAGTTTTGTTTTCAGTTTAGGTTTATTCATTCAACCATTTTAAAAACAAACTTGAAAAATACATAGACGTAAATGAGTAAAATCATGGAGGATAACACAATAAAGTCAGACTTATTTCCATTGTGGTCCTCATGACAAGATGGCTTGGCAAGATCGGCAACACGGTTTTACACAGTATGGCAGCAAACACTTATACAAAGTTTCTAGATTGTTCCCCCATCACAATGAAAACCCACTTGCATTCTGGGAAGAGGGTTAGTTACAATACACAGACAAGTAAAGGCTGTTTCTCTCTTCCTACCTGAGCTTAAACTTCTCTTTCAGCATTGTGCACATCTCCATTAGGTAGACATGAGAGGATGTGAATGTTAGTCGGCTATGTGCTGCCTGGGCAGACTGACTGTGTGTCCTTACATACAGCCTTCAGTACGTTTGCTACAGTCCAGCCACAGCATGTGACTCACGCAGGCACACCATTCGATTTAGAGGCCCTTGAAGAGGCCCTTGTGCTAAAATGTAAATGCTAAAGAATGCGTCAAGACGATGCCAACATAACCTGACCTCTGCTTCTTTCCTGTTTTTCTGAAGTAAACACTCTACATCTACAATGTGTGCTGTGTAAGACAGATACACTTCCTAAATCAACCTTTAAAAACAAAAGCCTGTGAGAATCTGAATTGACAACATCCCATCTTGCATTGGTCATTGCATTTGTTCAATTTAGTTTCAAATGTAGTAGTTCTCTACTTCAAAAAGTAGTTCTCAAATATCTAGTGTGCTGGTTTAAATGTCCCATTCTTGTTTATTGAGAAATATAGTTTTTATTTTGGATGAGAGTTTCCGGTAATAGTCAACATGGTTGTGCCAGTGTGAGCAAGATAAATATTTATGATTAAGATTAAGGTAGACTCAGCGATTTGACATAGATGCAGAAAGAAAACAGCAGTGGGTCAATTTCCGCAACAACTAAGAGCATTGAAGCATGACGCTCAACTTCTCTGCTGTTTTGGTCCAGTGGCTACCACGCTGTGAACAGCATGAAGCGGTTCTACTCGTGGTAATATTATTTAGCCTAGTCTACAATTAAGATTAAGATCACTTTATTCGTCAATTGTACAAAGGTCCAACCAAAATGTAACTTCAGATTTATCCCAACCCCTCCGAAAGACACACATACATAGGTTGGAGAAGGGGGCTGACACACTGGGTGCCCATGGAGCAGTTGTTATGGGGGGTTTATTGCCTTGCTCAAGGGCAGAACGGCAGGCAATGGCACCTAGGATTTGATACCAGCTACCCTCTGGTTGCTAGCTCACTTACCGCCAGATTTTTCCCGTCGGACCCGGGATTCAAACTAACAACCCTCCGTTTACTGGCTTAACTCTCTAACTGTTAGGCTACCTGCCACCCCAGAGTTTGCACAGTGCTGAAGGGGACTTGAGAGTTACTCAACAAGAGAGACAGAATCCGTACCTCAGGCTACACAAGGGCCAAGGCAACCAAAGAATAAACACAGCATGTACACCCAGGTGATGTCTCTCTGTCTCTCCCACACAGTACTCTCTCCTGATTGTCTTTCTTTTATATAAGCAGATATGACCTCACTATGACCGTACCACATGTTTCTTAAGCTGTGGGAGACCACAGGCTTATAGATCTGATTAGGGAAGACAGTCGAGGTAAGAATATTTACTCACGAGAATGCCTCCTTCTCATCATTAGGCTTGATGCAACGCACATAGTGGGGGTGGTGGCATTCAGGGTCTCCATGAGAAGCTGCAGGGAGCTACGGAACTACAGTAAACAAACAGACAGAAGGGGATGAGAAGTACCACAAAGGCAAAGTTAAACACATCTACGATGGAGAAAGTTTTCTTAATGCTTTCTATAGAAAGGTTGAATACACTCTTTAGAAATGGACTATGACAATGGCACAGACAGACTCCTGCCCAAAGGCACGTTGATTGAACTCAGGCCTCATAGTGTCAGAGGGGATGCTAACCTGGTGGCCCACAGTTTTCCTGTGCTCCTTGTTGGGGACTTTGGGTGTTGGTTTGGCCGCCCGCACGTTGACCCTGGAGGACTTGCTGGAGGAAGACGTGGAAATGCTGCTGTCTTTATTAGTGTCCTGGAACAGATCTGCCACGAGCTGGAACTGGGAGATGGGGGACAAGTTAACCACATTAATCATTCATATGTTTAGCAGCGGGTTTCATCCAAACAATTTATCATAAAACAGATTATATTATAACCCATTTTACAGCTGGATAACAACATCAAATCCCCAAACCACACCAAAAGTGGCGGGAAATCTTTATTAACATATTTTTCATAAGATACATACTGTATAGTGCTATACTGTAGGATCCAGTGAAATAGCTGTGTGTGTTAAAGAAGAGACTACAGTAACGAAGAGCACGGCTGGACGGGACGTCAACAAACCAGCGTTCAGGCTTCAGTAAGGAGCATTCTGTAAGCACATCTCCTCAGCAGAACCAGTGAAGGGTAACAATCAAGCAGCAGCATCACATCTGATCATGGCAGAGAGAGAGATGGATGCAGAGGGAATACTGATGATGGCACATTAATATTCCTGTCACAGATAAGGCTGGTGTGATGAGACTAATGATAAGGTCCAGTCCAGTCCCACTATCCATACTGATAACTATTATCTCATACTTCTCTCTGCCAAACTTGCCAAGAGTGTTTCATTCTGACATGAACATTAAAGTTTTTAGGAAAATATTTCCTTCATAACCTTGCAAAGAAAATAAGCTCTCCGTGAGTAGGATTGGATTTATGGTCATTTTATGAAGATTCATGGAGGAGATTCCTTGCTCCATCCTCCTTCTCCTCTCAGGCTGTGATATATTACAGTAATGGTCCATTGAGGAAAGTATTATCAGCTGGAGGAAGTTTCCTGACCCTCACGAGTCCTCCAAGGCTCCCCACTGCTGACAGGTTTCTCTGTCACTGTCATCCTCAGCTAGATATGAGGGTTTAATGAGCTAGGGCCTCAGAGACAACTACGGTGCAAAACTCACACTAGAAAGGGAATTGAAATGACAGGTAGAGAGACAGAAATGCAGTACATGATATTTTACAATATTGAGACTGCAATCCCCAGGGGTGGACCTGCTATGTCTTCATCACTGCTTTTGTTCAGGAAACCTTGACTGCATCTGAAATGTATTTGTTCTATTCAATCCTTCTGATACTTATCCATGCTGTTCAATGGAGCTTGGTGTCTTTCTGATGGAAAATGGATTTCTTTCCACTGACGAGATGCTTTTAGACAGAACATGAAATATGAAATCTCTCCTCTCAATATTCTCTCTCATTTCCACGCTCTTAATGCCTGTTGCATTAGTAATGCTGAAGAGACATTAGGAGCGAGGGAGAAAAGATGGAAGAAAAAGAAATGGCTGAATACTAACACGAGACAAAGTCAACTAAAGTTGGTATTTGTCCCAAAGAGAGTGAGTGGCAGTGGGGGTGTGAAAGTTGAAATGAACTGAATTCAAATTACTGAGAAAGCCAATTTCGCTTATATCACAAAGGTCATGCAGAGAACATGAGCTGAAGTTAGGTTCCTATCAAACAGTTTGAGTTTGGCTTGGAGAGGCAGGAGTCAGGGGACCTCCAGAAAGAGTGTGTGTGTGTGTGTGTGTGTGTGTGTGTGTGTGTGTGTGTGTGTGTGTGTGTGTGTGTGTGTGTGTATGTGTGTTGTGATTGTGACAGTTCATCTGCAATATAGTAGAATGTTGATATGACTGCTTAATTGACCTTCAATGTATTTCAAATTAGAATGTAAAGTAGGATTTAAAATGTAGGGTTCATGTTAAGTGTTGTCAAGTTGTCAGCCTGGCTTTAAACAACAACTATCTGATAGAAGCTATACTTGCCAGCATAGGAACCTGTGAAATGCTTTCAACTTGCCACTTTCTAAATCATGTAACTTGTTTTGCGTAGTTTCACTCTGTCCCAAAACTGAAGCCTCTTTAAGCAGTAAACTAATTTGGTAAAAGTAAAGCTTGTACCAAATCAGTTTTCTGCTTAAAGAGGCTTCAAACAGTGCTGCTTTTCCAAGAAAGAAGTCCATAAAAGCAGTAAAGGACAAAGGGTTGGATATTAAATCAGTTAGAGCTTAAAAATAGACTTCTTTGTGACCTGCGTTCTCCAGTTACGTGGGCAGTGTGTTTAGCTTGGGAGGAAGTGTCCCCTATATGATATAGGAAAATAAGCAGGAGTATTATTATGGCTGTGACGTTGTGCTGGTGGTTTAATGATATTATTCGCTCTCACCTTGCTGGCCTTCAGAATGTTAATCTGTTCCTCGTAGACAGTGTCTCTGTTCTTCTCCAGGAACCCGTCACACTGGTACTCAACCTGCCAGGGACAGAGGTACAGTACCAGTCAAAGGTTTGGACACACCTACTCATTCAAGGGTTTTTCTATATTTTTACTATTTTCTACAATGTAGAATAATAGTGAAGACATCAAAACTATGAAAAAACACATATGGAATCTTATAGTAACCAAAAAAGTGTTAAACAAATCAAAATATATTTTATATTTGAGATTCTTCAAATAGCCACCCTTTGCCTTGATGACAGCTTTGCACACTCTTGGCATTCTCTCAACCAGCTTCACCTGGAATGCGTTTCCAACAGTCTTGAAGGAGTTCCCACATATGCTGAGCACTTGTTGGCTGCATTTCCTTCACTCTGCGGTCCAACTCATCCCAAACCATCTCAGTTGGGTTGAGGTCGGGTGATTGTGGAGGCCAGGTCATCTGATGCAGCACTCCATCACTCTCCTTCTTGGTCAAATAGCCCTTACACAGCCTGGTGTGTTGGGTCATTGTTCTGTTGAAAAACAAATTATAGACCCACTAAGCGCAAACCAGATGGGATGGCGTATCGCTGCAGAATGCTGTGGTAGCCATGCTGGTTAAGTGTGCCTTGAATTCTAAATAAATCACAGACAGTGTCACCAGCAAAGCACCCCCACGCCTCCTTCTCCATGCTTCACGGTGGGAACCACACATGCGGAGATCATCCGTTCACTTACTCTGCATCTCACAAAGACACATTGGTTGGAACCAAGAATCTCAAATTTGGACTCATAGACCAAAGGACAGATTTCCACCAGTCTAATGTCGATTGCTCGTGTTTCTTGGCCCAAGCAAGTCTCTTCTTATTATTGGTCTCCTTTAGTAGTGGTTTCTTTGCAGCAATTCGACCATGAAGGCCTGACTCACGCAGTCTCTTCTGAACAGTTGATGTTGAGCTATGTCTGTGACTTAAACACTGTGAAGCATTTATTTGGGCTGCAATTTCTGAGGCTGGTAATTCTAATTAACTTCTCCTCTGCAGCAGAGGTAACTCTGGGTCTTCCTTTCCTGTGGCAGTCCTCATGAGAGCCAGTTTCATCATAGCTCTATGGTTTTTGCGACTGCACTTGAAGAACGTTAAAGGTTCTTGAAATGTTCTGCATTGACTGACCTTCACTGTCGTTTCTCTTTGCTTATTTGAGCTGTTCTTGCCATAATATGAACTTGATCTTTCACCAAATAGGCCTATCTTCTGTATACCCCCCCTACCTTGTCACAACACAACTGATCGGCTCAAACGCATTAAGAAGGAAAGAAATTCCACAAATTAACTTTTAACAAGGCACACCTGTTAATTGAAATGCATTCCAGGTGACTACCTCATGAAGCTGATTGAGAGAATGCCAAGAGTTTGCAAAGCTGTCATCACGCAAAGGGTGGCTACTTTGAAGAATCTCAAATAGAAAATATATTTTGATTTGTTTAACACTGTTTTGGTTACTACATGATTCCATGTGTTATTTCATAGTTTTGATGTCTTCACTATTATTCTACAATGTAGAAAATAGTAAAAATAAAGAAAAACCCTGGAATGAGTAGGTGTGTCCAAACTTTTGACTGGTCATGTAGATGTAATGGACTGCACTTATAGAAATATACAGTACATCTAAATACACTGACAACTAAATAAGCAAACATTTAATCAACTACGGTAATTACAGTTCCTTCAGAAAGTATTCATACCCTTGACTTATTCCACATTTTGTTGCGTTACAGCCTCAATTCAAAATGGATTACATTTATTTTTTCTTCACCCATCTACACGCAATACCCCATAATGACAATGTAAAAACATGTTTTTAGAAATGTTTGCAAATGTATTAATAATTAAATACAGAAATATCTAATTCATAGAAGTATTCACACCCCTGAGTCAATACATGTTAGAATAACCCTTGGCAGAGATTACAGCTCTGAGTCTTTCTGGGTAAGTCTCTAAGAGTTTTGAACACCTGGATTGTACAATATTTGCACATTATTATTAAAAAAATTCTTCAAGCTCTGTCAAGTTGGTTGTTGATAATTGCTGGACAGCCACTTTCAAGTCTTGCCATAGATTTTCAAGCCGATTTAAGTCAAAACTATAACTAGGCCACTCAGGAACATAAAATGTCGTCTTGGTAAGCAACTCCAGTGTATATTTGGCCTTGTGTTTTAGGTTATTATCCTGCAGAAAGGTGAATTTGTCTCTCAGTGTCTGATGAAAAGCAGACTGAACCAGGTTTTCCTCTAGGATTTTGCCTGTGCTTAGCTCTATTCTGCTTATTTTTATCCCCAAAAACTCCCTAGTCCTTGCCGATAACAAGCATACCCATAACATGATGCAGCCACCACCATACTTGAAAATATGAAGCGTGGTACTCAGTGATGTGTTGTGTTGGATTTGCCCCAAACATATTCAGGACATAAAAATGCATTTCTTTGCCACATTTTTTGCAGTTTTACTTTAGTGCCTTATTGCAAACAGGATGCATGTTTTGGTGTACTGATACACCATCCGAAGTGTAATTAATAACTTCACCATGCTCAAAGGGATATTCAATGTCTGCTTTTGAATTTTATACCCATCTACCAATAGGTGCTCTTCTTGGCGAGGCATTGGAAAACACTATTATTGCACACAGAGTGAGTCCATGCAACTTATTATGTGACTTGTGAAGCACATTTTTACTCCTGAACTTATTTACAGTGGAGGAAAAAAGTATTTAGTCAGCCACCAATTGTGCAAGTTCTCCCACTTAAAAAGATGAGAGAGGCCTGTAATTTTCATCATAGGTACACGTCTACACGTCTACTCACACCAACACTCTACTCACACCAACACTATACTCACACCAACACTATACTCACACCAACACTCTACTCACACCAACACTATACTCACACCAACACTCTACTCACACCAACACCCAACTCACACCAACACTATACTCACACCAACACTCTACTCACACCAACACTATACTCACACCAACACCCAACTCACACCAACACCCAACTCACACCAACACCCAACTCACACCAACACTCTACTCACACCAACACTCTACTCACACCAACACTCTACTCACACCAACACTCTACTCACACCAACACTATACTCACACCAACACTCTACTCACACCAACACTCTACTCACACCAACACTCTACTCACACCAACACTCTACTCACACCAACACTATACTCACACCAACACTCTACTCACACCAACACTCTACTCACACCAACACTCTACTCACACCAACACTATACTCACACCAACACCCAACTCACACCAACACCCAACTCACACCAACACTCTACTCACACCAACACTCTACTCACACCAACACTCTACTCACACCAACACTCTACTCTCACCAACACTATACTCACACCAACACCCAACTCACACCAACACTCTACTCACACCAACACTCTACTCACACCAACACTCTACTCACACCAACACTATACTCACACCAACACTCTACCCACACCAACACTCTACTCACACCAACACTATACTCACACCAACACCCAACTCACACCAACACCCAACTCACACCAACACTATACTCACACCAACACTCTACTCACACCAACACTCTACTCACACCAACACTCTACTCACACCAACACTGTACTCACACCAACACCTCTACTCACACCAACACTCTACTCACACCAACACCCAACTCACACCAACACTATACTCACACCAACACTATACTCACACCAACACCCAACTCACACCAACACTATACTCACACCAACACTATACTCACACCAACACTATACTCACACCAACACTCTACTCACACCAACACTATACTCACACCAACACCCAACTCACACCAACACCCAACTCACACCAACACTCTACTCACACCAACACTCTACTCACACCAACACTCTACTCACACCAACACTATACTCACACCAACACCCAACTCACACCAACACTATACTCACACCAACACTCTACTCACACCAACACTATACCACACCAACACCCAACTCACACCAACACCCAACTCACACCAACACTCTACTCACACCAACACTCTACTCACACCAACACTCTACCTCACACCAACACTATACTCACACCAACACCCAACTCACACCAACACTCTACTCACACCAACACTATACTCACACCAACACCCAACTCACACCAACACTCTCACTCACACCAACACTCTACTCACACCAACACTCTCTCACACCAACACTCTACTCCCACCAACACTCTACTCACACCAACACCTCTACTCACACCAACACTCACTCACACCAACACTCTACTCACACCAACACTATACTCACACCAACACCCAACTCACACCAAAACTATACTCATACTAATCTCATTCTCAGACAATTCCGCCCAAATGCGTAAAGAGTCTGGTGGACCAACGCGTCAAACTTGGCGCTTTTGTAGCCAATAGGCATTGGCTTAATTGACTAATTTACCACCCAATCATCTCCCACAAAACCTTCCCCCTAACCCTCCCCCCATACGCTAGCACACTACAAGCACAGAGCCACGCCGCAGTCCTGTGATTTGCTAAAATTAAATGATGACAAATACTTTACTCAGTAGGTCACTCCCATAGAATTCTATGGTCACTCCCAGTAAGACCAACTGTTGAGTGGTTGATATCCCAGGCTTATAAGCGGTAGGGACGAGGTTACACTAACACACAGCGCCTCTCTGATGAGTTTAGTCATCATGGGCTATTCACATTTATTATTTTCAGGCAAAGCCCCTGCAATGAGGGAGATTCATGTCATGTCCTTTAAAAGTCCTTTGAATAGCACAACTTGTAGATTGTCCGAATTATTCAGCCAGGTATATTGAAGCAGTTTGGTTTAAATACGTTACCTTGCTTAAAGGGTCAATCTGCATTTGAAACAATAAACTGTCACCCCGCCACTGATTTGGTAAATAACTAAGGGATGGGGCTGAGAAAATGTAATCACTCTCAAATTCATAGGAAGAGCTATTGATGGAAGGACTGACCATCCATGAGATTCAATGTTCTAGTTTTAACCATGTTTTGAGGCTATAGAGTGTTTACAATTGCGTTGTTTACAAACAAAGGGTTCTGATGGGGTACGACAGTTGGACTAACCTCATGAGGCATGTAGAAGTTATACTCTTCAAGAATCAATGGGTATATATCATGAATTTAAATGTCAAGAAATTGATGTAGCAATCGCAGATTGACCCTTTGAGGCCTGTAACAATTATTTTTTCTCTCAAACGAAATTTCAACCATCAACCTTGGGGTCATCAAATGTTCACCTAACTGAAGAGCCATACGTACAGGTGCTTTTCATGTGATACATTTTGTCTCTACGCTGGGTCTACCCACCTTATCAGCAAAGTGAATGACAATGAAAGATGTGTTGGACATCCGTGGTTTCTGGAAATGGACGCTGATTGAAAGGCGATCGTACAGCTTCTGGCACCAGTTCTGATCTGTCCCTTTTGGCACCTGTAGCAGCAGTAGGTGGAGGGAAAGAAGGAAAGAGGAGAGAGATTATATACAACCATGGAGAAAACCAAAACGTTCTACCCACGTTACCTGTGCTCAGAATACTAAGTATTTGAGGTTGTTCCAAATTATTGTCATTAACTTCAAAGGGATGCGGGATGAGACAGGATGAGTGAAATAAATAAGTAATCTGTTTTGTTCCAAAGGCCTTAACTCAGATAAAGATCTGGATGCAGGCAGGTGAAACAGACGCAGGCCACGCTGTGTACATACAGTGGGGGAAAAAAGTATTTAGTCAGCCACCAATTGTGCAAGTTCTCCCACTTAAAAAGATGAGAGAGGCCTGTAATTTTCATCATAGGTCAACTATGACAGACAAAATGAGAAAAAATATTCCAGAAAATCACATTGTAGGATTTTTAATGAATTTATTTGCAAATTATGGTGGAAAATAAGTATTTGGTCAATAACAAAAGTTTCTCAATACTTTGTTATATACCCTTTGTTGGCAATGACACAGGTCAAACGCTTTTCTGTAAGTCTTCACAAGGTTTCCACACACTGTTGCTGGTATTTTGGCCCATTCCTCCATGCAGATCTCCTCTAGAGCTGATGTTTTGGGGCTGTCGCTGGGCAACACGGACTTTCAACTCCCTCCAAAGATTTTCTATGGGGTTGAGATCTGGAGACTGGCTAGGCCACTCCAGGACCTTGAAATGCTTCTACGAAGCCACTCCTTCGTTGCCCGGGCGGTGTGTTTGGGATCATTGTCATGCTGAAAGACCCAGCCACGTTTCATCTTCAATGCCCTTGCTGATGGAAGGAGGTTTTCACTCAGAATCTCACGATACATGGCCCCATTCATTCTTTTCTTTACACGGATCAGTCGTCCTGGTCCCTTTGCAGAAAAACAGCCCCAAAGCATGATGTTTCCATCCCCATGCTTCACAGTAGGTATGGTGTTCTTTGGATGCAACTCAGCATTCTTTGTCCTCCAAACATGACGAAGTTGAGTTTTTACCAAAAGTTATATTTTGGTTTCATCTGACCATATGACATTCTCCCAATCCTCTTCTGGATCATCCAAATGCACTCTAGCAAACTTCAGACGGGCCTGGACATGTACTGGCTTAAGCAGGGGACACGTCTGGCACTGCAGGATTTGAGTCCCTGGCGGCGTAGTGTTTACTGATGGTAGGCTTTGTTACTTTGGTCCCAGCTCTCTGCAGGTCATTCACTAGGTCCCCCCGTGTGGTTCTGGGATTTTTGCTCACCGTTCTTGTGATCATTTTGACCCCACGGGGTGAGATCTTGCGTGGAGCCCCAGATCGAGGGAGATTATCAGTGGTCTTGTATGTCTTCCATTTCCCTAATAATTGCTCCCACAGTTGATTTCTTCAAACCAAGCTGCTTACCTATTGCAGATTCAGTCTTCCCCAGCCTGGTGCAGGTCTACAATTTTGTTTCTGGTGTCCTTTGACAGCTCTTTGGTCTTGGCCATAGTGGAGTTTGGAGTGTGACTGTTTGAGGTTGTGGACAGGTGTCTTTTATACTGACAACAAGTTCAAACAGGTGCCATTAATACAGGTAACGAGTGGAGGACAGAGGAACCTCTTAAAGAAGAAGTTACAGGTCTGTGAGAGCCAGAATACTTATTTTCCAACATAATTTGCAAATAAATTCATTAAAAAATCCTACAATGTGATTTTCTGGATTTTTTTCCTCAATTTGTCTGTCATAGTTGACGTGTACCTATGATGAAAATTACAGGCTTCTCTCATCTTTTTAAGTGGGAGAACTTGCACAATTGGTGGCTGACTAAATACTTTTTTTCCCCACTGTATGAAAGCAGGATACTTATCGTGATAATTACAATACTAATTGTAATTATTTTGCACTATAGCCTATTTTATTGCCTTACCTCCATAACTTGCTAAATTTGCACACTGTATATTATATGTATTTCTGTTGTATTTTTGACTTTGTTTTGTTTTACCCCATATGTAACTCTGTGTTGTTGTTTTTTATCGCACTGCTTTGCTTTATCTTGGCCAGGTCGCAGTTGTAAATGAGAACTTGTTCTCAACTGGTTTACCTGGTTAAATAAAGGTGAAATAAAAAAAATAAAAAAAAAGGAGGAGTCCCATTAACTGAGACAAGAGGTTTATAAATGCTGGGATCAGCAGTACGCTCTGCTCTGCTCCGCTCCCCCCAGCCCTGAACACTAAAGACTGTTCAACACCTGAGACTGCTCAAGTGCATCCAGCACTATAAGTCCTCCTATGGCCAATCGTCCCTATAAACTTGCCCACTAATGAGTTACGAACTATGTACTCTGGAGCTCTGGACTAAGACATGATATGTAAGACAGGGTGCTCCACCTTGCACTCCTCATCCAGCAGGTCCAGGATGCCCAGCTTGGCCTCTATGAGGTCGATACAAGGCTGGTTGTCATAGAAGTCGATGAGCGTCCAGGGGATCTGCTCTTTCATGTACTCCTCCTGCTCCAGCTTGAACACATGCTGAGGACACAGAGAGACAGCCACACAGTGAGCTACAGCACAGCAGGTTATCAGTTAGACTAAGTAATGAATTATTTCACTTGAATAAATACATGTTGAGTCATGAGGTTAACAGCGACAAGTTGTCACGTCTCCTCTACAGAACCTTGGAAACTAAGGTAAAGGTAGCTAGATTACAATCTAGTCTCAAACTCACCTGGTTGAACTGCTGCTGAAGTTTCTCATTGGCGTAGTTGATGCAGAACTGCTCAAAGCTGTTTATCTCAAAGGTCTCAAATCTGTTCAGATGAAAATAAAACATTAAAGTGTTTAGTGAGTCAGAAGTCTCTGGTCTCGTCATCCTGTTGTAAACACACAGTGATTCTAAATCACGGGCCTAGAGGAAAACTGCACCAAACAATCATCACTCATTTAAGGTTACAGTTGTCAATAAAACCCAGGACTTCAGGACTGAGATGTTGATTGATCCCACTGATGTAGGTAGGTGAAAAATATGTCGATGTGCCCTTGAGCAAGGCACTTAACCCTAACTGCTCCTGTAAGTCTCTCTGTATAAAAGTGTCTGCTAAATTACTAAAATGTAAACGTAAATGTATGCCTGACGTGATAGCTGAAAATACAATGCTGAATAGACAGACAGAGGCCATGGAAAACTGGTCTTCAGAGTCACTGCTCGTGCAAAGCATGTAAAAGTAACCAGGCTGCTGTGTCTGCTGAATGTCTTATTTGGGGAGAGGTTTCCACTGTAGCTCAGTATCTCTCCCCTCCCTGCCCCAGCAGCTAGCCTTATCAATAATATAACCCACAGCAGGGAACCAATTAGGCCTTCAGTCAGACAGGGTCAAGCAGAGGAAGAGCACAGCACCCCCAGTCAATATGGTTCCATACTCTAGTCTACTGTAATGAGAAGATGCACTTAAAACACAGTGGATGGACATATTTAGCTGGAGAGACGCATAGCCCTCACACACACATTCGCGTCGACACAGAGGCACATCTGCAGACTCGAGGGCACACACACACTGAGTAGTTATGAAATCTACTCATCAAATATCAAGCTTCTTCGTACCCTGGTACAAATAACATGGTGTGACAGAACTGCAAGGCAAAATTAAGAATGTGGGATTGGGATGTTGTTCTGTGTGCCTGCTGTCACAGTGTGTTAATTAACTACAAGCCTGGGATTATTTTAACATTCACCATGGCTGAGATTTCACTCCTTAAAGAAGACTTCTGGTGCTGGCTAGAAAATCGGTTCTCACCACACAGTCAAGTTAGTGGGGCGGCAGGTAGCTTAGTGGTTAAGAGCGTTGTGCCAGTAACCGAAAGGTCGCTGGTTCTAATCCCTGAGCCAACTAGGTGAAAAATCTGTCGATGTGCCCTTGAGCAAGGCACTTAACCCTAATTGCTCCTGTAAGTCGCTCTGGATAAGAGCGTCTGCTAAATGACCCCAAAAAAATAAAAAATAACAACAAAAAAAGTTTCTCTCACAATTCAAACCAACCCACTGTTGAGCTTTGTTTTTAGAGGTTTTGGGGAGCACAGGTGGACAGTCTTACCCGTAGATGTCCAGAACACCAATGAAAGAGTGTTGTTTGGAGGAGGTGTGCAGGGACTTGTTCACATACTCCACAATCCAGTCAAACATGTGCGCATAGATGTGTTTGGCGTAGCGTCACGTCGTTAGCCGCCTGTTTGCGGGACATGTTCTTGACATAGGTCTCTGACGTGGTAACCAGCTTCCTGTGACATAGCCAGTGCTCCATCTGCTCCAGCTCCACCCCCAGCAACTGGCAAAAATGTGTCAAGTGAGGGTCGTTCTTCTAAAAACACACACACACACACACACACACACAAATGTAATAAACAAATTAGGTATGAGGTATAGAGAAGATACATGGTGTCACGGAATCAGCCGAGGCTGCCTCTCCTCCTTGCTCGGGCAGGCTTCGGCGTTCGTCGTCCCCGGAGTACTAGCTGCCACCGATCTATGTTTCGGTGGTTGTCTAGTTTGTCCTGATTGTTTTCACCTGTTTCCCATTATGTTATATTGTATTCCCTTTCATAACCCCTCTGTCTCTCATTGGTTATTGTGTGGGATTGTTTTCCGTGAGGTCGGCAGTCTCGGTGTATGGCGTATTTTGTTTCCTCCCTGTTTGGAGGTTTGTTTGTATTTATATTACTGTGCTAGTAAAGTTCGTCTGCCAGTAGCTCGGTGTCCTGCGCTGACTTTCGCTCACCGCATACACGTCACCCTGACAGAATCACACACCATTCATGGAGTCAGCAGGAGCGCAGTGCCAGCTGGCTCAATGGAGGAACGCGTCGAACACCAAGCTGCCATGATCCAGGCTCTCGGCACCGCCATGGAACGGTTGGTGAGCACTATTGGGCGATGGGAAAGAGAGGGTCTGCCTACGCCTTCTCCAACGATACCACCACCATCGGCGATGCCCATCGCTTCACCTCCGGGGTCCAGTGGGATTCGGCTCTCGCTCCCGAGGGCTTATGATGGTACAGCGGCCGGGTGTCAGGGTTTCCTGCTCCAGGTTGAACTCTACCTAGCAACCATCCACCCGGTGCCTCGGGATACGAGCGTGTCCGCCTCATCTCCTGTCTGTCCGGCAAGGCGCTGGAGTGGGCAATGCCGAGTGGGGGGAATAGACGCCGCTACTGTCAACTATGCGGAGTTCACCCGCCGCTTCAGGACAGTATTCGATCATCCACCCGAGGGTAAAGCGGCGGGTGAGCTGTCTATTCCACTTTAGACAGGGGAGGAGGAGCGCACAGGAGTTCGCGCTGGACTTCCGGACGCTGGCTGCCAACGGGATGGAATGAGAGGGCCTCATCGACCACTATAGATGTAGCCTGAGGGAGGACGTCGTCGGGAATTGGCCTGCAGGGACACCAACCTCAGCTTCGACCAACTGGTGGACATGTCCATTCGTCTGGATACCCTGTTGGCTACCCGCGGACGTCCGGATTCAGGGCCGTCATTCCATCCCCCAGCACTTCCGAGCCGACCCTATGGAGCTCGGAGGTGCTGTGCTAGGGACCAGGAGAGAGACCAGAGGGAGGCCGCCCCTGCGCCAACTGTGGCCGCAGAGGACACAAGGCTGGTCGGTGCTGGGGAGGGCCTCCTAGGAATCGAGGCGGTAAGCAGCGCACTGATGAGTCATTCCAGGTGAGTAGGCACCCAACTCACCCAGAGCTCTCTCTGTTGTGCATATGTGTATTAAAGTTGTGTTTCCCGAGGTTTCTCCTCACTCCCAGCATAAGGCGCTAGTAGATTCAGGCGCAGCTGGGAATTTTATCGATCGCCAATTCACCTATAAGTTAGGGATTCCTATTGTACCTGTTGATGCCCTTCCCATCCATGCCCTAGATAGCCGCCCCTTGGGGGTCAGGATTGATTAGGGAAGTCACAGCGCCGCTCAGGATGAAAACGCAGGAGGGCCATGAGGAGATACTAAGTTTGTATTTTATTGATTCTCCTGCGTTTCCGGTGGGAGTTGGGGCTTCCCTGGTTAACATCTCATGACCCCAACATTTCATGGCAACAGAGGGCTCTCAAGGGATGGTCTGATCAGTGTTTCAAGGTGTGTAGGTGTTTCCGAGCAACGACGGTGGAAAGCCCGAACCAAGTTTCCCACCATGCACATTCCACCTGAGTATGCCGATTTGCACTCGCCTTCTGTAAAAGAAGGCGACTCAATTACCACCTCATCGACAGGGGGATTGTGCGATAGACCTCCAAGTAAGCGCTGCGCTAACGCATAGTCATGTGTATCCTCTGTCTCAGGAGGAGACGGTGGCTATGGAGACATACGTCACCGAATCTCTGAGATAGGGATACATACGGCCGTCCACTTCCCCTGCGTCCTCGAGTTTCTTTTGTGAAGAAGAAGGATGGGGTTTACGCCCGTGTATTGATTACCGTGGTCTCAATCAGATCACAATCAAATACAGCTATCCTCTCCCCTCTGATTGCTAGTATGACGGAGTCATTAGCACGGGGCGCGATTCTTCACAAAATTGGATCTCAGGAGCGCCGTACAACCTGGTGCGCATTAGGGAGGGAGATGAGTGGAAGACAGCATTCAGTACCACCTCGGTCACTATGAGTACCTCTGTCATGCCATACGGTTTAATGAATGCTCCTTCAGTCTTCCAATCATTTGTGGATGAGATTTTCCGGGACTTGCATGGACAGGGTGTAGTGGTGTATATTGATGACATTCTAATATACTCCGCTACACGAGCCGAGCATGTGTCCCTGGTGCGTCGAGTGCTTGGTAGACTGTTAGAGCATGACCTGTATGCGAAGGCGGAGAAATGTCTGTTCTTCCAGGAGTCCATCTCCTTCCTGGGACATCGGTTGTACGCGTCAGGGGTGGAGATGGTGATTGACCGCGTTTCTGCCGTGCGTATTTGGCAGACTCCCACCACGGTGAAGGAAGTGCAGCGGTTCTTGGGTTTTGCCAATTACTACCGGAGGTTTATCCGGGGCTTTGGACAGGTAGCAGCTCCCATTACCTCCCTGCTAAAGGGGGGTCCGGTGCGTCTGCAGTGGTCGGCTGAGGCGGACAGGGCGTTTAGACATCTGAAGGACCTGTTTACTCGCCCGGTGCTGGCACATCCGGATCCTCTTGCGCCCAAGTTGAGGTGGATGTGTCCGAGGCTGGGATCGGCGCTGTGCTGTCTCAGCGCTCGGGTACGCCACACAAAACTCTGCCCTGTGCTTTCTATTCTAAGAAGCTCAGTCCGTCGGAGTGCAATTATGACGTGGGGGACAGGGAGCTGTTGGCTGTGGTTCAAGCCCTGAAGGTGTGGAGGCATTGGCTTGAGGGGGGCTAAACACCCTTTTCTCATTCTGACTGACCATCGTAACCTGGAGTACATCCGGGCAGCGAGGAGGCTGAACCCTCGCCAGGCAAGGTGGTCTATGTTTCTCTCCCGATTTGTATTTAAGCTCACCTATAGACCAGGGTCACAGAACGCTAAGGCAGACGCCTGTCCCGACTATATGACACAGAGGAGAGGTCCATTGAGCCCACTCCCATACTCCCGGAGTCTTGTCTGGTGGCACCGGTGGTGTGGGAGGTTGATGCGGACACGAGCGGGCGTTCATGCACGATACTACTCCCCACAGTGTCCAGAGGGTCGGAGGCATGTGTCGCTCGAGGTTCGCGATCGACTGATATATTGGGCTCACATGTCACCCTCCTCTGGTCATCCTGGTATTGGTCGGACAGTGCACTGCCTTAGTGGGAAGTACTGGTGGCCCACTTTAGCTAAGGACGTGAGGGTTTATGTTTCCTCCTGCTCGGTGTGCGCCCAGTGTAAGGCGCCTAGACACCTGCCCAGAGGGAAGTTACAATCCCTACCCGTTCCACAACGGCCGTGGTCTCACCTATCGGTGGATTTTGTCACAGACCTTCCCCCTCCCAGGGGAACACGACGATCTTGGTGTGTGGATCGTTCTCAAGGCCTGGCATCTCATTCCTATGCCAGGTCTCCCTACTGCCCTACAAACTGCTGACACCCTGTTCACACACGCTTTTTCCGGCACTACGGGGTGCCTGAGGATATAGTGTCTGATCGGGGTCCCCAGTTCACCTCTAGGGTCTGGAGTGGCGTTTATGGAACGTCTGGGGGTCTCGATTAGCCTTGCCTCAGGCTTTCACCCCCGAGAGTAACGGGCAGGTGGAGAGAGTGAACCAGGATGTGGGTAGGTTTCTGAGGTCCTATTGCCAGGTCCGGCAGGAGGAGTGGTCAGGATATATTCCCTGGGCAGAGATAGCCCAAAACTCACTCCGCCACTCCTCCACTAACCTTACGCCTTTCCAGTGTGTGCTAGGTTATCAGCCGGTCCTGGCACCTTGGCATCAGAGCCAGATCGAAGCCCCTGCGGTGGACGAGTGGTTTCGGCGCTCGGAAGAAACCTGGAACGCTGCGCATGTCCATCTGCAGCGGGCTATCAGGCGGCAAAAGGCGAGCGCCGATCGCCACCGCAGTGAGGCTCCGGTGTATGCACCGGGAGATCGGGTCTGGCTCGACTCCGAAACCTGCCCCTTCGCCTGCCCTGCCGGAAGCTGGGTCGGCGGTTTGTGGGGCCATTTAAAGTCCTGAGGAGATTGAACGAGGTATGCTATAGGTTACAACTGCCCATTAATTACCGCATTAACCCCTCGTTCCATGTGTCTCTCCTCAGGCCGGTGGTGGCTGGTCCACTCCAGGAGAGTGAGATACGAGAGGCTCCTCCGCCCCGTTGGACATCGAGGGGGCTCCGGCGTACTCAGTCCGTTCCATCTTGGATTCGAGAGTCGGATGGGGGCCTGCAGTATCTCGTGGAGTGGGAGGGCCGGTCCGGAGGAACGGTGCTGGGTCCCTAGGAGGGACATCCTAGATCCCTCCATGTTGAGGGACTTCAACTGGAGTCATCCGAATCTCCCTGCTCCGCGTCCTCCTGGCCGTCCCCATGGCCGGGGTCGGCGCGCGGCTCAAGGGGGGGTACTGTCACGGAATCAGCCGAGGCTGCCCCTCCTCCTTGCTCGGGCAGGCTTCGGCGTTCGTCGTCCCCGGAGTACTAGCTGCCACCGATCTATGTTTCGGTGGTTGTCTAGTTTTCCTGATTGTTTTCACTTGTTTCCCATTATGTTATATTGTATTCCCTTTATAACCCCCTGTCTCTCATTGGTTATTGTGTGTGATTGTTTTCCGTGAGGTCGGCAGTCTCGGGTGTATGCGTATTTTGTTTCCTCCCTGTTTGGAGGTTTGTTTGTATTTATATTACTGTGCTAGTAAAGTTCGTCTGCCAGTAGCTCGGTGTCCTGCGCTTGACTTCGCTCACCGCATACACGTCACCCTGACACATGGTTTGGGGCTGTGATGTGGAACTAGAAACTCAAACAGAATTAAGATGGATAAGACTGGATAGTGACATACTAATATGTGGCAGGAGTCTCCGTCTCTCTCAGAGCAGATCTCCACGTTTCCCAGATGCAGGATGGAAGCTATGATTCTGAAGATGCTGCTTTGATTGCTGTCGTTAACACCTGCCAAATAACCAGAGTAAGGTGCATGTTAACAGTTGTTCCATCGGGAGATTGAAAAATAACATGTTTCTATTTCTCTTTTGTGTGATTAGAACAAAATCCCAGTCAGTCTTTACGCTGTTCTAATGTAGATGTGTTACTAGCTTAGAATGTACCCATGCAGTCAGACACTTACCCAGTAACGCAAAGGCTTCTCTGCCTTCGCAAAAGTCCTCAGCATCATTAACTCCCTCAATGAAGATGTTCTCTGTGATGTGAAGATGAAATCCTCTGCACTGGCTTCAGGATGAAAGCAGGGGGTAAGTAGCGATAGAAATTAATGTATAAGATCAGTGTTCTTATTAGGAGGCCCTGACAGGCATGATAGGTTTGAGAAATCATTGCCTCTAGTAAACATGACATAAAGAGAATTAATTGCTTACGAAACATAGTTGAATATAGACTTCATTACATTTTAGTCATTTAGCAGACACTCTTATCCAGAGCGACTTACAGTTAGTGAGTGCATACATTTTTCATACTGGCCCCCCGTGGGAATCGAACCCACAACCTTGGTGTTGCAAGTGCCATGCTCTACCAACTGAGCTACAGGAGGGCTATTCATCTGTGACACTTACTCAAGGCTAGGTCTTCGAACTCTGGCAAGCTAGCCGAGGCACACAGCTGGTAGAAGATGTGGTAATTCCTCTCATCCTCAGCCTAAAACGCAGAAATATACTACAGAAATCACTTAAAGGACCAATACAGCCATTTTACCTCAATATATAATCATTTCTGGGTAACAATTAAGTACCTTACTGTGATTGTTTTCAATTAAATGGTCAAAAAGCAATTTCTCAAGCAAGAATTTTGCTAGGACTGTCTGGGAGTAGTCTGAGTGAGGGTCCTAATTGGAGGAGCCTAATGGGAGGGACATATAACCTAAAAACTAGCTGTTATTGGCAGAGAGGAGGGCAAAATCTCTTTGTTATTGGTCTATTAACTTATACTGCCTGGTGATGTCACCAGGGAGTCCAAAACAGCAACCTTGCAAAACAAGCTGACATTTCAGTCTTTTCCAACAGCTCTTACAATAAAAGGGCATTATCATAATTTTCACACTATTATTTCAACCTCATAGTGTGGAAATATATATAATACACAGGAAAGTCACATTTTTGCCTGCACTGCCTCTAACTGTTTATCAATCATATATTTTGAGTGAATGAAATACTTGGGTAGTTTTGTAAGATCAGGAGTTCCCCCACGCTGCAATTTAATCTTGTAGGCCTATTAATTTCTTTAAAGTACTTAGATAAATTCATTATGATATTTGATTGTCTGGAATAAATATGTCAAGTTAGGGCTTAATCAATTTCTTCCCAGACTGAACAGCATGGAGTTACACGTACCTGAAAGACTACCCTTGACTTCTCCAGCAGATACGTGCGCATGTTGGCTCCAATGATGTGATAACTCCTGTCAAAACCAATCTGGATGTACTTCCCAAAACGACTGCTGTTGTCATTGCGAGTGGTTTTCGCATTTCCAATAGCCTGTAAAGAGAAGCAGGGGGCAGAAGAAGTGTGAGAGTTTCAAAATAAAATCTTTAAAAGAGATCAAAAGAAAATCATAACCACTGTAAAATATATATTTCTATCCTCTCATATTGTAATTCATACCACACAAAAAACCTTTAGTCTTCTTACTGCTTGTAATATACCTTGACAGTCGTAATGCTCCTAATTCTGAGCTGTGACACCTGCCAAGATGGGGCTTGAGCCATACTGTCCTTGCATACAGATCTGTCCTGTTTCGGTTTCTTCACCCTGACTGATCTAGCTGACGTGAGGCTGGTAATGGACTCAGAGATGTCTGACTGCCCTTCTCCTGAACTTCCTGAAGGACAGACTGAGATCTTTCTAGCTAGCAGCCTTTCCTGGTCTTGTCGTTCCACACAGGCTGAGGGACTTTGCTGTTTAAAAAGGTTTCTGCTGATTCAGAATGCGAGAGAGGGTAATGGACTCCTGCTGTGCTTGCTTCTTCACTTACAGTTTTCAAAATGATAGTTTGGTGTAGCCTGAACTCTCCACAAAGTTACAGCTGAAGATGTGGAGTTCATTATACTTTTTGTGTGCCGAGAAAGTTAACACGATTACATTTTGACAAGAACCCACCTAATAGTGTTGCATGCTATACCGAAACTTCGCTACTTTTTCGATACTAGAACATGAAAAACGGTTCGGTACTATACTTTTTTTTTAAACTTTCGGTACTTCTATCAAATGTGTCTCACGTTATATACGAATTGAGAGGACCGAGTCTGTCAAGTCATTTTTCTGAATCTTCTCAGGGGAGCCGTAGCTAGCCAGGCTACTTGCGCTTGCAGATGACCCAGCACGAACCCCTTTCGATAAGCCAGCGAGAGGAGAGACAGCAAATGCCGACAGCAAGGCTTCTTCTAAAGAAACATCACACCTCCACGCCCGCAGCTTGTTGACAAAACTGTCTGCAGAAGCGAACTATGGAAATAATTCGCTTAGAGAGCAGGTTAGGGCCAGCCCACCGAAACAACTAAGCAAAATGTGCTACAAAGCAGTGCAGTGTAAGGGACGTTTAGTTCCAAAACAACATAAAAAACTGTTTTACACATGATATTGGCATTGTAACGTTATTCTACTAGCAACTAAATTTGAGTAATTTTTTTGTGACAATGATATTAACATATATTCAGCATGACATTCATGTGAGCATTATAATAGAATTACAACCCAAAAGTAATGTGAAATGAACTCATACAAAGTGACGGTTTTCAAACATTGGCAATATTATCCTAAAAATGCATGAAAACAAAAATTAGTTTTTTGGTCTTCATTTAAGGTTAGGGTTAGGCATAAGGTTAGCAGTGTGGTTAGGGTTAGAGTTAAGTTTAAAAATACATTTTAAGAAGATAAATTGTAGAAATAGGCGGGGTTTATGACTTTGTGGCTGTGGTAACTAGTGACAACCTAACATTTGTGTATTTTTTATTTATGGTATCCAATTGGTAGTTACAGTGTTGTGCCATCCTGCAACTCCCGTACGGCCTTGGGAGAGGCGAAGGTCGAGAGCCATGCCCTCCGAAACACGACCCTGCCAAGCCGCACTGCTTCTTGACACACTGCTCGCCTAACCCGGAAGCCAGCTGCACCAATGTGTCGGAGGAAACGCTGTACAGCTGGCGACCGAAGTCAGCGCGCATGCGCCCGGCCGGCCACAAGGAGTCGCGAAAGCATGATGGGACAAGGACATCCCGGCCGGCCAAACCCTCCCCTAACCCAGACGACGCTGGGCCAATTGTGCAGCTCCTCATGGGTCTCCCGGTCGCGGCCGGCTGTGACACAGCCCAGGATCGAACCCGGGTCTGTAGTGACCTGGGTCTGTAGTGCCTTAGACCGCTGCGCCACTCGGGAGATCATGACAACCTAACTTTATATATTATTTAGACTACTTTGCGTTTGCCATCGATTTCCCTTACTAGTATGCCATATTGCTGGCCTGGGCTGGTCTACAGTATGGGATGATCAGTCCATCCTCACCTCCATGATGGGGCTGGAGGCCAGCACCTTCTCCTCCACATTGGTGTCGTTGGCCGACCCTCCCACAGTGGCGAAGAACCGCATGGCGTACTTAGCAGAGACGGTCTTCCCTGCCCCCGACTCCCCACTTACTATGATGGATTGGTTCCTCTCATCTCTACAGGAAGAAGGGAGAGAGAAAGACATTGGAGACATTTTGTAAGCTATTTACAGTTAAAAAGGTAACTGACCATCGGACCATATCAGATATTGCAATAACGCTACAGTAATACAATGGATCACTCCAACAATGCTAATCGACTCTGCATGACTGGAGTTGCCAGGACAATACAGCAGTGGGCATTTACGTAGGCAGTGATTACAGCTTAATGTGGACATGGTATTGTATTTTGCTTGTCAGAGAAAACAGCATTGAGGAGGGTGACAGTTAATGTGGACCTGAGCACTGTTATTATCCACCCACACCTTCCATTGAAGACACTCTCTCTGTCTCAACTGCTTATTTAGGCCCTCAGTCCCACACCAACACGATCAAATTACATATCAAACTGAATTAGGAGTCTAATCAAGTGCTTGATATGCAGCTATGTGCCACACAGTAACAACTCAATAGCTTCCCAAAGCAGACTAATACATATAATTTGCTTATGAAATTGGCAACTGTACCAGGTCTGATACAGTAACAGTATCCCAATCCTGTGTTATAACCATTTAGCTGTACCCAGAGGCTCATACAGTACCTGGCCATCTGCTTGTATGCCTCCTCTGCCACAGCAAAGATGTGTGGGTCCATGTCTCCCATGTTCTGCCCACTGTAGGCATTGATGACCTCCTCTCCATAGATCTGCAGCTGCTCGTAGGGGTTGATGGCCACCAGCACAATGCCTATGGAGGAGGGATGGAGTGAGGGAAGGGAGAAGAGAGAGAATAGTATAGCCAGTCAACTAAAATGATCAACTCTCTAAAATCACTATAACTCACAGTGATACTGTAACCGGTAGTAACTTAAACCTATATTTAGTAATATATCTCATATATCCATGTGTGTGTGTGTATTTGCGTGTCTTTGGGGGTTGGGATAAAGCAAAAAGACAAATCTATGTTTGTCCTGTGACAACAGACAAACTATTCTTCTTATTTAGTTAATCCTATCATACTGTACGTACAGTACAACATACTATTGTAATTAAAAACACATTGATATTATGGGGAAAGATCTCCCTAATAAAACATGCTGGTGATATCTATGGCCAGTGAATACTAATGTCCTTTTGTCTGCTTTGTTTAGGATGAATTCCACACATGGCTACAGCGCAATCATTGGTTGCTTTAGTCAATGGAACCCTAGCTGATTGGGGATTGGGAGGACAGGTTTGTAAAAGTTGGGACAAGACAACCAGTAAGGTCAATAAAAGCCTCAACCCTACATGGTGTATAATAGACCAGCTACACTAGTAAACATGGAGGACTTTGTAGCAAAAGGTCAGGCCAAGGGCTTTTGGAAGAGAAGCAACACAAGCCACATTGGACAAATCTAATTGATGTTAGTTGGCACTGTATAAACCAGAGCAATAGATGGCAAGATAAGATTTGAAGAGATATAAACTTGGATAGATTCACCCCATCATATGTAGCCTGTTTAGAGATGTGTTATAGAGACTCACCACAGTATGTGTAGATGTGATTGGACTCGGTAAAGCGCACTTTGAGGTTGTGCAGGACAGCAGGCTCGTGCAGGTAGCTGAGGGCTGTGAGGTCATTCTCCCCCACCAGGATATCAGGGTTCCGGAGGAAGGGAAGAGCGTTGTCTTTGGGTCCAATGCGGTATTCCAACGGCTGGAACAGGAGAAGTTGTTCAAGCAAAAATGTCACAAAAAAATAATTAAAGCCAAGTGTTTGCACATGTGTACCTGTTTTAAGGGTAAGACCCTTTTCCCTTTATCAGTTTAAATCATATTGCAGCACCGTCCATAAGAATAGTACAAATATTACAATCCACACAGCTTATTGAGAAGAGAAATAAGCATTTTTATATGTTAAAGGATATTGATATGATGGCATCTAGGTGTGTATGAATCATACCTGACAATCCCACCCTGCAGGGAGTATTAAATAGGGTGAGTAGGTATGTACAGCAATATACTGCTGCTACATAAGGTGATATGATAATCTCATCATATGCTGAAATATTCAAACTACTCTTGGCATAGTGCATTGTAATTTAATAGCTGTATATTTTACTCTCAGAGCTTGCAGTTTTCCCTTCAAAAACATGATTAATGATTTATGGCACCAAAGTTTATGAATGTGCATGGGCGCCCACACACATTAACTGCTTCAATACAGCATGATGTAAAATGCTAAATGTACAACAGCACAGCAAAATAGACCAAAGCATATTGAGTCTTTAGGCAAGGGCTATATTCTCCAAAAAATAATATGGATCTAATAACTGTGGCCTGATCCAGTGGGTGGTATATTACCGATTCATCTTCAAGTTTGAGGTGCAGTATGGGCTCTCCCTCTGTGTAGTCTTTGATGATCTCTGCAGCTTTCCACACATCCTCTGGGTCTGGGATCCACACCCGAGTGTACTGGAACACAAGAACACATACAAATAGATTTAATTCAACTCATTCAACTCATCAATTGCTCTGATTATTGTTTGCACATTTAGATAACATTCCTCCCCCACTTGCCCAAGTTCATTGATGATGTTGTGTAACTTATTGTCAATTGAAGAAAAGAGACTGTAAATTGCTGAATACTCAAATGATGTGACAGCACAAGTAGTAATTGTTTCAACAAAAGCTTAAATTAAGAAATGCAGCATCAATAGGTTGATGTGGCACAGTGGCAGTGTTGAGGTTACATCCCGCCTTGAGATATCCCAGATATGCCTATATTGAGGTGAAAATGCTGACAGATAATTTCCCAGGGCACATGTTTACTTTTCGTAATTCTAATTTAGGCCTACCTTTTTGATTACAAAACTTAGGATCACATCCAAATTTACTTCAAGATTATTTTAGCGTTAATGACATTCACTATAATGGGATCCCAAGTCCTATCCTGAAGAGACAGTCAGCAATTTATTCCATCTACTAAAATGATTAATTCCAACTTTCTAACAATTTTTTAAAAATCAATTAGTAACTTTATGGAATTAATATAACACATTACTATGAGAGAAGTTTGGCCTGCTGTTGTAGATAAAGCTTTCATTTTTCTACCCATTATCAGGATGGTGGGAGTGATAACTCCCTGTGATGAATTATATACACCATTAGGCTACCACTCTGACATCATGTAACAGTGTGCAAAGAACAAGGTCAAAGTCAGTGTGCAAAATCCAGACATGAAAGATTGCCGCGAAAGAAAGTGTTGTAGGTCAAAAAAGTCAATACAGGAGAGAGAAAGTATGTTTTCCATGCAATTTGTTTTTCTTTATTGGATACATGAATTCTGCTGGACGATTTAGCATAGGTAGTTAGCTAGCCTAGTAAACGCTAGCTGGCATTTTTGTTGGGGGTACCAACTAGGCTAGTTAGCTAGTTACCATCTACAGAATAGACTTTCCATGCAATCTGTAGTTTTTTGGGGATTAGCTTGCAAGCTAACTAGCTAGTTTCCTAACCTTGACTAACTAGCTAGCTACCTAAAGCTGGAAAATATGCTATGGTCGCTAATCGCTAGCTAGCTAACTACAGTAACGTTAGCTGGGGTCGATGGTCTTATCTTCCCTGAACCTTGTTCTCAGGGTATCCATACCCCAAGGGTATTACGTGAGACACACCCAGGATGTTAACGTTAGTTAACGAGATAGCTGTGTCAACACAAGCACTATTATTGTTAGCTGGATAACACAACAACTAGCTAGCTATGCTTTGCTAGCTAAATGCCTAAACTATAGAATGCATGATGATGATAACTAGGGTCTATGCTAAATTGTCATAGATTATTCTTCTCTACCACAGATTCCCACAAGGTATCAGACTCCAGGATGGGAAAATGCTTACAAGAAAGAAACAGATTAATTATACACACCATTAGGCTTCCACTCTGCTGCTAATTGCATTCTGAAAATACAACTATTCGTTTCAGAACATTTGTAAAATCACATGAAATGAGGCATTATCAATTTCATTCACGATCAGAACAATATTTTTTGTTTACAAAAAATCCCTGCAGAACATTGAGAAAGCATACTATTTTATGGAGTTAATTGCAGGAGTTTTATTCACTTTATTCAATTAATTGACTATTGCACTTCCACTCTCAGCACATAGGTTTCACTTCACTGACGCTTAGGCCTATACCGGAGATGCAAAAGACTGCACCACAGAACAAAGGAAAAACAGTTTATTTTTCTGTGTCCTTGAAGCCATGGTCTGCTCAACAAATTATCCGAACACAGTCCTCCAGACCTCCCATTCCTCCACAGATACGAAGCAGCCTTACAATGCACTGCTACAAGGTAATAGGGAGTAAGTGGGTGAAATAGCAGACAAAAGAGATATACAAAGCTATAAAGGAAACTTAATGTTGAGATGTATCAGCTCATCAAAAACATGACTATCTTTTCTCTGAAATCTACGAGACAGGCCAGACTAAAACTACAGACCATAGAAACACAGTAGAGTAGAGTAGGCCAACCTCAGACAGCTAAACTACATAGGGTTCACTGTTGGTGACTGACCACCAAGAAAGATTGATGTGTACATACATAAGTACATCAGATAGCAGGTTGATTCATGTCAATTTGCTGCTAGCAGAGGAAGAGAGCCAAAACAAAGCAGGAGGTGCTGACGGAAGAGAAGGGCAGAGGGCTGCGAGTTATAAAGCAGCTGACTCAGCACAGGATTTAGGCTAATCAGCAACATCCCATCTCCTTTACATCACCCCAGAGAAAACACTACAGAGGGAGAGAGGGGGAAGGGTGGGAAAAATAACTACATCCAAAATGTTAATGAATGCTCTGACTCACCATCTTCCCTCCATTGGGCAACACTGGCATTAAGTTCATTTGAAAAGGTGAGAGGATGGAATAATGTGTAGGCTATGGTTCACATTTCAGCAGTAGACTGAATAAAAGCAGTTTGTCAGGGGGTTACAGTTTATACAGTGTTATCAGCCCTATGGAGCTGTGTACTCTGTGTGCAAGTCAAGTGGATTTTCAACAGCTGAGCTCTGCGTGTCTCAAAATGGAGAACAAACTCTCTGTACGACCTTCACAACTTCATAGGAAACTTCTTAACAAGTTGTCTGTGTTTACTGTTACTGGAGGGCCCATTTATCTCAGATTGGTGTCATCATGTGTCTGTGCTCTTCACACTAGAATATCTCTCAGCCTGATATCAACACAGTGAGGAGTCAGAGGACACTCTCCCCATGAGGTTAAACCTGGCATTTAGACTCAGTCACAGAGGGCCCATTCATGTTTAAACAGCAGTAAGCATAGGTGTCACACCCCCTAACCAAATGGTGGACCGACTCCCCTGTAGGAATGCATTATAGATAAGACACCTACTGATGTTAGCCATGCTCTGACTGGGAGGCTGACAGATTAAACTTTGAGTGCTGGCTGTCTTCCCCCCAGGCAACACAGAGTCACAGCGTATCACGGCAGGCGAGCTGACAACAGCGCTTTTTAATCCGCTTTAATAAGGAGGTGGTGGGCGGGAAGATAACTGGGGTGGAGATGTAGCGATATAAAATAACCTTGTATAGTGCTGCAATTGACATTGCCATCACTAATATTACCTGCGTGTCAGCAAGGGTCACATGGGTTTTGACTCTAGGCATACGTGAAGGTTTGTTTGAAAGTCTGAAACCTTCTCACACAACCCTAGGGAATATCTTATTCTACTGTGAGTACTATTTTGCAGCATCCAGTAGTAGGAAATATTTTAGCTTATGTGACTTGATCAATACCTTTTTATTACTAAGCAATTAGGCTACATAGATAGTAGCCCAATAATAGCCCAATAGAGACAGCAACCATTTAGCTGTGTGTTGGGACATAAAAACAGATTCACACACCTTGACTTTTATAGAGATCGATGACAGGTCACAAAGGTGCTTTCTTTTTTTCTCCTGATTGCAAGCTTTTTTTGCCACCACTGTAGGCATATACTGCAAGAGGAATTCTTACTAGCCTACTCTTTTCATACACTGTTTCTTCATATGAGAGGCTATTACACTAATTGATCAAGAAAATAAAGGATTTGGAACGGGAAAGGGTAACTGTGCTGTGCCATTTCGATAGGTTGGGTTTCAAATGGCAGCATGACTTATTTGCAAAATTGAATGACTATGCAGTAGCCTAAGTCCTGCTCTGATACGGTTGAATAAAAAGCTAGATCGCCATTAAGTTATTTCTTTAAAAAAGAGCAAAGTAGCTAGAGATATACAGTGGGGAGAACAAGTATTTGATACACTGCCGATTTTGCAGGTTTTCCTACTTACAAAGCATGTAGAGGTCTGTAATTTTTATCATAGGTACACTTCAACTGTGAGAGACGCAATCTAAAACAAAAATCCAGAAAATCACACTGTATGATTTTTAAGTAATTAATTTGCATTTTATTGCATGACATAAGTATCTGATACATCAGAAAAGCAGAACTTAATATTTGGTACAGAAACCTTTGTCTGCAATTACAGAGATTATACGTTTCCTGTAGGTCTTGACCAGGTTTGCACACACTGCAGCAGGGATTTTGGCCCACTCCTCCATACAGACCTTCTCCAGATCCTTCAGGTTTCGGGGCTGTCGCTGGGCAATACGGACTTTCAGCTCCCTCCAAAGATTTTCTATTGGGTTCAGGTCTGGAGACTGGCTAGGCCACTCCAGGACCTTGAGATGCTTCTTACGGAGCCACTCCTTAGTTGCCCTGGCTGTGTGTTTCGGTTCGTTGTCATGCTGGAAGACCCAGCCACGACTCATCTTCAATGCTCTTACTGAGGGAAGGAGGTTATTGGCCAAGATCTCGCGATACATGGCCCCATCCATCCTCCCCTCAATATGGTGCAGTCGTCCTGTCCCCTTTGCAGAAAAGCATCCCCAAAGAATGATGTTTCCACCTCCATGCTTCACGGTTGGGATGGTGTTCTTGGGGTTGTACTCATCCAAACACGGCGAGTGGAGTTTAGACCAAAAAGCTATATTTTTGTCTCATCAGACCACATTACCTTCTCCCATTCCTCCTCTGGATCATCCAGATGGTCATTGGCAAACTTCAGACGGGCCTGGACATGCGCTGGCTTGAGCAGGGGGACCTTGCGTGCGCTGCAGGATTTTAATCCATGACGGCGTAGTGTGTTACTAATGTTTTTCTTTGAGACTGTGGTCCCAGCTCTCTTCAGGTCATTGACCAGGTCCTGCCGTGTAGTTCTGGGCTGATCCCTCACCTTCCTCATGATCATTGATGCCCCATGAGGTGAGATCTTGCATGGAGCCCCAGACTGAGGATGATTGACCGTCATCTTGAACTTCTTCCATTTTCTAATAATTGCGCCAACAGTTGTTGCCTTCTCACCAAGCTGCTTGCCTATTGTCCTGTAGCCCATCCCAGCCTTGTGCAGGGCTACAATTTTATCCCTGATGTCCTTACACAGCTCTCTGGTCTTGGCCATTGTGGAGAGGTTGGAGTCTGTTTGATTGAGTGTGTGGACAGGTGTCTTTTATACAGGTAACGAGTTCAAACAGGTGCAGTTAATACAGGTAATGAGTGGAGAACAGGAGGGCTTCTTAAAGAAAAACTAACAGGTCTGTGAGAGCCGGAATTCTTACTGGTTGGTAGGTGATCAAATACTTATGTCATGCAATAAAATGCAAATTAATTACTTAAAAATCATACAGTGTGATTTTCTGGATTTTTGTTTTAGATTCCGTCTCTCACAGTTAAAGTGTACCTATGATAAAAATTACAGACCTCTACATGCTTTGTAAGTAGGAAAACCTGCAAAATCGGCAGTGTATCAAATACTTGTTCTCCCCACTGTAGTCCCATATTTCGAATCCCATGGCAACAAAGAATTGAACTGAAGCTGGCGGCAAACTTTCACTAAGTGCTCCTCCTTACTAGGCCTTTGTTGTCTGAAAGCCTCTTTCCAAAACACCATGTAGTGAAAGTAAGACAATTTTCCATGAAATTGGATAAACAATATCTAAGTAGATAAATAATTACAAAGCGCTACTGAAGCACCCCATCTCAAAGTCACTCATTGATGCAAATAACTTACTTCAGCATTACTGTGCATATGAATCTCCTAATCCAAATCACACTTGTATGTCACTGAAAAACAAGAATCCACCACTACACAGTCTTGAGTGGCTACAGGGGCCCTACACAATAGACTATCTACATGTGAATTTCAAAAATAGAATAATTCATAAATAGCACGATGATGCTAAGTGAAAGGATGAGCGAAAAGGCTCAGTCCCTCTCTGGATTTTGACAAAGTGCCAATGAACTGTCAATTTCATTATCCTATAGATTGGATGAAGACCTGAACGTTTGGACCATGTGATTGTAAAACAAAGCAGACTGTGACGTCACGAGAGGCTACACAGCTTTCAGCGGGATTGCTCAAGTAGTGCAAGGAGACAAGGTTCAAACAAAACAAGGATTTTATTATAGGTCTTGGGAAATTAACGAAAATATAACAAAATTCTGTTCTCTTGTGGCTCTTTAAGGGTTAACAGTTCAGGGATGTCTCTTCCACATCCAAAATCATAATTCTCACTCGCTCAGATAACTTTTCCCCAGCCTTACTGTAGTCCACGTTGCAGCTAGTGGCCAACCCAGCAAAAAGTCCTTCCAAATGTCTCTCACGTATTTCCACAGGTGCATATATCCAAAGGTGAGTATTTCCCAAAGGTAAGTATCTCCAAATCCTTATATTCCTCATGGAAGTGGACGTGCAGCACTCTTGTCCTCCAGAGAGCCCAGGTTGGAGACTGTGTCTCTTCCCTTCCCAAACCTTCAGCTCATCAGCTCCTCATTTGTTTCAGCTGCGTGGGAAGATTGGCCATAGAGGGGGTGGAGTTCCCGACCATACCAGCAGATGGAGCCATAGCTGTCTGGGTTTGCAGCCACCTCAGGGGGATGTAACGTCCCTCCAGGACACAGCCTCTCGTGACATCACACATCCCCCTCCTCGGGACCGACGTCTCGTCGGGTAAAGGCAGCGAAGAAGGCATCACGCCGGGAGAGGGCGTCCGCATTGCCGTGGTGCTTGCCAGACTGCTCTCTCTTCAACTCCTCCAACTCTAGGACCAGGGACTCAGCCTCCTGTTGTCTCTCCTTGAGTTTCTTACTGAACGCATCAGCCTTGGTTTCAAGTTTAGCTTCTGTTGAGCAGCTTTCAGTTCTCCTCCGCCTCCGCATTCTTCATCTTGTTCTCCAACACCTTGTACTTCTCCTCTGCCTTCTTCTGGACCTCCTTACTCCTGCGCAGGGTCTCCTCACACTCCTCGATGGTCCTGCGCAGCCTCTCCAGCTCCTCCTGTTGCTTAGGGAAGGAGCTCTGTTGGAGTTTAGCCTGGAGGATATCTAACTCTTCTGTCTTCATGTCTAACTGTTGCTTTAACAAACGATACCTCTCAGCGGTCCCCTTCAGACCAGACAGTTCTTTGTCCAGATTCTGTAGCTCCGTCTCTGTGTCGGTCTGGGCACCTGCCATCCCTATCAGAGCCCGGGCGGGAGTGAGTAACTCGGAGGATTGCACCGGAGCCTTCCCAGGATGAGTCTTGCCTCTCCGTTTCCGAGGTACTCGGGTTATCCTCTCCTGAGACTCTCTCCAGAGTGGGTAAAAGGCTGGGCAGTCTCGTCCAATTAGGACAGGGACGGGGAGGGAATCAACCACCCCCGCCGTCGTGTGTATGGTTCCCCGTGTGCTGGTCATTGTAAGTTCAGTAATGGGGTATTCTCTGGTGTCCCCATGGACACAGGAAACTGGGAGGACTTTCCCGGGGGTCAGACACGTTGGGCCCACCAAATCCTTACGCACCAGGGTGGCCCGGCTACCAGAATCCAGTAAGGCCTCCACATCATGGTGATTCACAGTTACCGGGCAGGTGGGGGTCGATCTGGGCCGCCATCTACGACTCCCAAGAGCGAGGCAAACGGTGTGTGGGTGCTGAGCTGGAGGACTCCGCAGTGGGCATAGGTTCATCGGCTGGTTTCCCACACTGCCAGGAGATATGTCCCATCTCCCCACACCGGTAACACTGTCGAGTTTCCCCCTCCTGGTGTACTCTTCTTGGACCCGTCTGGTTTCTGGCTCCCCCTGGATCCGGGATAAGTCCTGACGTGGCTGGGTTCGAGACCTTGGGGTCCTTTGGACGGGTTCTTCCCATTTGTGGTGGGGCCGCACTCCTGGGGTCTTTTCGGGAAGCATTCAGCATCTCCGCTGTGGCCTGGTACTTTTCCACAGCTTCCACGGTCAGATCAGCCGTGGTCAAGGCCTGTTGACTGATGAACCGTTTTGCCTCATAAGGCAGGGCGCGTAGGTAACGATCCACCACAACGGCCTCCACCACCGCCGCTGCTGTATTCCTCTGCGGATCCAGCCATTTCCTTGCGATTCGGACAAGTTCATGCATCTGCGCCCGAGGAGGTTGGTCTGGTTGGAAGGTCCAGCTGTGAAAGCGCTGGGCCATACCAAACTTTGTGAGTCCATATCTGCTGAGGATCTCAGACTTCAGGGCATCATAGTCAGTAACCTGGTCAGGGCCCAGGTCCCGGACAACATTCAGCGATTCCCCGGTTAGAAAGGGGGCTAACAGACCAACCCACTGTTGCTTGGGCCAGGCTTCCCTAGTGGCCGTGGCCTCAAATGCATGCAGGTATGCCTCAATGTCATCGGTAGCTCCCATCTTAGATATAAAGTCACTTGCCTTTATTGGGCGGGTATTTTGGACCACCCTCTGTCTCTGCAACTGCAATTCCTCTGCCTTCAGAAGGTTGGCTTTCTTTTGCTCCTCCAAGAGAGCCACGTTTGCTTGCATCTGGGCTTGCTGGCCAGCAACAAGGGCTTTCAATATGTCCTCCATTTCAGTCGGGCGGGGAGCCTACGTCCAACTTGGAAAACTGGGTGATCAAACCTTCGGTATCCTCCTCTGACATGCACTATTAACGCTTGAGCGTGCCCGTATTCACCACCATCTGTGACGTCACGAGAGGCTACACAGCTTTCAGCGGGATTGCTCAAGTAGTGCAAGGAGACAAGGTTCAAAACAAAACAAGGATTTTATTATAGGTCTTGGGAAATTAACGAAAATATAACAAAAATTCTGTTCTCTTGTGGCTCTTTAAGGGTTAACAGTTCAGGGATGTCTCTTCCACATCCAAAATCATAATTCTCACTCGCTCAGATAACTTTTCCCCAGCCTTACTGTAGTCCACGTTGCAGCTAGTGGCCAACCCAGCAAAAAGTCCTTCCAAATGTCTCTCACGTATTTCCACAGGTGCATATATCCAAAGGTGAGTATTTCCCAAAGGTAAGTATCTCCAAATCCTTACATTCCTCATGGAAGTGGACGTGCAGCACTCTTGTCCTCCAGAGAGCCCAGGTTGGAGACTGTGTCTCTTCCCTTCCCAAACCTTCAGCTCATCAGCTCCTCATTTGTTTCAGCTGCGTGGGAAGATTGGCCATAGAGGGGTGGAGTTCCCGACCATACCAGCAGATGGAGCCATAGCTGTCTGGGTTTGCAGCCACCTCAGGGGGATGTAACGTCCCTCCAGGACACAGCCTCTCGTGACATCACAAGACACATACAGTCAACAGTGGTTTCTGCAGTTATTCCTGGCTCTGCCTCTGTGGGTTTGGGTCGAGACAGCCGAATGCTCCACTCAGCCCATCACCGGGAGCGTGTGTGAGATTCAGACTGACACAATGAGGACGTGAGTCAGAGTTCAGAGCCTCTCTCAGCCCACTATTGGATGGTGTAGACTAGAGGATGGATCTGCCCGGAGGAGAGTCATCATCAGGCCCGAGCTCCAGGTTACAGACCCTTTTAAAGACAACAAGGTATTTCAGGGACACACCTGAGTCATTTCACTTTGATCCTGACAAGAGGCTTTTAACGCTCCGCTTCAGTGGCTTCCTTCAACTACTGCATTATTCTCTGAAATCCCAGACCACATTGGCACAATATGGGAGGTCTCGTGACGTGACTTACTTTAATGTATGACTGTTATTTATCGAATCACCTAACTATGTTTAATTGTCACTCGATTAAATTAATCATGTAACAATTAACTCATTAGGAATTTGGGGCACCACGGAAGAAGTTGTTTAACGAGTTACCATCTCCCTATTAAACTCTTAGAAGATATATGTTATATATATCGGTAAGTCACTTATTAAATAATTACCTCTTATCAGTCTCATTCTGAACGTCTCATAATCCTTGTACCTGCAAGAACCCTAACCTTATTGATGAATCAGCAATACAAAAATGGGCTTAATTATTTATTTACTAACTAACTAAATAACAACACAATACAAAAACACATAGGTTATTGATTACTAACATAATACAATGAAAAAAGGTCCCTAGTGGACTAACAATAGCATGAATGCTTGGGTAGAAGGAGGGACAGAGTGGAAGGGAGAGAGAGATTCAAACTATCGTGGTTACTTTGGAGACTATGCTCACAGTAATCATAATACTTATGCACCCTAATAACGCTCATTCGGATTAGAAATGCAACATGTATTTACGTGTAGCTGTCCTCGATAGTTGAGTTGATGATGTAGGACTCTGGTTTGCCCACCAGAGATCCCAATGTCCTTGGTAGAGTTTCTGGTCGTAGTGCTGGTTAGAATGGATACTTCAGATGTACCAGCGGTTGTCGGAGAGGAATTGTCCTTTCCAACTCGTGTCTTTAGTGAAAGTTCTCTAGACGACTATACATGCCAGCTGCAGACTGAGATGATAAGATCTAGTGCATTGTCTTCTTCTTCACCTCGTGTAGAGGTTGAGAGTTTCAGAGTTTCTCCATTTCAAACGTGTGGACTAACGTCTCACGTTTTCTGGTCTTTCTAGTCTAACCATTTTGTAACGTGTAGCTTCAGCTTCACGCTTCTTGGTCTTGTAGAGTGTCAACCATTTTAAGCTGTGGGGCTTGCTGGTCTTCCTTTGATAATGGAGTTGTAGTTTTAAACCATTTTGTAACATTTAGCTCACGCTTCACGTCTGCTGGTCTAAACAGTTTCAACCATTTTAAGCCGTGGGGCTTGCTGGTCTGGTAGAAATTCAACCATTTGCAACGTTTAGCTCACGCTTCACGTCTGCTGGTCTTGTAGAGTGTCAACCATTTGCAACGTTTAGCTCACACTTCACGTCTGTTGGTCTAAAGGTTGATTTGTTTTTCAAGGCTTTTTATGCACTCGGAGTAAAATGGGCGTTCCATCATGTTTACACAATCTCTGATGTCACTCGGGGCGTGGCTAGTCACTGTGCATAGTTTATATGAAAAACTATTATCTCATTAGAAGACTAAAATCACATTCCTATCTTCACCAAAATACTCTCATACTTAATCATATATTTTATACAACATTTAGATGTAAACTTGATAGATAGAATATGTAAACTTTCCGAGTTACAGTTATTACTTGATACCATCCTTAATGACATCACAAAATAATAAACAATATGACATGAATATTCTTTAGATCACCACTGACCATTTCCCACATTATTTTAAGGAATATTGTTTCATTATCCACTTTTGGATGTTGGAGTCTTGGCGGGAAGACTTCCTTTGTCTCACAGGAAAATTCTTTCTTCTCATACTAGAGACCAAAAGGAGTACTTTTCTGCAAACTATTTATGACCGGCTGTTAAGTCATAAAAGTCATAAAACCGGGGGTGTTCAAACCTTTGCCTAGCAGGAATGTTTGATCCTCAACCCATGAGGGCAAGTCATGACAGAGGCAACCAGTCTGTCTTGAGAGACTACTACTGCATCACTGATGGCTTCAAATTCTAAACATTTTTCCAAGCACAACCCAGCCTACTGACGTTACTATTTGATCAACGTTTAACAATTTGCTGTTCAAACCTCAAAGTCAGTTGTGTATGGGATAGGTTGGTGAATGACGAGCCACAATGGAAGGTTTGGAAGCTATGTCATAGAGCTCTATAAATTGTCATGACACTGACTAACGGAGTTCAAGGAAACAACTCTGACTCGACAAAATCAATGCTTGGTCCATCCATTTCAGTCTTCAAGCCACAGTGTCTTGGGAACATAGTTACTTTAGAGGGGAGATCGATTTATCAGGTAACTGTCTCGATGCCTGCTCTGTCATCATGGTTAGACCTTACAGTAATTGCGGGAACACTGTCACCTACTGTAAAAGACAGCTCTGAAATCACCTCCCTTCCTGTATATAGTCATTTGACTGTGAATGTACAGTATAATCACCCATCAGCTATCTACTCTGCCTTTATCAGTACATCCTTCCACCACAACCAATCCATTAGTCAGCTGTCTGCATGGAATTATGGCAACACATAATATAAATGATCAAAACATCAACCTTGCTGGCGGCCCTTTTCACCTCCCTCGACCCCTGGCTGCTAGGGCCATTCACACAGCAGCAGTGTCAGACCAGTGTCACATAATCTGGTTTGATGGCAAACAGTTCTAGCGCTGCAGCAGCCCAGTCAGTCTCTCTCAGTGGTCTTTGCCTTTACCCAGACAGGGCAACATTGATTTGTACTGTAAAACTCCCTTTACCCTCTACTCCTCCTCTTTCTCGCACTCGTTACAGTGGGGAAAAAAAGTATTTAGTCAGCCACCAATTGTGCATGTTCTCCCACTTAAAAAGATGAGAGAGGCCTGTAATTTTCATCATAGGTACACGTCAACTATGACAGACAAATTGAGGAAAAAAAATCCAGAAAATCACATTGTAGGATTTTTTATGAATTTATTTGCAAATTATGTTGGAAAATAAGTATTTGGTCACCTACAAACAAGCAAGATTTCTGGCTCTCACAGACCTGTAACTTCTTCTTTAAGAGGCTCCTCTGTCCTCCACTTGTTACCTGTATTAATGGCACCTGTTTGAACTTGTTATCAGTATAAAAGACACCTGTCCACAACCTCAAACAGTCACACTCCAAACTCCACTATGGCCAAGACCAAAGAGCTGTCAAAGGACACCAGAAACAAAATTGTAGACCTGCACCAGGCTGGGAAGACTGAATCTGCAATAGGTAAGCAGCTTGGTTTGAAGAAATCAACTGTGGGAGCAATTATTAGGAAATGGAAGACATACAAGACCACTGATAATCTCCCTCGATCTGGGGCTCCACGCAAGATCTCACCCTGTGGGGTCAAAATGATCACAAGAACGGTGAGCAAAAATCCCAGAACCACACGGGGGGACCTAGTGAATGACCTGCAGAGAGCTGGGACCAAAGTAACAAAGCCTACCATCAGTAACACACTACGCCGCCAGGGACTCAAATCCTGCAGTGCCAGACGTGTCCCCCCTGCTTAAGCCAGTACATGTCCAGGCCCGTCTGAAGTTTGCTAGAGTGCATTTGGATGATCCAGAAGAGGATTGGGAGAATGTCATATGGTCAGATGAAACCAAAATAGAACTTTTTGGTAAAAACTCAACTCGTCGTGTTTGGAGGACAAAGAATGCTGAGTTGCATCCAAAGAACACTATACCTACTGTGAAGCATGGGGGTGGAAACATCATGCTTTGGGGCTGTTTTTCTGCAAAGGGACCAGGACGACTGATCCGTGTAAAGGAAAGAATGAATGGGGCCATGTATCGTGAGATTTTGAGTGAAAACCTCCTTCCATCAGCAAGGGTATTGAAGATGAAACGTGGCTGGGTCTTTCAGCATGACAATGATCCCAAACACACCGCCCGGGCAACGAAGGAGTGGCTTCGTAAGAAGCATTTCAAGGTCCTGGAGTGGCCTAGCCAGTCTCCAGATCTCAACCCCATAGAAAATATTTGGAGGGGAGTTGAAAGTCTGTGTTGCCCAGCGACAGCCCCAAAACATCACTGCTCTAGAGGAGATCTGCATGGAGGAATGGGCCAAAATACCAGCAACAGTGTGTGAAAACCTTGTGAAGACTTACAGAAAACGTTTGACCTGTGTCATTGCCAACAAAGGGTATATAACAAAGTATTGAGAAACTTTTGTTATTGACCAAATACTTATTTTCCACCATAATTTGCTAATAAATTCATTAAAAATCCTACAATGTGATTTTCTGGATTTTTCTTTCTCATTTTGTCTGTCATAGTTGACGTGTACCTGTGATGAAAATTACAGGCCTCTCTCATCTTTTTAAGTAGGAGAACTTGCACAATTGGTGGCTGACTAAATACTTTTTTTCCCCACTGTATATACTATTTCTGGTACTGGCATTCCGGAATTTTCTTTCCTTCGCTCCGCACTTTGCTATGTGATTTTCTTCATGCCGAAAGCATTTAGAGAATAACAACAAACAAGATGAAAGCCCTGTAACATGGCATAAATCATCTTCTACAGAGGCAACAACAGTATGCGTGCAGCTTTTGTGTCAAACTGGACCATTAGTCTATCTTTTCAAACAGTCCATCACAACCCGTCATTTCCAAATGTTTGTTGCAAGTTTGGACAAACATCATTAATCAAGTAGCCAAAATCCTTTTAGAGAAGGACAAGCACATACTGTACCACAGTGAGATGGAATGTTCACAGTTATCACAGCATACCTTGGTTAGATGTAATGTGGAATTGTTGTTTCTCTTCCTAATCGTGACAATATTCACAATAGCCTCTCAAATGTCATAGATGGAACATTGGGCTGAGAAATAGTTTAAGGGGGCAACAGGGTCATCCTAAATCAACTCCTCCCTGTGCCCATTTGAGCACATGCCGCAGTAGACATTTTTTCTTCTTGCAGGCCTGGACATTTTAATACATTTGAAATATACTAAACAAAAATATAAACGCAACATGTAAAGTGTTGGTCCCATGTTTCATGAGCTTAAATAAAAGATCCCAGAAATTTTCCATACGCTTATTTCCCTCAAATTTTGTGCACAAATTTGTTTACATCCCTGTTAGTGAGCATTTCTCTTTTGCCAAGATAATCCATCCACCTGACAGGTGTGGCATATCATGAAGCTGATTAAACAGCATGATCATTACACAGGTGCACCTTGTGCTGGGGACAATAAAGGGCCACTCTAAAATGTGCAGTTTTGTCATACAACACAATGCCACAGATGTCTCAGGTTTTGAGGAAGCGTGCAATTGGCTTGCTGACTGCAGGAATGGCCACCAGAGCTGTTGCCAGAGAATTTCATGTTCATTTCTCTACCATAAGCTGCCTCCAATGTCATTTTAGACATTGTTCGGGCAGGCTTCGGCGTTCGTCGTCACCGACTTACTAGCCACTGCCACTCCATATATTATCATTCCATTTGTCTTGTCTTGTTAATTACACACACCTGGTTCTTATCCACTCATTAGTCCGTGTATAAGTGTTCCCTCTGCCCCCCTTGTCCTTGTGGGTGATTGTTATTTGTGAGAGTAGTGTAGATTTTCCCCTGTCCCTGTTTCGTTTATCGCTATCCAGCGTTATTTGTGTACGACGGAATAAACTCTGCACTCTGTGATTACCCTCCTGCACCTGACTCCTTCTATCACACTCATCACACCCATCCCTGTTTTCTGGGTTTATCTGGGCCACTGAACCTCTCCAAGATGATCAGTGATTCAGTGTACAGAATAGAGCACTGCCATCCCCTGAATGCAGAACAGCCCAGCGTGGGATGATACCAGAGTGTAATTAGGACACTAAGAAAGTCCCGAAAACTCCCCTCATAACACACACAGAGAACACAAAGTACTTTGAAGAGTTATCTGACTTAGAGAATATGTTTGTAAAAAATGTACATGGAGGTAGAGTTAAGTTAAGTTTTCCCTACTAAACACGGAGTTAAAGAGTAAATAGTTAAAAATGAGCAATTACAGGCAACAACAATAACAACAACCTCCTCGTTGTCTGATGCAAACGCAACGACCCTGGGGGCTGACACTCCTCCTGATTAGTACATTTGTAGATTTTTTGGGGGTGGTGTTGGGAGGGGGGGGACTGGCCCCCTGTCTCATTCAATTAGCGTCACAATGGACCTCTACATGTCCCACGGCCCACGGAATGGCTTAGAAAAAACAACAAACAAAGCAAGCAAAACATACAGTACTTATGGTATGTAAGTTATGCCTGACATACAGTAGGCTCACTGAGTACTGTAGTAGTAGTAGTACTGTCGTGTATGCCTTTATTAAGAAGCCTGGTGCTTAGCCCAGAGCTAAGACACACTGGAGTTATGAGCTGACACTCAAATTTGAATTATGAGTTTGTTTCATAAGCTAAGGCATTTAGGGAGATATTGAACATTAGGGATTCTGTTAGAACATATTTATGCAAGTAATCATTTCTTCCCTGACTTATATAAAAGCCTAAGGGGAGATCACTTGGCGAAAAATCTATTTTGATGCCAGAGCAGTGAGGGCACTGAATAGCAGGTGTTCTCTCTGCAGTTGGTTCTCTCCGAATCATGTCTCTCAGATGGTGTGCTGAGGCATTTGAGGGCAGTGTCCTTGCTAGGTCCTGATCAAACCATCTTTAATTACGGACCAACACTGATAGCCCAAACACAGTAGGTTGAAAGCCAAGCTCCTCTGCCAATGTAAGCAAAAGACGGCCTACATCAGATCCATTTCCACACTGATTAAACTGGGATTAGTTAGTATCTGTGCCTCTGGTTAAACATGGAGATGATTAACCATTCTCCAGATTTCAAACTTCAACAAATGAGTTGAAATGCAAAAAGAAGAACTTTATAATTGTGTATATTCCTTGTTGTGCTTTTTCTATGTTGTCGATCTAGTATGTGTGGATCTATGTTGGCCGGTGTGGTTCCCAATCAGAGGCAGCTGTCGCTCGTTGTCTCTGATTGGGGTCCATACTTAGGCAGCCTATTGGCACTGTCTAGTTGTGGGATCTTGTTCCTTGTAAGGTATGTTGTGTGCTCTACCTTGGACTTCACGTTTTGTTTCCTTTGTTGTTTTGTCGTGTGTTTAAAGTTTAATAAACATGTACGCATATCACGCTGTGCCTTGGTCTGACCCGTTCATCAACGATCGTGACAGAAGATCCCAACAAACAAGGACCAAGCAGCGTGCCGAGAAGGAGCAAACGCCTGGGACTCAACAGGAGGTTACGTTAGTAGATGTCCTCCTCGGTTGGGGGAGAATTACGGAGGAGGAGGCCGTCCGTTATCGGAGGGCGATGAAGGAGGATGCCCAGGTAGGAGAGGAGAAACGGCGCCAACAGTGCCGACGACGGAGACCGGAGAGGCAACCCCAAGACAATTTTGGGGGGCACACGGTGTGGACAACGAGGCAGCAGGAGGCCGTTAAAGGGCGGATCTGCAGGTTAGGAGAGGAGGCCACCATGCTACGGGGGCTATTGGTTCAGAGGGAGCAGGAGTTATTCGGTCAGAGGGAGGCGCTACAGGAGGCTAAAAGGGAGAAGGAAAGAGTAGAGGCACGGCGAGAGGAGCTGGTTAAGCAGCAGAAGGAGCGGGGGTTCATAAAGGAACCCAGTCCTGCTCCTCACACGAGGCAAGTGGTGCGTGTCGCCAGTACGGCCCGGCCCGTTCCTGCCCCCTTGCACCAAGCCTGTGGTGCGCGTCGCCAGTCCGGCCCGTTCCTGCTCCTCGCACCAAGCCAGTGGTGCGCGTCGCCAGTCCGGCCCGGCCTGTTCCTGCTCCTCGCACCAAGCCAGTGGTGCGCGTCGCCAGTCCGGCCCGGCCTGTTCCTGCTCCTCGCACCAAGCCAGTGGTGCGCGTCGCCAGCCCTGCCCGGCCTATTCCTGCTCCTCGCACCAAGCCAGTGGTGCGCGTCGCCAGCCCGGCCCGGCCTGTTCCTGCTCCTCGCACCAAGCCTGTGGTGCGCGTCGCCAGTCCGTCCTGGCCTGTTCCTGCTCCTCGCACCAAGCCTGTGGTGCGCGTCGCCAGTCCGTCCTGGCCTGTTCCTGCTCCTCGCACCAAGCCAGTGGTGCGCGTCGCCAGTCCGGCCCGGCCTGTTCCTGCTCCTCGCACCAAGTCAGTGGTGCACGTCGCCAGTCTGGCCCGGCCTGTTCCTGCTCCTCGCACCAAGCCTGTGGTGCGCGTCGCCAGTCCGTCCTGGCCTGTTCCTGCTCCTCGCACCAAGCCAGTGGTGCGCGTCGCCAGTCCGGCCCGGCCTGTTCCTGCTCCTCGCACCAAGTCAGTGGTGCACGTCGCCAGTCTGGCCCGGCCTGTTCCTGCTCCTCGCACCAAGCCAGTGGTGCGCGTCGCCAGCCCGGCCCGGCCTGTTCCTGCTCCTCGCACCAAGCCTGTGGTGCGCGTCGCCAGTCCGTCCTGGCCTGTTCCTGCTCCTCGCACCAAGCCAGTGGTGCGCGTCGCCAGTCCGGCCCGGCCTGTTCCTGCTCCTCGCACCAAGTCAGTGGTGCACGTCGCCAGTCTGGCCCGGCCTGTTCCTGCTCCTCGCACCATGCCAGTGGTGCGTTTGTCCAGTCCGGCACGGCCCGTTCCCGTTCCACCGGTCAGCTGCTCCACTCCGGAGCCAGAGTAGTCCGCTCCACCGGTGCCTGATCCAGTTTCGGTCAGCCGTTCCACTCCGGAGCCAGAGCAGTCCGCTCCACCGGTGCCTGATCCAGTTTCGGTCAGCCGTTCCACTCCGGAGCCAGAGCAGTCCGCTCCACCGGTGCCTGATCCAGCTCCGGTCAGCGGCTCCACTTCGGAGCCAAAGCAGTCCGCTCCACCGGTGCCTAGTCCGGCTCCGGTCAGTGGCTCCAGTCCAGACCATGACGTCAGCCCCTCACCAGGTTCGGGGTCTCCCACACCAGGGTCCAGACAGGGCCTGGCGTATTGTGGGAGGAAGGAGAGGGGAAGCAGCGCGCCGAGGTCTAGACCAGACCAGGGGCGCAACAGGGAGGCGGAGAGTGAGAGGTCGTCACGCCCTGAGCCGGATCCGCCTCCGAGGCGGAATGCCCACCCGGCCCCTACCCTGTTATGTTTATGTTGTGCGGTCGGAGTCCGCACCTTTGGGGGGGGTACTGTCACGCCCTGACTCAGGGGACGCTTATATGTTGAGTCAGGGTGTGTATATTCCTTGTTGTGCTTTATCTATGTTGTCGATCTAGTATGTGTGGATCTTGGTCTGACCCGTTCATCAACGATCGTGACCGTGACCATATTTGGGGAGAATTTCATTTTGGAGACCATTGTTTGAATTTGGTCTGTTCTGCTATGTCAAACGCTACTGTGTTGACACTTTAGCGAAGACTGATTGTAATGAGCCCCAAGCATGTCTCTGAATGACACGTTTTTAAATTACACTCAGCTGAGTATGTGTACCTCTACTCTCCTCTCTCCCAGTCCTTCCTTTTCCACTGTGAAACAAAAAGAAACTCAATTGCATATTGGGCGGAAATAAGTTATTTCCTCATTATCCTAGAAATATTGTTCCCAATTTTGATCAAATAAGACCATATATGGTAATAGAACTGCCATGACTGCATCACAGGCCACAGTACTACAGTTCATCAGAATTTTTTATCACAAAGAAGCAGTTCGCTCAGCAAAAAAGAAGGGATTCTGCACTCAGACATCAGCCTAAATAATAGGAGACATCAACATTACAAGGACATAGTGCCACCATGATTCTTCCTGGTAGAGATACAATAGCTAAGAGCTCATCTTGTCATGACATTACGGACAGAGAGGGTAATCATTACCTGGAGTGGTTGTAGGGCCTGGACGATAGCAGTATTGCGATACTCGTTAGTATCGTGGCAAAGAAACAAAACAGATTTTAGTTATTTAGGAAAACAGCCATGTTGCAAACAAACATCATTATGTTGTCATCCAGAATCACATGTATTTATTTTCCAAGCTATAGCACACAATATTTTACATACAGCAGGTTTTTAAAGGACCAAAGGGTTTGGTCTGCTTCGTGTTTTCATTTTTGGCATGGAACATTTTTGCGATACTGGTATCGTCCCGGCCCTAAGTGATTGGACATGATTAGCACATTAAGACACAACGGGTGACATTTGCTATCCACTGACAGCTGTTGTTATGAGCAATACATGCAATCAGTGCTATTTAGCAGACTGACAATGTAGCCCATGGTCATGAAAGAGTGATTGCTTATTGTTGAGTACAAAACACAGTATAAGGATAGAATAAGACTATAACCCTGCATCCATTCACTTAGTAATGGCTTTGACTACTAATTAACTGAGCCCTACTCTCTCCTTCTCTCCCTCCCTCTCTCTTTCTCCCCCTCTCCTTCTGATCACTCTATCACACTTCCAGCAGACTTAATGAAATTGCTATTTTTTATTACCATCGGCTGCTGCACTGGGTCGATACAATCAGGCAAGAGTTGGTCCTGCTTACTTTGTAGATGGTGGAAAACACATAAGAGATACACAAGGATGTTTATGATCTCCACAAGGAAAAATGTATGATCTGTCTTTATTTGAACTTCATTATTCTAATGAGTGTGAGTGTGTGAGTGTGTGTGTGTGCGCGCTCTCACATGGACATGGACTGACAGAATTGTAATCAGGATGGTACCTTATGCTGTGCTAAATATGCTTAACAGAAGAGACAGAAAAACTAACACATAGACATAGATCAGAGATGAACTTCAGGTATCTGATTCATAACAGTGAGAACAGGCAATAGAGCTGGGACGATAAACCGAAAAACACCGACCATACCGATCACTTATCGCAGGCATTTTGCCGATATCGTTCAGAACAATAAGTAGCCTATACTAAAGAAATGTGAAGTTTGAAATGAAATAAGTTTGGGTGATTGTTAATGGAAAAATTGATGGCTACAACCATCAAAATAGTAGTAGTAGTTTAAATGATATCGTGCACATTAACGTTTAAAACGTATTGTTCCATTTATCGTTACCGCGCCAATTCAGCCAGCCTACTCCAACCAATACAGCTAATCTAAAGAGAGACATAAAACAACCTTTAAAACAACAGCCAGATAGGTGGTAAATTTGTGGAAGTAGGCACCACCTGTATGGGTGGGTGGGTGTGTGGAGAGATGGAGGGGAGGGAGGGGGAAGGAAAAAGTTGCACTACCGGTAATTTTTTTGTGTAACGTCTGACAATTAGTGTTTTAAAATGGTGTTGCCTTTTTGATGCTACCGGTATCCATGTCAGCCAACCAACCTGGACTTCAACAGCAACACTGATTCAACTCATGAGATCGAGAGATTATAACACTACTATAACCAGTGATGTAGTGGTAAAAAAAAAAAAAGGTCAACGCTCATCGCCGTTCGTGGTGAGTAAAGTAACGCTACCTATACTTTCAACACATTTTTCTGCAAAAGGTGGGTAAATGCTCGATCAAAATAAAAATGGTGCGTAAACGCCGCTTACGTGTGTTTACCCTCCAATACACCAGTGAATATAACACTGGATAGTTTGCCGGTCATATTATTACAAACATGTCACTTGTGATTATTTTTATTTTTTTACATTACAGCTAACCTTTAGGCTGTCGACAAAAATTGGGACTCAAACTTTCTTGCTGAAACAGAACACTTGAGGCTGAGAATATTTTTTCATTATGCCATTTCTGTGAATTATGAATGGTTGTTAAAGCACAGTAGGTGAAAGTCATCCTCTTATCTATGGGATAAGTTGGACTCTGAGGGCAGTAAATTAGAAAACTAGTAATGAAAATCAGACGTGAGTAGAGAGAGACAGGAGGTTAACCTGAACAGACTACGCTCAGGGTTCAGTAAAATACTGTTTATAACTGGTGAAGTAAATACACACAGGTAAGATGAAAACACTGAGAATGGAGCTACAGTGTTCTATCCTTCCGTTCCAGTGCTGCTAACGTCCCGCCCTGCTATGATGTGTGTCAGCACAATGACTAGTACCAGAGACGATAACTGAGCCCAAAATCTGTCTTCTCCAGCAGGTGGCGTTTTTCCTTATTTTTTTCTGCTTACCAAGCAAGGGGTTTTTGTATGGATTTGGTATTGGTCAACAGAAAATGGAATGGCCACTTACAGTACCAGTCAAAAGTTTGGACACACCTACTCATTCCAGGGTTTTCCTTTATTTTTACTATTTTCTACATTGTAGGCCTCCTGTAGCTCAGTTGGTAGAGCATGGCGCTTGCAACGCCAGGGTTGTGGGTTCGATTCCCACGGGGGGCCAGTATGAAAAATGTATGTACTCACTAACTGTAAGTCACTCTGGATAAGAGTGTCTGCTAAATGACTAAAATGTAGTGAAGAAATCAAAACTATGAAACACATATGGAATCATGTAGTAACCAAAGGAGTGTTAAACAAATCAAAATATATTTGAGATTCTTCAAATAGCCACCCTTTGCCTTGATGACAGCTTTGCACACTCTAGGCATTCTCTCAACCAGCTTCATGAGGTAGTCACCTGGAATGCATTTCAATTAACAGGTGTGCCTTCTTAAAAGTTAGTTTGTGGAATTTCTTTCCTTCTTAATGCGTTTGAGCCAATCAGTTGTGTTGTGATAAGGTATACAGAAGATAGCCCTATTTGGTAAAAGACCAAGTCCATATTATGGCAAGAACAGCTCAAATAAGCAAAGAGAAACGACAGTCCATCATTACTTTAAGACATGAAGGTCAGTCAATACGGAACACTTCAAGAATGTTTAACGTTTCTTCAAGTGCAGTCGCAAAAACCATCAAGCGCTATGATGAAACTGGCTCTCATGAGGACCGCCACAGGAATGGAAGACCCAGTGTTACCTCTGCTGCAGAGGATAAGTTCATTAGAGTTACAAGCCTCAGAAATTGTAGCCCAAATAAATGCTTCACAGAGTTCAAGTAACAGACACATCTCAACATCAACTGTTCAGAGGGGACTGTGTGAATCAGGCCTTCATGGTCGAATTGCTGCAAAGAAACCACTACTAAAGGACACCAATATGAAGAAGAGACCTGTTTGGGCCAAGAAACACGAACAATGGACATTAGACCGGTGGAAATGTGTCCTTTGATCTGGAGTCCAAATTTGAGATTTTTGGTTCCAACCGCCGTGTCTTTGTGAGATGCGGTGTGGGTGAACGGATGATCTCCGCATGTGTATTTCCCACCGTAAAGCACAGAGGAGGAGGTGTTATGGTGTGGGGGTGCTTTGCTGGTGACACTGTCTGTGATTTATTTAGAATTCAAGGCACACTTAACCAGCATGGCTGCCACAGTATTCTACAGTGATATGCCATCCTATCTGGTTTGGGCTTAGTGGGACTATCATTTGTTTTTCAACAGGACAATGACCCAACACACCTCCATGCTGTGTAAAGGCTATTTTACCAAGAAGGAGAGTGATGGAGTGCTGCATCAGATGACCTGGCCTCCACAATCCCCCGAACTCAACCCAATTGAGATGGTTTGGGATGAATCGGACGGCAGAGTGAAGGAAAAGCTGCCAACAAGTGCTCAGCATATGTGGGAACTCCTTCAAGACTGTTGGAAAAGCATTCCAGGTGAAGCTGGTTGAGAGAATGCCAAGAGTGTGCAAAGCTGTCATCAAGGCAAAGGGTGGCTATTTGAAGAATCTCAAATATAAAATATATTTCAATTTGTTTAACACTTTTTTGTTTACTACATGATTCCATATGTGTTATTTCATAGTTTTGATGTCTTCACTATTATTCTACAATGTAGAAAATAGTAAAAATAAAGAAAAACCCTTGAATGAGTAGGTGTGTCCAAACCTTTGACTGGTACTATATATCAGAGTTGTTGTTCACACGTGTATCTGCTCTCTCATTGGCTAGAATGGTCCCACCTGATCTTGCCTCCTCCCGACTGCCTTCCATTTTAGAATACATTTATTTTCATTGTTAAAGCAGCCACTAGAGTATCTGGTCAATATAATGGATAATCTGTGCTAGTACCAGAGATACAGATATAATGACAAACTGCTTGTATCTCCGCCCTACCAATGGGATTTGTTGTCCACAGAGCGAAGTGGCAGGCTGTCAAGCTCCCGCCTATTCCTCTTTTTGGATTGGTGGATACTGGATACATCTCGCTATTTTAACACTTTTTTGCATATTCAATGAGAGGTGTTGACATCAACCACCTGTATTCAATGGAGAGTGAGATGCTATGCTAGCCTCATGAATATGCATATACCATCTAAAATTTCAACAGGGACAACTCCGATATAAAGTGTTTTTTTCTCAGTTGCCGGGATGTCACATGCATCACACTTATATCAGTACACTCATAACAACCTAAGCATTACGAAACTTCTAGTAGATCAAATAAGCCTAAAAATATAAATTAATTTTCATCTGGACTAAATTCGACACTCTTATTGCCCCCCATACAAAAACTCCTCACTTGCCTAATAATTAATAATCTGCTTAACGTGGACAGATTGAGGAGTAAACCCTTTCTCTTCGCTGCTTCCTCTCTGCTAGTACTACAGCCCCAGGTGAAGTCTGCTGCCTAGGTGTGGCCAATAAATCACTTCCCTATCCCTACCCGCAGGAATGTTGACTGTTTATCGGAAAAAGGAGAGAGCTCTGTCAGAAGCAAAATGCAGACACTTCTAGCTAGCTTGTGATGATGAGGCAGGTGGAATAAAGGTCGTCCGGAGTGCATTGTGCAAAGGACTTGCATAATTTCCCCAAGCAACAGACATGCTGCAGAGAATTATTGAACAATAGATATGCCTTAATGATGCAAAGGATGTGGTGTGAAAAATGTGACACACTTTTTAGTAGCATTCAACCACTAAACAAAATGCAAATCACTTTTAGAATAGCCTACAAAGGACATCGAGGCTATATGCAACGGAAATAGTATCTCGACGACAGACATTTGTGGGCTGGTAAGCGAGTCTAATGTGCTATCAACGAATGGCATTGCTACTCACTCCACTCAGCATCACTCTCACTTAATCACTGAGGAGTCCTTCTCCAACTCCAGAGTAATATACGAGCCCTCTGAGGGACAATGGAGCCCCGAGGAGAGGAGCACACATGAGCACACACACACAAGACCCACAGACACACACCTAGCTTGAGCTTTAAGCCCAACTGAAGAACCAAGAGGTTGTTGTTCACCAGCCTCTCTACAGCTGTACTCCTGAGGCTCCCAGCAAGTGGCGGCAGGTAGGCTAGCGGTTAGGAGCGTTCAGCCAGTAACCGAAAGGTTGCTGGTTCAAATCCCCAAGCAGAGTAGGTGAAAGATCTGTCGCTTTGCCCTTGAGCAAGGCACATAACCCTAATTGCTCCAGGGTAGCCATCAATAATGGCTGACCCCTCTCTGAGGGGGAGTGGGATATGCAAAAAAAAGTATTTGTACATGTGTGACATAGGACAACTGTAAGCACCCACCTAATTATTATTTAAGTGTCTGCTTCATGGCACAATTCTCCACTGCTTTTTTAATGTGTGGCTTACTGTAAAACATTTTTTTGTTAACTTCCCTTCAGCTACGATACAATGGGACCAAAACACTGTCTTCTGGGGTCTACAATGAAATGTCTGTGTGGGAGTATGAAATCGCCTTTAGAATATACAAGTCTCTATGTTGGCTCTGAAAGTAAGCGGCTCACTGACAGCCACCATATTACCTGTTATGACAAGAAAGTACTGCGGGCATGTCTAATAAACAATGTATGGAGTAGCATTAAAGCATTACCTCATAGCTTTCGACATATTGCTACTGTAACCCGCTCTGGATAAAAGACATCTGCTAAATGAAAAAAAAAAAAAGTCAAATGTGATGTTTAACATTAGCTGACAGCTGCCATTTAGCAACAAGCATTGTAAGTGCAAAGGTGCATTTGTCCATACTGTACTGGTAGATTAAGTGAGAGGTAAGAGTTCAAACAAGTTCAAATTCAGTACTCACAATGATAAATTGCAAAAACATAGGCCTACCAAAAGGCTGGGAAGCAAGTCTATTAGAAATAAGTGATGGACCCTACATTGTCTTCTTGCCATCATTGCCTCAAGGTAAAGAAAGGTCAAGACAGCGTAACATTCTTCTGAGGCCCACATTAACGCATAGGGATTCATGTCATGGATTTGGGAATCCATTGAAAACTGAACAGAGAGCAGGTTTAGTCTAAATTCACTCCAAGACACCCTCCCCTAACACAAACTGTAGGGGGTTAGTGGCGACTCTACAAGGCCCACAGCCTGATTTAACACACAGAAACAACATTCCATCAGCAGGCCAAACAAACAGGGGCTAATTATTATAGGTCTGTAATACTATCACAAAATCTACAGATTATGTACATAATGCAAGGTGGATAGATTCAGCATGTGTCGTCTGTGTTTTGATATTAAGTTTAAAATAATCTGTGGGACAGCTGGTTTCAGCCTTTGATCACAAAACAGATGGAATAGTAGGATTTGCCTTCTTACTGGATTACTGGGATTCATGTTGTGGGGCTGCAGAGAGTGTGAGTGGGATGACCCAGGGCCTGGAGGATAACAGTTTATTAGTGCTGAGTGATTAGTGCTTTTTGAGGTCGGTTCGGTTTCGGTTCGATTATAAAAAAATAATCATGTTTTTGATTATTATTTTTTACATTAAATGCACTATGCATTATGTGGGTTGAATGCTGTAACAAAACAGAATAAAACAATTAATTAAAAGTCCCATGATGGTAGTGACTGCCCATTACTTCTTAACCATAATTTATTCACATTACTTTAATAAAATATTTATTTCATTTGATGACTTTATTATTTCATTCCAAGTCATCGTCTCATCTCTATAGAGCTGCTTCCTATGCTGTGTGACAAAAATCACAATTTTAGTAGTTCTTCAAAGTAAATAAGGCAACAGCTGACTGCTGAATACCAACTATTAATCACTTAGATCATGTATTTTCAGGTAGATAATGCCCCGCAAGTCTCTGTCAAAGAGGTCTCTGTGTCTGCTCCACACAGACCGAGACCGGACAAGTAAGCTTATGGATTATGGTCATTGTAGTTAATTACCACATTTTCTGTGCTAAACTAGGTAAACTACAACTCCCTTCTACATCGCACAGTTCGGGCTCCACGAAAGAAATGGAATTCAAATAATTGGACCGACGTTGGTCAATTGGTTGTTTAAAAAACTGAAAAATAACCAACATAACCAACATAATCGCTCAGCACTATAGCTTATTAACTGAGGAGTGCAATTTGAGAACACACAATTAGAGACTAGAGAGGAGAGATACTCTGATGACAATGCATACAGGTGTGTCTTTAGTGTTTTACAATGTCACAGTCCTATTTTTACTACCAATCCACAAAGGGAAAATGTTAAGAAAATATTTAGTTAATTATTCACAGGACAAAGCTTAACTGGTCTTTCCCGGAGTACACAAATGAGACACAGAGGGAAGTAACCAATGTTCCCTCTAATTGTTTTCAGCACTGAGCAAATTTCAGGTCTGTTGAGAGCAAACTTGAACGTTGTGAAAATTCTGTGCAACATCTGACGAGCGTTTACTGTGAACACTGAGGCTGTACCTGCTTTAAGTTACAGTTGTAATAGTGGCCAAGTACTACTGTGGTTATTTGATCATAATGTAAGCCTATCAGAGTGGCTTACCATACAAAACAATGGAGAAAATGCATCCCATAACATTTTAACTTGGAAATAGCTGTTCTATCATTCAGCCTACAGTAGCAGCCAATGTGTGGTGTTCAATGTAGGCCTACATTCCATGAGACTTTTGAAAGAAACATGCAGTGCTTGACATTAACCTGTTTATCCACTTGTCCTTCAGACAAGGAGGTGACTGAAAATGTTGTATTGTTTGTAAAGTGGTTTCTTGCATCAAAATACAATTCATTATTATTCCCATACCATTATTACAGAGAATCAGACAAATTATACTACCCTCTGCCTATTTATTGGCTACTTAGCTTATTCAAGCCCGTCTCAAAATACAACTGGCCCTTTAAGAAATAAAAAAGCTATTTACCTGACTTGTTTTCAGTGGCGGCTCCTGAAAAAATTCTCAGGGGGGGCAATTTTTCTGATGATTTAGGTGACCTACACACATTTTAAAAAAGATATGTCCAGCAACAACATGAAGACAGGGGCAGCATATAAGTCAATACCAGAAGCATTTATTGACTGATCTCAAAAGTGTTGGCTTACCAGGGTTGGTGGAGCCCTCAGTTTCATCTTTGCCTCGCAAAGCTAACTCAAACACTCCGCAAAACTTCACACACTGGATTAGCCGGCTGAGGATGTGGCGGTTCTTGCTAATGTCGTAGTAAATATATTTGTTATAGTGAATATGGAATATGATATGTTGAGTAAAATGTTGTGCTAAGATCTATTTAGGTCAGGAGCTGGTTATAAGTTCTGTTCCTATCCAATAACAATGGACAAAAGGGTCCTATCTTGTCAGCCTTGTCAGTTTCAGTTCTCCAGTAAACTTGTGATTATCAACACTAACCTCATCGTTGTGGCGGCGGACAGCTAGCCTGTATCCCTCATCCAGTTGAGTGGGAATGTTCACTCTCCCCAAAGCAGACAATCTCAAACAGCTATCCATGTGGGTCTTTGACAGCTCATGTTTCTTAATCTTTCCTGAAAGATGGTGCATGTCCGTTACACACCAGTCGCTGTCCAAGCGGTGCTGTCTGCCGTGCCGCCTTCAGGGTGAAAGAGTAAGCAGGGGGGTAGCAGAAGACTGCATTAGCTACATCGCAGCCTGCTAGCCAGGTTTTTCGTTCGTACCAATTTTTGGAAAATCCTCGGGTGTAGGACTTCCCCCCCTTTAGTAGAAACCTGTTGAATTATTACATTTGGTCTGGGAGGTCCTAATTGTTTCGTTGCCAATTTATCTTCATTTGTTCGCCGACAAAAAGGGAACTTCTTTCAAAGACACAATCGAGTTGCACTGAAGCCTAGCCATTTTGATAGAAGTAGTGAATTGATTGACGCTGCTACCCGCTCTTTTCTTAGTTACGTTCATGGTTATATGTTACGTATGACGAAAGCGCGTAAGTGCAAGCCCTCAGAAACCCATAGAGATTGTATTGAAAGCTCTGATATTTGAAAAAAATAGATTTTACATGGGAGTCTATGACAGACTTCTGGGCGATTTTCAACCTGACTGAAATCGCCCCAAAAGGGGGGGGGGGCCATTTGAAGCACGACTTTAGCCTGATTGGACATTTAGTGGCACTGTGGCAGATCAGACGTCTAGATTACAACACTGATAACTACTGTTGCCGTGATATAATTGATTAGAAAAAAAATCCCTTCCTTTTCCCGTTTGGCAGTGCGTCGCCCATATCGCCCTATTGAACACACCGCCCCTGCTTGTTTTTAAAAAATGGCTAGATGCACAAGTTTTGTGCTCTTGTAGGAAGCAACCACTCCCCCATTGCTGACTAGAAATTAGCTATAACTGGGCTAATAACTTACTTACTAGCACAGAATATGAACAAATGTGCACACGTGGCTACATGCAGCTCTCGTTTTGATCTCAAAACAAGCGCATCTACTAGTGACCACTCATGCTGTAAACACAGTCCAGTTCAAAGTGAGTGGCACAGATCCATATATGGCAATGGTCTATTTGTATATTGGCCTACAGTACTGCAGCTCTGATTGGTTATGGCACACCGGTCTGTGTAGAGTATGGGCCTGAGTCGTGCCTGTCAATGCAATAGAATCCTACTCCAATGCTCTCTGCCTACAAGAAAATATCTTGCATAGTTCGTTTTGTTTCGTTATGTTGCATTGAAAGTGGCTAAGTTGTGCCAGTAACCGAAAGGTCGCTGGTTCTAATCCCAGAGCCGACTAGGTGAAAAATCTGTCGATGTGCCCTTAAGCAAGGCACTTAACCCTAATTGCTCCTGTAAGTCGCTCTGGATAAGAGCGTCTGCTAAATGACGTAAATGTAAATGTAAATGTAATATTGCGTTGATTCGATAACAATTCCCACAGTAAAGGGAAACGTTGATAGTGTTAACTAAAAGGGAAAACTAGTAAGTTGAGTGAAGTTCAAAATTGTGCTTATCTGTGCGAGCTGATATTTATTCTGCACGGCAGTCCCGGAAAGGGAACATTGGAAGTAACTACTACATAAGTTGAATAATATTGAGGGAAAGGTGGAACCTGCATGTTTAGACAATAGACGTAACTGAAAACGCCATTTACTCAACAAGTAAAACGTTTAGTCTAAAAGGAACACTCACTAAATCCAAGAGTTCTAAAGAAAACAACAACAATGCAGCTATTTTTGTAATGTCTGCAGAGGAATGTGGAACTGGATTTTGAGTAATGTAGAGCAGTGTTTCCCAAACTCATTCCTTGGGACCCCAAGGGGTGCACGTTTTGTTTTTTGCCCTAACACTACACAGATGATTCAAATAATTTAAGCTTGATGATTAGTTGATTATTTGAATAAGCTGTGTAGTGCTGGAGTAAAAACCAAAACGTGCACCCCTTGGGGTCCCAAGGACCGAGTTTGGGAAACACTGATGTAGAGGATTAGTGACAAATAATGTGTGTAACCTGATTCTGTTCTTCTCAATCCAATAACATGCAATGTATGACTCTTCACTTCACTTCAAAGACATCTCTTTTTCAACAGTTTGGCTAGGTTTCTACCTGAAACGAGTCATTCCGGTGATGCTGAACACAAATCTCCTAGGTTAATTAATGCATAGGCCTACACCACAAGGAATTATCATATTTTATAACAATGGTAACAAAATACAATTTCTTTGGTTAGGCCTAATATTCAAAATACTTATTTTACACCCATCAATCAAAGTCAGAGAGTAGGCAGGTAGCCTATCTATTGTCTGTACTGTAAACATCACAAATTCCACAAAGGGTATCAGCAGTTTTCAGTCAGCATTTGTCCTACAGGGTCTATGCTTTTGAGTAACTCAACGGGAGATTCAATCTCAATGAAAATCAAGGACAGTCAGAGATGCATAAAATGGGTAAATACTAGGAGTGAAAAGCGGGAATCTGAAAGGACCACATTTGTGTATTGGTGTCAGCTCAAGTTATTGTTGCATGTTCATTCAACTGTGGAGCCCCCATGTTTGGCTAACCAGTGTCGCATAATGTGTTACTACATAAAGTATGCTACCTCCAGAAATAGCATATTCACACAATCCATGATTACCACAACCCAATTTCTTCACAAAGCAACTTCAGCAAAAATTGCAATTATCCCGATGTTCAAAACTCACTGTTGCCTGAGAGATTAAATCACAGATGATGAATGCTTTGGCTCACTCATTTTCCTTTCATAAAATAATACAATGTAGTTATTCTAGTTAAAGATGTCAGTATTTAAAAATATTTATTTTACTATTATGTACACAACTAGGTCCTGCAGTTGTCCACTGGGCTTGTAGACAAGACAGTACAACAGGGGCGTATTCATTACGCCAATACTGTTGCAAAACGTTTCTTAAACGGAAGCATACGGACGAAACAGGGAGGGACCTACCTCCCCGTCCAATAGAAACGCTCGTTTTAGGTGCAAACCTGTTCGGCTAATGACTACTGCCCATACCAGATCGAAACTTTCTCGTGCACCTGTCAAACAAGCTGCAACCACACATCCGAGCAAAGAAAGACGCACTGGGATTGCACTCGAGCCTCGATTTCTTTCTAAACATTTGTCATTTCACTTGCATTGAAATACATGACATCGCAGCGGGAAATTCGCTACAATGGCGAATTCTACAATTCAAACCTATTGTCACTATAGATGTGATGGCCCAAAAGGTTACAATTATGTAACAATGATGTAACAAGAAATGGAACTGTAGCTATAGCTATAGGATAACAAATGTATAGAGAATCAATTACTGTACAAATCACTCACCTTTGAATATAACTCGTTTACGGACATGGTCCAACAACAAGAGCACTCCCTAACACTATCACCGAAACTACGGGAGCATGAAGAAGTACCGCACTGTTTATGAATGATAATGTCTCATAATTGTTGATCATCTCAACGTTTTTTCATCTAATTAGAATAGTCATATTCCCATACAATCTCGTATTCCAGAGTTGAGCTAAATTTGTTTGCCACTTCCGACCCCTTTCCTGGTGACGCCAGGTGTCTTCCCGTGGAAGAGTTGTCGAACAACTCAGTTTTGCTTGATCACCCTCATATTCCTCAAAAATGAAAAACGGCAACGAATTACTGCTTGATTTGGTTAGGCTATAAGTTTAATAACAGCTTCCCTTTAGTTCCTCGCCGTCGTATCCATGGACTCAGTCATGTTGACTGGCAATTTACAAAGCCGCATTCACGTTCAGAGTCCGCACGAGACCTCCTCTGGGGGTAATTTTATTCTTTTTAGTATATAATGATCATCAAATTATGGCTTTAGTATATAAATTGACAACTTCTAACATAGGCCTAAATGTATGGCTATTATAGGGTTTATCTTCAAACATTTCTGGAATCTTTATTAAATTGAACCTTTCCCCCCACAAAATCTTAATAGACATGATGTGCCTATAGTTATGTTGGAGAGGGGTAACTAATAATGAAACATCTTCAAATAGCCTTAGTTCGTGCCATAATTTAATCTAATTAGATATTTTCTGAATAGCCATGGTATGGATAATACTTTTTTTATGATTTCCTGAACTCAGTGGACAGTAACTTAGTTCAAGGCAAGCATTAACAAGTCCTAAGTGTTATCTAATTGATTGTACTACAATCTGTGACTTGAACTAGGCTGATTCCTGAAGCCTATTAAAATGTCATGCTTGAACATTGATATTGGTGACAGCTGAAAGATTACACACATTTGGGGACATTATAAAACACAGCATAATTGATACCTCCTCTCCCGCATTTAGTCCCACTAAAGCAGTATGTTACCTGGCAGTAAAGTTCATAGTCAATCTTCTCCTCTTGTTTTTTCACTATGGTGTTAGGTTCTTTCTGTTGCCTTTTCATGATGGTGTTATATTCCTTAGATATGTAGTAGAAGATTCTGCTACTCTATTCAGAGGTAGCTGTGATTATTCCATGTTCCAGATCATACAGTTCTCAATACATTCTTGCCAGTAGGCTATTTGGGAGTCGACGCTTCGCTTGAGCAATAATTCAAGTCTGCCTGAGCAGAAGACAGAACAAAACACTCTGTTCCAATAGCAGGCCATGACTCCTCCACTCCCAAACCACTCCTTCTGCAGGTATGGGGTGTTGACTGGCTTCACCTTCCAAGGTGCTATATGGAATCTGACACACAGGCAGGCAGACAAAATACATTCCAGGAATTAAAATCATTCAAGAGAACAGATGAGATCACAGATGGAACAGGTCACAAGGACAACGTGTGTTATTTGTTAATGTGGTTTCCAAATGTCAATCCATGTCTTACATTTACATTTTAGATTTTAGTCATTTAGCAGACGCTCTTATCCAGAGCGACTTACAGTTTTAGTGAGTGCATACATTTTTCATACTGTAACAGTCTTGTAACAGAATACATCTTTATTTTTTTAACATTCTACAATTTATATACATTCTACTGAAGTTCACATTGAACTAGTGTTCATAACTCGTACACATAAGGAAAAGGGTTTGTTTTATTATAAAATAGACCTAAAACAGTTGGTTACCAAGATGGATAGACATTACTCAGTCAGTACTTCCATTTGGAGAGGTGTGTATACATGCCTCGTTCCACAGCAACAGCAGGTAATCCTAATGTTGGGGCTAACACCATGGGTTGCTTTGGGAAACGGCACCGATAATTAGTATGACTCAATGCTTTGAAAGGGTGTTTCCTGATCATGCCACTAACAGCATGTTCTGATAGGTCAGACTGACCACTGAAGTCCCTTTATCTGCTCAACTGCCTACTGGTATTTCATAAAAGGTATGTGTCATGTGATGAGTCTAAGAACAACAATAGACTCAATGGCAGTTATGGCACTAAAATCAAGTCAGTCGAGTTGGGTGACACAATAATAGTCCAACTCTTATTTCTGGCACCGCTGTTTCACGCCTTATTTAACATGCTAATTACAGGCACATCTGATTTTTGTTTGGCCGATTTATACAGCACATGATCCAGTATGAAAATGTATGCACTCACTAACTGTAAGTCGCTCTGGATAAGAGCGTCTGCTAAATGACTAAAATGTAAATGTAAATTATCTTAAATGTCACACACACACACGCACTCACTCTCTCACACACTCTACACAATTTTATTTCTCTGCTTTCACTCGCTGTTGCTATATCCAGAGAATGCAACTTAATTAAACACAAGAGCCCTTAAGCTCATGACACAATGTATTTCACACACTTTATCCCTGTATTACCCCACAATGTTTTTCTTGCCACCATCACGTGAGATGACATTACAGTGCAATGAAATCCAGACACTCCTTTATTCATGTACATGCGGGCAGGCCTCCGCCTCCACAGTAATATTATGCCATTGCAAACTCATTTATCCTCAAATAGGTCAATTTAATATACCAACAATGTGCTCAAATAGGAGTTTCTCAAATGTAACATTGACATCTTTTATTTACAGCTCTACTTACTGGACAAAACATAAACAGCTTAATTCCTGGGCAAATCCTCCATCAATTAATACAATAGCACCCTGCCAATGAGCAAAATAGAAAATATATTTCCTGAACTCATGAGTAAGCATCATGAGCAAACTTATTTTATTTGCATTTAATATCACTATGCCATTTTCGGAGAAACATGGACAGGTAATTTCCCATTTCTATTTAGAGGATTACGGCGTGATAAATTGGCCGGAGATGTGTTTTTATGAGGTTAGACATCGTTCAACAGGACAGGTGTGTGTTCATGTGGGTGTGTGATAGTTAAAGATGAGTGTTTGTGTATGTTAGCTGAGTCACGAATGGTGTGTGTGCACGCGATGTGTATCTGAGTACGTGTCCCCTGCCGAGCCAGGCCATAAATGCATTTGCTTTACTTCACAGGTTGCTCCAAGCTAAACTGTCCCTGTGGGCTGGTGGAAGAGGTTCTCCTGAAGGGGTGGACAGCCCTGGTGTGTGAGGTAAGCCTGGAGAAGATCTCCTGCATCTTCCTGTTCTACTGGTCCTGGTAGACCAGGCCCTGCTGGTGCTCCTGCTCTGTCTGAACCCTTCCCTCATCACGCAACTGCAGCTAGGCCAGCAGGTCTGCCTGGAACTCCTGACAGCCCCATCTCAGACTGGGAGAGGAAAGCAGAGATATGGATTCATTGCGAATACTTTTGCTGTGTGTAAAAGAGGGCTGGAGATATGGAGAAAAAATTGTATGTGTATTGCTGTGAGAGGACGCCTGTCAGAATAATTGATCTTCCTCATCCAGCAGTTTGTTCTAATGTATGGTTTTGTTCAGCTCTACTCTCACCTTGGCTAGCTGGGCTAGTTTCTGCATGTTCAGATCCACTAAGGTAGAAGCACAAACACACAAGCACACACACCATGATACCACATCCAATATATAAGATTACAGGTATAAACAAGTCATTGTGAATCAACACTGTGTCACAGAGGATAACAGTATATCATGCTCAAGTGCAACTACTGCTGGTACTGAATATGCACGTTTTGACAACAACATCGAGCCGGGTGTGAGGGCCGTCACCGACCCAGAGGACTGGGTGATCTCGCTCTCCGAGGCGGACGTGAGAAGGATCTCTAATCAGGTCAACACCCGAAAGGCCGCGGACCCCGACGGTATTCCAGGTCACATTCTCAGAGCATGTGCAGAACAGCTGGCAGGCATATTCACGGTAATTTTCAACCTCTCCTTGTCCCAGTCTGTATTACCCACATGTTTTAAGAGGACCACAATCATTCCTGTTCCTAAGAACTCCAAGGCTTCATGCCACAATGACTACCGCCATGTAGCGTTCACTTCTGTAATCATGAAGTGTTTTGAGAGGCTGGTTATGGCACACATTCACTCCACCATAGACCCACTCCAATTTGCATACCGCCCCAACAGATCCATAGACAACGCAATCTCAATTACTCTACACACTGCCCTCACCCACCTAGATAAGAGGAATATCTATGTGAGAATGCTGTTCATTGACTACAGCTCAGCGTTCAACACCATTGTCTCCTCTAAGCTCGACACCAAGCTTAGGACCCTGGGACTGAACACCTTCCTCTGCAACTGAATCCTGGACTTCCTGATAGGCTGACCCCAGGTGGTGAGGGTAGGCAACATCACCTCCACCATGCTGATGCTTAACACGGGTGCTTAACGCCCCCTGTACTCCCTGTTCACCCATGACTGTGTGGCCACACGACTCCAACACCATTATCAAGTTCACTGACGACACAACGGTGGTAGGCCTGATCACCGTCGATGATGAGTCAGCCTACAGGGAGCAGGTCAGTGACCTGGCAGTGTGGTGCCAGAGCAACAACCTCTCCCTCAACATCAGTAAGACCAAGGAGCTGATCGTGGACTACAGGAAACGAGGGGGTGAGCACGCCCCCATCCACATCGACGGGGTGGCAGTGGAACAGGTAGACAGCTTCAAGTTCCTCTGTGTCCAATTCCCTAAAGACTTCAAATGGTCCAAACACACACGCACAGTCGTGAAGAAGGTGCGGCAGTGCCCCTTCCCCCTCAGGAGGTTGAAAAAGTTTGGCATGGGCCCTCAAATCCTGAAAAGGTTCTACAGCTGTAACACTGAGAGCATATTGACTGGCTGCATCACTGCTTGGTATGGCAATAGCACCGCCCTCGATCACATGGTGCTACAGAGGGTTGTGCAGACAGCCCAGTACATCACTGGGGCCGACCTCCCTGCCATCCAGGACCTCTATATCAGGCGGTGTGAAAAGAAGGCCCGGAAAAACATCAAAGACCCCAACCACCCAAGCCATAGACTATTCTCTCTGCTGCCGCACGGCAAGAGGTACCGGTGCATCAAGTCTGACACCAACAGGCTCTTGAACAGCTTCTATCTCCAAGCAATACGGCTGATAAATAGCTAACAAAATAGTTACACGGTCCTTGTTTACCTTGTATCTTTATTGACCTTTTATTTCAATATTTGCACACTCACAGGGCCTAATTCTTATTTGTTGTGGTTATTTTTCTAGTAATACATTATAATTGATTATTACATTGTTATGTTTTGAGTTTGCAAGAAAGGCATTTCACTGTACTTGTGCATGTGACATTAAAACTTCAAACTTTAAGCTCTCCTTTCCTCCCCTTCCTTCCATTTCTCCTGGATCTGCAGGCGGCGTGTCCATCACGTCCTTCATCAGCCTATCCCTGGCCTCTGGACCAAGGTCTGCTTCAGCTCTATCAGCTGCTTTGTCTCCGCCTCCTGTCCCTTCTGCTCCTCAAGCTACTCTGCCCCACTCGCAGCTCAAGCTGTAAAAACACACGCTCAGTCAGTTGTCCTCTGCCTCGTTTAGTTTCATAAGATTTCCTTTTGCGTGCCAAACAGACTGACAATGTGGTAATTTAATATGATAATACGACTCGACATTCCCACCTTCCTCATGACCTCGCCCTGTTTCTCATCCCTCTCCTCCGTCAGCAGCTGCTCCAGGATGCTCATGTCCAAGGCCAGCTCGTCCTCCTGCTCCCTGGCCAGGCGCTTCATCTTCAGCCTCAGATAGTGGTTCAGCAGCCTGCTCTCCTGAACCTGGAGCTTCTGATGGCACTCTCTTTGCTCCTCCAGACGCAGCATCTCTCTCTGCTCCCCATGGCACACACACAGAGAAAGACACAGAGGGCTCAATTAGTGATCACAGAGCAGAAACACACATAGACTCAGAGAGAAACATCTCAGCTACAGGCTGAATTAGCCTACCAGTCAGTGGCGACCCGTCCGTTAGTGCAAGTGGGGCAGAGCCCCACCTGTTTTGAGCCCCACATTTTTTGCTAAAAAATAAAGAAAAAGAAAACATTTTGCACATTAATACGTGTCACATATCAGTTTGCAAACAATGTAAAAAATATATATATAATTTAGTTAATACTTTTCTTGAGTAAGGCAGCACCAAAATGCAGGTGTTTCAGCCTAGCTCAGTGCTTTCTGTGGTGGTCGGGCAAGCCAGCAGAAAATACGGAGCGTTGTGCCGTGATTGGCTCAGTGTTCTGTCACTCATGGGGACACTACATCACCGCCAAGTCTAAGGGTAGATCTAGAAAATTCAAGCCCATTGGATGCTGCCATAGTTACATTAGAAGTGCCCATCCATGAAGGCTCAAGGTCATTGGCCACAGATAAAATGACGTCAAATCACGTTATATCTACAGTAGCTTTGATTGGACTGATCATGTCAACATCATACTTTCAAAATCTTAGCTAGCAGACATTATCATGAATCAAGTCGACAATCTACTGGCAAATCCTTTTAGTCCTTGTCATATGAAGAGAAATCAGGAAGAGAAATTATAGGGTCTCTTTTCCTAGTTTAAAATGATAAACATTCAACATTGGCCATGCTGTCAATGAAGCATGATTTGTGCCGCGCTCAAAACAACTGTTAACTCGGAACTGCAAAATCTGACTTTAGTGAGTTCAAGACAACTGGGAACTCGGGAGAAACGAGCTACGACTGGGAAAATACGTTTTGAACTTTAATCCACCTCGGAATTGTAAATCCGGAACTCGGGCCTCTTTCTAGAGCTATGACCTGAAGATCACTGACGTCATCATGATTCTACCTTTTCTTCCAGTTCCCAGTTATCTTGAAAGCACCATAAATCCAGAGAATGCCAGACTTTGATGACAAAGTTTGATGACAAAATTTTCCCACAAAGGACCGCCGCGCCACCTTCCTGTTCAAGTCAGCACAGCACAACAAGGTGAGTCCAAAAATGTCTTGTATGCTGCTGCATAAATTATGCAATATTCCAGGGATATATGCATACTGTAGCTAAGAAAGTAATACTAAGTGTATGTTGTGTAGTAAGCTGTTAGTAGCCCATGTGCCTCACCTTAATAATTTGGTATATTTTCACCTTTTAATTTCGCTTACTGTTCTGACTTGGTGGTGCACATGTAGCCTATAACCTGTTTTTGAGAAATGTAATCATTGAATATTGTAAGAGCTTTCATTGTCTGCTTATATGCCCCCTTTATTTATCCTACGGTTCTGACTTGGTGTACAGGGAGAACACTGTAAGAACGGCCCATGTTCTGAATTCTGTCGCTGTACATTTCAAAAGTGCTGAACAAATAGTTATATTGACTACGTCCGTCCTAGCTCGCTCATTAATGTATTCATCGAAATTACGGATTGCTTCTTATCCGCGTGTCGTCCCCTAATGCCATAGTTTGTACATCTCAATTGTCAGTAGAAACCACATTTGTTTAAGCAAGTCAGCCATATCAGCAGTTTTTTTTTTTTTATGCAGTAAATGAGGCTGAATGAACTGTTTCGCTGCCAGACTCTGCTGTTGGACAGCTTTATGTAGGCTCTAACAGTTTGTGGGCACCGTTTGTCACCGTTATAGTGCAATTAATGTATTGTTCAGTGTTGTGTTGTGTAGTGTAGTGGCTTTGCTGGCATGCATCCCACATTTTTATTTCTTGCCCCACCAAGATTTACATGCTAAAATCGCCACTGCTACCAGTAGCTGGGCTTCCTCCTCTTTGAGCTGCTTGGCCGCCTCCATCTGAACACGCAGGTTGGCCAGCTGCTGCAGGTTACTCTGGCGCTGCCTCTGCGCCTCCTGGCACTCCCGCTCCTCCTTGGTTCACCAGTCGCTCTCCCACAGCTGAGCAAAGAGCTGCCCCACCTCCACCTCCTCTTTCTGCTGCTGCGCCTCCTGTCGTGTATGTAGCTGCACAGCCCGCTCTGTACAAACCTCGTCCTGTCTGCGTCGAGTCTGTTCAGCCAGCAGCTCCTCACTCTTCTCTCTCAACATTTTCCATTTAAAAAATATAACCTATCGGTATGGAGGTATTTACACGGATGAAAAAAACTGAAACATTGGCAACTAGAAACACCCTTAAGGTGTTCTCTCTACCTGAATAGCTGTTCAAGCTTGTTTTCAACCACTCTCTGCCTTACACTCTCCGTCCTCTATTGCAGTAACTTGGCTCTCTCACGCATCTTGGCTTGTCTCTCCAGCACTCTCAGGAGTTCCTTCTCAACTGCCTCCAACATACACTATATAAACAAAAGTATGTGGTCACCCCTTCAAATTAGTGGATTCGGCTATTTCGGCCACACCCGTTGCTGACAGGTGTATCAAATCGAGCACACAGCCATGCAACCTCCATAGACAAACGTTGGCAGTAGAATGGCCTTACTGAAGGGCTCAGTGACTTTCAACATGGCACCGTCATAAAATGCCACCTTTCCAACAAGTCAGTTCGTCAAATTTCTGCCCTGCTAGAGTTGCCCCGGTCAACTGTAAGTGCTGTTATTGTGAAGTAGAAACGTCTAGGAGCAACAACGGCTCAGCCGTGAAGTGGTAGGCCACACAAACTCACTGAACGGGACCGCCGAGTGCTGAAGCTCGTAATAGTTTGCAAGCCCTGCCACATCCGACGAGCGTCAGAGCCGGTGTAGTAGGATTCAATCTTAGTCCTGTATTGACGCTTTGCCTGTTTGATGGTTCGTCTGAGGGCATTGCAGGATTTCTTATAAGCGTCTGGATTAGTGTCCCGCTCCTTGAAAGCGGCAGCTCTAGCCTTTAGCTCGGTGTGGATGTTTCCTGTAATCCATGGCTTCTGGTTGGGATATGTACGCACGGTCACTGTGGGGACGACATCGTTGATGCACTTATTGATGAAGCCGGTGACTGAGGTGGTATACTCCTCAATGCCATTGGATGAATCCCGGAACATATTCCAGTCTGTGCTAGCAGAAGAGCCCTGTAGCTTAGCATCCGCGTCATCTGACCACTTCCTATTGAGCGAGTCAATGGTACTTCCTGCTTTCGTTTTTGCTTGTAAGCAGGAATCAGGAGGATAGAATTATGGTCAGATTTGCCAAATGGAGGGCGAGGGAGAGCTTTGTATGCATCTCTTTGTGTGGAGTAAAGGTTGTCTAGAGTTTTTTTTCCTCTGGTTGCACATGTGACATGCTGGTAGAAATTAGGTCAAACTGATTTAAGTTTGCCTGCTTTAAAGTCCCCGGCCACTAGGAGCGCCGCTTCTGGATGAGCATTTTCTTGTTTGCTTATGGCCTTATACAGCTCGTTGAGTGCGGTCTTAGTGCCAGCATTGGTTTGTGGTGTTAAATAGATGGCTACGATTAATATAGATGAAAACTCTCTTGGTAGATAGTGTGGTCTACAGCTTATCATGAGGTACTCTACCTCATTAGACATCACGCACCAGATGTTATTGACAAATAGACACACACCCCCACCCCTCGTCTTACCAGACGTAGCTGTTCTGTCCTGCCGATGCATGGAAAACCCAGCCAGCTCTATATTATCCGTGTCGTCGTTCAGCCACGACTCTGTGAAACATAAGATATTAGAGTTTTTAATGTCCCGTTGGTAGGATAATCTCGAACGGAGATCATCCAGTTTATTTTCCAGTGATTGCACGTTGGCCAATAGAACGGATGGTAGAGGCGGGTTACCCACAAGGCACCCCAATCTCCACCCCCTGTATTTCCGTATTTTCTTCACACAAATGATGGGGATTTGGGCCTGGTCTCTGGGAAACAGTATATCCTTTGCGTCAGACTCATTAAAGAAAAAATATTTGTCTAGTTCGAGGTGAGTAATCGCTGTTCTGATATCCAGAAGCTCTTTTCGGTCATAAGAGACGGTAGCAGCAACATTATGTACAAAATAGCACAGTTGGTTAGGAGCCCGTAAAACGGCAGCCATGGTGGATGAGGAATAATGGTCTGGGGCTGTTTTTCATGGTTCGGGCTAGGCCCCTTAGTTCCAGTGAAGGGAAATCTTAACGCTATAGCATACAATGACATTCTAGACGATTCTGTGCTTCCAACTTTATTGCAACAGTTTGGGGAAGGCCCTTTCCTGTTTCAGCATGCCAATGCCCCTGTGCACAAAGCGAGGTCCATACAGAAATGGTTTGTTGAGATCGGTGTGGAAGAACTTGACTGGCCTGCACAGAGCCCTGACCTCAACCCCATCAAACACCTTTGGGATGAATTGGAACGCAGACTGCGAACCAGGCCTAATCGCCCAACATCAGTGCCCAACCTCACTAATGCTCTTGTGGCTGAATGGAAGCAAGTACCTGCAGCAATGTTCCAACATCTAGTGAAAAGCCTTCCCAGAAGAGTGGAGGCTGTTATAGCAGCAAAAGGGGGACCAACTCCATATTAATGCCCATGATTTTGGAATGAGATGTTCGACGAGCAGGTGTTCACATACTTTTGGTCATGTAGTGTATCATACAATCTAAGGGAGACATGGGTGATAGACAGACATGGAGCAATATATATTCAGTAGCTACCTCTATTTAAAAAAAGATCCGCTGTTATGGTAACTTAACCAAAAGATTTGTCACAGACCTCTATCTCCTCTCATCAATGCCCATCTGATACTTTCCCATGGCATCTTTGACCCATCTCTCAATGGTTCCTAACACAATGCAACTTTCAGAGTTATTCTCCCAGTGCTCTTCAGGTCACAGGTGTTCTGGTACTTGGTGAACTCCAACACCTTGTCCCGGGCCGCCTCCTGTTTCCTTCTCTCCAGGATGAGGTAGTCTGGAGGCCTGGATGACGGGAACCTCGCCCTCTGGAACATGTAGTGAGGGTTTAGTAATAATGGTTATGTGGGCCAGCTGCTTCTCCTGAACAAGTGACCTTGCCAAGGAAACCTCCAAGCCTTAGTTATTTGCTTTAACCCCTGGTTCACCCCAGACTTGACTGCCCTTGACCAGCACAAAAACATCCTGTGGCGTACTGCATTAGCATCGAACAGTCCCCGCAATATGCAACTTTTCAGGGAAGTCAGGAACCAATATACACAATCAGTTAGGAAAGCAAAGGCTATCTTTTTCAAACAGAAATTTGCATCCTGTAGCACTAACTCCAAAAAGTTTTGGGACACTGTAAAGTCCATGGAGAATAAGAGCACCTCCTCCCAGCTACCCACTTCACTGAGGCTAGGAAACACTGTCACCACCGATAAATCTGCGATAATCGATAATTTCAATAAGCATTTTGCTACGGCTGGCCATGCTTTCCACCTAGCTACCCCTACTGTCACGCCCTGGCTCTGGGGACTCTTAAATGTTGAGCCAGGGTGTGGATTTTCATTGTTTAGTTTTCTATGTTTTTCATTCTAGATCGTTTATATCTATGTTGGCCAGGGTGGTTCCCAATCAGAGACAGCTGTAGCTCGTTGTCTCTGATTGGGGACCATACTTAGGCAGCCTTTTGGCATGTTAGTTTGGTGGGATCTTGTTCCGTAAGGTTTTGTGTATAACCTAGGACTTCACGTATCGTTTGGTTTATTGTTTTGGTTCGTGTTGTAAGTACTGAATAAAGAATGTACGCTTATCACGCTGCGCCTTGGTCCGCATCTGTCGACGATCGTGACACCTACCCCGGCCACCAGCTCTGCACCCTCCGCTGCAACTTGCCCATGCCCCCCCCCCCCGCTTCTCCTTAACCCAAATTCAGATAGCTGATGTCCTGAAAGAGCTGCTAAATCTGAACCCCTACAAATCAGCTGGGCTAGACAATCTGGACCCTTTCTTTCTAAAATTAGCTGCCGAAATTGTTGCAACCCCTATTACTAGCCTGTTCAACCTCTCTTTCGTATCGTCTGAGATCCCCAGAGATTGGAAAGCTGCCGCGGTCATCCTCCTCTTCAAAGGGGGTGACAGTCTAGATCCAAACTGTTACAGACCTATATCCATCCTGCCCTGCCTTTCGAAAGTATTTGAAAGCCAAGTTAACAAACACATCACCGACCATTTCGAATCCCACCGTACCTTCTCCGCTATGCAATCCGGTTTCCGAGCTGGTCATGGGTGCACCTCAGCCACGCTCAAGGTCCTAAACGATATAATAACCGCGATCAATAAAAGACAGTACTGTGCAGCCGTCTTCATCGACCTGGCCAAGGCTTTTGACTCTGTCAATCACCGCATTCTTATTGGCAGACTAAATAGCCTTGGTTTCTCAAATGACTGCCTCGCCTGGTTCACCAACTACTTCTCAGATAGAGTTCAATGTGTCAAATTGGAGGGCCTGTTGTCTGGACCTCTGGCAGTCTCTATGGGGGTGATACAGGGTTCAATTCTCGGGCCGACTCTATTCTCTGTGTATAACAATGATGTCGCTCTTGCTGCTGGTGACTCTCAGATCCACCTCTACGCAGACGACACCATTTTGTATACATCTGGCCCTTCATTGGACACTGTGTTAACAAACCTCCAAACGAGCTTCAATGCCATACAACACTCCTTCCGTGGCCTCCAACTGCTCTTAAAAGCTAGTAAAACTAAATGCATGCTCTTCAATCGAATGCTGCTTGCACCCGCCCGCCCGACTAGAATCACTACTCTCGCCGGGTCTGACTTAGAATATGTGGATAACTACAAATACCTAGGTGTCTGGTTAGACCGTAAACTCTCCTTCCAAACTCACATTAAGCATCTCCAATCCAAAGTTAAATCTAGAATCGGCTTCCTATTTCGCAACAAAGCCTCCTTCACTCATGCTGCTAAACATGCCCTCGTAAAACTGACTATCCTACCGATCCTTGACTTCGGCAAAAATAGCTTCCAATACTCTACTCAGCAAATTGGATGTAGTCTATCACAGTGCCATCTGTTTTGTCACCAAAGCCCCATATACTACCCACCATTGTGACCTGTATGCTCTCGTTGGCTGGCCCTCACTACATTTCGTCGCCAAACCCACTGGCTCCATGTCATAAATCACTTCTAGGCAAATCCCCGCCTTATCTTAGATCATTGGTCACCATAGCAACACCCACCCGTAGTATGCGCTCCAGCAGGTATATCTCACTGGTCATCCTCAAAGCCAACACCTCCTTTGGCCGCCATTCCTTCCAGTTCTCTGCTGCAAATGACTGGAACGAACTGCAAAAATCTCTGAAGCTGGAGACACTTATCCCCCTCACTAACTTTAAGCATCAGTTGTCAGAGCAGCTTACCGATCACTGCACCTGTACACAGCCCATCTGTAATTAGCCCACCCAACTACCTCATCCCCATATTGTTATTTACATTGTTATTTATTTTGCTCATTTGCACCCCAGTATCTCTATTTGCACATCATCTTCTGCACATCTATCACTCCAGTGTTAATACTAAATTGTAACTATTTTGCACTATGGCCTATGTATTGCCTTACCTCCATAACGTACTACATTTGCACACACTGTATATAGATTTTCTATTGTGTTATTGACTGTACGTTTTGTTTATTCCATATGTAACTCTGTGTTGTTGTTGTTTTTATCGCACTGCTTTGCTTTATCTTGGCCAGGTCGCAGCTGTAAATGAGAACTTGTTCTCAAATGGTACAGAAGGGAATCCCTCCAGCTACAACTACAATCATTGCTAGATATGGTTGGTCTTTCTAAGTTTACAACGGTTTTTTCTTTGTTTAGCTTTGTACAACATATTGTTTGGCTGATTAGCTATCTAGCAAGCAAGGTTAATAAACTAGCCACAGAGTTTGTACAGTACAGTATTGAACTTACCACAGCCACTGAATGAGGTGTTGGTCCCGTGAATTCGCGACATTGCGCCTTATTTCTAGTCTGACTGATCAACATATTTCGATACAAAATAAGCTTCTTCCCAGCTAGATACTTCTATTTGACTTGCATCCCTTGAAGTTTCGGGAATTGTTTCACATGGACCTTGACGAGAAGTCTCGGTCGAGTTTGTTGACGGAACTAGTCAAATGTTACCATGACAACTACAAAACATGCTAGGAGAATATTATCTGATCTCGAGAGACCTCTACTGGAGGCTTACTGCTTAGGCATTTTCTCATGTTGTATATTATCTATCAAAACATTTTCTCTGTCATCTAAATATTTCACATAATGGCAACATATCAAATCAGCAGAGAGAGGTGCATTTAAATAAATTAAAGTGCAGTAGTTTATTATTTCGGTTTAATAAGCCAATTTTATTTCAGGGAACAGTGCAATCATGGCCCAATCAAAATCGTGTTGTCCTCTTAGGTGTGTTAGTGCTCGGTTGGAACAAAATGTGCATTGACTATGTACTAAGTTCATGAATCTGATAGCAAGAAGTGAGTGAAGCTGATGGAAATGGGACTGCCTGGAGAGCTGGTTTCTATGTGACACTGAAACCCCTGAAGTTTATCTCACAAGGCGCATAAGATGTGACATTGTGTGGTACAGGGTTTGGCCAGGACGGACAGTTAATATACAGCTCATCTTAGCCCACAGGCTGTCACATATCTAAAACAGTCTGTACTGCTAGGTTGTATGAGGGGTTCTGGATTGCTGTGCCTGAGCTTGGAGAGGATGGAGACCCCGTTGTGTGAGGAAAGGAGATGGTGGAGTGTCCTGGAGGGGTCTTGCTCAGGCGCTGGTTGTAGTATACATGAGGAGCTGGGACATCTGAGTATATGCTGGTTCTGGCACCCTCCTCCATCTTGTTTCCAGCTTCATTCTCTGGTGCAGCTTCACAAGACTGCTCTGGGTCATCCACTATATCAATCTCACTGGGATGACATGGATCCACATAGAGGATATGGCAGCCATGGTCCTCCTGGAAAACAGGTAAAGAAAGACAGGGTTGCAAAATTCCGGTAACTTTCCCAAAATTCCCCGGTTTTCCAGGAACTCCTGCTTGGAAGATTCCTGGAATTAAGAGGAAATAAGGAGGATTTTGCAACCCTAATTTTGCAACCCTAATCAGGATATACCTGCAGCAAGTACTGCTTTCTAGTGTAGGGTTCTATACTGAACAAAAATATAAACGCAACATGCTATGGATTTTACATGACTGGGAATACAGATATGCATCTGTTGGTCACAGATACCTTTAAAAAAAAAAGTAGGGCCGTGGATCAGAAAACCAGTCAGTATCTGGTGTGACCACCATTTGCCTCATGCAGCGCGAGAGTTGATCAGGCTGTTGATTGTGGCTTGTGGAATGTTATCCCACTCCTCTTCAATGGCTGTGCAAAGTTGCTGGATATTGGCGGGAACTGGAACACGCTCAATGGGTGACATGTCTGGTAAGTATGCAGGCCATGGAAGAACTGTGACGTTTTCAGAATTGTCTACAGATTCTTGCGACATGGGCCGTGCATTATGATGCTGAAACATGAGGTGATGGCAGCGGATGAATGGCATAACAATGGGCCTCAGGATCTCGTCACGGTATTGGCATCGATAAAATGCAATTGTGTTATTTGTCTGTAGCTTATGCATGCCCATAACATAACCCCACCACCACCATGGGGCACTCTGTTCACAACGTTGACATCAGCAAACTGCTGTCCCACACGACGCCATACTGTCTGTGGTTGTGAGGCCTGTTGGACATACTGCCAAATTCTCTAAAACGACATTGGAGGCAGCTTATGGTAGAGAAATTAACATTTAATTATCTGGCAACAGCTATGGTGGACATTCCTGCAGTCAACATGCCAATTGCATGCTCCCTCAAAACTTGAGACATCTGTGGCATTGTGTTGTGTGACCAAACTGCACATTTTAGAGTGACCTTTTATTGTCCCCAGCACAAGGTGCACCTGTGTAATAATGATCATGCTGTTTAATCAGCTTCTTGATATGCCACACCTGTCAGGTGGATGGATTATCTTGGCAACACTAACAGGGATGTAAACAAATTTGTGCACAAAATTTGAGACATAAGCCTTTTGTGCGTATGGAACAATTCTGGGATCTTTTATTTCAGTTCATGAAACATGGGACCAACACTTTACATGTTGCGTTTATATTTTTTTTCAGTGTAGTGACAGTGCATTCGGAAAGTATTCAGACCCCTTGACTTTTTAAAAATTTTGTTAAGTTACAGCCTTATTCTAAAATTGATTTAAAAAAATAATAAATCCCTCATCAAACTACACACAATACCTCATAATGACAAAGCAAAAACGGGTTTTTAGACCTTTTTGAAAATGTATAAAAAATAAAAAAATGGAAATATCACATAAGTATTCAGACCGTTTACTCAGTACTTTGTTGAAGCACCTTTGGCAGTGATTACAGCCTCGAGTCTTCTTGGGTATGACGCTACAAGCTTGGCACACCTGTACTTGGGGATTTTCTCCCATTCTTCTCTGCAGATCCTCTCAAGCTCTGCCAGGTTGGATGCGGAGCGTTGCTGCACAGCTATTTTCAGGTCTCCCCAGAGATGTTCGATCGGGTCCAAAGACTGGGCTCTGGCTGGGCCACTCAAGGACATTCAGAGACTTGTCCCGAAGCCACTCCTTGGCTGTGTGCTTAGGGTCGTTGTCCTGTTGGAAGGTGAACCTTCGCCCCAGTCTGAGGTCCTGAGCGCTCTGGAGCAGGTTTTCATGAAGGATCTTTCTGTACTTTGCTCCGTTAATCTTTGCCTCGATCCTGACTACTCACCCAGTCCCTGCAGCTGAAAAACATCCCCACAGCATGATGCTGCCACCACCATGCTTCACCGTAGGGATGGTGCCAGGTTTCCTCCAGACGTGACGCTTGGCATTCAGGCCAAAGAGTTCAATCTTGGTTTCATCAGACCAGAGAATCTTGTTTCTCATGGTCTGAGTGTCTTTAGGTGCCTTTTGGCAAACTCCAAGCGGGCTGTCATGTGCCTTTTACTGAGGAGTGGCTTCCGTCTGGTCACTCTACCATAAAGGCCTGATTGGTGGAATGCTGCAGAGATGGTTGTCCTTCTGGAAGGTTCTCCCATCTCCACAGAGGAACTCTAGAGCTCTGTCAGAGTGATCATCGGGTTCTTGGTCACCTCCCTGACCAAGGCCCTTCTCCCCCGATTGCTCAGTTTGGCCGGGCGGCCAGCTCTAGGAAGAGTCTAGGTGGTTCCAAACTTCTTCCATTTAAGAATGATGGAGGCCACTGTGTTCTTGGGGACCTTCAATGCTGCAGAAATTTTTTGGTACCCTTCCCCAGATCTGTGCCTCGACACAATCCTGTCTCGGAGCTCTACGGACAATTCCTTTGACCTCATGGCTTGGTCTTTGCTCTGACATGCACTGTCAACCGTGGGACCTTATATTGCCAATTGAATTTACTACAGGTGGACTCCAATCAAGTTGTAGAAATATCTTAAGGATGATCAATGGAAACAGGATGCATTGGAGCTCAATTTCGAGTCTCATAGCAAAGGGTCTGAATACTTATGTAAATAAGGTATTTCAGTTTTTTATTTTTTATAAATTTGCAAAAGTTTCAAAACATCTGTTTTCGCTTTGTCATTATGGGGTATTGTGTGTAGATTGCTGAGGATTTGTATTTATTTAATCAATTTTAGAATAAGGCAAACAAAATGTGGAAAAAGTCTGAGTACTTTCCAAAGGCACTGTATACGCAAAAATACGATTGGGTGGGACTGAGGACCTACCAGTGGTGTCAACCATTCCTACTTCCACACTGGCTTTGGAATTTTAGGATACAGCTTCTCTTTCAAACTGTTGACACAATAACATAAATAGATGATAAAACAGTAACATGGACATGTCCTGGAAATAATAGCCAACAATGGAGTGGGAGCTGTCTTTGCAACAGCATTTGACAACATGACAGTAAACGTATTCCTACCATTTCCAGTATTTGTAGCATAAGATGGTGACCAGCGTGAGGAGACAGGCAGCCGAACCCAAGGAAATGATGATCACTGTGATCAACTGATCAGCTGTGGAATGTAGTCAGAAAGTTACAGCCTTTTACAAAGCAGCAGCAATACAAATACACATCAACTGAATAGGTCAGGACATACTCTGTGGGACCATTTGGACGAAGACTGGTGAAGACTCTCCACCCTCCCCTACTGATGTGAGGGCCTTCACTATGAATCTGTAGGAGCTGATAGGTAGGCCTGTCAGGTTATTGGCCTTAGCCTCATCTGGCCATCAGAGAAGACAAAAAAAAATAAAAAAATAAAAAGAAAGCGCAACAAGATGTTTCAATGTATTCAATTTACTATTGAATACCATACATCCTCTCTCTGGGTATGTGTGTCATCATACCTATAGTGACATTGAAAGCTCTCATGCTGGAAGGATGGGAGATATCAGAGTAGTATATGATGTAACCACAAATTAACGCAGTCTGATTCTCAGGGGGAATACCAGTCCAGGAGATCAGAACAGTGTCTGAACCATGCTGTTCTGCAGCCAAACCCCGAATCTGTCCATTTGGAACTAATGAGCAAAGATGGAGAGGGACGGGTCAAATACTGTAGCAAGAGGAAAGTGCATGAAGAATTCTGGATTGAATTATTAAGTCAGAAGAGTGGATCCTTACCTAACTCTTTCACATAGCCGTCCCATTTCTCCAGTAGCTCTGGGACCCGTGGAGTACAGGCATAGAGGGAGAGTGTGTATCTCACCCCCTCTTCAAAGCTAGCTGGGATTGAGGAACCGGGACGAGGGCAAGAAGGTTTACAAATTTTTCACAAACCAAACTCCAAAGATATTACAATAATAAATAAAAAGCTTTTACCTTGTGACATGCTGTTTAAGCAATTTCAACACACCATCCCCTTACTAAGGTTAATCAAAGATGTGCCTTCTTATCTGATTGGATTCTGGCGCTGGTTATATCAGTTGGTACCTTCTTCCACTCCAGTCTGCATTCACTGTATGTGGGACACCAGTCCACCACGAAGTAACAGCTAGCATTGGGGCTAGCAGACCAGGATAGGTCAAACCCACCATCACGGCCAACAATTTTCATGGAGCGTTTCATTCTGTGAGGGAGCCTGGGAATAGTGATGATAGAGGGGGAGGAGCTGCCAGCAGAGTTTCGGGCTGTAACTGTGACTCTTTGTCCCTCATTGGTGAATTGATCACTGAGGAGAAAGTCATGCTGAGGTGGATGGACAATGGTCTTCTGCCTTCCCCAGGTCACCTCATAGTCCTTGATCTGCCCATGACTCTGTTTCACTGTAAGTGGCTAAAAGAGGAAGAATGAAAATCATAATCGGTTTGATATTATCAATGTCTAATTAAAGTCTTGATTATCAGCCCAGTTCCATAATGTGCTGTACTGAAGCATGACCAATAGTACATATAGTGTCCACACAATCTTCAAAACATACTTTCCATATTATAATGGTTTGGTTCCCCTCAATCTGCATCCATACATCTAACACTTCAGGAACTGGGACATAAAAACACACAATGACATAGAAATTGTGAACTTTATGTGATCAAATACAATGCACACTGAAATCTTTACACAGACTGTGTGTGTGTAATCTGTCTTCCTATTTACTCATATTTGAAAAGGTGTGTGTATGTAGTTGTGTAGGGATAGGATACTCACTGTCCTCTTTGGTTTGTAAGGTACTCCAGTTGCCCCATTTCCAGAAGTGCTGTTTTAATCCACAACGCACCTGCACTATGTATGTCTGGGCAGGTGCTAGGCCATGTAAACTACTGATGCAAGACCTATACCAGAATATTTCCTCTGTGAATAGAATGTAAATGGGTGTGGCATTAGTAATGCCTAGTTAATAACTCTATTGTTCAGACTTTGTGAATGGGTGAACCATTCTACTGTAGGTGTCCTACTGTAACTCACCATGCGTATGTGTCCACTGTGGTCCAGCTGTATTTGGCAAACAATTAATACTATATTGTACTGCTGCCTATCCCAGTCCCACTGAACACAGGCATTTCTGGCATTCACATCTGAAGCTACCACTTCCATGGGAGCCATTAAACGCACTGGAATGTTGAACCACACAACATTCAATGGCCTTGTAAATCAAGACAGAGAGTAAGGAATAGATTTGTATGCAGTGTGTGAGGAGTAGCTATCACACTACTCTACCTCTTCTCTTCAGGTCAGCTGTGTCTTTGAGCTCCAGTGTGCCGAGCGGGTTTCTGGCAGTCAATATCCAATTCCTCTCCCCCTGATCCACACGTAGTGTTTGGTAGCAGTTTGAGACTGTATCGTTTGGACAAGCTCTGAAAAGTACATTTACAATGTCACCTCCAGTGATTATTACACAATGATATTGTGGTGAGTGTGATGGAAGGAGTCAAGCGCAGGAGGGTATTCACCGAATACAGAGTTTATTCCGTCTTTACACACAAATGCGCTGGAATAGTGACAAACGAAACAGGCACAGGGGAAACTATCATCCCTGGCAACAAAATGTTACGAGTAGCTCCACCGAACTACACTACTCTCACAATTAAACAATCACCCACAAGGACAAGGGGGCAGAGGGAACACTTATACACAGACTAACGAGGGGATAAGAACCAGGTGTGTGTAATGACAAGACAAGACATATGGAATGATGAATATAGGAGCGGCAGTGGTTAGTAAGCCGGTGACGACGAGCGCTGAAGCCTGCCCGAACAAGGAGGGGAGGCAGCCTTGGCGGAAGTCGTGACAGATATCAATGATAGCATGGCCTGGGTAGTGCTGTACCCTAATGAAGACAGCTTGCTGTCAAAACGTTGGTGAATAAATGATTGTATCTGTTACAGTACTGTACTGTCCTGTACCTTCCATTCAGGTGATAACAAGTATTCCTCTGTTTAGTCAGATTGGTTGCCCTTCCTGTGTCCCAGTGACACTCCACTGACTCCAGGTCCCGGGTCTCACACACAAGGTTCCTGTCACCAGGGGGGTCTGCAGAGAGGATGAGGTTTGAACACAAAGGCTTCGTTTACACATGCAGCCCAATTCAGATATTTCTTTCACAATCAGATATATAATATTAATAATAGTAATAATTGGGCAAAAAGTCAGAATTGGGCTGCCTGTGTGAATGCAGCCATATAGATCCTATAATTCAATTGTGAAGTGAATTTAATTATAGATCTCTAGTTTTAAACACGTGTCATTTCCTTGATGATTACACTCAAATGATGAAGTTAACTGCACAGTAACGCAAGGGACTAGAGAGTTGTTCAGCTGTTAGATTATCTTAGATTGGTAAGAGGGTGGCTTACAAGCAGTTAATACTTACATCCCACGTGAACACAGGTGCCATACATAATTGAATTACAGTAGACATTGAAGCAACTGGGTGGAGAGGGAGACTTCATGTGCACAACCATGGCATAGCTCTGGTCACTGATGTGAGTGGTGTTCATTACAATGCTGTTGTATTTCATGTATTCAAGTCTCTGTCCCAAGAATACAGCAGAAGGTGAAGTTGCTATCGACTTGAACCACTCTGCTCTTTGGGTAAACCTGTGGATGTGATGATGAGGCTATCCCTGTAGAAAATAACAAGGTTACTGATTTGAATGACCAACATTGTGTGTCTGTGTGTGTGTCTGTGTGTGTGTCTGTGTGCGTGTCTGTGTGCGTGTGTGTGTGTGTGTGACGTGAAATACAAACACTAACCAGTGATGTTCTGTAGGGGCTCCATTGACTGGTGTAGTTCTGGTATCAGGAGCGGAGCCTGACTGAGTGGGCGGTGCACTCTAGGGGTAAAGCAGAGGTCCAATTAGAGTGATGTTTACTGCCAACCTGGTCTGGTGTGACATCCACAGCTTCCTGAGGACACCCACACCCACAACCAGTCACTGGTACTATACTTACTACTATATAATAACCTTGCAATAGCATCCAGTTGTAATAAGAAGGTCCATTGTTGTAATGTGCATATTATTCCTTGATATAACAAACACTCACATTGTGTACTTCTTTCATATTGTGTGTTATGAGAACCTCCACATCATAAATCAGTTTGTCCGCTACTCTGGAGGAAGAAGGGTCATCTTCCCACGTTACAGAGATCCTCTGGTCTTTTAGGTCGTAATCCACCCTCACATTCATAGGTCCAGACAGCAGGACCCCTGGAGCTACATACAGTTGAAGTCGGAAGTTTACATATACCTTAGCCAAATACATTTAAACTCTGTTTTTCACAATTCCTGACATTTAATCCTAGTAAAAATTCCCTGTCTTAGGTCAGTTAGGATCACCACTTTATTTTAAGAATGTGAAATGTCCGAATAATAGTAGAGAGAATGATTTATTTCAGCTTTTATTTCTTTCATCACATTCCCAGTGGGTCAGAAGTTTACATACACTCAATTAGTATTTGGTAGCATTGCCTTTAAATTGTTTAACTTGGGTCAAACAAGCCTTCCACAAGCTTCCCACAATAAGTTGGGTAAATCTTGGCCCATTCCTCCTGACAGAGCTGGTGTAACTGAGTCAGGTTTGTAGGCCTCCTTGCTCGCACACACTTTTTCAGTTCTGCCCACACATTTTCTATAGGATTGAGGTCAGGGCTTTGTGATGGCCACTCCAATACCTTGACTTTGTTGTCCTTAAGCCATTTTTCCACAACTTTGGAAGTATGCTTGGGGTCATTGTCCATTTGGAAGACCCATTTGCAACCAAGCTTTAACTTCCTGACTGATGTCTTGAGATGTTGCTTCAATATATCCACATAATTTTCCTTCCTCATGATGGCATCTATTTTGTGAAGTGCACCAGTCCCTCCTGCAGCAAAGCACCACCACAGCATGATGCTGCCACCCCCGTGCTTCACGGTTGGGATGGTGTTCTTCAGCTTGCAAGGTACCCCTTTTTTCCTTCTAACATAACGATGGTCATTATGGCCAAACAGTTCTGTTTTTGTTTCATCAGACCAGAGGACATTTCTCCAAAAAGTACGATCTTTGTCCCCATGTGCAGTTGCAAAGCGTAGTCTGGCTTTTTTAATGTCAGTTTTGGAGCAGTGGCTTCTTCCTTGCTGAGCGGCCTTTTAGGTTATGTTGATATAGGACTCGTTTTACTGTGGATATAGATACTTTTGTACCTGTTTCCTCCAGCATCTTCACAAGGTCCTTTGCTGTTGTTCTGGGATTGATTTACACTTTTCGCACCAAAATACGTTCATCTCTAGGAGACAGAACGCGTCTCCTTCCTGAGCGGTATGACGGCTGCGTGGTCCCAATGGTGTTTATACTTGCGTACTATTGTTTGTACAGATGAACGTGGTACCTTCAGGCGTTTGGAAATTGCTCCCAAGGATGAACCAGACTTGTGGAGGTCTACAATATTTTTTCTGAGGTCTTGGCTGATTTCTTTTGATTTTCCCATGATGTCAAGCAAAGAGGCACTGAGTTTGAAGGTAGGCCTTGAAATACATCCACAGGTACACCTCCAATTGACTCAAATGATGTCAATTAGCCAATCAGAAGCTTCTAAAGCCATGACATCATTTTCTGGAATTTTCCAAGCTGTTTAAAGGCACAGTCAACTTAGTGAATGTAAACTTCTGACCCACTGGAATTGTGATACAGTGAATTATAAGTGACATAATCTGTCTGTAAACAATTGTTGGAAAAATTACTTGTGTCATGCACAAAGTAGATGTCCTAACCGACTTGCCAAAACTATAGTTTGTTAACAAGAAATTTGTGGAGTGGTTGAAAAACGAGTTTTAATGACTCCAACCTAAGTGTATGTAACGTAGCCGGCCGTGACCGGGAGACCCATGGGGCGGCGCACAATTGGCCCAGCGTCGTCCAGGGTAGGGGAGGGAATGGCCGGCAGGGATGTTGGTAGAGCATGGTGTTTGCAACGCCAGGGTTGTGGGTTCGATTCCCGCGGGGGGCCAGTATGAAAAATAAATACAAATATGTATGTACTCACTAACTGTAAGTCGCTCTGGATAAGAGCGTCTGCTAAATGACTAAAATGTAAATGTAAACTTCTGACTTCAACTGTAGGTGTAGTCTCAAAATGCAATTCAACATGACATACAGTACTGTATCAGTCAAAAGTATTGTAATGATAAAATGATCAAGTTTCAGACTCACCATCCTGACAGTTTTGTTCTTGGATGTTTGAGAGGAAGAGTGAAGCCCATAGCAGGAAATCCAACATGTTACTCCAATAAGATATATTTTGGTGAGGTATTGGTTTATAGAGTCAGCCTCAGTAGTCTCTGGTCATTATAACTTTGGTTTGCCCATACTGAGTTTTGTAACCTCAGAATTAAAATCTAAATTAAAGCGTGGTTCATTTAGGCTGGCCAAGATAGAATACTGCCTTACAAAGATACATCTTGGTAATGCTTTTGGAACTGGAGAGGGGAGGTGTTGCTAGAGGAGGTTTTTCTCCAGGCTGATTTCCATGCAACAGAGGACATTTTTCCTGGTGAGTAGTTTAGTGAAAACATTATGCAATACATGAAAACAGCCGAGAGTCATGGGCCAGACTGCATCTATTACACATAAACCACCCACAAGTTTACTCCCACACACTGGTTTTGGACAATCGATCAACTCTGTACCAAAATCAAAACTCAGTTGAAGACACATTGATACAATAAAATACAGTGACATATAGGTGAGTACGGTAGATGATATGTTTTTATTATCAATGCATCCCTTTAATAAGATTGATTCTAATGGCCAATATAATGCCAAAAACATACAGGGTTCTGTACAAGGAAATCCACAAATTGGGGGAAAAAAACACAGACTTATATACAGCTTCATGAAAATGTTTTATCTTGAGGAAAAATATAAATAACACTTCTCTTATCTTTGTCTCTCTGTTCCTAAACGGTCCAGGTACATAATAAAGGCTTTGTTTTCACATCCCCATACAGTGATTTATCAGCATAAGTCCACTTCAAATCACTCAAATGTACACAAAAGTTAAATATTTAAGTTACTACTTCCTGTTGTTTCAAACAATTGCTAGATAACAAATCTTTATTGGCTTTTCAGTTTGGCTTTTCCAACAGAAAGTAGTACAATTATGTTCCCAAATAATTTACCTTATTCAATATATATCTGAAACATCAGTATTATGTAAATGGGTCTACTATGAAATGTAGACTTGATAAAAAACTAAAATTCTACCACTATTTAGAAGTTTGCAGTTTGTTGAAAAGGTGAGCTGAGTCCTCTTAGAATGCAAAAGTGCAAAATAAGGTTATATGAAGGAATAGTGGAATCTGCAATATTAAATATCCCCATTTCTTTTTTATTTAGTATAGTGATCCACCATGCACATTGTGGGCTGCAACTATACAATTCTCTGCTCGCAGAGGACTTATCTTTTCAACATTACACATTTATACAGAGGACTATTTTCTGTAGTAAATGTATACTTAGTTAAGGTTGATTGCTCAGTGCAATTGCAGTGCACCCCAATCCTCTTTTCACCAGTCCATTCCTCTAACCAATTCATCACTTAACCAAGGCCATTTTCAACAGTAGGCCTAAACATTTCCATTGTGTCATAATAGTCATAAGTGCATGTTGTTGTTGAAGGATTCAGTGCAGCAAGTACCATCTTCATTCAAAGTGAATCATGTTCTCACAGCAGTTTGGAAATGACCACACAATGTAAACCACCACTTCTTTAAAACATTAATGAAATAAAATGTCTACAACTAATTCCCGAAACCAGCCAAGCTCCCCTCAGCACTCCAAAACCAAGCAGGTGCTATTGGCAGGCTCTTCCCTCTACAATAGATAGATTGTGGTCTTAACATTGTTTGCTTATTATTTCACATCCTATTTATCAGTTAATTTGTCTTAGATCTATAATTAGGGCCAGAAGGATTTGCTTCTAATACAAATTGAAAAGACAATGTCATTCCAGCAGCCTAAACAAAATTCAAACAAAAGCTGAAAAAGTATCAAATCAGTTAACCTATACATGTAAATTTGGGCTCACAATTAACAGGCATCTTGCATAGCAAAAACCCCCAGTACAATCCCATAATGACATTTTTAAGACTGTTTAAAACAGTCATTTTATAAACATGTAGCTAGATTTCTAGATTACGACCCCAGAAGTGGCTGTTGTTGGATGAGAGTTTTCAAATGAAATGAGTGTTCTTATTGGACATGTTTAGGCAGTACCTGAGCTCCACTTCAAAACGTTTGCTCCAGTTTCATTAGTCCCCAGTTTTACCGGATTGAGAACAAGCAGACAGCGACTCCCAAGGACGCCGTCTAAGGAAGGCAACTAACACAGGAATGAATGGCAACTGACTGAGAAATGGAAACTGACAGGAATGGCTACTGACTGTGGAATGGCAACTGACTTCTGCCCATTACTGAAGCAGCAACACTCCTTGGCCATCAAATAGTGACTGTTTTCATGAACCATGTTCTGAAGAAATTCATGGCAGAAAGGGTTGCAGTCAAGCATGTGTTAACATGAATACCTAACAAACGGTACCATACATGTCTTCTTCCACCGTGATGAGCACCAAATCTTGTTTCAACCCTGCGCTTTTACTTTAGGGTTTAAATTGCTAGGTCGTAAACAAAAATAAAACAATAATAAATGCAGCCGTAGTTTCAAACATCAGTTCAGTAACTGACCGTTAATAACTCCTCTGTGCTGAAACACACAGACAGATGTTCAATGGAAATGATTTGGTAAATTTCACTCCTACATGTAGTTGTTCAGTTCTTAATATATATGCTTAAAAACACAGACAAACAAAAACCTAAACATAACAACAAAACAAAATCCAGCAAAGGGCAAGGAGGAACATTTCCTCTTTAGCACGTCAACAAACAACAGAGACAACCACCAAACTGCATCAGTGACTGATGATCGTTTGGCTTACCTGTATCTGCCGTCATTAAATAGAGCAATACCAAAAGCCTTTTCATCACTATTCTCCTTCACTGTTCTTTGTTCAGGTGTAATGATTAGACATATGGATTTTCATAATGGCATGGACCTCTCTCCAGATGCAGAGAGGTTTTAGTGTTACGCAGAGGAACCCTCCTCTTTAGTGTTTTAGTCAAAGTCAATGGATCCACTTTGGGAGAAGCCAAGCTAAAAACAACATGCTGTGGTATTTCACACCAGTGGTTGGGATGCAGTCATATACTAAGAAAAACTGAGGAAGCCCTCAGGAATGGACTGTTTTAAGCTTTTGTTTTATGCCATTTGGATGTGATTGTGATCCAAGTTCAGTTTGTGATGAATTTCCCAAAATGAGCTTTGTTAAAAACGCTCACAGCTGGCTGTCATCATTTGATCAGATAGAAAATGGAATATTTGTTAATCCTGCGTTATCCATCCATCATATCTCAAACTAAGTCAATAGGAAGAACCTATTTATTCCCTCCTTCTCCATATTTTCTCTATTCTTTGTCCAAATCCCAGGAGGACATACAGTGAGTGCACTCTGGTACGGAGAGGTAAGGGAGTACATGGGGTGGAAGGTGACTCAGGCCCTACAGAGCTGTGGTTGGTAGTGACTCAAGGGTCTGTGGTTCAGGGGTTAGGGTTGTCTCACAAGTCAGGGGTCAGGGGTCAGGGGTGGGGGTTGAGTGAAGTTTGAGGGGTATAAAGTCCAAGGTTCAGGGGGTTGGGGGTTGAGGTTTGATGGTTAACTGAAGGTTCCGTGGGTGGAGGTTGAGGGTTAACTGAAGGTTCCAGGGGTGGGGGTTGAGGTTTGAGGGTTAACTGAAGGTTCCGGGGGTTGAGGTTTGAAGGGTTAAGTGCAGGTCCCGGGGGTGGGGTTGGGGTTTGATTCAGGCTTTAGGGGTTGTGGTTGACTGGAAGATCAGTAGTGGTGACTCAGGGTTTGACTGGCTGAGAGATGGAAGGGAAGGGCAGTAGGGATGACTCAGGGCTCAGGTGGAGGGTCGGCTGGTCCGTTCTTTGGCAGCTTGGAGAGGATGCTCTCTGCCTCTTCGTACATCTGAGGAAGAGACAGAAGTTAATAGAAGAACAGCCAACATGCATTGTTTATTATTTATGAATGTGTGTGTTGTTTACCGGAATGAATGGCACGTCTTGGAAGAGCTCCTGGATGAAGCGGCGTGCGGACAGACGGAACATGCAGTGGGCCAGCAGGTAAGACACCTCAGAGTAGAGACAGATGTCATCGAATGCATAGGGGAACTTCTCCTTGATCCTGTCAAGACAACACACACAGCCAGGGATATCAACCTCAGTTTGAGTGTGTCTATATGTGTATGTGTGTGTGTGTGTGTGTGTGTGTGTGTGTGTGTGTGTGTGTGTGTGTCTTACGTTAGCAGGTTCGTCTCATGGCCTTTGGTCCCCACAGAGGAGCTGAGGTTGACCACGAGACGCAGGACCTCCTTCCTGAGGAGAACCCTGCCGGCCGGAGATTCCTCTGGGATGGACTTCACTCCTGAGGGGGGAGAGAGACCACAGAGAGCCAGTAGGGTTAGTCCATCCCTCCTCAACAACAAAAGAAAACCCTTCGCTTGGAGAAAAGCATTGTATGAGAGAAAATGAAAACATGACATTTACCCAAAACCAGTTCAGTGCTGCGGATGCTTCCTGGGGAGCCCTGGGACACAGCATCACTGCACCCGGACACTCCTGACAGTTTGGTTTGGCCCATGACCTCCAGGTGGTTCTGCACAGGCGGATCGCACCACTCTGAGAAAGGGGGTTCCTCCGTCAAGTCTGATGGAGAAAGGTGAGTTTAATTAAGTGGTTTATTGGTTGCTGACTGCTAATAATATAAACATACAAGGAAGTACAATGACGCAAAGGGCACGAATTGATAAACAGCACAATGTTCTGTTTTGTGTTGTATGGTGTTTGTATCTGCCACTTACCTGGGCTGCTGTTGGAAGCGCTGAAGCCGAGCACAGAAAGCCCGGTGCAGTAGAGACAGTTGTCATCGTTGTGTTCCTGTAGACCAGTCTCCTCTGATCCCAGCAGCTTCTGCTGCTCCGCCCGGCTCACCCCCATCAGCTCGGTGATGCTCAGCTGGGAGCGAAGCACAGCATGCCGGGAGTGAGGGCTGGGGCCTGGGAGAAGGGGCACATATCCACATGATCATGCATTTCCCCTTTTTATTCAAACCGGTTGGTCCTGAGCGGGCCTCCTTTATCAGTAGCAGAGTCATCATTACCCCTGTGCTAAACTCAGTGTTATACAACTTCTTACTGAAGAAAACAGATTGTGTTGGCCCCGGCCTGTTTCTTACCATCTGAGTCTCCAGAGAAGAATTTGGCAGATCTGTCCTCAGAGGGCGGGCTGGTCCTCTTCTGGAAATATGGTGTTTCTTTTATCTAGGAACAAAATAACACATTGCAGTAACACTCAACAGCTTTATCCAAATATTATGATGGAGTTATGACACAAGTTTAAATAGAGGTCTTAAATAGATCATATTGGTAAACAACCTCTATTTCCTTAGTAGAGTGTAGAGTAGAAGTAAAATAAATGGATAGAGGGGGGGAAAGAGGGATGAGGGGGGGAAAGAGTGATGAGAGGGAAAGAGGGATGAGGGGGAAAGAGGGATGAGGGGGAAAGAGGGATGAGGGGGAAAGAGTGATGAGGGGGAAAGAGGGATGAGGGGGGAAAGAGGGATGAGGGGGGAAAGAGGGATGGGGGGGGAAAGAGGGATGAGGGGGAAAGAGGGATGGGGGAAAGAGGGATGAGGGGGAAAGAGGGATGAGGGGGAAAGAGGGATGGGGGAAAGAGGGATGGGGGGAAAAGAGGGATGAGGGGGAAAGAGGGATGGGGGGAAAAGAGGGATGAGGGGGAAAGAGGGATGGGGGGAAAGAGGGATGAGGGGGGAAAGAGGGATGAGGGGGGGAAAGAGGGATGGGGGGAAGAGGGATGAGGGGGGAAAGAGGGATGGGGGGGGAAAGAGGGATGAGGGGGGGAAAGAGGGATGGGGGGGGGAAAGAGGGATGGGGGGGGGAAAGAGGGATGAGGGGGGAAAGAGGGATGGGGGGAAGAGGGATGAGGGGGAAAGAGGGATGAGGGGGGAAAGAGGGCTCAGTGCATCTGGGTTCAGAGAGAGGGGTCATACGATGGTCAGTACCTGGAACATGTTGTTGATGTCCACAGGCAGCGCCAGGCCGATGAAGTCATCAGAGCTGCCGTAGGTGGCGCTGGACAGCATGGATCTCACTGAGGAGCACCGCTGCAGAGTGCTCTGGCTGATGGGGCTCAGCAGATCCTCCTTGTCCAGGGAGGCAAAACTCAGAGCCTTCAGGAACCTGGAGATAAAAAGACATGCAGTGAGTTAGCAGGCAGGAAAGGTACACCTGCTCGTCGAACACCTCATTCCAAAATCATATTAGTTTGTAGGTCAAATCATTCGGACGCTACAGACGTTTTCGTGAGAACACCAATTTTCCGGTGTCTCATGTTCTGATAAACACTGTTGTAGCTCGGCCACCTTTCACCGCTATGCGCTAGGCTGACATAGGCAGATGCAGTGGATTGAGACGCAGCCCATGCAAAAAAACAGATACACTATATATACAAAAGTATGTGGACACCCCTTCAAATTAGTGGATTTGGCTATTTCAGCCAGACCGTTGCTGACAGGTGTATAAAATCAAGCACACAGCCATGCAATCTCCACAGACAAACATTGGCAGTAGAATGGCCTTACTGAAGAGCACAGTGACTTTCAACGTGGCACCGTCATAGGATGGCACCTTTCCAACAAGTCAGTTTGTCAAATTTCTGCCCTGCTAAAGCTGCCCCGGTCAACTGTGAGTGCTGTTATTGTGAAGTGGAAACATCTAGGGGCAACAACGGCTCAGCCGCGAAGTGGTAGGCCACACAAGCTCACAGAACGAGACCGCCGAGTGCTGAAGCGTGTAAAAATTGTCTGTCCTCGGTTGCAACACTCACTACCGAGTTCCAAACTACCTTTGGAAGCAACGTCAGCACAAGAACTGTTCGTCTGGAGCTTCATGAAATGGGTTTCCATGGCCGAGCAGCTGCACACAAGCCTAAGATCACCATGTGCTATGCCAAGCGTTGGCTGGAGTGGTGTAAAGCTCGCCGTCATTGGACTCTGGAGCAGTGGAAACGCGTTCTCTGGAGTGATGAATCACGCTTCACCATCTGGCAGTCCGACGGACAAATCTGAGTTTGGCGGATGCCAGGAGAACGCTACTTGCCCCAATACAGAGTGCCAACTATAAAGTTTGATGGAGAAGGAATAATGGTCTGGGGCTGTTTTTCATGGTTCGGGCTAGGCCCCTTAGTTCCAGTGAAGGGAAATCTTAACGCTACAGCATACAATGACATTCTAGACGATTCTGTGCTTCCAACTTTGTGACAACAGTTTGGTGAAGGCCCTTTCCAAATGCTCTTGTGGCTGAATGGAAGCAAGTCCCCGCTCAACGTTCCAACATCTAGTGGAAAGCCTTCCCAGAAGAGTGGAGGCTGTTATAGCAGCAAATGGGGGACCAACTCCATATTAATGCCCATGATTTTGGAATGAGATGTTCGACAAGCAGGTGTCCACATACTTTTGGTCATATAGTGTCTCTAGTTTCTCCCGAGTGGCGCAGTGGTCTAAGGCACTGCATCGCAGTGCTAGCTGTGCCACTAGAGATCCTGGTTCGAATCCAGGCTCTGCTGTAGCCGGCCGCAACCGGGAGACCAATGGGGCGGCGCACAATTGGACCAGCGTCGTCCAGGGTAGGGGAGGGAATGGCAGGCAGGGAGGTAGCTCAGTTGATAGAGCATGGTGTTTGCAACGCCAGGGTTGTGGGTTCGTTTCCCACGGGGGGCCAGTATGAAAATAATAATGTAAGTCGCTCTGTATAAGAGCGTCAGCTAAATGACGTAAATGTAAATGTAAATGTAGTTTAAACTGACAGACTTTCATGGGGATTTTTTTATTACGTTACTTAGATTAATGCTCTGGTGCATCAATAGACGTTTTTAAGAACATGATTCCGGGGATGGGATGATAAGCCTACTGAGAGAGTGGACGACAGAAATGTTGCTATGTTTACAAATGGAATGAGTAATGCTTTTTGGTTTCAACAAAGTTCCTGGTACGTTTAACACTCAATATTTCAGCAGATTACAGAACAAAACCTAATTGCAATTTGAATTCAAGCCAGAGCAGAGGTCAAACTCAGTTGATCTTGTCATCAAAGAATGAGGAGCATCTAAAGAGAAGAGTGGAGCAAGAACAGGAAGTAAAACAACGGGCTTAGAAAGAGTATTCAGAGAAGTAGTACTGTAGTCATGGGAGATTCTAGAAAAGGAGTTCTTAAGGGAGTGTGTGTGTGGACAGGTACGAGTCAAGGGGGACAGAGTGAGTGGAGGCATATGTTTCAATGTGTGTGTGTGTTCATGTTACCACCGTGGGGTGAGTCTGGAGTCCAGGCTGCCAGTCTTCATGGTGATGGTATCAGTGAAGAGCACGTCTTTGGCTGGGGAGGCCAGAGCCTCGCTGTGGGACAGGGACGAGTGGATCCTCTGCTGCTGCAGCCTCTTCAGAGTAGCGTATCCCAGTGCATCACGCTGACTGGCGTACGTGTCACAGGAAGTGGCGTACTTCAGAGTGGCGTAGCCCAGCGCGTCGCGGGAGTTGGAGTACATGAGGCTGCAGTCTGTCAGGCCGCTCAGGGTGGTCAATGAGGGCGACTTGATTGACTGGGCGCGGCGGGGGAGGGTGTGGGAGGAGCCGGGGGGCACCAGGGAGGCAGAGCTGGACTTGGACAGGGAGGAGAGGTGGGTGGTGTGGGGCTGGGGCGTGAGGGAGGTCAGGGTCTGGATGGTCTTAGCGCTGATCACACTGTTGAGGCTGACACCGTCCGTGTCGATGGTGGAGGGCAGGGTCTCCCTGGAGGGGCTGGAGCTCATAGAGCTGATGCCGCTGGTGGTCGTGTCCGTGTTGAAGCTCTGACTGCGCGATTTAAACGGAGCTCCCCCGCCCCCACCGGACGGGCCATCCCCGGCCAGGCGTTCCCGGCTAGTCTGCTCTCTCTGGTTCTCCCCCACCCCTGACCCTCCTACCCCCACTGACCGGCCTGGCAGCCTCCCCTCCCCCTCCCCATCTTCCTCGCCCTCCCCAAAGCTGGGGGTGCTGTCCTGGTTCTCAGAGGCCTTGCTGCCCACAATGGAAGTTTCTAGGTTGGCAGAGGGGCTTTTGGGCAGGTGGCCGTCATTATAGATTGGGAAGACATCTGAAGATCCAAAGGTGTAGCTGGGTTCAGTGACGGTGCGTTTGCGCCCCTGTTCCCCTTCCATCCCTCCTCCGTGGTCCCTGGTGGTGCCCTTGGGGTCACTGGTGCTGCGCAGCATCTTCCCGGAGAGCGACAGGGAGTGGAGGAGGTGGTTGCGGAAGCGGCTGGAGGCCAGGAGGGTGAAGGGGCTGCGGTCCTTGTACTTGGGTCTCATGTACATGGGAGGATCGTCCGACAGGTCACAGTTCTCCAGCCTCTCATCATCCATGATGTACATACCTGGAAATGACCACTCAAGGTTAACTCTTCGTAGTATGGAGTAAACATTTGGCGATACTGTACAGGTTAAAAATAAATGAATACCAGTTGTATTATGATGACTACAGACTGAAACTGGGCTGAGACTTACTGGGCTGTGTGGAGTCACTCTCGCTGTTGTGTCTAGAGCTGGTGGAGTCAGAGGCCAGGCTGAGGCTGGAGGGGACAGAGGACAGCAGGCTGGGAGGGTTGGGGGGGGGCTCCATGTCGTCTGGGACAACGGGCCACAGCGTCCGGCGGCTGTGTCTTACAGCATCCCAGCCGTGCTGCTTCAGCATGTCACAGCCCTGACGTGTCTTCGAGATCAGCCCCAACACGTACAGACACGTCCTACACAGAGACAGCAAACAGACATTACAGAGAGATCCTGGACAGAGATATAGTTTTCTTATGGGACAGCACAAGCATGCTGCTTCATTAGAAGCACCTTGAATATGAGTTTCAAATATCAATGTGTCTTACCCCCTGATGGAGAGGACCTCACAGTGCAGGGCCAGAACCACTATGTCAGGGATCACCCCCTCCTCCTGCAAGAGGTTCAACCCCCAGTTTGACGACCCTATGTTACCCTGGAAACAAACAGTTGAAAAACATTCATACTCATGTTATTATGAAAACTATTTAATGTGTGAATCTTATCAATAATTGGCACATAACTGTGGAACTCTGATGATGACAACAGATGTGGTAGTTAGTCATTCTCCATTATACTGACCAAGGCCCAAAGTGCTGCTTTTAGCTGTTTGATGCCCTCCCACTTGTCCAGCATTGGGGAACGGACAGTGTAGCTTAGGTCAGGAACCACATTCTGAAGAGAAGGAGGAAAAGAGTTTAAACCCATTGTGCTTGTATATGCTACTTGACTAGTGTAATAGTGAGTGGTTCAAGTAGCTGCAGTTACCTGGACTTCCAGTAGATGGCAGCCTGTCTTATCATGGACAAGCTGGCCATACAGATGCACAGGAAGATAAACATTTGGCCTCTGTAACCTTTGGTTGCTTCGGCGTACATAGTTGTCTCCGTCGACAGGCTTGCGGTACGTGGTTAGAGCCTCGTTAAGCTGCTCCTCTATCATGTCCACATACTTCAGGTTATAGTCCTGCAAAACACAGAATGATATAAAAACTCAAGAGTTTTCTATGCTTTCATGTGACAGCAAAAAGATGCAAATCATAATTCATGCCATTGTTTGGTTGAGTATAAATGTACCTTCTGCCATTTCTCTAGCTGCTTGGTGACGTAACCCCTCTCATTGAGGTAGGAGAAGCCCTTTGGAATGGACAAGAACCTGGAGATAAGAATCCCAGAGGTCAGAGACAAAGGGACCTAATACAGAAAAGCAAAAAATAGCTGAGTTTTCTCCCAGCAGCTTACCGTAGCAGCAGCAGGACCCCCTTGTCCCCCAGGTGAGTGAGAGCTGGCTTCATCTGGATCAGAGCATGGAGGTTTGCCTGGAGGAAAAAACACCACAGAGACACGTCAGCTAATACACTTCTGGAGTCAAAAGCTGCTGGACTAAACTAAAGTACAGACTGTAAGGTATAACAGTTCCCAGGGAACAGCACATAGCAAGGCACCACAACAGACACTCAGGCCCCTCATCCCTCACCTTGTCCTCACAGGCCTCGTCCAGTGTGTCCAGCGCCTCCATGGAGATGGTCTTGTTGCGGTCGTGGAGCTGGGTGACCAGAAGCTCGATGCCCCAGTTACTGAAGAACTCCACGTTGGCACGAAGCAGCACCCGCAGGTGTTTAGTGGCATACAACCTGCAGTTCTGTGGTACACCAAGAGGGCAGAAGAGGACAGGCTGTCACTCAAAAACACTAACATATGCTCCATTGAAAACACAACAAACCAAGTTGCTCATAAGTTTGCTTTCCAAACACCTGTGCAAGCTCCTCCGACCACCCCTATGAAACCAAGATTTATCAATTTGTGTGCGAATTCCATCTGTGTGTTTTCTCAGTGTTAGTGGTGGTGTTCTTACGTCAGTGGCAGCAGTGAGGATCTTGGACAGAATGACCCTGGACAGCCCGTCACGGCTGTAGTCCAGTATGGAGACAGTGAGTTTCAGCAGGTGGTCCTGATTCTTCAGAGTACAGATGTTCAACAGGCTAGTAGGAGAGCACAGGATACAGAGAATCAATGTACTGCTCAAGTACCATACACACTCCAACACAATGATTTGAGTGAAGATGAAGTGAGAGTGAAAGAGGACAAAGGAAATTCTCTCTGCAGCAGCTTAAAAAGGCATCGGGCACCTTTAAATGGGACAGATTCCAAGACATTAGGGATCTCCCAAGAGGTATGATCAGAGTACATGTTTGGAAAAACAGACTAGTGGACGGTGAGACTGACCACTGGAAGACACTGCACTTCTCCAGCATCTTGATCCCGTGCGGGTGTGAGGAGAGAGTGCCCAGGAACAGGAAGTAGTGCTGGCTGAGAGTGGTGAGCAAGCCGTTGCTCTGGAGACTGCGGTCAGGCTTGAGCCCTGAGGAAGAGGAGAGCCACTGAACTATGTCCTTTATTAGGTCCTCCAGGTACGCCTGCCCATCCTGACACACAGACAAAGGTAATGTTGAAGAACTGTTGGACATTGATAGAGAGGTCACGTAAAGTCATGTAATTCAATATTTGATTATCAAACGAGTTTCAATCAAAAGTTGTTTAACTTTGTGTACTGATCATTAATAAGTCTGGATAGTGAAATTATCCACTGTTGTGTGTAAATATCAGTAGTCTAATAGAGTTTTGCCTCATAGTAAACCCTCTCACCTCCTCAGACTCCAGGAGGAACTTGATGAACTGACATCCCACCACAGTGAGCTGCCTGGCCTTACTGTGGTCCAGCTCCAGGCTGCCGTACAGCTTACTGCTGGGCTTATAGAAGAACAGCAGCCTGCGCACAAACCTGCAGAAACAGAACCCAGGGTCAGACAGAGAGAGAACCCAGGGTCAGACAGAGAGAGAACCCAGAGTCAGACAGAGAGAGAACCCAGGGTCAGACAGAGAGAGAACCCAGGGTCAGACAGAGAGAGAACCCAAGGTCAGACAGAGAGAGAACCCAGGGTCAGACAGAGAGAGAACCCAAGGTCAGACAGAGAGAGAACCCAAGGTCAGACAGAGAGAGAACCCAGGGTCAGACAGAGAGAGAACCCAGGGTCAGACAGAGAGAGAACCCAGGGTCAGACAGAGAGAGAACCCAGGGTCAGACAGAGAGAGAACCCAGGGTCAGACAGAGAGAGAACCCAGGATCAGACAGAGAGAGAACCCAGGGTCAGACAGAGAGAGAACCCAGGGTCAGACAGAGAGAGAACCCAGGGTCAGACAGAGAGAGAACCTTTGGTTTGCTATAGTTACAAACAGGAGGTGAACATTGTACTTACTTGTGCATTTGTTCATCTTTATTGCTCCGCAGGTTAACATTTGGCCACTACAGACGGGTAAAAATGAAGTTTTTTTTTTACTCCTTTGAACAAAAGACAGTACTGTAAAAGATACTGACTGGAATAAGTATTTATTGCAGTCCTGGTCCACTCACCTTCAATATTGTTGCGATGAGAACCCAATTCCAGTCCAGGTTTTCTTTGTGGTTGAGGATGTGGCTGTCTCTCAGGTTCATCATGAGAGCATCCTCAGTGTCCTGCAATGCAAACAAGGACAGCATTACAAATACCACTACAACAAATCCAAGAAGCTTGTGTTGCAACACAGTGGCATGGTTTGATATGTACCTTAATGACAAAGATATCTCTCTGTGTTCTAAAGTGCTGGTCTCTACAGTAGTGAGAAGCCTTCGATTTGCAGATGATGTGGTCCAGGTACAGGCTGTTGGGTTTGGGTCCTCTCTTCTTCTTCTCATGGAAATGTTTCAGGTAGTTGACCGCTGCACTCGCCCGTCTGAATTTTAAAAAAAACAGCTGTTGTGTCAGTGTCCGTGTTAATAATACAAAATCCAATGTATTTTATGGGACTCTCTCGTAGCATATACATTGGGTGTACAAAACATTAGGAACACCTTCCTAATATTGAGTTGCACCCCTTTTGCCCTTAGAACAGCCTAAATTCGTCAGGGCATGGACTCTACAAGGGGTCGAAAGCGTTCCACAGGGATGCTGGCCCATGTTGACTCCAATGCTTCCCACAGTTGTGTCAAGTTGGCTGGATGTCCTTTGGGTGGTGGACCATTCTTGATACAAATGGGAAACTGTTGAGCGTGAAAAACCCAGCAACATTTAAGTTGTTTACACACTCAAAGCGGTGCGCCTGGCACCTACTACCATACCCCGTTCAAAGGCACTTAAATCTTTTGTCTTGCCCATTCACCCTCTGAATGGCACACATACACAATCCATGTCTCAATTGTCTCAAGACTTAAAAATCCTTCTTTAACCTGTTTCTTCCCATTCATCTACACTGATTAAAGTGACATCAATAAGGGATCATAGCTTTCACCTGGTCAGTCTATGTCATGGAAAGAGCATGTGTTTCTAATGTTTGTACACTCAGTGTACATTGTTTAATGAGGATTAGGTTAGAGAGTTTCATGTAACTAGTCATAGTCTTTTCTCCTGTCTGCGACAGAGTCAATTCCTCACAATGGTCCCCGTCTACAGTGACCCCAAGGAATGTCCTCAGTACTCTATGGTAAGTAGCTGTCACTCACAGTCTCTTCTCCTGAGCGATGTCGAAGGAGGCTGCCTTGTTGATGAGTGTGGGCAGACAGTGCAGGTGGTGGCTGTGGGAGTGGGGCAGGATGGTGTTGGCCTGGGAGGGAAACAAAAATAAACAGTTACAACAATAACACCTGGGACCATCAAAACTCATTAAAAACAAATGTGTCAAAAATTCCTACAGCATATCCTCCTCTGGTCCAGTTCATTGACCTCACATAATGTTAACAGCTGAGCGAACAGTGAGTTGAGTTACCATGTGAAGCAGTTCTCCCAGTAGAATGGTGGCTCGCACAGAGATGGTGTCATCAGTGCTTGTGATAACCTCAACGAGACCCTGTTGAGAGGTACACAGGCTTTACACGACAGACAATAGTAGTTTGTGTGTGGGATCTTTAGGTACCAATATTGACAGATATGCAACTGCCCTATTTGGTTGAATATACACAAACGTATTGATCCTCTGATATTGATGACCATACCTCAAGAAGTCCACTCTTGATGAAGGCAGACAGTACCAACGCTAGGTAGTTATCCATTAAGTCAGGCCTGAGGGCAGTAAGAGAACAAATTGAGTTTATGCAGACAATGTCTAAATCAATCATGAGTTAAAGAGAGTTCAAATAAGTGATTGTTCTTACCTTGACCGAGCTCGATGTGGAAGGATAACTTTTGCTTCGGAAGCCACAAAGCCATCTGATAACCTCCAATTGTCTTGGAACCTACTAGGGTCTACAGGTGGAATATAGACAAGTATACTTTGTTACCTAATAATACATGGTACATGAGATATATGATAAGAAAATAAAGGCTATTAACTTGAAAAGACACAAAAAGTGACATTGTACCCACCCACACTGACAAGTGCTTCCATAAAGTCTGCAGTCGCAACCGGCATGGGGAGCCGGAAGATATCATATATCACCTCTAATAAGCCTTTCTGTGGGAGGTCGAGAGGAACCAGGTTTACACCACACACTCTTAATAGAGACTTTATTAATCACTAATAAAAAATGTATAACATTTTGATGAGAAGTCAGAAAATAATGATAGTTTTAGGGTGTGCTCTACATTATTCCTACATTAAACTGAGTGACATTGTTATCTGCGTTATTGAGCACAACCATAAAGCAATCTTGAGGTAAACTTGAGGACACTGCATTCCCTTTCACCTCAGTTGTCAGGTGCTGATAATGTCTATTTGATGTTGTACTTACCCTTACTTCCATATTTGGTATACAGAGCAGGCCAATAAGAGACTGGATTCCAGAGTTGCCTGACTTGCACAGGTTAATGATGCCTGGAGTGAGAAGTAGACAGAGTAGGATCAGATAGGGACATCTTCATCCTATGTTTATACCACACCACTAATATCACGTAAGAGCCATCAGGGTATATACACACTCAAACTCAGATATTATTGAATATGAAGGGGTAAAGTTTACCTGACCAGGAGCGAAAGGAAGCAACTATGGACATTTTACTGGCCAAGAATCGAGCCTCCCTGTCTTCCCTGGGGTGGACATCAGAATGCATGATTCAAATCCCCAAAATGATTCCAACAGTCAATACAACACTCCATAAAATACAGTGCATAGTACATCATTAAATATATTGCACTATCATCCACACTCACTTGAGCTGCCCCTCTGGCGTGTCTGCATTGTGTCTGTAGTGGAAGTCAGTGTAAGGGGCCAGGATTTGCTGTTAGAGAAACAGAAGAAGAAGAACAATCGCATTCAATGAGGAAATAATCAAATTCCTGTTTATGAATGCTGCTCTTTGTGTGCGAGAGTGTGTGTGTGTTGTCAGTACCTCGAGCTCCACATCCGAGCGCACATACTGGCGTGTGTGTGGGTGGTTGAGGAGGTGTAGGATGGTAGTGATGAGTGCCTCGTTCATGCGGCTCAGCTGACAGTCGATCACGTTCTTCAGAATGGTGCTGAGACCACCCCTCTGGGCTACCACCACAGGGTTCTTCAGAGCTGCAGAACAAAGGAATCACACAGGGTTTAACCAGAACATCACGTATGGTATAGATACGTTTGTGTGTGTTTGCTCTCTCACCCACCAAGTTCACAGATGATGGCGATACAGGCGCGTACCATGCGGTCTCGCTCCTGTAGCCCATCGTTGCCCACGGCAATGAGGGAGTTGGTGACAGACGAGGGGAAGAGCAGTGCATTCACAGTGATCATCTGTAGGGGGCAGCAGAGAGGGGACAGATCAGTGTCTCACACTCATCTCACATTGTAGTACTCCGGTGACAGAGGGATCTTTATTGTTTAACAAATAGACATATAACTGGTCATACCTCAACATCTTACTGAATTTAGTTAGGGAGAGGTTGGGGTGTCTCACCTTTCGCACCAGCCTGAGAGCCTGTGTCCTCTCCACCTCATTGCTTTGCTGGATGTCTATGCACCTGGAGAGGAAAATACACAATTAGTGGTTGAAAGGTTAAGTGGGCTCAACATTGGCATAAAACACACACACAGCATAGATGTAGCACTCACCTGGCGATCAGGTAGTCTACCTGAAGCCGGAGGACCTTCTGGAGAATAGCGCTGTCTCTGATCAGGTAGCGGAGAGCCCTCAGGCCTGCAGCTCGCACCTCCTTAGCCTCATTCAACAGTGCTAACCGGAGACTAGAAGAGGGGAAGGAAGTGGAGAGAGAGAGAAAGCAAGAGAGACAGAGAGAGAGAGAGAGAGAGAGAGAGAGAGACGAGAGACGAGAGCGAGAGCGAGAGAGAGAGAGAGAGAGAGAGAGAGAGAGAGAGAGAGAACAGAGAGAGAGAGAGAGAGAGAGAGAGAGAGAGAGAGAGAGAGAGACGAGAGCGAGAGAGAGAGAGAGAGAGAGAGAGAGAGGTAAAGTAGAATGAGGAACAATGAATCTGCACTTGATTTTTTGTATCATGGTATAGTAGAAACATCACAAAATCAACCCAGAGAAACTAGTACTGTACATGTAGCACTGGTGGAGATTAATTTCTCAAAAGACTCACCAAATGATGATCTCTTCATGTGTAAACCCAAGCTTCTCCTCTGAGTGGCCTACATTGCAGAGAAGCTGTAACAGATGTAGAAAAGAAAAAAAACTCATAAGATCACATCCAAACACAAAGAATCAAACGTTACATACACTTAAAGGGATACTTCGGGATTTAGTCAGATTCACTTGTGGATACCATTGTTAGGTCTCTGTGTCCAGTATGAAGGAAGATGGAGGTAGTTTCGCGAGCCAATACTAACTAGCGTTAACTCAATGACTGGAAGTCTATGGGCATCTGCTAGCATGTTAGCAGATACCATAGACTTCCAGTCATTGCGCTGACGCTAGTTAGCAATTGCGCTAGCGCTCGTTAGTAACTTCCTTCAAACTTCACACAGAGACATAAAAATGGTATCCGCAAGTTCATCTGACTCTGGAGAAGTAGATAAAGGGACTAATTGCCAAAATCCTGAAGTATCCCTTAATGTCTGCTGAGATGTTGCCCCACAAACCTTTATGAAGTTGTTCAGGTGACCGAGTTTGCGCATGTTGGAGACTCCTTGTTGCTTGGCAACATTCTGAAGGATTTCCCGAAGGTTGTCTGAAGGATCTGAAATGATACATCAAGGTCAATCAAGGTCAATAAGTGGTCAGTAAGTTTATTCACCAGGCTCAACTCTGTTCCAATACATTCCAGTAACAAAACACACTGTGTTCAGGTGAGACCTGCATGAGTGTGACAAAGCCTCATTAGTGAATGTGACCAGCAATAAACTGGAAACAGAAACACATTTGGGATCAGGGCACACCTAAATAAAAGGTACCCCCACCGAAAGAAGAGTTTGTAACAGCACACGACTGTAAAGTCTGGTGTAAATAAAAGTACCCACAGGTTCTATATCCATGGTAGGATGTTATTTGTAGGTCCCTGTGATGATTCAACAAATTGTAGCATGTTGTTATTTCAACAAAACTACTTGGGATAACTGCAAAACATGCGTTTGAGGCAAATCTATTCAACTAAAATGCACAATGTTTGTCTGTTTGAAAACAACCATGCCATGTTTATTCTATCCTGAAGTGAAACAATTCTTCACTAGACTGAGCATAGCAATAGACAAATTAGAGCTATACATGATTAAAACATGACTATTCTTCAATGGTCAGAATGTGCTATTCTATGCTTCAGACAAGTGACTTCAACTTTGGAGCATGAAGTGAATTAGTGTGAAGTGTCCCTGAGGAAATATAGGATATCACAGGGACAGAGTATTCCTGTAAAAAGGCCAGTTACATTTTCTCCCATGATGCAAAAACATAAACAATGCAATAAAGATCCTTAGTATTTGGATCATGATGATAAGGTAGGATAGTCCTAACTGCTGGCATTAAGCTTCAATACAAGGCATGGGCCTATTCTACAAAAATCAAGGAAGGGACTGGGACACATTTCTCTAGTTGAAAACCAATGCCAATGGCATTGAATTAGCATTGAATTGTAGCTATACAAGCCATATTCAGTAAGATAGAAACAATGAATGACATTAGCTAGAATGCTATCTATTTCGCATTCACTGTTAGCTATTGCTGCAAATCAGATGCATCAAAACAACAATGTGATGATCATGTTATGAATTACTGCTAACTATGCTAACTAGCTAAATGTAAATAAAGGGGAAACCATGTTAGTAACAAGGATTTTGTATGCAGATACATTAGGATTTTCGGCCATTTAGTAGCTAGCTAGCAGCATTTTAATCATAGGATAACTATCTACGATTCAATAAATGGGATGCTGACAATCCATGTTCCAATCTGATTCACCCACCTCTGGAAAGATCGAGTGGTACATGTTCCTCCCCACTGTCATTCCGACCTGTCAAAGCAAAGCAGACACAACAATCAATAAAGGATAGCAAGGAGAAAGCAACTAACAGGCACAAGGAAAGTTCAGCTTTGTGTTTTGGAGGGTTGCTAATCTCTGGTCCAGATTGAAATATCTCGTCTCACCTCGCATCCGAATGCTTCGGCTCGGACGGCCTCGGATGCTGACCGCCATCTTTCCAGAATCATTCAACACCGACCGGATCGGAATGAACAGGGATTATCGCGAGAGATTCCGCACTCATTGCCCCTCTCTCGCCCAACCACAGTTGTCTCATGAAGGATAATAGATTTTTGCAGCAAATGTATACATCTATGTGTTTTGCATCTGTGCTCTCTGTCTGCACCTTGCAATCCAGACATTTAATGTATTCATTATTTGAGGACAGTGTCGATTTATGACAGCCGGAATTCGGCAAGTTTTGCTTGTGTTTCTGTCTGGCCCATAATTCTCTCAAATTTCTTGTATGATTTTGGTATCTGGAAATGTGTCTCCTGTCCTACGTACAGCCAAAGAAGCAAGTTTACGTTTGGAAATTGTTAGGAGTACTTCCCTACTTCCACAGTGTGAGGCGACGTTGCGCCACTGAGGTATATTAACCATAGACTTAGATAGATATCGCATCATTGTATCTGTCGCATTATGGCGTCTGTGAGAGCAGGGCAGCGCCATCTCCATTTTGAAGTAATACATGTGATTATTTTACTACTTTTATGAGTCTCACAGGATGTATACATCTGAAGCATTCATTTAGAACTTCCACTCACCACCAAATATGGTGGTGAGAGGAAGTCCAGTGGCAGGCAGTGTGAGAAGATGGAGCTAGATGAAACTTGGCCGAAGTTCTGCAAATGTCTCTGTTCCCAAAACTAAAATATGTTATGAACAGAGTGCACACTTTTTTTTTTTGACTTGACCCTTTGCCAACAAAAAAAATATATATAGTGTTGTTTAGAATGAATACAAGGGTGAGTTGCGTGATTACATACAGGCACTTCACAGAGAAGGCATTCTCTAACAGAAATATGCAAATAATGCTAAAATGTGCCAAATAGGATCTGAAATCAAATCCAATCAAATGTTATTTGCCACATGCGCCAAATACAACAGGTGTAGACCTTACAGTGAAATGCTTACTTACAAGCCCTTAACCAACAATACAGATTTAAGAAAAGAAGAAGTGTTAAAAAAAAAAAAAGATAAGTAAAAAAAAAAAAAAATCAAATTATTAAAGAGCAGCAGCAAAATAAAATAACTGTAGGGAGGCTATATACAGAGGGTACCGGTACAGAGTCAATGTGCGGGGGCACCGGTTAGTCGAGGTAATTTAGGTAATATGTACACTACCGTTCAAAAGTTTGGGGTCACTTAGAAATGTCCTTGTTTTCAAAAGAAAATCCTTTTTTTTGTCCATTAAAATAACATCAAATTGATCAGAAATACAGTGTACATTTACATTTACGTCATTTAGAAGACGCTCTTATCCAGAGCGACTTACAAATTGGTGCATTCACCTTATAGCCAGTGGGATAACCACTTTACACATTTTTTTTGGGGGGGGGTGGGGTAAGGGGGGGGTTAGAAGGATTACTTTATCCTATCCCAGGTGTTCCTTAAAATAGGTGGGGTTTCAAATGTCTCCGGAAGGTGGTGAGTGACTCCGCTGTCCTGGCGTCGTGAGGGAGCTTGTTCCACCATTGGGATGCCAGAGCAGCGAACAGTTTTGACTGGGCTGAGCGGAAACTGTGCTTCCGTAGAGGTAGGGGAGCCAGCAGGCCAGAAGTGGATGAACGCAATGCCCTCGTTTGGGTGTAGGGACTGATCAGAGCCTGAAGGTACGGAGGTGCCGTTCCCCTCACAGCTCTGTAGGCAAGCATCATGGTCTTGTAGCAGATGCGAGCTTCAACTGGAAGCCAGTGTAGTGTGCGGAGGAGCGGGGTGACGTGAGAGAACTTGGGAAGGTTGAACACCAGACGGGCTGCGGCATTCTGGATGAGTTGTAGGGGTTTAATGGCACAGTAGACATTGTTAATGTTGTAAATGGCTATTGTAGCTGGAAACTGCAGATTTTTTATGGAATATCTACATAGGCGTACAGAGGCCCATTATCAGCAACCATCAGTCCTGTGTTCCAATGGCACATTGTGTTTGCTAATCCAAGTTTATCATTTTAAAAGGCTAATTGATCATTAGAAAACCCTTTTGCAATTATGTTAGCACAGCTGAAAACTGTTGTGCTGATTAAAGAAGCAATAAAACTGGCCTTCTTGAGACTAGTTGAGTATCTGTAGCATCAGCAATTGTGGGTTCGATTACAGGATCAAAATGGCCAGAAACAAAAAACTTTCTTCTGAAACTCATCAGTCTATTCTTGTTCTGAGAAATGAAGGCTATTCCATGCGAGAAATTGCCAAGAAACTGAAGATCTCGTACAATGCTGTGTACTACTCCCTTCACAGAACAGCGCAAACTGCCTCTAACCAGAATAGAAAGAGGAGCAGGAGGCCCCGGTGCACAACTGAGCAAGAGGACAAATACATTAGAGTGTCTAGTTTGAGAAACAGGCGCCTCACAGGTCCTCAACTGGCAGCTTCATTAAATAGTACCCGCAAAACACCAGTCTCAACGTTAACAGTGAAGAGGCGACTCCGGGATGCTGACCTTCTAGGCAGAGTTGCAAAGAAAAAGCCATATCTCAGACTGGCCAATAAAAATAAAAGATTAAGATGGGCAGTCTGAGATATGGCAATGCAAATAGTCCGGGTAGCCATGATTAGCTGTTCAGGAGTCTTTTGGCTTGGGGGTAGAAGCTGTTAAGAAGCCTTTTGGACCTAGACTTGGTGCTCCGGTACTGCTTGCTGTGCGGTAGCAGAGAGAACAGTCTATGACTAGGGTGGCTGGAGTATTTGACAATTTTTAGGTCCTTCCTCTGACACCGCCTGGTATAGAGGTCCTGGATGGCAGGAAGCTTGGCCCCAGTGATGTACTGGGCCGTACCCACTACCCTCTGTAGTGCCTTGCGGTCGGAGGCCGAGCAGTTGCCATACCAGGCGGTTATGCAACCAGTCAGGATGCTCTCGATGGTGCAGCTGTATAACTTTTTGAGGATCTGAGGACCCATGCCAAATATTTTCAGTCTGCTGAGGGGGAATAGATTTTGTCATGCTCTCTTCACGACTGTCTTGGTGTGTTTGGACCATGATAGTTTGTTGGTGATGTGGACACTAAGGAACTTGAAGCTCTCAACCTGTTCCACTACAGCCCCGTCGATGAGAATGGGGGCGTGCTCAGTCCTCTTTTTTTTCCTTTAGTCCACAATCATCTCCTTAGTCTTGATCACGTTGAGGGAGAGGTTGTTATCCTGGCACCTCATGGCCAGGTCTCTGACCTCCTCCCTATAGGCTGTCTCATCGTTGTCTGTGATCAGGCCTACCACTGTTGTGTCGTCGGCAAACTTAATGATGGTGTTGGAGTCATGCCTGGCCATGCAGTCATGGGTGAACAGGGAGTACAGGAGGAGACTGAGCACACACCCCTGAGGGCCACCCGTGTTGAGGATCAGTGTGGCAGATGTGTTGTTACCTACCCTTACCACCTGGGGGCGGCCCATCAGGAAGTCCAGGATCCAGTTGCAGAGGGAGGTGTTTAGTCTCAGGGTCCTTAACTTAGTGATGAGCTTTGAGGGCACTATGGTGTTGAACGCTGAGCTGTAGTCAATGAATAGCATTCTCACGTAGGTGTTCCTCTTGTCCAGGTGGGAAAGGGCAGTCTGGAGTGCAATAGAGATTGCATCATCTGTGGATCTGTTGGGGTGGTATGCAAATTAGAGTGGGTCTAGGGTTTCTGCGATAATGGTGTTGATGTGAGCTATGACCAGCCTTTCAAAGCACTTCATGGCTACAGACGTGAGTGCTACGGGTCAGTAGTCATTTAGGCAGGTTATCTTAGTGTCCTTGGGCACGGGGACTATGGTGGTCTGCTTGAAACATGTTGGTATTACAGACTCAGTCAGGGACATGTTGAAAATGTCGGTGAAGACACTTGCCAGTTGGTCAGCACATGCTCGGAGTACACGTCCTGGTAATCCGTCTGGCCCTGCGGCCTTGTGAATGTTGACCTGCCATTCCAGAGGGAGGGAGCTGTTAGCAGGTGGTAGTCTCTCACAGACCTTCACTCTGCTGCTGGCAAACCCCCCACATAAAAACAGAGTAACAGATGGATCCCCCATCATATGGTGGATTACATTCCTAAAAGTCCCAGGCCTAAAAAAGATATACACTGCTCAAAAAAATAAAGGGAACACTTAAACAACACAATGTAACTCCAAGTCAATCACACTTCTGTGAAATCAAACTGTCCACTTAGGAAGCAACACTGATTGACAATACATTTCACATGCTGTTGTGCAAATGGAATAGACAACAGGTGGAAATTATAGGCAATTAGCAAGACACCCCCAATAAAGGACTGGTTTTGCATGTGGTGACCACAGTTCCTATGCTTCCTGGCTGATGTTTTGGTCACTTTTGAATGCTGGCGGTGCTTTCTCTCTAGTGGTAGCATGAGACAGAGTCTACAACCCACACAAGTGGCTCAGGTAGTGCAGCTCATCCAGGATGGCACATCAATGCGAGCTGTGGCAAGAAGGTTTGCTGTGTCTGTCAGCGTAGTGTCCAGAGAATGGAGGCGCTACCAAGAGACAGGCCAGTACATCAGGAGACGTGGAGGAGGCCGTAGGAGGGCAACAACCCAGCAGCAGGACTGCTACCTCCGCCTTTGTGCAAGGAGGAGCAGGAGGAGCACTGCCAGAGCCCTGCAAAATGACCTCCAGCAGGCCACAAATGTGCATGTGTCTGCTCAAACGGTCAGAAACAGACTCCATGAGGGTGGTATGAGGGCCCGACGTCCACAGGTGGGGGTTGTGCTTACAGCCCAACACCGTGCAGGATGTTTGGCATTTGCCAGAGAACACCAAGATTGGCAAATTCGCCACTGGCGCCCTGTGCTCTTCACAGATGAAAGCAGGTTCATACTGAGCACGTGACAGACGTGACAGAGTCTGGAGACGCCGTGGAGAACGTTCTGCTGCCTGCAACATCCTCCAGCATGACCGGTTTGGCGGTGGGTCAGTCATGGTGTGGGGTGGCATTTCTTTAGGGGGCCGCACAGCCCTCCATGTGCTCGCCAGAGGTAGCCTGACTGCCATTAGGTACCGAGATGAGATCCTCAGACCCCTTGTGAGACCATATGCTGGTGCGGTTGGCCCTGGGTTCCTCCTAATGCAAGACAATGCTAGACCTCATGTGGCTGGAGTGTGTCAGCAGTTCCTGCAAGAGGAAGGCATTGATGCTATGGACTGGCCCGCCCGTTCCCCAGACCTGAATCCAATTGAGCACATCTGGGACATCGTGTCTCGCTCCATCCACCAACGCCCAGGAGTTGGCGGATGCTTTAGTCCAGGTCTGGGAGGAGATCCCTCAGGAGACCATCCGCCACCTCATCAGGAGCATGCCCAGGCATTGTAGGGAGGTCATACAGGCACGTGGAGGCCACACACACTACTGAGCCTCATTTTGACTTGTTTAAAGGACATTACATCAAAGTTGGATCAGCCTGTAGTGTGGTTTTCCACTTTAATTTTGAGGGTGACTCCAAATCCAGACCTCCATGGGTTGATAAATTTGATTTCCATTGATAATTTTTGTGTGATTTTGTTGTCAGCACATTCAACTATGTAAAGAAAAAAGTATTTAATAAGATTATTTCATTCATTCAGATCTAGGATGTGTTATTTTAGTGTTCCCTTTATTTTTTTGAGCAGTGCTCTCACTAACTGTAAATCGCTCTGGATAAGAGCTTCTGCTAAATGTCTAAAATGTAAAAAAAAATGCTACTTCAAAATGGTGAAAGCCCTCAATGGCGCTGTCCATGCTAAAATTGGCTTTTGGGCACCAGAGTCCTCTATCAATTCAATTTAAGGGCTTTATTGGCATGGGAAACATATGTTTACATTGTTATAGCAAGTGAAATAGATAAACCAAAGTGAAATAAACAATACAAAAATGAACAGTAAACATTACACTAATAAAAGTTTCAGAAGAATAAAGACATTTCTATCTATCTCTATGATTTGAACGTGGTGAGCTCTTGATCCTTTAGTCGTCTCATTAAAGAATTGAGTTTTTCGATTAAAAGGAAACGCGGTGGACCGGTCTATGGCCCGTGACGTGTACGGCAAAAGCGGTGAGGGGAGGAGCGCACTTCTCAAATCGAACTTTAATCTGCGCCGCTTGGTAATGTTGTCAACAAGGCAATATGGTGCATCGTTCAGAAACATACATATCTTTTCAGTACAATTATATGTTCGACTTTTCAAACTAGTTTTCATTGGGAAGGCAGATAAAGCGTTTTTATAAAAAGCAATCACTTTTGCATTTGAAAACACAGAATCCTACTCATTACTCCATGTGCTTAAAGTACGTTACTTTTGTTTTGAGCCGACTCTGGCTCACGCCCGGGAGGCAGCCCAATGTTCCAAAACGAATGCTATCATTTTTCACCCAATGTAAACTCTTACCACAGCGGCAACCCGGGCCAGGTAAACGGATCTCCTAATGTTAATAAGAAGATTTGTCCAAGAGGAAGTTTGCGTCACTTCCTCTTGCGCGAAGATTTTGAGCCAATCACAGAACGCTGCAGAGCTAAGGGCGGGTGATCACGCGGGATGTTTAAACAGTCCGGTTTTGGTTCAGAGGAGTAAAGTTGGCCGGTTACTTTTTTCTATAGATTTATAACACTGATTTTTTTAGGTTGTCTATTTCAGCAAATACCCGGGGAGATGTCACACGACAGGTATGTTTTAAAAATTCACAACCATTTTTTGATTTTGGAGCTATTGATTGCATTGTGTGGGTGGGCGCCTTCTAGAATGCAGTGCGAATCGTTCCAGATTGCACTTCCCCAACATATCCTTACTAGGCATATTTGGTCGATTTATCGTGCTATGCAAGCCTAAAATTAAAATAGTAATTATTTATTTTAATTACCATGATGAGGGTACAAGTACAGTTCGAGCAAATAATACCACAAATGCATTTGCAGCCGAGGAATCGAAACCGCGCGCGTTCAACACAGGGAGGTGTCTAGCACGTCAGCATTCGATAATTTATACATAATAAAACACTTTTATTGCTAGGAAGTAGGAACACTAGCTAATGTATTAGTTGTATTGCATACATACCTATCTATTTAAACGTGTCTTTGTTGGTGTGATATGGCGCGATCTTTTTGGAGATTACTCAAATGGAACGCCCGCAAACATTATGGCGGGGCATCCATTGTAGCTAACTAACGTTAACTAACTTGGCTAGTTAATCATGTAACGATGGGAATTAAAAGCTGTGCATGTTTTAGTTACTACATCAGTCGTTACATCCCGGGTAATACAGCATACATACACACACACACAATGATTGTCCGTTTGTCTCATTGTCCCCCTTTTTTTTGTATCAGGCCTCTGCAGGAGTTGCCCTGCCTGAATGACTATTTGGAGGGATCTATGCTGTCCCTATCCCAGAAGAGCAAACGGAAAAAGAGACAGTGCTTCGGAGACGGTCTGGACACGGAGAACACCCCTCACGAACTCATTCAGCAGTGGTCACCACCTCACAAGCAGCGGGTGGTCTGCAAGGGCAAAGAGAACGAGGAGAACCAGTTTGTGCTTGCCAGACGACCAAGGAAAAGGAGGGAGTTCTCAGGTGTGTATAGATGTACATGTGTTGGGAGGAATACAATAAGCTCAGAAGAACACTAGCTAGCTACTTGTAGAAATAGACATGGAATTATTATGTTTCAGAGAAGTCCATTTAAAAAAAGTTAATAATTGATGTTGTTTCTATGACAGGTGTGTCCTGGGACAGTCTCCCAGATGAGTTACTGTTGGGGATCCTTTCCTGCCTTCCCCTGCAGGACCTCCTCAGGATGTCCAGAGTCTGCAAGCGCTGGCATCGCTTGGCGTAAGTCTGGGACCACTCAATCATGCTTGTAAACTACTTACAGTCCCATGTGGCTCAGTTGGTAGAACATGGTGCTTGCAATGCCAGGGTTGTGGGTTCGATTCCCACGGGGGACCAGTATTGAAAAGTAAAAAAAAATGATGCACTCACTGCTGTATGTCACTCTGGATAAGAGCAACTGCTAAATTACTAAAATGTAATACTACATTGCATTATTTCTGCATGATAAATCTTAGATATCACACTAGCGCTTTCCTAACGCAGTCAAATGGATCAACAAAACCTGTAATTAAGTCTCTGCATGTCTTTGTGCCTGGCAGGTTTGATGAGTCTTTGTGGCATAGTGTGGATCTTGTAGGGAACCCCCAGCTGGATCAAGCTCTTGGGCAGGTGCTTATGGCTGGAGTACTGGGACTGCGCTGCCCCCGTACCTGCATTGGAGAACCACATTTCACCCATACACAGTGAGTCCTCATACATACTCATGCCTATTATGGGGATACAGAGCTTTCTTTTCCAACTGTTGAAGGTGAACCCAGACAACCTATATGTTGTGGTGCTGTATGTCATGCCGTTCCCTCTTTTATTTCAGACACCTGCGTGTCCAGCACATGGATCTCTCCAGCTGCACTGTCTCAACCCAGTTTCTAGATGACATTATCTCCCGCTGCAGGCGGCTAGAGAATCTAAGCTTGGAGGGACTGGAGCTCTCTGACTGCATCATTCAGTGAGTAAAGAAGACAAATACTCTGTTGCAATGATAATCTGTCAAATGATGTACAGTCGTGGTCAAAAGTTTTGAGAATGACACAAATACTAATTTTCACAAAGTCTGCTGCCTCAGTTTTGATGATGGCAGTTTGCATATACTCCAGAATGTCATGAAGAGTGATCAGATGAATTGCAATTAATTGCAAAGTCCCTCTTTGCCATGAATTTTATTTATTTATTTTATTTCACCTTTATTTAACCAGGTAAGCCAGTTGAGAACAGGTTCTCATTTACAACTGCGACCTGGCCAAGATAAAGCAAAGTAGTGCAATAAAAACAACACAGAGTTACATATGGGGTAAAAAAAAACATAAAGTCAGAAATACAACAGAAAATATATATACAGTGTGTGCAAATGTAGCAAGTTATGGAGGTAAGGCAATAAATAGGCTATAGTGCAGAATAATTACAATAGTATTAACACTGGAATGCTAGATGTGCAAGAGATTATGTGCAAATAGAGATACTGGGGTGCAAAAGAGCAAAATAAATAACAATATAGGGATGAGGTAGTTGGGTGGGCTAATTTCAGATGGGCTGTGTACAGGTGCAGTGATCGGTAAGGTGCTCTGACAACTGATGCTTAAAGTTATTGAGGGAGATAAGAGTCTCCAGCTTCAGAGATTTTTGCAATTCGTTCCAGTCATTGGCAGCAGAGAACTGGAAGGAATGGCGGCCAAAGGAGGTGTTGGCTTTGGGAATGACCAGTGAGATATACCTGCTGGAGCGCAGACTACGGGTGGGTGCTGCTATGGTGACCAATGAGCTAAGATAAGGCGGGGATTTGCCTAGCAGTGATTTATAGATGGCCTGGAGCCAGTGGGTTTGACGACGGACATGTAGTGAGGACCAGCCAACAAGAGCGTACAGGTCACAGTGGTGGGTAGTGTATGGGGCTTTGGAGACAAAACGGATGGCACTGTGATAGACTACATCCAATTTGCTGAGTAGAGTGTTGGAGGCTATTTTGTAAATGACATCGCCGAAGTCAAGGATCGGTAGGATAGTCAGTTTACGAGGGCATGTTTGGCAGCATGAGTGAAGGAGGCTTTGTTGCGAAATAGGAAGCCGATTCTAGATTTAACTTTGGATTGGAGATTCTTTATGTGAGTCTGGAAGTTGAGTTTACAGTCTAACCAGACACCTAGATATTTGTAGTTGTCCACATACTCTAGGTCAGACCCGTCGAGAGTGGTGATTCTAGTCGGGTGGGCGGGTGCTAGCAGCGTTCGATTGAAAAGCATGCATTTAGTTTTACTAGTGTTTAAGAGCAGTTGAAGGCTACTGAAGGATTGTTGTATGGCATTGAAGCTCGTTTGGAGGTTTGTTAACACAGTGTCCAATGAAGGGCCAGATGTATACAAAATGGTGTCGTCTGCGTAGAGGTGGATCTGAGAGTCACCAGCAGCAAGAGCGACATCATTGATATACACGGAGAAAAGTGTCGGCCCAAGAATTGAACCCTGTGGCACCCCCCATAGAGACTGCCATAGGTCCAGACAACAGGCCCTCCGATTTGACACACTGAACTCTATCTGAGAAGTAGTTGGTGAACCAGGCGAGGCAGTCATTTGAGAAACCAAGGCTATTTAGTCTGCCAATAAGAATGCGGTGGTTGACAGAGTCGAAAGCCTTGGCCAGGTCGATGAAGACGGCTGCACAGTACTGTCTATTATCAATCGCGGTTATAATATCGTTTAGGACCTTGAGCGTGGCTGAAGTGCACCCGTGACCAGCTCGGAAACCGGATTGCATAGCGGAGAAGGTACGGTGGTATTCGAAATGGTCGATGATCTGTTTGTTAACTTGGCTTTCGAATACTTTCGAAAGGCAGGGCAGGATGGATATAGGTCTGTAGCAGTTTGGATCTAGAGTGTCACCCCCTTTGAAGAGGGGGATGACCGCGGCAGCTTTCCAATCTCTGGGGATCTCAGACATTATGAAAGAGAGGTTGAACAGACTAGTAATAGGGGTTGCGACAATTTCGGCGGCTAGTTTTAGAAAGAAAGGGTCCAGATTGTCTAGCCCAGCTGATTTGTAGGGGTCCAGATTTTGCAGCGCTTTCAAAACATCAGCTGTCTGAATTTGTGTGAAGGAGAAGCGGGGGGGCATGGGCAAGTTGCAGCAGAGGGTGCAGAGTTGGTGGCCGGGTTAGTGGTAGCCAGATGGAAAGCATGGCCAGCTGTAGCAAAATGCTTGTTGAAATTCTCGATTATTGTAGATTTATCGGTGGTGATAGTGTTTCCTAGCCTCAGTGCAGTGGGCAGCTGGGAGGAAGTGCTCTTATTCTCCATGGACTTTACAGTGTCCCAAAACTTTTTGGAGTTAGTGCTACAGGAAGCAAATTTCTGTTTGAAAAAGTTAGCCTTTGCTTTCCTGACTGCTTGTGTATATTGGTTCCTAACTTCCCTGAAAAGTTGCATATCGCGGGGCTATTTGATGCTAATGCTGTACGCCACAGGATGTTTTTGTGCTGGTCAAGGGCAGTCAAGTCTGAGGAGAACCAGGGGCTATATCGGTTCTTAGTTCTGTATTTTTTGAATGGGGCATGTTTATTTAAGATTGAGAGGAAATTACTTTTAAGGAACAACCAGGCATCCTCTACTGACGGAATGAGATCTATATCCATCCAGGATACCTGGGCCAGGTCAATTAGGAAGGCCTCCTCGCTAAAGTGTTTTAGGGAGCGTTTGACAGTGATGAGGGGTGGTCGTTTGACCGCGGACCCGTTACGGACGCAGGCAATAAGGCAGTGATCGCTGAGATCCTGGTTGAAGACAGCTGAGGTGTATTTAGAGGGTGTGTTAGTCAGGATGATATCTATGAGGGTACCCATGTTTATGGATTTAGGGTTGTACCTGGTAGGTTCGTTGATAATTTGCGTGAGGTTGAGGGCATCTAGCTTGGATTGTAGGATGGCTGGGGTATTAAGCATATCCCAATTTAGGTCACCAAGCAGTACAAACTCTGAGGATAAATGGGGGGCAATCAATTCACATATGGTGTCCAGGGCACAGCTGGGGGCTGAGGGGGTCTGTAGCAAGCGGCAACAGTGAGAGACTTATTTCTGGAAAGGTGGATTTTTAGAAGTAGAAGCTCAAACTGTTTGGGCACAGACCTGGATAGTATGATAGAGCTCTGCAGGCTATCTCTACAGTAGATTGCAACTCCACCCCCTTTGGCAGTTCTATCTAGACGGAAAATGTTATAGTTGGGGATGGAAATTTCAGAATTTTTGGTGGCCTTCCTGAGCCAGGATTCAGACACTGCTAGAACATCAGGGTTGGCAGAGTGTGCTAACGCAGTGAATAACTCAAACTTAGGAAGTAGACTTCTGATATTTATGTGCAAGAAACCAAGACTTTTGCGATTACAGAAGTCATCAAATGATAGCGCCTGGGGAGTAGGAGTGATACTGAGGGCTGCAGGGCCTGGGTTAGCCTCTACATCACCAGAGGAACAGAGGAGGACTAGAATAAGGATACGGCTAAAGGCTTTAAGAACTGGTCTTCTAGTGCGTTGGGTACATAGAATAAAGGGGGCAGATTTCCGGGTGTTATAGAAAAGATTCAGGGCATTATGTACAGACAAGGATATGGAAGGATATGAGTAAAGTGGAGGTAAACCTAAGCGTTGGGTAACAATGAAAGAGATAGTATCTCTAGAGGCATCAATTGAGTCGGTCTCTGAGTGTATGGGGGAGGGACAAAATAGCTATCTAAGGCAGGTTTAGCTAGGCTGGGGGTCTACAGTGATATAGTACAATTAGAAATAACCGAAACAACAATAAACTAACCATGTTTGGGCTGAGGCTAAACATAAACAGGATGTAGTACCGTAAAAAGGAACAGTCCAGCAGATATCAGCTGTATAGCTGAGTTATCATAAGGTCCGGTGGTGAAGCGCTAGTGAGTAAGAGGGTTAGCAGGGGCTAGTAAGGGCTAGCAGATGGATGGAATCTTCGTGGTTAACGTCGTAACCACATCAGACGATTTCGTCGGCAGACCAGTCGTGTAGGATCGGCGGGGCTTCGTGTCAACACTAGGTGGTCCCGTCCGGTTGACAAAGAGGTAGATAGCCGGGAGATGGGCCTAGCTCAGGATGATTAGCCAGACCACAGCGTCCGTTTTGTTGTAGCCAGCTGGTAGCGATGAATCCGGAGTTAAAGGTCCAGTGATTCAGTGATTCCGGCGGAAAAACTGATATGTTCTGGGTCGATAACGCGCTGTGCAGACTGGCCGAATATCCGGTGATCAATGTCCAGTGATTAAAATTAATCCCGCGGGAAAAAATCCAATGTTCTGGGTGAAACACCGCTGGCTGTGGCTAATAGCAAGTAGCTAGTTCAGTAGCTAGTTCAGTTTAGTGAGTAAGAGGCCACGGATAGCGTGTGCTAGCGGGCCAGGGGCTAGCAGATGGATGGAATCTTCGTAAGTGGCTTGGGGAACAAAACATCGACATTTTGGGTCCATGTCCAGGAAACTCCCCAAACCTTAATCCCATTGAGAACTTGTGGTCGATCCTCAAGAGGCGGGTGGACAAACAAAAACCCACATTCTGACAAACTCCAAGCATTGATTATGCAAGAATGGGCTGCCATCAGTCAGGATGTGGCCCAGAAGTTAATTGACAGCATGCCAGGGCGGATTGCAGAGGCCTTCAAAAAGAAGGGTCAACACTGCAAATATTGACTCTTTGCGTAAACTTAATGTAATTGTCAATAAAAGCCTTTGACACTTATGGAATGCTTGTAATTATACTTCAGTATACCATAGTAACATCTGACAAAAATAACTAATGACACTGAAGCAGCGAACTTTGTGAAGACCAATACTTGTGTCATTCTCAAAACTTTTGACCACGACTGTAATGTACATGTTACCAGCCATTTTAAACAACATTTGGCATGATTCTCAACATTGTTACTCTACAGGTCCCTATCCCAGAATACTGAGCTGGTACGGCTCAACCTGTGTGGCTGCTCTGGCTTCTCACCTGACTCGCTTGGTGAGATGCTGAAATCCTGCTCACGGTAAGCTTGGAGTCTGTCAATTTGTATTTCTGTTTTGTTTGATTCTTTTGAATGTGTTTGAAGCCCTATGTCTAAGTATTTCTGAATGACCGCATAATCAATTTATTTAATTCACTGTTTAAACCACCTGTGCATTGGTAAACTAATGCAGAACTTTCCCTTTTTTCCATTCCTACACCAAGGCTTGAAGAGCTGAACTTGTCATGGTGTGACTTCAGTACTGATCATGTGAAGGCTGTTGTCAGGAACATCCCCTCCAATATCACCCAGCTCAACCTTAGTGGCTACAGACAGAACCTTACTATGGAAGGTGAGGAAGCCTGTGGCATTTAACATTTTCCCTCAGCCCATATTTGTTTTGAATGTTTAAATATCTCTATTGATGATGAGTTAAACTTAACAATGGCCTCTTTTCAGATGTGAAAGACTTTGTGGAGAGATGTCCTCACCTCGTAAATCTGGATTTAAGGTGAGGAATTCCTAACGCTGGGCTGAAATGTGGATCCAGATGATTGTGATGTGATTTGACATGGATACTGTGCAACTACTGTGTTTTTCTATCCCATAATCTCTTTATGATAACTGACTGTATTTGTGTTACAGTGACAGTGTTCTGATGACGACCTCCAGTTTCCCCATCCTCCAGCAGCTGCAGTCTCTTAGACACTTAGCATTGAGCCGTTGCTACCAGATCCACCCTGCTGCCTTAGCGTACGTTACTTTTTATATATATATATATATATATATATATATATATATATATATATATATATATATATATATATATATAAAGATGTGATAACAGGAATGCTTTAGCCTTGTTTCTCTTCTTATATGCCAATTTTCCTCCTTATCCATTGTGCAGTACTGACTAAACCTGTTGTTTATTTCAGTGACTTTGAGAAGTTTCCGGAGCTGCAGACGTTGGAGGTGTACGGGCTGGTCCAGGACACCTACCTGCCAATCTTGAGTAAAAGTTTGCCCCGTCTCCAAATAAACACCCGGCCGTTCTCAGGCGTGGCCCGTCCCACCGAGGCCAACCGGCGGGACCGCACCATGTGGGGTATGACCTGTCGCCTGGTGTTCAGGTCCTAGTCACAACGCCTTCCTAATGCTGTCATTAACATGTCATAACTTATTTCTGTCTGATGCAGTCATTCTATTGGAGGAATATAAGCTATTTTTTTGTGTCAGCCATTGTGTGTATGCATATTGCATTGAGCCGTACACAATTTGTGGTACACTGACACCAATTGTTCTAACTGCTGATGAAGATTTCTGTTTTGTTGTGCTTTTGTCAACACTTATTTTGGTTTTATAATGGTAGGCATTGGTTCTAAGTTACTCTAGTAATAAGCTCAGTAATAGGACATGGCCTTCGGATGCACAGTAGTGGGAATTGGATATGCTGGTAAATTGCATTTCTCCACAGTAATGCTGCTTGAATAACATGCAACTGAATTCTTAAGATTTTAAAAGGGTAGCTGTTTTAGACATTTTAACCCTGATAATGTTGAAGACATCTTGTAGTTGTAAGGGAAATGCCATTTTTCTTTTTTTTCTTGATATAATAATACATTCTGATTATAGGATACATTATCAGGATCCTATGATCTGTCCAATATGTTGACTTTCAAACATTCCAAAGATGGATCTGTTTGAAAAAAGGTCTAGTAAAACTTGGCAAACAAAAAAAAAATATCTTGATAACGTTGGTTCGTTCTGTAATGTTTCACTAGCTGGATATAGGAACATTAATTCCAGTTCATGCCTATCAACTGGAATCGGGGTTTGCCAGAAAGACAAGCTAGGAAGATTGGTCTGTTAGACTAATGCATGGGTGCTCTACCATTGCAGCAGTTTAAATCTGTGTCTCGTGATGCAATGATTTAGAATTCCCTCTTCAGTGTTTTATAAAAAAAAATTCAATCTGCATTTTAAGGGCCAGTTTTAACAATGGTGCCAATTACTTGATCAATCTGTTTTGTATTTTAAAGTTGAAGGAGTTATTAATAAGAAATCAATGAAGTCACGCTGTTCATGTTACATTTTAAATCAATCTCTATATCCGTTTGACTGAATGAAAGCCGAGGCGGCCATAACATAGAAAAGGCTAGAGCTGTTGGCATTTTTGTGGAAATTAACATTTTAATCTTGTCCCTAAATTAGGTACGAAATGAGAATGTGCACTACACCTATAATGTAAATGGTTGCCTTGGCTACAAGGGGGCAGTAGTTATGTCTCGGAGCAATGTTTGGTCTGGTTCCTGTTCATGCTCACATTTGTGAGATGTTTGAGAAACGTACGTTTTCTATTCATGCATTTACAAATAACATTTACTATGTTAGAAAATACTAAAATGTGACACTTGCCAATTTTATGTAAATAAATGTTAGTAATGTGATCATGTTGTTGTGGGTTGAGAGAAATTTGACAACCTTTGATTTCATACCATTTAATAATCACAGTTTCATGACCTGGCACCATAAACATCAGTTATGTCACTTCAGCTGTAGAACTAGAACCACAAGGTATCCCATATACAGTTTACATGTCAGAATTCACTACACAATAGGGATTTACAGTTACATTGCCCCCTTCTGCATATTAATCTTATTACAACGTGTAAATTACAAATAACCATTCATGTTAACTCCAGGTTGTTTTCCAAGTGACCCCACAGCGAAGGCTGGAAGCAACTTTTTTTTTGTTACGCCGTTTCCTAAATTGTCAGTGTCAGATTGGCCCAGGCGCATACTGTTCTTGTTTTGTCAAAGTTGAGATGAGGCCCTGGCCTGTTGGGAGCAATACAATGACTTCGGTTTTTCATATTGCCCTCAATCTCCAATCTGTGGTTGAAGCCAAGCAGCTCAAAAGTGCTATACAAAATCTAAAATCAGCAACATGGAATACAATTTAGTGTAATTTTTTCACCAATACCACATTGTGCTATCAACATTCTTTCCAATAGGAATTGGCACCGTTTTAAAATAAAACTACTTTAATATAATTACACAAATGAAACTGATGGCAGAGCAGACTGTTTAAAATCCTCTTCAGTCAGGTAATGTGTTACAGAAACAAAGAAATGTACCTCATCCTCAGATGTAAAGGTAAGCATTTCACATGGCAAAATCCCTGGGCATTAAACACTACTCCAGCAGGGAGGGTACAGACTACATATCACCTGAAAAAGGACACATTTACAGCAATTTAAAATGATACTTTTCTAGAATAAAAAAAGCCCAGTAAGTCAACCATTGTTATGTGGGTTTGCTCTGTCCTTCAGTTTGACCTAATATCTTGATGGGGTAGTGTTTGGCAACGGTAAATGTCAGAAGCAAGGTCGGAAACTACTCACAGCATCCTGACAATTACTTTACAGTCTCATGTACCTAAAATTAAATCATGCTTAAGCAAACTCAACTTGGGAAACTAACAGTCTAATGGAGCAAGATGTAGAACAATACCAGGCTGCTGTAAGTAATTGTATCGTGAAAAAGTAACAACTACTGGATAACTACACATTTCTGCTGGCACGGTAAGGTTGTGAAAATAATGGGTATATCAAATCAAGACAAGCGCTTGACTTTGGCAGCTGAGTAACAGCACCTCATGTTTTCTACTGCTTGGGCTCCTGTTCCTCTTATAAAATATTTGCTCAAAAGTATTGTGGTGCTCTTGCCCCTAAATTTAAAACAGCACTGGCAACCAAAATGAGTACCAGCACCTATTTCAGTCCAAGTCAAGCGAAATAAAAACCCAACTGTAACCGATTCAGCCAAACCAATGCAAAAGCCAAGAACACGTGACTAAATGGTCTGTGAAAATCCAGAAAGCTACAAGGGGAGGATGTGATAAGTTTCTTCAAGTTCATTTTGAGGTCACAGGTCCTAATAAGAGACCAGTCCTGTCTCCCTACTCCCTTTATAGATCACTGCTGCTGACAATCTTGTGTGAGCTCTGTAAGGATGGTTGGTTGGCTGGTCAGTTTTCAAGGAGAACAGTCCGGAGCTGGTCCTCCTCGTTCATGGTGATTGTTGCTATGGCACCATCGTTGAACTCAAAAGAAGTCCCTCCGTCCACCACCATGCACGCGTCCCAGCACCGCGAGCGCACACACACCCTGAAGAGCAAAACCAAGAAGATTTCAAAGTGTGATCTTGTACATCAAACCCCACTGCAAGACAATATGAATGGGTACTGTAGATAGAACTGACCTGTTGGCAAAACCTCTTTGGTGACTGCTGGAGAATACTCTGTTGACGATGGGCTCTCTGATGCTGAAGAACATTCTGCCTTCCTCCGGACCAAACACCAGAGACTCGTTGTATTCATCAGTCACTGACAAAATACATTACGAGATTCATATATATGAATTTTCCTTGAGCATCCATCCATCCATACAACACATTCAGCTGTACATATTTTGGAACTCACCCTTCTCAATAAAGTCCTGACTCAGTGGAATATCAAGACCCGTTTGTGCCTTTCCTGGGGAGATTGAGAACTCAATCACTGTAATACCCTTATTATCAGTGTACTATGCAGGTTCTCCAAAATCATTGATTGATTGTCTCAATTTCCAGCTGTAATTCCATTTAACAAGAAAATAACAAATCCACATGATCATTGCTGTTCATGAGGAAAGGTTGGAGTCCACATACCTATCCTTAGGACATCTTCCACAGCCTGTTCAACCAGTTTGTTAATATTGTAAGACCTGTAGGTGAGAACACAAACTAGAATGAGTCTCATTAAGCGCACATTCAAGCCCTGGAGGACCACTAAAGGCTGTGCTTTCAATCACATCGTTTTTATTTATTGAGATTATTTTAGAACTAGCATGAATGAGACGCAGCATTGACAGGGATCTTCCAGGATCGGCAAAAAAATAAAAAGGCTTGTGTGTTGGAGCTTCGTATAAAAAAAGGGAACACTTGTCTTTTCCTACTAGCACTGACTTTACTGATAAATACTTTGTTGAGGAAAACAAATGTACTTACTATGACTGGGATATGTGGTTGTCTCACATACCTGTAGCTATCTTAAGATGAACGCACTAACTAAGTCGTTCTGGATAAGAGCATCTACTAAATGACTAAAATATACATGTAAAATGTGTACCAGGCTTTAGATCCGGTCCCTGTGCAGATGCTGAGGCCAGAGCTCTTCTGCTTCTCCCACGGTCCGTCGTCCACAGAGATCTCATAGTAGGAAGCCCTATTGAGCGAGAGGGTGAGATGGGGATTTATACTTCACCCTGTGAGTGGCGGACAGAAATCCACCAATGAGTGCATAGTGAGATGGGTGGGCGTGATAGTAGTGCAGGGGTAGGATTGATGAACAGCAAAACAGGCATGTTTTTTTTTTTGGGGGGGGGGGGTTCATGATGCCATGGCTTGGTTGGAGGACAAGGGTACCTTGAGGAAAGAGATTCCCCAATGAAGATCTCATTCAGTCCTCTGACAGGTAGTAGGTAGGGCTTGGATAAGCTGTCAACCTCACCTGTATCAAAGAAACAGATGAAATCATAGAGGGACCGGTAGAAAAGGGCTTTTTGACAAATCACATGAAAATAATTGTCAATGAATGACGGCAGAGACTGTGAACACACACAGCTGTAAGTAAGACAAGAAGACATATTATTCATTCAATACAGTGCACCGTCCATTCAATAAGTGTTAGATTTGTCCCAAGGGCCCAGACAGACAGACAGACAAAGAGACTGATACAGGTACACATAGGAGGCTGAGGGGCCGTACTGCGTTGGGCCTCCATGAGGGTGATGCGGTGGGCCTGGTTGTGTTGCTCCAGACTGAGCTGCTGTTCATGTAGGTCCACTGGGGTGGGGTTGATCCCTGTGCCCTCCAGGTGTAGACGGATCCTATGCCGCCACTGCCACCTGCAGGAGGTAGACAGGAGAGGGGGGAGGGGTGGAGAGGGAATGGTGGAGGGGGGGATAGGAGAGGTGGGATGGGGAAGTAAATGAATCAAAAGAGTTAAGTAGTACAATATGCAGTAGACAGGGAGAGGAACATATAGAGAAAGAAGAGGGGGTGGTGAAACATGCCATGATATTAATAGGCATTACTATTCCTGGAATCAGAAACTCATGTCTGACAGTTCAGCAACAGTAACACTAAGAGGGCAGAGTAGTAAGACCAGGGGTGTAATCATTACTGCGATTCTGGTGCAAAACATTTAGTCTGTTGCAAACGTTATGCAACAGAAACAGTTTACTGAAAACGCAAACGATAGTTTCTGTTGGACAAATTCAGCATTGTCCCTCCCCTTTTGGTTCCATTTGATCCGTTTGGTTCTTAAACGATAATCATTAGTCCAAAACATTTAGCAACGGAAACAAGAGTTTATATTAGACAAATTCAGGTAGGTCCCACCCTGTTTTGTTCCTAGTGAATACATCCCAGGCATGCGAAACAAAACTGTGGAGGTGTGACAAAGACATCATCAGACTATTCTTTACACATAAACATAGCCTTCCTAAAAGCAGTTTTCTGGCCAGGGAAGTGAAACACCCACCTGAACTGACCACAGCGGAGTTTCTGTAGTGCCTCAGGGAAGGCATGTGTGTAACGCACAGGAAGGCACAGATGTCCCTCTGACCTTCATGCAAAGAAAAAAAAAGACATGCTTGTAATATGAGCACTTTTTCCCTCAAACTAGATAAAGTAATTTATTCTCTCTCATTCTATAACATGCTGAAATTCACAACAAGGAATTCCCCAACCTGTCTGTTCTGAACTAGCTAAGAACCTTACCAGTCAAGTAAACTTACCACTTGCCCCAACCCATCTCACCACTTTATCCTCGCTAACCCATTTTGTTGTGAGTTCTTACCTTTCAGGGTCTGTGTTAACCCCAAGAACCGGTTGGTCTTTATTGAAAACCTTACTGGCGACAAGTAGCATAGTCCCATCCCCTAACAAAAGGAACGGGAGGGTGTCAGAGCTAATGTCAACAAGGTCTCAGGGTGAAATGGGCCTATTCATGGTTTGAGTTGACCCTTCTCTGAGCACTGACTTTCAACAGTATGATAGGAATTCATTTGTAATTGTATTGTACCCCTCTGTGGGAAAGTGACCATGTAAGTGATCAGCTACTATTCTCAAACTCTTAAAACGGGAACACTTGCCCCCTGCCGAGATAATGGCGTCTGCCCATCTCACTGTTTCTTCATCATATTCCCCTCTCTTCACCACACGCACCTCAATCCGCTCTTTCCTAGAGGGAACACAGAGAGACACACAAAGGTCATGTGGCCACGTCCACACCTTCATGACCTTTTGTAGACAGTACACCACAACAACATCCTTGAATAAAATCCTATCATCTTACTGTAGACTCTCCACAATGTGTTCCACATTGCGGATGTGGATGTTGTGTCTCTCCAGAAGCCCAATGTAGCTGGAGCCCTTCAATGCAAGCTGTAACAAGCCCCAAAACTCAGATGACCACAATTATATAATCACAGCAGTCATTTCAACCAGGCTCTCTGGTGGTGAGGATTAGCATACAACTCAACATTGAGAAAGGAATCTGACATCCTCAGTGAATATTTGTCTATCACCAGCATATACCTATCAGATCACCTGGGTTTCCATGTCTGAACTGAAAGTGAAACTGGTGTGTGCTGATGATGCCTTGTTTAGGGGGTGTTTTACTGTCAATGAAGAACACATTAACAAATGAGGGCGTTTGAGAGCAAGTACCATTTATATCACATCGTTTTCCATTCCCTTACCAGCTGTTTTAGGTCCTCTTCTGAGAGCTCTGAAAAGCGATATCTTTGCTGCTCGAATTCATACCTTGTCATCTTTGTCACCACAGCAACTTTTGCGGGTTTAAAACCTATTTCAGCCTGTGATGCAATACTTCGTATCTCCATCTGAATGTGAGGGAGGCGACTTGAGCTCCCATTTAAAATAGTGACAGCTCGATTCCCAAGGCACAGGAAGTTTATAAAGGAACGGTGAGTCATTCTTGTAAATTATTATAATACAATTAAACAATACAATTCATTAAACAAAAGTTATTCGTTGTTGGTCCCCATTGGCCAATGTCGGTTAATCCAATCCGATGTCCTAGCTGTTTGACCTGGGTCCCTTCATGCACTACAATCGGCAAATCCAGATACTGCGACACCAACTCTTACCTAGCTAGTGTAGTTCTGAATTGACAAAGCACGACCTAGTAAGTTTAGCTATCGAGCTAGCTACTATAGCAGCTTAAAAACGAACCACCGTAACTCTAGCCAGGTCTCTGTTTCACTTTTACGAGCTAACAAGGTAGGTAGCTAGCTATGACAGTTTATATGAACGACTTTTGTTTCGTCTCACTAACATTTGCCATCTGATGTAATGGTAGGAAAGAAGGTCACGCGCACTCCTGATCCAGCTAGGTAGAACGGGATAACTAGTTTTAAATCTATCCAAATTAAATGTAAGCCCAACACGTGTCAATTCTAAACACAGCACATATATCGTTGGCTATCAAAGTTCCTTGCCAGCGACCCTCTACATGAGCCTTTCACATTTTCAAAGAATATTCTAATAATCCAAGCATTAGTTTCATCATACTTATATACTCTAAGCAGCTTCAAGACACTAAATACATGCATGTGTTTGATAATCAGAGGACTTCTTGAACAACCGTACCCAGCTGCACCGACCTAGTAGCTACAACACCATCTTTGAAGCACGCAGGCTTGCTGAATGCACGTTTATTTCATTACGTACAACAACAACAACGTGCTTTTCAGGGGTGGAGCCTGTCGTCACTAGTTACCACATCCACAAAGTCATAATTATGACTAAACCCCGCCCATTTCTACAATTTATCTTCTTAAAATCTGATTTTAAACCTAACATTAACCCTCACCTTAACCACACTGCTAACCTTATGCCTAACCCTAAACTTAAATTAAGACTAAAAAGCTATTTTTTTTTGTTGCCAATTTTGACTTTGTGGCTGTGGAATCTGACTTTGTGTCTGTGTTATCTAGTGTAAACAGGTGGAGCCAGAGCATTGTTGTTGTCTAAATAGCTTCCTTTCCTAGACTCCTTTCCTTTTGTCACCTGAAAAATACTAGAAATATGAGAGCAATATGAATGGAACCTCACCAGTCCTTCAGTATTCATGAAGGATGAAAAAAAAAAAATAACGTATGCACTCTGGATAAGAGCGTCTGCTAAATGACTAAAATGTAGGGAAAATCAGCAGTAGAGAGGCTATTCATTTGGCAAACATTGTCCAAAGTGGGCTACCTTTGTCTTCTCTCCTTCGCCTGCACTGATCTGAAAAAACTGGATAGATGAAAGCAGGTCTACTAGACTAGAGGACAAGATTACTTTTTTGTTAGTAACATCAGCTCAGTACCCCCAACAACAACCATGAAAAATTATGATAAACTCAAACGTTGTATCAGAAAATCTGTTTTTATCAATCACGATGACATAACTGTTCACATAACATGGTGATATGACCAGAAACAGATTAATATAATATATACAAATCAAAATATGAACTAGATGCTAGTCATGTTTGCTTTTATGCAGGATTACCCTTTTAAGTAAATTGCTGATGACAATACACTGGGTAATAGAACTTGAAATCCATTAAAAACATTTCAATGTTTTCTCGCAGCAATTACAGAGCTAGGCAGAAGCATGCACTGAGTACTGTGCAGAAAAGGTGAGTGTACCACAACCTTGAGATTGTTGTTTATGTCAGTAATGTACTGTATAAAGGAAACAGCTAACAATAAAGCTATTTTGTTTGTTTCACAGTTGAAATAGGTAGATACATATTCTATTCTATTTGTAGTGAAAGACCTACAAAAATGGTTTCAAATCATTCAGTTGATCATAAGCTGTTTTTAAAACACAAAATATAAAACAATGCTTATAAAGGAAATACAGAAGAACAAAACCCTTTGGGAATATTCCAAATATGTTTCAAATAAGTTTAATGTGGGTGCCTCAGCCACAAATAGCACATATAAATGGATGATAAACTAACAAAATCAAATAAATACAATCGTTTTTTTAAATCAGTCATTACATCTAGATTCCTTCTGTCGTAATGTGGCAGTATACTCTCCCCTTTGCACACTGCCACAATGACGTAAAATATAAAAGTAAGTACAGCAATAGAATAATATTTTTTTTTTTTTTTTTTAAGGCAGTCATGGTAGCTCAGTAGATAGTAAATACTTGCAAGCTGTCTCTTGATGTTTTGTTCCACTGTTCCATTATGGCCAAAGTTCTGTTCAGATGTGATGACACCCAAAACTGTTGCATGGTCCAGGTCAGAATATGATGTCATGTCACCAAGAATCCAAACTGGGTTTACTGTGTATCCAATCACAAACCACTGCAAAGGAGAGAGACAGACATGTTATGTGTGTAAATATTGTAATATTTGTAGACAGTAGCTCTATGTTTTGCTGCACAGTGTTTTGTCTGGTAAATGCACAATGAGAAAATGGCCATGTTAAGGGTTGTTCAGAATGCATTCTAATGTCATGTACAGTGCATTCGGAAAGTATTCAGACCCCTTCCCTTTTTCCACATTTTGTTATGTTACAGCCTTATTAAAAAAAAAAAAAAAAAACTCTACAATCTACACACAATACCCCGTAATGACAAAGCGAAAAGGTTTTTAGAAATTTTTGCAAATGTATTAAAAATAAAAAACAGGAATACCTTATTTAGATAAGTATTCAGACCCTTTGCTATGAGACTCGAAATTGAGCTCAGGTGCATCCTGTTTCCATTGATCATCCTTGAGGAATTGTGTCGAGGCACAGATCTGGGGAAGGGTACCCAAAACTTTCTGCAGCATTGAAGGTCCCCAAGAACACAGTGGCCTCCATCATTCTTAAATGGAAGAAGTTTGGAACCACCAAGACTCTTCCTAGAGCTGGCCGCCCAGCCAAACTGATCAATCGGGGGAGAAGAGCCTTGGTCAGGGAGGTGACCAAGAACCCGAGGGTCACTCTGACAGAGCTCTAGAGTTCCTCTGTGGAGATGGGAGAACCTTCCAGATGGACAACGATCTCTACAGCACTCCACCAATCAGGCCTTTTGGTAGCCACTCCTCAGTAAAAGGTAGGACCGCTCAGGACCTCAGACTGGAGCGAAGGTTTACCTACCAACAGGACAACGACCCTAAGCACACAGCCAAGACAACGCAGGAGTGGCTTCGGCACAAGTCTCTAAATGTCCATGAGTGGCCCAGCCAGAGCCCGGACTTGAACCCGATCGAACATCTCTGGAGAGACCTGAAAATAGCTGTGCAGCGATGCTCTCCATCCAACCTGACAGAGCTTGAGAGGATCTGCAGAGAAGAATGGGAGAAACTCCCCAAATACAGGTGTGCCAAACATTTACATTACATTTTAGTCATTTAGCAGACGCTCTTATCCAGAGCGACTTACAGTTAGTGCATACATTATTATTTTTCATACCCCCTGTGGGAATCGAACCCACAACCCTGGCGTTGCAAACGCCATGCTCTATCAACTGAGCTACATCCCTGCCGGCCATTCCCTCCCCTACCCTGGACGACGCTGGTCCAATTGCACGCCGCCCCATGGGTCTCCCGGTCGCGGCCGGCTACGACAGAGCCTGGATTCGAACCAGGATCTCTAGTGGCACAGCTAGCACTGCGATGCAGTGCCTTAGACCACTGCGTCATACCCAAGAAGACTCAAGGCTGTAATCACTGCCAATGGTTCTTCAACAAAGTACTCAGTAAAGGGTCTGAATACTTATGTAAATGTGATATTTCATTATTTTTTTTTATACATTTGCAAAAATGTCTAAACTTGTTTTTGCTTTGTCATTATGGGGTGTTGTGTGTAGATTGATGAGGGGGAAAAACTATTTAATCAATTTTAGAATAAGGCTGTAACGTAAAATATTTTGGAAAAAGTCAAGGGGTCTGAATACTTTCAGAATGCACTGTATCTTTGCTAAATATGTTAACTTGAACCCATTTGCAGTCCACATTGTTCTAAGTAATTTTATGGCTTCAATAGCATTCACACAGATGTAGGCGCTAGGCCTACTGTAAATTGCATTATGGCTGAGCATGGACATGCCAAACATTGTCAATAAGCAAGATTTTATTAATGATTGATAAAGCCTAAAAAGAGAATGAATAATACTTTCCGAATGCACTGTAGGTCTCTACTGAGTTTTTACAGGGACAACACATGTTTTGGCTCCTGAGGACATAACTTGCCCTCCACTGTAATGCGATTTATGCAGGGGTAGGTGATATCGGCTAATTTTAGCTTCTTTAGGTGTCTTGTTGGCATACAAGTTCAAGGAGGCTGAAGGAGAGGTTGTTGCAAGGAATAACAAGTGGACTATTGTTTAGATAAACAGCAAAACCTAGTTTTCTCATCTCTAGTACAGTGGTTCCCAACCTTTTTTTAAACTGTGGCACACCTTCATGGGATAAAATATCCTCCGGCACACCTTCAATTTCCCTATTAATTTATTTAGTGGTAATGACCTCCATCTCATCTGATCCATACTGCAAATCATCTATTTCCTGTGACAAACATTTTTTATAGATTAAATAGGGTTTATTTGAACTATTTTTATAGTTCCTTACACATGATGATTAATTTGTGAGTACCCCTTTAATTAAGAGTCTATTGACGCGCCCGTGCGTCAATCTAAGTACCAGCATCTGTGGAGGAAGGTGGTGGAGCTACAATAGTGTTTGTCAGACCATTAGGCATTAATCCATGGATTTCACATGACTGGGAATACAGATATGCATATGTTGGTCACAGATACCTTAAAAAAAAAAAGTAGGGGCATGGATCAGAAAACCAGTCAGTATCTGGTGTGACCACCATTTGTCTCATGCAGCACAAAAAATCTCCTTCGCATAGAGTTGATTAGTCTATTGATTGTGGCCTGTGGAATGTTGTCCCACTCCTCTTCAATAGCTGTGCGAAGTTGCTGGATATTGGCGGGAACTGGAACGTGCTGTCATACATGTCGATCCAGAGCATCCCAAACATGCTCAATGGGTGACATGTCTGGTGAGTATGCAGGCCATGGAAGAACTGGGACATTTCCAGCTTCCAGTAATTGTGTACAGATCCTTGCGACATGAGGCAGTGCATTATCATGCTGAAACATGAGGTGATGACGGCAGATGAATGGCAGAACAATGGGCCTCAGGATCTAGTCACGGTTTCTCTGTGCATTCAAATGGCCATCGATAAGATGCAATTGTGTTCGTCGTCCATAGCTTATACCTGCCCATACCACAACCCCACCGCCACCATGGGGCACTCTGTTCACAACGTTGACATCAGCAAAAAGCTTGCTCACACGACGCCATACACGCTGTCTGCCATCTGCCCGGTACAGTTGAAACCGTGATTAATCCGTGAAGAGCACACTACTCCAGCGTGCCAGTGGCCATCGAAGGTGAGCATTTGCCCACTGAAGTCGGTTAGGACACCGAACTGCAGTCAGGTCAAGACCCTGGTGAGGATCACCAGCTCGCAGATGAGCTTCCCTGAGACAGTTTATGACAGTTTGTGCAGAAATTCTTCGGTTGTGCAAACCCACGATCCCGCATGTGAAGAAGCCGGATGTGGAGGTCCTGGGCTGGTGTGGTTAAACATCGTCTGCGGTTGTGAGGCCGTTTGGACATACTGCCAAATTCTCTAAAACGACGTTGGAAGCGGCTTATGGTAGAGAAATGAACATTAAATTATCTGGCAACAGCTCTGGTGGACATTCCTGCAGTCAGCATGCCAATTGCATGCTCCCTCAAAACTTATATATATAATAAATATAAACGCAACATGTAAAGTGTTGGTCCCATGTTTCATGAGTTGAAATAAAAGAGAATTTGGCAGTACGTAACCACACCAACCCACGACCTCCACATCCGGCTTCTTCACCTGCGGGATTGTCTGAGACCAGCCACCCGGACAGCTGATGAAACTGTGGGTTTGCACAACTGAAGAATTTCTGCACAAACTGATCCACGCCTTTACTTAAAAAAAAAAAGGTATCTGTGATGAACAGATGCATGTCTGTAATCCCAGTCATGTGAAATCCATAGATTAGGGCCTAATGAATTTATTTAAATTGACTGATTTCCTTATATTAACTGTAACTCAGTAGAATTCCCTGAAATTGTTGAATGTTGTGTTTATATTTTTGATCAGTGTATATCTAAGCGGCATTGGTGCTCCCAAGTCAAAATTCCATGTGCATTCAACAGGTCTCGTTTATAAGTGATTGTTCCAAAAAATTATCAAGATTAGGAAAAGTTTTGCGGCACACCTGAGAGTTCCTCAAGGCGCACCAGTGTGCCGCAGCACATCGGTTGAAAACCACTAATCTAGTGTTCTCTTCTCTCTTTCATAATGGTTTAAAAAAATATATACACTACCAGTCAAAAGTTTGGACACACCTACTCATTCAAGGGTTTTTCTTTATCTTTACTCTTTTTTACAATGTAGAATAATAGTGAAGACATCAAAACTATGAAATAATACATATGGAATCATGTAGTAACCCAAAAAGTGTTAAACAAATCAAATAGCCACCCTTTGCCTTGATGACAGCTTTGCACACTCTTGGAATTCTCTCAACCAGCTTCATGAGGTAGTCACCTGGAATGCATTTCAATTAACAGGTGTGCCTTCTTAAAAGTTAATTTGTGGAATTTATTTCCTTCTTAATGTGTTTCAGCCAATCAGTTGTGTTGTGACAAGGTAAGGGGGGTATACAGAAGGTAGCCCTATTTGGTAAAAGACCAAGTCCATATTATGGCAAGAACAGCTCAAATAAGCAAAGAGAAACGATAGTCCATCATTACTTTAAGACATGAAGGTCGGTCAATACGGAACATTTCAAGAACTTTTAAAGTTTCTTCAAGTGCAGTCGCAAAAACCATGAAGCAGTATGATGAAACTGGCTCTCATGAGGACCCCCACAAGAATGGAAGACCCAGAGTTACCTCTGCTGCAGATGATAAGTTCAATAGAGTTACCAGCCTCAGAAATTGCAGCCCAAATAAATGCTTTGCAGAGTTCAAGTAACAGACACATCTCAACATCAACTGTTCAGAGGGGACTGTGTGAATCAGGTCTTCATGGTCGAATTGCTGCAAAGAAACCACTACTAAAGGACACCAATAAGAAGAAGAGACCTGCTTGGGCCAAGAAACATGAGCAATGGACATTAGACCAGTGGAAATGTGTCCTTTGGTCTGGAATCCAAATGTGAGATTTTTGGTTCCAACTGCCGTGTCTTTGTGAGACGTGGTGTGGGTAAACTGATAATCTATGCATGTGTATTTCCCACCATAAAGCATGGAGGAGGAGGTGTTATGGTGTGGGGGTGCTTTGCTGGTGACACTGTCTGTGATTTATTTAGAATTCAAGGCACACTTAACCAGCATGGCTACCACAGCATTCTGCAGCGATACGCCATCCCATCTGGTTTGGGCTTAGTGGGACTATCATTTGTTTTTCAACAGGACAATGACCCAACACACCTCCAGGCTGGGTAAGGGCTATTTTACCAAGAAGGAGCGTGATGGAGTGCTGCATCAGATGACCTGGCCTCCTCAATCCCCCGACCTCAACCCAATTGAGATGGTTTGCGATGAGTCGGACGGCAGAGTGAAGGAAAAGCAGCCAACAAGTGCTCAGCATATGTGGGAACTTCTTCAAGACTGTTGGAAAAGCATTCCAGGTGAAGCTGGTTGAGAGAATGCCAAGGGTATGCAAAGCTGTCATCAAGGCAAATGGTGGCTATTTGAAGAATCTCAAATATAAAATACAATTTGATTTGTTTAACACTTTTTTGGTTGCTACATGAATCCATATGTGTTATTTCATAGTTTTGATGTCTCTTCACTATTATTCTACAATGTAGAAAATAGTAAAATAAAGAAAAACCCTTGAATGAGTAGGTGTGTCCAAACTTTTGACTGGTACTGTATATACACTGCTCAAAAAAATAAAGGGAACACTTAAACACCACATCCTAAATCTGAATGAATGAAATAATCTTATTAAATACTTTTTTCTTTACATAGTTGAATGTGCTGACAACAAAATCACACAAAAATTATCAATGGAAATCAAATTTATCAACCCATTGAGGTCTGGATTTGGAGTCACCCTCAAAATTAAAGTGGAAAACGACACTACAGGCTGATCCAACTTTGATGTAATGTCCTTAAAACAAGTCAAAATGAGGCTCAGTAGTGTGTGTGGCCTCCACGTGCCTGTATGACCTCCATACAACGCCTGGGCATGCTCCTGATGAGGTGGCGGATGGTCTCCTGAGGGATCTCCTCCCAGACCTGGACTAAAGCATCCGCCAACTCCTGGACAATCTGTGGTGCAACGTGGCGTTGGTGGATGGAGCGAGACATGATGTCCCAGATGTGCTCAATTGGATTCAGGTCTGGGGACGGGCGGGCCAGTCCATAGCATCAATGCCTTCCTCTTGCAGGAACTGCTGACACACTCCAGCCACATGAGGTCTAGCATTGTCTTGCATTAGGAGGAACCCAGGGCCAACCGCACCAGCATATGGTCTCACAAGGGGTCTGAGGATCTCATCTTGGTACCTAATGGCAGTCAGGCTACCTCTGGCGAGCACATGGAGGGCTGTGCGGCCCCCCAAAGAAATGCCACCCCACACCATGACTGACCCACCGCCAAACCGGTCATGCTGGAGGATGTTGCACAACTGTAAGCACAACCCCCACCTGTGGACGTCGGGCCCTCATACCACCCTCATGGAGTCTGTTTCTGACCGTTTGAGCAGACACATGCACATTTTCAGTTTCCAAGATGGCGTACTAGTGCAGTCCTGTTTTTGTCGTGTGTCTGTAAATACCCTGTTTTTTTGTATTTTTCGTATTTTTCGTACATATTTTCCTATCAGACTTTTCATCCTCCTACAAAATATACTTTCCTGCAACCCGCCTCACTCAACGTGGAACGGATTCTATTATTGACTTATCTTTTATCTAGAATCTCCAGTTGAAACTAGCTAGCCAGCTAACTAGCTACTTGCTATTAGCCACAGTTGCTATTTCACCCAGAATCATTGGATTTTCTGCCGGAATAATTTAATCACTGGACATTAATCACCGGATCGCAACTAGCTAGCCGCAACCGAATGGATGTTGCTGTTTGGCTAATCACCACTGCCCCCGATGCAAGCACCAGTTAGCCTCGAGCTAGCCTAGAGTCAGGCTCATATCCTGGCTATCTACCTCTAGGTCTACCGGACGGGAGTAGCCAGCTAACTAGCTACTTGCTACCGTTAGCGGTTTTTCACCATTGTCCGTGGCCTGCACCACCTACCAGCCAGCTCTAGTCCGGACTATTATTTGGCCAGTCTGCACAGCGCGTTATCGACCCAGAACATATCAGTTTTTCTGCCGGAATCACTGAATCACTGGACCTTTAACTCCGGATTCATCGCTACCAGCTAGCTGCTACAAAATGGACGTTGAGGTCTGGCTAATCATCCTGAGCTAGGCCCATCTCCCATCTCCCGGCTATCTACCTCTCTGTCAACCGGACGGGACCACCTAGTGTTGACACGGAGCCCCGCCGATCCAACACGACTGGTTTGCCGACGAAATAGTCTGATGTGGTTTCAACAGGCTTCCCGTTGCGACGACCACGAAGATCCATCTGCCAGCCCCGGCCCACTAGCACACGCAAACTACAACTGTGCTCCCTGCTAGCTGTACTGAAGCACCAATTTGAACTGCTCTCGGACTCACATATTGCTGTTCACTGGACCTTATGATCACTCAGCTGCACAGCTGATGCCTGCTGGACTGTTCCTTTACACGGTACCCTGTCCTGTTTATTCTGTTTAGTCTTAGCCCAAACGTTATCGCTATTTCCAGTTGTGTCTTAGCTCTCTCTAATAACACCTGTGAGTGCTTTATGCCTCTCTCCCATGTCAATTATGCCTTGCCTATTGCTGTTTGGGTTAGTTCTTATTATACAATTTAACTGTAGAACCCCTAGTCCCTCTCAAACTGCCTCATATAGTTTCTTTGTTCCACCCCCCATACACGCCGAGACCGGCTCAATCGATGCCTCCAATGACGCTATCTCTTTCATTGTTACCCAACGCTTAGGGTTACCTGAACTGTACTCATATCCTTCCATATCCTTTTCTGTACATAATGCCCTGAATCTTTTCTACAACGCCCGGAGAACTGCCCCCTTTATTCTATGTACCCAACGCACTAGAAGACCAGTTCTTAAAGCCTTTAGTCGTATCCTTATTCTAGTCCTCCTCTGTTCCTCTGGTGATGTAGAGGCTAACCCAGGCCCTGCAGCCCCCAGTATCACTCCTACTCCCCAGGAGCTATCATTTGTTGACTTCTGTAACCGTAAAAGTCTTGGTTTTCTGCACATAAATATCAGAAGCCTCCTTCCTAAGTTTGAGTTATTCACTGCGTTAGCACACTCCGCCAACCCTGATGTTCTAGCAGTGTCTGAATCCTGGTTTAGGAAGGCCACCAAAAATTCTGAAATGTCCATCCCCAACTATAACATTTTCTGTTTAGATAGAACTGCCAAAGGGGGTGGAGTTGCAATCTACTGTAGAGATAGCCTGCAGAGCTCCATCATACTATCCAGGTCTGTGCCCAAACAGTTTGAGCTTCTACTTCTAAAAATCCACCTTTCCAAAAATAAATCTCTCACTGTTGCCGCTTGCTACAGACCCCCCTCAGCCCCCAGCTGTGCCCTGGACACCATATGTGAATTGATTGCCCCCCATCTATCCTCAGAGTTCGTACTGCTTGGTGACCCTAAATTGGGATATGCTTAACACCCCGGCCATCCTACAATCTAAACTAGATGCCCTCAATCTCACACAAATTATCAACGAACCTACCAGGTTCAACCCTAAATCCGTAAACATGGGTACCCTCATAGATATCATCCTGACTAACTTACCCTCTAAATACACCTCCGCTGTCTTCAACCAGGATCTCAGCGATCACTGCCTTATTGCCTGCGTCCGTAACGGGTCCGCGGTCAAACGACCACCCCTCATCACTGTCAAACGCTCCCAAAAACACTTCAGCGAGCAGGCCTTCCTAATTGACCTGGCCCAGGTATCCTGGATGGATATAGATTTCATTCCGTCAGTAGAGGATGCCTGGTTGTTCTTTAAAGTAATTTCCTCTCAATCTTAAATAGACATGCCCCATTCAAAAATACAGAACTAAGAACAGATATAGCCCCTGGTTCTCCTCAGACTTGACTGCCCTTGACCAGCACAAAAACATCCTGTGGCGTACTGCATTAGCATCAAATAGCCCCCGCGATATGCAACTTTTCAGGGAAGTTAGGAACCAATATACACAAGCAGTTAGGAAAGCAAAGGCTAACTTTTTCAAACAGAAATTTGCATCCTGTAGCACTAACTCCAAAAAGTTTTGGGACACTGTAAAGTCCATGGAAAATAAGAGCACTTCCTCCCAGCTGCCCACTGCACTGAGGCTAGGAAACACTATCACCACCGATAAATCTACAATAATCGAGAATTTCAACAAGCATTTTGCTACGGCTGGCCATGCTTTCCACCTGGCTACCACTACCCCGGCCACCAGCTCTGCACCCTCCGCTGCAACTTGCCCATGCCCCCACCGCTTCTCCTTCACACAAATCCAGACAGCTGATGTTCTAAAAGAGCTGCAAAATCTGGACCCCTACAAATCATCTGGGCTAGACAATCTGGACCCTTTCTTTCTAAAACTAGCCGCCGAAATTGTCGCAACCCCTATTACTAGCCTGTTCAACCTCTCTTTCGTAACGTCTGAGATCCCCAGAGATTGGAAAGCTGCCGCGGTCATCCCCCTCTTCAAAGGGGGTGACACTCTAGATCCAAACTGTTACAGACCCATATCCATCCTGCCCTGCCTTTCAAAAGTTTTTGAAAGCCAAGTCAACAAACAGATCACCGACCATTTCGAATCCCACCGTACCTTCTCCGCTATGCAATCCGGTTTCCGAGCTGGTCATGGGTGCACTTCAGCCACGCTCAAGGTCCTAAACGATATTATAACCGCGATCGATAAGAGACAGTACTGTGCAGCCGTTTTCATTGACCTGGCCAAGGCTTTCGACTCTGTCAACCACCGCATTCTTATTGGCAGACTAAATAGCCTTGGTTTCTCAAATGACTGCCTCGCCTGGTTCACCAACTACTTCTCAGATAGAGTTCAATGTGTCAAATCGGAGGGCCTGTTGTCTGGACCTATGGCAGTCTCTATGGGGGTGCCACAGGGTTCAATTCTTGGGACGACTCTTTTCTCTGTGTATATCAATGACGTCGCTCTTGCTGCTGGTGACTCTCAGATCCACCTCTACGCAGACGACACCATTTTGTATACATCTGGCCCTTCATTGGACACTGTGTTAACAAACCTCCAAACGAGCTTCAATTCCATACAACACTCCTTCAGTAGCCTCCAACTGCTCTTAAACACTAGTAAAACTAAATGCATGCTCTTCAACCGACGCTGCTTGCACCCGCCCACCCGACTAGAATCACTACTCTCGACGGGTCTGACCTAGAGTATGTGGACAACTACAAATACCTAGGTGTCTGGTTAGACTGTAAACTCTCCTTCCAGACTCACATTAAGAATCTCCAATCCAAAGTTAAATCTAGAATCGGTTTCCTATTTCGCAACAAAGCCTCCTTCACTCATGCTGCCAAACATGCCCTCGTAAAACTGACTATCCTACCGATCCTTGACTTCGGCGATGTCATTTACAAAATAGCCTCCAACACTCTACTCAGCAAATTGGATGTAGTCTATCACAGTGCCATCCGTTTTGTCTCCAAAGCCCCATATAATACCCACCACTGTGACCTGTACGCTCTTGTTGGCTGGTCCTCACTACATATTCGTCGCCAAACCCACTGGCTCCAGGCCATCTATAAATCACTGCTAGGCAAATCCCCACCTTATCTTAGCTCATTGGTCACCATAGCAACACCCACCCGTAGTCTGCGCTCCAGCGGGTATATCTCACTGGTCATCCCCAAAGCCAACACCTCCTTTGGCCGCAATTCCTTCCAGTTCTCTGCTGCCAATGACTGGAACAAATTGCAAAAATCTCTGAAGCTGGAGACACTTATCTCCCTCACTAACTTTAAGCATCAGTTGTCAGAGCACCTTACCGATCACTGCACCTGTACACAGCCCATCTGAAATTAGCCCGCCCAACTACCTCATCCCTATATTGTTATCTATTTTGCTCATTTGTACCCCAGTATCTCTATTTGCACATCATCTCTTGCACATCTATCATTCCAGTGTTAATACTAATTGTAATTTTTTGCACTATAGCCTATTTTATTGCCTACCTCCATAACTTGCTAAATTTGCACACTGTATATTTTATGTATTTCTGTTGTATTTTTTGACTTTGTTTTGTTTTACCCCATATGTAACTCTGTGTTTGTTTTTATCGCACTGCTATGCTTTATCTTGGCCAGGTCGCAGTTGTAAATGAGAACTTGTTCTCAACTGGTTTACCTGGTTAAATAAAGGTGAAAAAAAAAAGAAAAAAAAAAAAATTGTGGCCTGCTGGAGGTCATTTTGCAGGGCTCTGGCAGTGCTCCGCCTGCTCCTCCTTGCACAAAGGCGGAGGTAGCGGTCCTGCTGCTGGGTTGTTGCCCTCCTACGGCCTCCTCCACGTCTCCTGATGTACTGGCCTGTCTGCTGGTAGCGCCTCCATGCTCTGGACACTACGCTGACAGACACAGCAAACCTTCTTTCCACAGCTCGCATTGATGTGCCATCCTGGATGAGCTGCACTACCTGTGCCACTTGTGTGGGTTGTAGACTCCGTCTCATGCTACCACTAGAGTGAAAGCACCGCCAGCATTCAAAAGTGACCAAAACATCAGCCAGGAAGCATAGGAACTGAGAAGTGGTCTGTGGTCACCACCTGCAGAACCACTTCTTTATTGGGGGTGTCTTGCTAATTGCCTATAATTTCCACCTGTTGTCTATTCCATTTACACAACAGCATGTGAAATGTATTGTCAATCAGTGTTGCTTCCTAAGTGGACAGTTTGATTTCACAGAAGTGTGATTGACTTGGAGTTACATTGTGTTGTTTTAGTGTTCCCTTTATTTTTTTGAGCAGTGTATATATTTTTAGGCCTGGGACTTTTAGGAATGTAATCCACCATGATGGGGGATCCATCTGTTACTCTGTTTTTATGTGGGGGGTTTGCCAGCAGCAGAGTGAAGGTCTGAGAGAGACTACCACCTGCTAACAGCTCCCTCCCTCTGGAATGTGGACTGTGGATTAGTGACTACCCACCAGACGGACAGGAGGACGAGTTGTCCCTTAATCAAACTATCTAAACAATTTCCAAACCCACGTTTTTTTACACGGGAAAAACAATGTGCTAAACATTGGACTTAGTCGTAGACAAAAAAGTGTGTAGGTGAAAGAGTAAGGGATAATCTAAGACAACTTCATCTCAGACAACTGTATGCTAGAGTACAGACCTATCCCTGTTGCTATTCACTCTTACCAGGTCGCAATCGTGTCACTAGCAGCCCTTCTTCTCTTTCTTGCCGTTGTCTCTCCTCTTCCTCCTCCTCCTCCTCTTCCTCCTCATTCTCACTGTTGCAGTGCCCCTCCCTGGTCCTGCCCCCTGCAGCCTCTGCCTCCCTCCCAGCAGCACTGGCCCGTAGGGCTACCAGCCGATGGTGGATGGCCACGTAGAGGCGAGCCACATCCCTGGCGCCGGCCTGGATGAGGAACACCCGGACGGCTTGAGTCTCCACGTCGGTGGCCGTCACCTGGAGGTTCCGGCGGGCCGGGCGACGCAGGTGTGTGTGTGGCCAGAGCTTGGTGTTGAGGATAACCTTGAGACTGCCCTGGTGCCTCATCACTGTTCAGATGGCGACATGTGTGAGAGATATATGAGATATACTGAGGATGAGAAACAGAAAGCTGTGCTAATGTTAGTCAGATTGATGGAAATAGTAATCTCCTTCATGGTAAACTCACCTATCCTGGACTGCAGTCCTCCTTTGGTCCCTGATGCTAGATCATTGAGTCGCAGGACTCCTCTCCCTCGCTCAGTCCATGACTGTGTTCCTTTTTCCAGGACAAACAGTCTGCAGGTTAGCTAAAATAAAAACAGAAAGCACGCTTTAAAAAGGTATTTAAAAAGGTACACCACTATCTCTAGCAATATCAGAAGGCACAGACCTATTGGATCCTATTTCAACCTAATGGTCGCATTCCTCGTTATGAACTGTGCCGTCAGGCACCAGATTGGTATAACCTAATGATGTGGTTAGCTGATACGTAAAATACCTATCCAGGCACTGTAAGATCTGGCATGCGTCAGCAACGCCTGGGCAGAGGAACGTGCCCTATAGGTCCTCACCTGGACCACATTGCTCTCCTTCTCCTCCCCAGTGAACAGCTGAACCTGCCTGAGCACACACTGCCTCCCACAGGACGCTGTGTAAGCTGCAGCAGACTCCCTCAGACTGCTCCACACAGCACCTATCAGCAAACACAGACAGCACTTCAGCTGCAGTTCTGAAAGGCATCCACTAAGAGGCAGTCAATTACTAATAGAACAGAGGTGCACAGCTCTAGTCCTCTATGGTGGTGTTTACACAGGTGGCCCAATTCTAATCTTTTTCCACTAATTGGTCTTTTGACCAATCAGATCAGCTCTTTTCCCAATAATTGGGCAAAATATCAGAATTGGGCTGCCTGTGTAAACGCAGCCTAGGACCACAGTCTTGGTGGATCAGCAGACACTGTGGCCATTGAGGTACTGGTTCTTGAGGACCAGAGTTGTGTACTCATGTAAATACACTATGACGAACTTAATGATTTACCTTTATGACTTGACTCAGAGGTGGAAGACTCAGGATCAGAGCTGCAATCAGAATCTTCACTGCTGGATGATTTCTGTGGTCTCTATATGAGGGCGAGAAAGTGAGAGCATTTCTGTAAATATAACGTGTTTGGTAACACATTTAAAGTCATACAAGTGTGATGACATCATATATTTCATAGTCATCCTATGCAAATTGCTACTGTATAAGTACACTATATATACAAAAGTGTGTGGACACCCCTTCAAATGAGTGGATTCGGCTAGTTCAGCCACACCCGTTGCTGACAGGTGTATAAAATCGAGCACACAGCCATGAAATCTCCATAGACAAACATTGGCAGTAAAAATAATTGACTTACTGAAGAGCTCAGTGACTTTCAACGTGGTACCATCATAGGATGCCACCTTTCCAACAAGTCAGTTCGTCAAATTTCTGCCCTGCTAGAGCTACCCCAGTCAACGGTAAGTGATGTTATTGTGAAGTGGAAATGTCTAGGAGGAACAACGGCTCAGCCGCGAAGTAGTAGGCCACACAAGTTTACAGAACGGGACCGCCGAGTGCTGAAGCACGTAGCACGTAAAAATCGTCTGTCCTCGGTTGCAACACTCACTACCGAGTTCCAAACTGCCTCTGGAAGCAACGTCAGCACAAGAACTGTTCGCCGGGAGCTTCATGAAATGGGTTTCCATGGCCGAGCAGCCGCACACAAGCCTAATATCACCATGCGCAATGCCAAGCGTCGGTTGGAGTGGTGTAAAGCTTGCCGTCATTGGACTCTGGATCAGTGGAAACGCGTTCTCTGGAGTGATGAATCACGCTTCACCATCTGGCAGTCCGACCGATGAATCTGGGTTTGGCGAATGCCAGGAGAACACTACCTGCCCCAATGCATAGTGCCAACTGTAAAGTTTGGTGGAGGAGGAATAATGGTCTGGGGCTGTTTTTCATAGTTCGGGCTAGGCCCCTTAGTTCCAGTGAAGGGAAATCTTAACGCTACAGCCTACAATGACATTCTAGACAATTCTGTGCTTCCAACTTTATGGCAACAGTTTGGGGAAGGCCCTTTCCTGTTTCAGCATGACAATGCCCCCGTGCACAAAGCGAGGTCCATACAGAATTGGTTTGTCGAGATCGTTGTGGAGGAACTTGACTGGCCTGCACAGAGCCCTGAACTCAACCCCATCGAACATTTTTGGGATGAATTGGAACGCCGACTGCGAGCCAGGCCTAATCACCCAACATCAGTGCCCGACCTCACTAATGCTCTTGTGGCTGAATGGAAGCAAGTCCCCACAGCAATGTTCCAACATCTAGTGGAAAGCCTTCCCAGAAGAGTGGAGGCTGTTATAGCAGCAAAGGGGGGACCAACTCCATATTAATGATCATGATTTTGGAATTAGATGTTTGACTAGCAGGTGTCCACATACTTTTGGTCATGTAGTGTATGTCGGTGTGCTTTACTGAAAGTATCCTGAACTCACCAAGACTCTTTCGCTCATGTTTTCCCCAAACACAAACTGGACCCTGTCTGAGGTGGTACCGTCTGCCTTTGATCTGTGGAGGGTGAACCAGAGGTCAGCAGAGAGGTCAGCAGGTTCAGAATCACTGCTGGGAACTAAACCCCTAGACCCCACATAGCTCTGACAGAGGAAACACAACACAACTCTGTCAGGGTCTCTGGGTTAAAGCAAGGCTGTCCAGTCCTGGGTCTGGACTGGAAGTTAACCTGTAACCCTAACCCCCTGGTTGAACTAATCCATGCCTTGACCTGGAGTGGGTAGCCCTCAATTAGAATGTCAACTGTCAAATATACTGTTTAAAGTGGCTGGGAGGCTTTAAAACAGAAATATTGCACAGACTTGACCTGACCAGATACCCTGCATCCTTACTGTTACATTAAACCAGGTCCTCTGCATACCTGTGAACTTGAGGGGGTTTCTTCTGATGTAATACACCAACAGTGGAGGAGCGGTCAGTTGTGATGCTGCAGCCATCATCTGAAGGATCATGGCTCACCTGTGGAAGTGGGACAAAAAAACAATGCAAATTATTATTTTACAGTCCTATTACATTCCTGAAATTACATTGGATTGGTACTTCCTTGAGTCAAAGAATTCAACACAATGCTTGTGTAAATAGAAAATAAGATACATTTTACAGACAAAACCTATTATATAATTGAGTGTGTTGATCTGGCAAGTTCGGGAGTAGAGAGAAAGCTAATTAAGCATTGACAGACTTTAACAAAAAAAACATTGCACAATAATTTCCAATAGAAAGAACTGATTCAAACCGGTTTTGGGGTTTGGGTTTATAAACTGTTAGTGAGTGAATATGTTTCTCTGAGAAAAGCATGTGGGTCCCTCAGGCAATGACACAACCCCAACTGAGAAGTATTTTATTATTGAAATACTTTTAAGGTCTGAGAGAGTTCACTCTCTTTTTGACACAACCCCAACTGAGAAGTATTTTATTATTGAAATACTTTTAAGGTCTGAGAGAGTTCACTCTCTTTTAATTTTTTACCTGAGAGAGTTTTCTCATTTCACTCTGTGTGAGGGGGTGAAGAGAGTTGTAGAATACCTCAGATAGGTGTGGCTGTGAGGAGATGTTCCAGGGCTGAGGGGCGAGGAGACGTGCAGGCTGAAGGAATGACCTTCTGACCCTGTTCAGAGGTGTAACTACACAGAAGATGAGAGGAATAGAAAAGGAGGGGTATAAAGAGACTTTAATCCATTTCTGTCCTTCAAAGTCAGTCTTACGATCAGGTATGGAAAAAAAAATACACTATGTAGAATAGAGATTAAGTGTGGTTTATTAGTTATTTAGATAATTAGAGATATTTTAGCACATCAAAAGGTAAACATAAGACCAGAGAATGGATATTTACCTGTGTTTGGGGAATTGTTGGTCCGGTTGCACAGATTTGAGGGCATGAAGACATTTGATCTTGAGACTAGGAGAGAGGGGAGTGGAGATCCATCAGAAGAGTTCACACAGACAGACATATCATATATGGTTAAAGTTAAAACACGCTCCCCACATTTATGTCAAAGTCACCGCCAGACTTAGCACATGACAACATTCAACATGCTTGGCCAACAATGAGCAGTGAGGGTACCACGTTGCCAATGGTGGGTCATGGTGGTGATTTGTGATGAGCAGGTGAGGGCTGCAGTGACAGAGTGAAACTGAAACGGATCAGGGGAAAGAGATACTAGGGGCTGCAGTGAAGTGGCTGCTGGGAATCTACACTCTAGAAAAAATAGTTCCAAAAGGGTTGTTCGGCTGTCCCCATAGGATAACCCTTTTTGGTTCCAGGTAGAACCCTTTTGTGTTCCATATAGAACCCTCTGTAGAAAGGGTTCTACATGGAACCCAAAATGGTTCTACCTACAACCAAAAAGGGCTCTTCAAAGGGTTCTTCTATGGGGACAGACGAAGAACCCTTTACAGGGATGGTGTGACTGGAATGTATGGACCTAGAGGAAATACTGGCAGTGAATATAGACAGGAAACCTTTTCAGAGAGTTTGATCATGATGCATAGCCGCGGGAAGTAGGGGTGCTGAGGGTGTTGCAGCACCCCCTGAAAAATCATTATTATTATTTATTAATTTTTCTCACAAAAGTAGTGCACTGGGCCTTTACTAGTCCTGTATTAGCCGACCGATATAGCCGTCTGTAGCGCCAAATATTCTTCCCGCGGCTATGTCATGGTGCACTGCTTCAGTTCATTTAAAAGATATGGAGATACTGTATTTTATTCCAGTAAGATCCCAGTTTTATTAAGGCTACAATCATATGCAGGCGAGTCAAGGAATCAAGCAACGAGACTCAGTTGCTACTTATTTGCGTGGGCGCTGTATGGCCTAGGGGACAGCTTAGAAAGGATAGATGAAAGGATAGAGATAATAGAGGACAGTAGAGAGATGACAGGTCTTGACAGGTCTTGTCTACTGTGCGGTTGTTTACCTGGAGGCGGTTGGGGAAAAGAGTGGGAATTTGTTCGTACTCGTCTACTGCCGTCACAGGAGCCTGTCAGAGACACAGAGAAATAAGAGAAATCATGTTAACCAGCAGCATTGTGTATATACTGTAGGTGAAATGTCAGTAGAGATTGTACAAATAAATCACCCTTACCAAAGGAGAGTAACACTGAGGAACAGGGATTATAATTCAACCCTCAAAGGTTTATGTCTGGTGGTAATAATACCATAATACGTATGTACATATTTTTTATAGAGTAGGCAGACAATTTCTGCAAATTGATATTTCTGAACACTCACCTTTCCTCATTCTGCTGTTAGGATTAGGGTAGGTGAAAGATCGGACTCGTTTGTTTGCACTGATTCCCACAACTATTGGAGAACAAGCCAAGTACACATAAATATATTACTGCCAATGCAATAGAAAGTAACAGAGATTCAGAGAGTAATCATCCAGCAAAATGTTTGCTTGTTATGACATGCAGCATATATAATGCTTACCTGATCCCTCCTCCCATCTCTCTGCTCTCCTCTGTAGAAATAAATTACAGAAAGAAAGTTCAGAAATGCAAACTAATGATACATATTCTTCCATTACATGTTTCTGAATGTATCCTATTTATTAGCAACTGCTTTTTAATAATGCATGTGCATCATCTGTCAACATGTTACCCTTCAGGATATGATTCAGATTACCTTCATGGATGGGGTGAAAGACTTCTGAAAGACGAACACCGGTGGGGCAAGCACAGTTTTCTCTGTGAAAAGACAGATTATAGCACAGTTAGAGAATTCTCCTTGTTGAAATTTCATACAGCGACTGATTCATTATCCAATCTTAGCTAAACCATACAGTAACTGAGTTTAAAAGCATTTACTTAAATGTATTTAAATTAAAATAGGAAAACACTTTTCTTAATGTTGTCACTGAAACCACAAAGACGTAACCAGGGAAATGGCTGAGACTGTGAGCTGTCGGTACACACTGTTCTGCCAAGACTCTAAAATGCAAAGCTAGGAAACTCAACAGTAGCACTGTTCTGAATTTAAGAGTAATTTACCCACCACATTTATTATTCCTCAATTAACCCTCAAAACACACAGTCAGTTAAACAAGGACCCAAAGTGTGGTGAGATCTCTAGGCTCGCCAACAGTTCTGACTGGAGATGTCCATCGTCATCCCACCCCAATGTGTTATTCTAATCAATGGAGGCTTTGACATCCAAGGCCTCTTATGTAACCACGCAGCCTGACAATGGGCCCTAGACACTGGGGACAAGCCCACCGTAGCAGGGGTGAATGATGGGATAGCAGTGGAGGTGTGAGCCAGCTAGGCACCAGACACCAAGGCTTGGCCCTGGGTCAAACTGACTGAGACTGGTCCAGACCTGTATGGAGGCTATAAATACACAGGGACTCTGTCACTGATCTGACCTCATACTATCAACTCTGCTTAGAGTCAATTAGTAATGTATTTTGGTGTGTTAATTCACATGTTGAGATTTGCCAGTGTTGTGTCAGTGACTGTTCACTCTGGGCACGGAGAAAGATGGCATTCACACTTCACAGTCAGTGACAGATGATCACTTGGAATTCACCCAAGTCTACAGTGTGAGCAGCCTGTTCTAATGACGATTGACTGTTCAGATGCAACATATTAATACGTTGTCCTATATAATGATGATTAACATCAAAACGGGTTTGCTTCTTGCATTTATGCGGTTCTTCAGCTTTCCTGGAATGCTAAAAAGTACATTAATGGGTCAATGGAGGCTATTTCTACCACAAGCCACAGTAATCCTGTCTGTGACCTCCTGGGGAAATCAGAGCAAACACTACTTACTAACTCTAGAGTCCAACTATGAGGGCATACAATCGCATGATCTACAGTAGACAAACAGCAGCGCACAACAAATGGAATGGTAATTAGTTTACACAACACTCCAACAGTCAAGAGGTGCCAGAGACAAGTGCCTATTCCACTGAATGTAACAGCATAGAAGGGTGGTCATCAGTGCATAAGGTAGAGTGTTTTTGCTGAGTGTCAATAGGAGCACTGTGTATCCTCCCTGACACATACTGTAGGTTATGATGTATGTGCACGCCATCGCTGCTGTGGAAAAATACTTATTCACAGGTCAGGTACCGTATCACAGGTCAGGTACCGTATCACAGGTCAGGTACCGTATCACAGGTCAGGTACCGTATCACAGGTCAGGTACCGTATCACAGGTCAGGTACCGTATCACAGGTCAGGTACCGTACTACACACAGTTGAGTTTGGTCACCCCAGACAACGCGAATATACAGCAACAATTAAACCCATTGCATCTTCCCTATCTCAACTCTTCTTTCCCGAATCTCTCCTAACCTTTCCTCCTCTTCTCTCCTTCTCTCTCCTCTTCCACGCAGACAGTGTCTCAGTTACCATAGGTCTGAGTGTCCAGAGGTCAGACAGCCCCGGACCTCGGCTGAGGGCCATATGTAACAGACGTCATGAGAAAATCCTGACATAATGCACACTGTCTGGCTAGCGCCAGAGAGCAGGCATGTCAACTCTTTATGACAGCCGCTCATTTTCCACATCACGGATTACAAGTGTCATTAAATAAGTGAGAGAGGAGAGTATTAAATAAACACTAATAAAACTGCCAGTGTTTCATGAACAGACATGCTTGCCAATTTAAGGACTGAAAAAGAAATTAAGCTAGCTTCATTTGAGCTTAAAAGAGCATGCCTTGGAATATTGCTGACAAGGTCTGTCTATACATTAATAACATTACTTCATCAGTTTTTACGTTTTCTTTTTCTCGAAGAGAAAAAACCCTAACATGCTTGTCTCTGGTAGAAAAAGCTGAGGAGCACTGCAAACTAAGGCAAGACCCAATCACTCAGAGACGAGCACCATACAATGGTGATCTATGAAGATTGACATCAATAGAGATGCACATGCCCTGTCCGTGCTCATTGCAGGAGTGCATCATACATCTTTCCTGAGGCCTCTCATTCTATTGCAGACTTTATAAGGAAGGAACAACTAACTAGTCTTTATTGTATAAAGACCTCAACAGAGCCTTTCAGCAGCCGGTGCAAAAACAACAGTAGGCCTACTCTAAAAGTGAATCATGTCGTTTTTCCATGGTAATACTTTCATTTGTTTGGAATCTATTTTCTGTCCAGATTTGGAATAAAATACTATTGTTTAATGTTCCCTAGTTTCAGGTTTTGGAAGGCACAGAGGAGAGATTGAAGTGTTTGTTAAAGTATGTTTTGTTCTCTCTGTCCTCTGCTAGGGGTAACTTAATGGGCCTATGAAGAGGCACTGAGCTTCTCTTCTGGCAGAACACCACTGCCAGCAGTGGCAGGGCTCCACAAACCGCTGCCCGGAGAAAGAGACGCAGAGGAGAGTCCATTAAACACACACACGCATGCACGCACAGTTTCTCAAATTTCCTTGTCTCTGTTAGGAGCAGGAGTGGGAAGGGGAGGGGGCAATCCCCCTAAAAGCTGCCTCAAACTAGGCTACTCTGGTCTCAATCAGAATGTCACTCCGGGGCGGGGTTAAAGGGGCAGAGGGCCAGGAAAAACAATCACTCCGCAGTGTCACAAGCAGCAGCTGCCCACACATCACTCACATTGGGGAACAATGCTTTACTCCAAGACCCCACCAAGCACCCGTCCCCTTCATAACTCTATCTTGCCTCCCCCTGTCTTCCCCCTAATAGAGCGTACCCACTGTCACATGTTACGAAGACAGCCTCTATTCACAAACATGCTGGCTGCGGGCCCAAGTGGGGTTTCAGTGGTTACAGTAACTGTTCTCAGATCGTCCAAACGAGAACAACACAACAATAGTTCAATCTAGCACTACATCTGGGCTTCATTTGGGGAGCTGGGGTAACATAAGGACAAAACAACTTGAAAGACCACAAACAGAACACATGGCCAGCATACAGTTGCATCACAGCCTTATGGTCAGGCAGATGGCTACAGACATGTATATAAAGCAGTCAGACAAAAACAGCATTATTCTTCTAATACAAGAATGTGAGTTCTGGATTCAGAAACTCAACAAAACAATATTTACAGTGTGAATTTCAGCCACTAGCCTGAACTAATAAATGTCACCCACCAATGCAATACACCATGGGTATTTAACTCTAACCCTGCTGGTTTTCTGTTCTACCTGATACTTAATTGGACCCACCTGGTGTCCCAAGTCTTAAATCAGTCTGTGATTAGAGGGGAATAATGAAAAAAAGCAGAACTGGCTTCGATGTCAAGAGTTGAGTTTGAGGGCAATACACATTAATAGTTTTTGCACACAAACACTCCACACATGTCAGTTAAATTCAGCTCTGTGGGACAGAATGACCATTAACTTCTAATTAACTATGTGACTATTCCTGAACCAACTCAGTTGCCTTGTGGTTAGAGTGTCCGCCCTGAGATTGGAAAAGTTTGATCCCCGGCCGAGTTGTACGAAAGACTGTAAAAATGGGACCCGATGTGTCTCTGCTCGGCACTCAGCATTAAGGAGATAGATAGGGGGTAAGGCCCTGCGATAGAGTAGTGTCCTGTCCAGGGGGTGTACTTGTACCAAGGCCACTTACTTTTTCTGATAAAAGAGAGGTCTTTCCTAATGTGTAGAGGGACCTCACACTGTATGAACACAGATACCATTTTAGGAAAACGTTTGGGGCCTCGTTCTGTAGAACAGGAAATGCTGCAAGGAAAACCATAACTCTGCTGGTGCCCCAGATTCCAGCCAAGGACCCCCTACAAAGGGTCTAACATACACACACATACACACACAAACACAAACACACCCATGGAGCTCCCCCTGGATGCTCTCTTACTCCTGAGCCCATATGCCAGACTGGACCTCTAACAGGCTATTATAAGGGGCGCTTCACCGCCATAGGAATGTAGGGCTACTCACAACAACCTCCAACTATGGGAACGGGCATATCTAACTCACTGAGGCCTCAGTCACAGCCTCATGAATCACTTGTCATATCTCTGTTAGCTCTGCAGCTCTGGACGAAAACAGACTTTTACTGCAAAACTAGGAGAAAATAAGATCTTACCGGATTGAATGTCCGAAGAGCATTTTATTTTCCTGGGAATATCAGGAATTATTTGTAATTTATTGATGGGTTATTGTGCTAATCTTTAATAATTTGGTTACCTCGATGGCCTCTTAACTGGACCTAAACACTTATCTCAGCCTGCTTATTATTATTATTATCTCCCCTACAGCAACAGCTGGGCTAAACATGGTTACCATTGAAAGCACCGGTAACGACACATCATTTCTGAACTTATTGAGAGATATACAGCCAAATCACTCTAGTTAAGGCACCTGTGAAACCATTGAAATCCAGAACTTCAGGTCAACTCCTCTGCTTCTCTTGTAGATGTTTTTTTTTTTCTCCACCTAGCAATAAAATAATCTAGTATGTTTCGTCACTTCAGTCTGAAACATGAACAGACGTGTGATTGAAAATCTAAAAGGGGACGGTGGGTGCCTATAACACTATAGGAAGGAGGGGGACTGGAGTTTGTGTATGGAGGAGGGAGGGGGGATATCTCAGGGTTCACGCTGGAACATGAGAAAGAGCCTAGTCATTGGGCATGACCAGAGCTAGCTAGTTTGGTAGCTTGGTGGAGGAAACTGGAATTAGCTAGCCTGATCTGGTCCTCGTTTTCATTAGTGGATTCTGTAACCTCAAGTGGGGGGTAAATAATAACCACTCCTCCTGAGATGAGATCTGATCAGGTCTTACACATACAGTACTTCTCCAATGCACTCACTTCATTCCTGATTCCTGACACATCTCACTGTGTTACACCATGGTGACACTGAGCTGCAGATGACAACCCTGCAGCCATAGAATGTCAACTCATCCCTATAGGTTAGACATGGATGTGCAAAAGGTCCCAGGCTTGGTTCAAAAGCAAGATGTACCAAGATCCAAGCTATAACTGTATTATAATTCAGTTCATTTACTGAACCATACGTTCATCCTGCTGCATCGTTTTCCAGAAAATCAGCATGCCATGTGTTCCTCCTTCCAGCTAGAGAGGGAGATGTAACTGGGCTGCTCTAAAACAAACTTCCTTGCTCCATAGTTGTGTGGAAGCTATATCATATCTACTCAGCGATATCATATCTACTCATCCCCTCCATGTTTTACAGGCCCGAGATAAGAACCTGACCAGAGCCCACAGAAACTGTGTCCATGCTTGTGTGCATGTGTGCTCTATGAAGTTAAATAAGATAAGAACGCTAGAGATATTGCATCAGGATACAGTGTTCATTATGAGTGTAGATGAAATATTGATGTCACTACTGCAAGAGCAAAGAGGAGCAATGATATGTCCATGTGCTACAGTAAACAATTGTGTATTTTCCCCAAATTATTTTCTGTGAATGAGTTTCATGTTTGCAGTAGGGCCTACTAAGAGCTTGTCACATTGAGAGTGAATATCTGGGGAATATCAATAATGTGTGGCATTATGGTAATAAAAAACATAATCTCTAAATATAAAAACAAAACCTTGATTATATTAAGGTATACAAATCTATTCATATTATTATCTAGCAGTCAAGATCTGTTGAAGTCACTTTAAAAAAAAGTGAGACGCAATGACAACCATACCCTTTAACTCCTCAGATCCGTCCTGCGTGCATCCTCCATCCCCGGAGTGCTGCCACGGAGAGGTGTTCCCCATCAGCGGTCTGGCGGTGACAGCTCCTCGCGCTCCACACATACGGTCCGCGGGCTCCATCGTACAGGGAGGCTTTGTATGGAAGTCCGAGACAGGCATCATTGAGTAATACCCTGAAATATCTTCGTTCGGGGAAAGATTCCCTCTCATTCTTCGGATCTGAAGCTGTGATAAACTATCGTAGTAAAATAAACACAACCTCATGAAAAGAAAGAAGAATCCAGATAAAGGTGGTGATTTGCTCCTTTGCTGTCAAAAGCTTGATACTCCTGATTTGTTGATTTTCGCACTCTCCAGTCAGCTGTCTGTCGCGTAGCCTTTGCTGTGTGTGTGAATGAACAGTCATATCCCGTGTTTACTACCGAGCGTGGCTCCTGTCTGCTTGTAAAATGTGGGCGTGGTGAGGCTTGAGTGATTTAGCCAGGACACAGTCAGTTTGTAGCGCTAAATGCACTCTTTTCTTATGCCATTGAAAACATTTCCCAAAAAGACAAATAAATGCTATTCTGAGCTATCCTACAGATTTACCCGCTATAGCCTAGACTATGTAACCTATTTAGTAGGTAATACATCATAAAGAAACATAGATTCTGCCATGATGGGTCCTACATGAGAGTAATCTGCCCAGACACAGAAATTGGATGTCTCTACCATGCTCACGATTAGAAATAGGTGTAAATGAACCTTTGACAACAAATGCTTCAATTTGTCAGTGTGGAAATTTCAATGGTTGTGTGTTAGAACAAACAGTGATGAACATTGGCATGATGCTCTGTCTGTTATTGCCTTATCATCCCCACTGGAATGGAATTTATGGAACTTTGCCCAAAGATCACCCGAATCCAAGTAGGTCACACAGGTCTGGCCTACTGTACTTGAGTTACATGCAGCTCCATAAACTTTTGAATGGCAGTTGAGCTACTTCTCAACTGTTTCTGTACAATGCCTTATTGTGGCTTGGGCTTTTGCAAAATGCTTAACCTGACCTTTGAGTTCTACTCATGAGAGACAACTTGGGAAATGTCCAGAGTGCTGCTTGTATTCCATTGTTGTTGGATTCTTGCCCCAAATCATGAGGGAGAAACAGGATATTAATCTATGTTCTGTGTAGCCTTTGCTTAATGAGAGCCAATAGTGGCAACTTCACCCTGTGCTACAATGTCATTCCCACTCTTCCCAAGTTCCATAGTAGCTGCACTACTTATTATAGTATATGCATAATAACACATATTAACACAATAAAGATTTCTGTCTTCCCCTTGATCCTAACTTGGTCTTGTCTGTTCAGTGTGTAGTTTACCCGACGAGCTCCTGAGTGGCGCAGTGGTCTAAGGCACTGCATCGCAGTGCTAACTGTGCCACTAGAGATCCTGGTTCGAATCCAGGCTCTGTCGCAGCCGGCCGCGACCGGGAGACTCATGGGCGGTGCACAATTGGCCTAGCGTTGTCCAGGGTAGGGGAGGGAATGGCCGGCAGGGATGTAGCTCAGTTGGTAGAGCATGGCGTTTGCAACGCCAGGGTTGTGGGTTCGATTCCCATGGGGGGCCAGTATAATTTTTTAAAATAAAAAATGTATTCACTAACTGTAAGTCGCTCTGGATAAGAGCGTCTGCTAAATGACTAAAATGTAAATGATAGGAATGGTAAATGTGGCCCAGTGCCCATAGCTATTAATAACCTGTAGTGGAGTGGGCCGCTTGAGCTCTATCATTAAGAATAGGTTTCTAAATTGCCAGCTAAATAAATCAAAGTTTGTTTATTAGGCTTCTTTTACAAGTTGTCCCAAGACAGCCAAGGATTTCTGTGATATCAGGAGACGTTTTAAAATGCCAAGCAGCATTAGAACACACAGTACCATGCTGGTGCCTGCCTGGTTGTCATGTGAAATCCCCCAGCTGGTGATTGTGATTCATTGACTATACAGGGACAGGCTCTGAGTGAAGGGTGCAGGACTGGAATGGGCTGGTTTTCGGAGCATGCTCAGTTGGAGCGGGAGGAATTTTCCACTGTGTGTCCAGGCAGCAGCCATAGAGGGGGCAAAGGCTCTCTGTTCAGAGGGTCTGCCTGTGTGCATGAGTTATGTTGTAGTGTGTTATGGTGTGTGACTGTGCATTAATGTTTACTTCATGTGTGTAGTGGTATAACTACTGTGGACGATGAGTGTATGTGTTTATGTGAGTACAGTATGTATGTGCTCTTGTGTTCTTTCATGTTTTATTTTCGTTCATGGCTTTTTTTCACAATATGTTTTTATGTCAATGGGGGATGTTAGGGGTTCTGTGTATGTTTGTTGTGTTTGTCTGTGTGGTCTGAATGTGCTTGCTCTGACTGTGAGCATTTCACAATCATGGTTTGTTTTTAACTCTCAGGGCCAGGCTCCCACTCGACTATCTTTCTCTCTGGGCCAGAGGGTATTCCTCTTTAGGTCCATTACACATTACACAACCCTCTCTGCCCTTCATCTGTCTCAGCTGATAACAATCAGCAGGTCTCTCTCTCTCTCTCTCTCTCTCTCTCTCTCACACACCGACCTTGGCACAGAGCACTATAACGGACTATAGCCGTGTGTGTGTGAGTCCACAACATACCCTGGTAATGCTCAGGTCTGACCAGACCATTATAACCCATAAAACAGATGTCACTGAACCTTCTACTTCCACAATCCTCTGAAGTCCCATCAAATTACAGTATTGAAAGGGAATTCAGTCATGTTTTAAATGTGTACATTATATGGATTATGGTAATAAATGATTTTAAAAAATAGTAATTTACCTGTATGCAATGAGGGAGAAATAAGTTAAAACACTACATGTGGAGAAAATGCGAGCTCCTCATAAATCAATGCACCTGGGATTGGATGGGAGTGTTTATGACAATTTTGCCCGTGGAATATTTCAAGACATCTGGGTTAATACACTGCCATCTATTGGTGAAAGGTTCTCAGTATTCTTTTTCAAATAAAAAATACAATAATATTGTATTAGTCACATGCACTGAATACAACAGGTGTAGACCTTATAGTGAAATGCTTGCTTACAAGCTCTTTCCCAACTATGCAGAGTTAAGTAAGAAGATAAAAACATAAGAGAAATTAAACACACAAGAATGAAGCTATATACAGGGAGTACCAATAGAATATCAATGTGCAGGGGTAGAAGTTAGTTGAGGTAGATATGTACATGTATGCAGGCTAAGTGACTAGGCGTCAGGATACATAATAACACCATGTTGTGTACTTTGCTTTGTTGTGCTACTTTAACTTTTTGCTAAAAGCTAATACATGGTTCAGTAACAGCTATCTATTCCTTATTGATTCAATGCTCTTATTTCATTTAGAGCTAATCACAGACAAACTGAATTCCTACAGCTGAATACTTGGAAAGAAAAACTGAAATACTTTGCAGATGTTCCTTGACCACCCATATAGGCATTTGAAACTGAACGCCAACATATCCATCGCCAAAAATGAAGAACAAAACTGAAAAGAAGCCTGTAATAAGGAGTAGAGAATCTAAAGAGGTGGAGTCGTTTTGGCCAGACAGGAGTCGGGAGCTTAAAGTAGCCTACAATTAATTGGGATGCTAATTGGGACTTGTTTCCCATAGTCTCTCTAGCAGGACGACAAACTGAAATAAACGTAAATATCAGTGTCCTATGGAGTGATTTAAACGTCTAACTTCACCCAGTTTTGCACAGGCTCTTATACGGTACCTTTTATGCAGTTGTGCAAGACTCCCTTCTTACCACATGGTGACACCAATGTCTTGCTGCATAATCAAGGACTCCATGCAAAAAATCACCCGTCTTATTTAGGTCATACACTAGTATATCAATATCAAGTTCATGCATGCTCACTATTCCTTTAGCAGGCACTCCCAACAACAGAAAAGCATTAAAGAACAGAAAGATGAAGCCTGGGTACATTGAAAGACAACTGTTATTCCACAGTCATAGGGATATAATTTAAAGATTTGTTATCTGTGCATTCCAAATCGCTCACACCCAAAAGTCCGTTATAATAGTATTCTATCGCTGTTGGTGTCCAGGCGCATAGATACACACAATGCCCTCCTTATCTGACTGAGTGAAACCCCAGGGAAGGGCCACACCTTTGGACAACAGGTGGGGCTGACAGATTGGTCAGTGTTAAGTGCTGAGAATAAGGCAAGACTCATTCACACCCACATAAGGAAAACCAGGTAAAGTCATAGACAATCATCAGTCTATGGGATTCTGCTTGTATCTTTCAATGGACTTTGTGTTCAAGTTTGACAGTGCCTCATGAAGTTGTCCATAAGAATAAAATGCTAACCATTTTCTGTTTCTGTTTTCTATTATATAGTAAATATATGAAATTACAATCACAAACAATCCTTGCAAAGAAAGAAGGACCTCAACTTGAACAGATGGTGGCAAAACTCCCTGCTTGACTTTCTTGACTTTCGTACTTTCGTACTTGGCAGCAGCTACTCTTCCCGGTGTCCAGCTAAATTAATACAGTTATACAATTTTAAAAACATTACAATACATTCACAACAGATTTAACAACACATTAAGTGTGTGCCATCAGGCCCCTACTCCACTACCACGTATCTACAACACAAAATCCATGTGTACGTGTGTGTATAGTACAGTGAGGGAAAAAGAACACTCTTAAAGGGAGTGCTCCTAATCTCAGCGTGTTACCTGTATAAAAGACACCTGTCCACAGAACCAATCAATCTATCAGATTCCAAACTCGCCACCATGGCCAAGACCAAAGAGCTCTCCAAGGATGTCAGGGACAAGATTGTAGACCTACACAAGGCTGGAATGGCCTACAAGACCATCGCCAAGCAGCTTGGTGAGAAGGTGACAACAGTTGGTGCGATTATTCGCAAATGGAAGAAACACAAAATAACTGTCAATCTCCCTCGGCCTGGGGCTCCATGCAAGATCTCACCTCGTGGAGTTGCAATGATCATGAGAACGGTGAGGAATCAGCCCAGAACTACACGGGAGGATCTTGTCAATGATCTCAACGCAGCTGGGACCATAGTCACCAAGAAAACAATTGGTAACACACTACGCCGTGAAGGACTGAAATCCTGCAGTGCCCGCAAGGTCCCCCTGCTCAAGAAAGCACATGTACAGGCCCGTCTGAAGTTTGCCAATGAACATCTGAATGATTCAGGGGAGAACTGGGTGAAAGTGTTGTGGTCAGATGAGACCAAAATCGAGCTCTTTGGCATCAACTCAACTCGCCGTGTTTGGAGGAGGAGGAATGCTGACAATGACCCCAAGAACACCATCCCCACCGTCAAACATGGAGGTGGAAACATTATGCTTTGGGGGTGTTTTTCTGCTAAGGGGACAGGACAACTTCACTGCATCAAAGGGACGATGTACCGTCAAATCTTGGGTGAGAACCTCCTTCCCTCAGCCAAGGCATTGAAAATGGCTCGTGGATGGGTATTCCAGCATGACAATGACCCAAAACACACGGCCAAGGCAACAAAGGAGTGGCTCAAGAAGAAGCACATTAATGTCCTGGAGTGACCTAGCCAGTCTCCAGACCTTAATCCCATAGAAAATCTGTGGAGGGAGCTGAAGGTTTGAGTTGCCAAACGTCAGCCTCGAAACCTTAATGACTTGGAGAAGATCTGCAAAGAGGAGTGGAACAAAATCCCTCCTGAGATGTGTGCAAACCTGGTGGCCAACTACAAGAAACGTCTGACCTCATGTTTTGCAGAGGGGTCAAATACTTATTTCCCTCATTAAAATGCAAATCAATTTCTAACATTTTTGACATGCGTTTTTCTGGATTTTTGTTGTTGTTATTCTGTCTCTCACTGTTCAAATAAACCTACCATTAAAATTATAGACTGATCATGTCTTTGTCAGTGGGCAAACGTACAAAATCAGCAGGGGATCAAATACTTTTTTCCCTCACTGTATGTATGCTATAGTGTGTGTATGCATGTGTCTATGCCTATGTTTGTGTTGCTTCACAGTCCCAGCTGTTCCATAAGGTGTATTTTTATCTATTTTTTAAATCAAATTTGACTGCTTGCATGAGTTACTTGATGTGGAATAAAGTTCCATGTAGTCATGGGTCTATGTAGTACTGTGCGCCACCTGTTCTGGACTTGTGGACTGTGAAGAGAACTCTGGTGGAATGTCTTGTGGGGTATGCATGGGTGTCCGAGCTGTGAGCCAGTAGTTGCTGGATTTGTTTTAAATAATTTATACTTGTCACGCCCTGACCTATAGAACTCTAGTTAGTTTGGTCAGGGTGTGAATGTCATGTGTGTGTTGATTCTATGTTTATATTTCTATGTTTGGCCGGGTGTGGTTCCCAATCAGAGGCAGCTGTCGCTCGTTGTCTCTGATTGGGGATCATACTTAGGCAGCCAGTTTTCTGTGTTGTGGGATCTTGTTTTGTGCTCGGTGAGTTTGGCTTGTGTGTGTATAGCCTTCTGACGTCACGTTTCGTTGCCTGTTGTTGTTTTGTATGTTTATTCGGTTTAGTAAACATGGATGCATTTCACGCTGCGCCTTGGTCTGACCCGTCCTTCAACGTCCGTGACACTACTTGTATTTATATATTTCCATTTAGCTTGGACATGATCAGCCTGAAAGCCTGAGGGAATTGAATTCGAATTTGTGGAATTGTTGGGGATAATATTGAATTGGGAATTGAATTCTTGGAATTTACCTAAAATTGGAATTGAAATATCTCTGAATTCAAAGACTGACCTGGAATTTGAATTGAACCCTGCTTGAGGCCACTAGGGATCGTTAGATAACAACCCTTTTCTTACTACAAAGAAAGTTGGTCAGCTGTGTGGTACGCATGGCCTTGCAGTCACACATTGGGCCCCTGACACAGACTAACACTAATACCCTATTCCCACTACGAGATATGAAGCAGTCTGAGGAGCGGGGTGGCAAAAGAAAACGATACTTTTCAATTCACATGACATCCTTACCTTACCTTTCATTGTGGCTGGCAATGCGACATTCTTGGTCCGCAGCTCAAATTGACCGTAAATATTACAGTAGCCACTAGCCAGTAAGCACAAACTATTCAACAATGACAAACTTTTCTTTTAAAACATATTACAATATTGAATAATGCAACAATTCACAAGCATGTACAGGTATGTGCAGACAATTAAAGGGTTTATTTCCTGTCTGTAGGCTACACTCATTACATTTTAGCTTCAAAACAAAAGCACAGTTGCTATAACAGCATGTCTCTTCATCAAGTAACATTACCCTATCAAAAATGAACAATTAACCCTCTCACACGAATATACTGTAAAAGTACAGTAGACCTATCTTACAACATTACAACAAACCGGGCTTCATTTGTATCAATATCAGGCAAATCATTACATATGGAAAATGCAAATTGCGACTGAAAACGTGGGTATATGTGAATTCAGGAGGCCATAGCCTATAAAAGTTTTTTTTTTTTTTTTCAGCTGATTACTATGTCATATGCTACAACTAGGGTCCTGAGTTGGTTAGGTTAGCCTACTACCAGATCATGAAAAACTCTGGGCCCAAGGAAAACAATTCCCCCCCACCACTCTAGCACCTCTGAAATCCCACACAATGTTACAAATGAAAAAACATATCCTATTTGTATGATCTACATTTGACATGTCTTGGTGGTGGGGATGGGCTTCCATCGTTTTAGGTGGCTCAGTGCAGCCGGCAGCTACTGCGACAATTTCAGGTATAAACTCAATAAAACAAGTCTCAAACATACATTTCAGCTGTTTCAAAAACATTGTTCTGCTATTACCATTTATACTGTAGGAGTGTTGGCTCAATTAGACAATTCTGTTTACACTGCCCTGCTTCAAGGTGGGAAACTGTCGGGAGAGAGTTGTCACGGTTAACTAAGCCAGAACCCAGAAGCAGACCAGGACAAGGTACGTTGAGACAAAGGTGAGTGTTTATTGATAGATTCCGAGTGAGGCTGAATAATCCAGGGAACAGAGCGGGTGGCGTGGATGGGTTGTTGAGGGTGCAGTGGTTGGTCCGGTACTGGCTCGGCAGCCGCCGACCATCAGGCAGAGGTTGGGTGAAGGTTCCGGGTGAGAGACTGCAGACAGAACAAAACGGAGGTCAGTACACAGCAAGTCAAAAAGGCGCAAAACAACAAAACTAACACTACTGGCTCAGAGACTGATACGCTGACAAACATACTGTTCATGGCTAACGATCCGGCAGGAACTGGATGTTGGGCCAGAGCCTAAGAAGGGTGATGATCAGGACCAGGTGTGCAGATTGCTGATGGGATGCAGGTGCGGAAAACCAGAGCGCTCCCCGGAGCGTTCCCGAACCCTCGGGAAACTGGAGATTACGAGCAGGAACACTAGTCACCAGACAGGACCCGACTCAGACAGCCGGGATCGTCACAAGAGTAGTGCGAGACGTAGCAAGTGCGATTTTTTTTAGCCGGACGGTATTTTTAGGAAAAGTCTAGTAAGTGTGAAGAGGCTCAAAATCACCTAAGATATCAGCAGGAGTTGTCTTTGTTTGATTTATAGAGGTATAGCTTTTAAGGCTGTTAGATCTTCTAACGTGGACATTGAGCATCACAAAGAGGATAAGCCTTAGTGACTGTCTTGCTCTCCTGGACAGTGCTGGTCTGCCCAGCCTGGATTCTCCTGCCAAGGCATCGTGTGTGACTGGCATACTAATTACACTCTTCAGCTATTGGCAGCCCCACTTTGCATTTTAACAGTGCAAAGGTATTTAGGCCTGAACATGAGTTTGTTTGGACTGGAACTTTGAAGAATAAACAATGAAAGCAAGGCTCCCTTGCAGATTCAATAGTAATTGGTGGTGGAGGTGATTGGGGGCAGGGCCCCCTGAAATGTGCCCTTCAAAGACTTTGCTAGTTTGGCCAAATCTACAGGACTGGCTACAGGCATTGGACTTCTACTGTCACCATGCAGGTCATGAAACGTCAATTATCACTTGAATTCGATACATTTTCTAAAAATTTGGAAGATATGTGTCAGTATAGTGCAGATTCTGACATCCCACAGAATGATTTGTGCATTTTTGGATCCCTAAAAAACACATTCTCCATTTGAGTACATTTTCATTCAATCATTAATCTGCCAGTTTGCTGGCAGTTTTATTTGTAAGTGGATACTTGGCCTGATTTCAGGGGTATTATTCACTAATTATACTCTACTTCACAGGGGAATATATTTTCTTACAGTGAGGTCACCCAGTACTGCAGAAGTATAATTGACTTTCTTGTGTCAGTTACTCTGTGGATTTACTTTAAACTATAATAATAGTTCCCAATGAGCTGTTTTGCATCATATTAAAGCAGGGGTGTTCAACTTGGGGAGGGGAGGGGGGTACTGCAGGGGGTCTTCAAAAATGTATGTTTGTTTTTTCCATGTTTATATGACTATCGCTAGCAACAACAGAGTAAACTACTTTTGAATTACATACCTACAGTAGAAAAGAGGAGAATATCTTCATTCATAATGATGTCAACTTTATTTCTCAACTCCTAATATTGAGCAAATTACACTCATTGGAGCTAATTACACTTACTGGAGTATCTGACATAGACCCTGGCCATGACCCCACTTTCCGAGGGTTTCTCAGGGAGAGTTGGGATATGCAAAAAACACATTTCCAATTCACATATGCGTATTAATACATACGTTTCATGGACTACCAAAACGTCACATGAGAATCAGATGGATAAGCTTCTTTCTAGGGTCTCCTATCAGAGGGACTTGAAAAGCTGCAATATTATATGCCTTCCAGAGACGTGGCTGGATGACTCTATGGGCTCTATTTTCGGCTGGCGTTAAGGCAGCGCTAGTGTCAAACGCACGTTAGTTTGCAATTTCGTCATGAAAAAACTTGCGTACTGGTATTTTCCAGCTCTAACACCAGGTTCGGCAATTTACCTGTCTTATATCAGCTCGCTTGCACTCAGATGGGCAGGGTGGAAATATTTTAGGCGTGTCCTTAAAAATATGATTCAAAGTGCTAATTTCAAGCAGCGCTGATAGGGTTATTTAATATTTAAGACCAACCAAAAGCAGGTTTTAGCGGTAATGCAGTTGGTTACGGCATGAATTTTCACCGCGTAAACACAGCCTTTCCAGCAGTGATGCACACTGCCCATATTCCCATGGAACAAGAGTAGCCTAATGTGCTTTTGGTGCTTGTATACTTCATATTTAGAAACATAAAAAACAAAAAACTAAATTCCCCATTTCATTTGATTTGATTAAAAACCAAGCATAGCCCCCCTCCTCTCAATTAAGGCTTTTTTTTGTCTGCCCGATGTAGTCAAGTAGTCAAGACTGTCGATAAAGGGTTTGGCTCCAGAGACCGCTTGGAAATAAATCTTAATCACCAAAGCTTTATTAAAATATCAAGTTTGAGAAGAGTAAAACAGTGAGCTGACATTCCCTTTTTATCTATGCATTGTAGGCAGGCCCACATGATTTTAACCATGCAGGTCTCCTTTTGGACGTGGGTAAAACCCCCTCCATGATGTAGGCTACGTGTCCATGCCCATCATGAAACGATGATGAGATGAGAACCTCTGTGTATACGGTGAACCTCATATTTAGAAGTTATCTAAAACCTGTAATGATTGCTTGTCTTTCGTTTAATTTTATTACAACCAAACTTATTAAAATGATTCACCTTCCTGGTATTATGGTGACAACGTCCGTGGCGCGCTTGCAATACAACTTCTGGAGACGTGTGAATGCGATCTGATCTGTAAAATGGTTCCGATTATGTTCATAAAACATAGGCCTTTTGGGAGCAGTATAACGGTGAGTGGACATTGTCCCTTTCTATGTATTATCAGGACTCAGGATAAGACCCAGATGCAGACAGTTCGAATCACAGATGTTTATTACAAAACAGGGGGCAGGCAAACGACAGGTCAAGGGCAGGCAGAGGTCTGTAATCCAGGGCAGAGTCAATAAGGTACAGAACGGCAGGCAGGCTCAGGGTCAGGGCAGGCTGAAGGAGGCCACCCGGAGCTTGCCACAGAGTTTTATTCTGAGCACACACGGTGCACGGTGACGAACGCGGAAACCTCAGGAACCAAGGTGGGCCACCAAAAACGTTGTCGTACAAAGGCCAGGGTCCAACGGGAGCCATGATGGCAGGCCAGTCGGGAGGAATGAGCCCATTCCAGAACCGTGGGGCGTGAAAGCGTGAAAGAGGCGTGAAAGTGCATCCGGCTTCACATTCTTGGACCCTAGGCGATAGAAGATGGTGAAGTTGAACCGAGTGAATAGCAGGGCCCATCGAGCTTGCCTGGAGTTGAGGCGCTTGGCGGTGCGGATATATTCCAGGTTCTTGTGATCCGTCCACACTATGAAAGGGTGTTCCGCCCCCTCTAACCAGTGCCTCCACTCATCCAACGCCATCTTCACCGCGTGTAGTTCTCGGTTACCCACGTCGTAATTCCTTTCAGTGGTGTTGAGACGACGGGAGAGGAAAGCGCAGGGATGCAGCTTTTGGTCTTGGGTCGAACTTTGGGACAGGACAGACCCTACTCCGACGTCCGAGGCCTCGACCTCCACCACGAACTGCCGGGACGGATCAGGATGGATTAGGATGGGGCGGTCGTGAATCTGTGCTTGAGGTCCAAGAACGCCCGGTCTGCAGCTGGAGACCACATGAACGGGACCTTTCCAGGATCCATCTTTAAGTTGCCTGCAGCGATGATGTATCCAAGGAAGGAGATGGTGGAGCGATGGAATTCGCATTTCTCCGCTTTGACGAACAACTGGTTCTCCAGAAGATGCTGGAGACATGGAGGACATGTTCTTGAGCCGAGCTGGAAAGAACGAGAACGTCATCGAGGTAGACGAACACGAACCGGTTCAACATGTCATGGAGAACATCGTTAACCAGGGCCTGGAACACTGCAGGAGCGTTGGTCAGTCGGAATGGCATCACCAGGTATTCGTAGTGCCCTCTAGCCATGTTAAAGGTGGTCTTCCACTCTTCCCGTATCCGTACCAGATGGTAGGCGTTCCGGAGGTCCAACTTGGAGAAGATGGTAGCCCCCTGGAGAGGCTTGAAAGCCAAGGCGATGAGTGGAAGCGGGTAACGGTTTTTAACCGTGATGTCATTCAGGCCCCGGTAGTCGATACATGGGCGCAGGGTTTTGTCCTTCTTCTCCACAAGAAGAATCCTGCGCCAGCGGGGGAGGCAGAAGGACGGATACATCCTGCAGCCAGGGAGTCCTCAATGTACGTTTCCATCATCTTGGTCTGTGTAACCGTTCGGCAGGAGACAAACTAGCTCTGCCAAGTTGCATAGGCTCCGGAGGAGGCTAGTCGGCAACCCTTTGTGATCTCCAAGAGAACTCGGGTGACATCGGATTCACTCGGAAGTGTAGACTTCGGGGATTTACGGGATTTCTCAGAGGCGAGGTGGAAATCGAGGACAAGCGAGGGTGACCGGGAACAGACTCCCTCTCCCTCCTACGTTCCCGTAGCCACCCATCGATCCAGATGGTCAAGGCTGAGGGAGTCGAGGTCCATGGGCCTCTCCCGGGCTGTGAGCTTGTCTTTAATCACCTCCGATAATCCGTGAAGAAACATGTCGAACAGGGCTTCCGGGTTCCAGGCACTCTCAGCCGCCAACATGCAAAAATCCACTGCGTGGTCTGCCACACTACGGGAGTCTTGACATAGTTGGAGCAGCTTACGAGCAGCCTCTCTCTCGGACAACGGAGAATCTAACACTTTTCGTACCTCCGCCACGAACTCCTCCAGACTGAGGCAAATGGTGGACTGTTGCTCCCACACCGCCGTAGCCCAGGCAAGTATGCCCTCCCGGACATCAGCGTTATGAGGTACGCTATCTTCGAGCGGTCCGAGGGGAACGAAGAAGTCTGCAGCTCGAAGTTAAGGGAGCACTGGGAGAGAAAAGCCCGGCAGGTTCCAGAATCTCTAGCGTAGTGCTCCGGAGGAGGTAAGCGAGGTTCTCGGGACACCGGGGAAGGCTGGGAAGAAGCGCCACTGGTGGCGGGGTTGCTGAGAGTCTGGGGGATTACGGCAGTAGCAGGCTGCCTAATAGACAATCTGTGGACTTGCTCCAGCAATGTATGGAAAGCACGGTCGTGGCGTTCCGCCAAGGTCTGGAAGCCTTCCATAAGGTTGTGAAGTAACTCCTTGTGTCTTCCAATGATGGCTCCGTGGGAGGAGACGACGTTGCGGAGCTGGTCCGAGTCTGCTGTGTCAGTCATGGCCAGTTCGTTCTATCAGGACTCAGGATAAGACCCAGATGCAGACAGTTCGAATCACAGATGTTTATTACAAAACAGGGGGCACTGCATCGCAGTGCTAGCTGTGCCACTAGAGATCCTGGTTCGATTCCAGGCTCTGTCGCAGCCGGCCGCGACCAGGAGACCCATGGGGCGGCGCACAATTGGCCCAACGTCGTCCAGGGTAGGGGAGGGTTTGGCCGGCAGGGATGTTCCATCGCGCACTAGCGACTCCTGTGGCGGGCCAGACGCAGTGCACGCTGACTCGGTCGCCAGGTGTACAGTGTTTCCTTCGGCACATTGGTGCGGCTGGCTTCCGGGTTAAGCGGGCACTGTGTCAAGAAGCAGTACGGCTAGGTTGGGTTGTGTTTCGGGGGACACACGACTCTCGACTTTCGCCTCTCCCGTGTCCGTACAGGAGTTGCAGCGATGGGACAAGACTGTAACTACCAATTGGATACCACGAAATTGGGGAGAAAAATGGGGTAAAATACAACAACAAAAAAGAAAACAGGGGGCAGGCAAACGACAGGTCAAGGGCAGAGGTCAGTAATCCAGGGCAGAGTCAATAAGGTACAGAACAGCAGGCAGGCTCAGGGTCAGGGCAGGCAGAGTGGTCAGAACCGGGAGGACTAGAAAACAGCAACTAGAAAAACTTGAAAACGGGAAAACACGCTGGTAAGACTTGACGGGACAAGACGAACTGGCAACAGACAAACAGAAAATGCAGGTATAAATACACAGGGGATAATGGGGAAAATGGGAGACACCTGGTGGAGGGTGGAGACAAGCACAAGACAGGTGAAACAGATCAGGGTGTGACATTATATATCTTTGTCCAGCTACTGTGAAAAGTTTGGATGTGTGTAAAACCCTCCATAGTCTGCATTGTTTTAATATTATATGCCCACGGGGAGAAATTATGGTGCCTGAAAGTGTGACATAGCCTATTTAAAATAAGTTGTTGTTTCGTTTGTTTAGAATTTTATTCGAATTATTCATTCTCTTTTTAGGCTTTATCAATAATGAATTTAATCTTGCTTATTGACAATGTTTGGCATGTCCATGCTCAGCCATAATGCAATTTACAGTAGGCCTAGCGTCTACATCTGTGTGAATGCTATTGAAGCCATAAAATTACTTAGAACAATGTGGACTGCAAATGGGTTCAAGTTAACATATTTAGCAAAGATACAGTGCATTCTGAAAGTATTCAGACCCCAAGACTTTTTCCACATTTTGTTACGTTACAGCCTTATTCTAAAATTTATTCAATTGTTTTTTCCCTCATCAATCTATACACAATACCCCATAATGACAAAGCAATTTTATTTTGCTAATTTAATCAAAACAAAAAACTGAAATATAACATTTACATAAGTATTCAGACCCTTTACTCAGTACTTTGTTGAAGCACCTTTGGCAGCGATTACATCCTTGAGTCTTCTTGGGTATGACACTACAAGCTTGGCACACCTGTATTTGGGGAGTTTCTCCCGTTCTTCTCTGCAGATCCTCTCAAGGTCTGTCAGGTTGGATGGGGAGCGTCACTGCACAGCTATTTTCAGGTCTCTCCAGAGAAGTTTGATCGGGTTCAAGTTGGGGCTCTGGCTGGGCCACTCAAGGACATTCAGAGACTTGTCCCAAAGCCACTCCTGTGTTGTCTTGGCTGTGTGATTTGGGTCGTTGTCCTGTTGGAAGGTGAACCATTGCCCCAGTCTGAGGTACTGAGCGCTTTGGAGCAGGCTTTCATCAAGGATCTCTCTGTACTTTGCGCCGTTCATCTTTCCCTCGATCCTGACTAGTCTCCCAGTCCCTGCCTCTGAAAAACATCCCCACAGCATGATGCTGCCACCACCATGTTTCACCGTAGGAATGGTGCCAGGTTTCCTCCAGATGTGAAGCTTGGCATTCAGGCCAAAGAGTTCAATCTTGGTTTCATCAAACCAGAGAATCTTGTTTCTCATGGTCTGAGAGTCTTTAGGTGCCTTTTGGCAAACTCCAAGTGGGCTGTCATGTGCCTTTTACTGACGAGTGGCTTCCGTCTGGCCAATCTACCATAAAGGCCTGATTGGTGGAATGCTGCAGAGATGGTTGTCCTTCTGGAAGATTCTCCCATCTCCACAGAGGAACTCTAGAGCTCTGTCAGAGTGATCATCTGGTTCTTGGTCACCTCCCTGACCAAGGCCCTTCTCCCCTGATTGCTCAGTTTGGCCAGGTGGCCAGCTCTAGGAAGAGTCTTCGTGGTTCCAAACTTCTTCCATTTAAGAATGATGGAGGCCTCTGTGTTCTTGGGGACCTTCAATGCTGCAGAAATGTTTTGGTACCCTTCCCCAGATCTGTGCCACAATCCTGTCTCAGAGCTCTACGGACAGTTCCTTCGACCTCATGGCTTGGTCTTTGCTCTGACATGCACTGTCAACTGTGGGACCTTATATAGACAGGTGTGTGCCTTTCCAAATCATGTCCAATCAATTGAATTTACCACAGGTGTACTCCAATCAAGTTGTAGAAACATTTCAAGGAGGCTCAATGGAAACAAGATGCACCTGAGCTCAATTTTGAGTCTCATATCAAAAGGTCTGAATACTTATGTAAATAAGTATTCAGTATGTCATTATACCTCAAATACCTCGTACCCCTTGGATCTGTGAAATTCCCATCTGACATCCACAGGTCCTGTAATTTTTTTTGAAAATCAATACCGGATCCGATTCGGATCCGAGGTGGACCAGATCCTGGACCAGATCCGACCCAAAATATGTCAGAGATGAGGCAGAATCTGATCCAAATTGGGTCAGGTCTGTATCAGACCCAAATGGATCTGAAAGATTAAAAATGCAGCTTTATTGCTGTGCAAGCCAGCAATATTGTTTTGACTTGTCTGGCAGGCAGTGAACTTTTTCACATGCATTTTCTGTTGTAGGCCATTCTAAAATAATTGAGTTGTGGTCTACACTACAGCTTAGAATTTTCATAAATGACATGCCTAATTTAAAATGTCAACACAAGAAGAAGGGAAGGGGTGTGTGACGAACAGTGGCGGCTCCTGAAAAAATTCTCAGGGGGGGCAATTTTTCTGATGATTTAGGTGACCTACACACATTTTAAAAAAGATATGTCCAGCAACAACATGAAGACAGGGGCAGCATATAAGTCAATACCAGAAGCATTTATTGACTGATCTCAAAAGTGTTGGCTTACCAGGGTTGGTGGAGCCCTCAGTTTCATCTTTGCCTCGCAAAGCTAACTCAAACACTCCGCAAAACTTCACACACTGGATTAGCCGGCTGAGGATGTGGCGGTTCTTGCTAATGTCGTAGTAAATATATTTGTTATAGTGAATATGGAATATGATATGTTGAGTAAAATGTTGTGCTAAGATCTATTTAGGTCAGGAGCTGGTTATAAGTTCTGTTCCTATCCAATAACAATGGACAAAAGGGTCCTATCTTGTCAGCCTTGTCAGTTTCAGTTCTCCAGTAAACTTGTGATTATCAACACTAACCTCATCGTTGTGGCGGCGGACAGCTAGCCTGTATCCCTCATCCAGTTGAGTGGGAATGTTCACTCTCCCCAAAGTAGACAATCTCAAACAGCTATCCATGTGGGTCTTTGACAGCTCATGTTTCTTAATCTTTCCTGAAAGATGGTGCATGTCCGTTACACACCAGTCGCTGTCCAAGCGGTGCTGTCTGCCGTGCCGCCTTCAGGGTGAAAGAGTAAGCAGGGGGTAGCAGAAGACTGCATTAGCTACATCGCAGCCTGCTAGCCAGGTTTTTTCGTTCGTACCAATTTTTGGAAAATCCTCGGGTGTAGGACTTCCCCCCCTTTAGTAGAAACCTGTTGAAATATTAAATTTGGTCTGGGAGGTCCTAATTGTTTCGTTGCCAATTTATCTTCATTTGTTCGCCGACAAAAAGGAACTTCTTTCAAAGACACAATCGAGTTGCACTGAAGCCTAGCCATTTTGATAGTAGTAGTGAATTGATTGACGAGGCTACCCGCTCTTTTCTTAGTTACGTTCATGGTTATGTTACGTATGACGAAGCGCGTAAGTGCAAGCCCTCAGAAACCCATAGAGATTGTATTGAAAGCTCTGATATTTGAAAAAAATAGATTTTACATGGGAGTCTATGACAGACTTCTGGGCGATTTTCAACCTGACTGAAATCGCCCCAAAAGGGGGGGGGGGGCATTTGAAGCACGACTTTAGCCTGATTGGACATTTAGTGGCACTGTGGCAGATCAGACGTCTAGATTACAACACTGATAACTACTGTTGCCGTGATATAATTGATTAGAAAAAAAATCCCTTCCTTTTCCCGTTTGGCAGTGCGTCGCCCATATTGCCCTATTGAACACACCGCCCCTGGTGACGAAGATGCACTATAGACATGTCTCTGCCAACAATGAGCTTTCTGTCTCCCGCTAATTCGTGCACATTCATTGTTTCATTGTGTCAAATGTTTGCCCTTTGTTAATGTTTATTTTGATTTTGATTGAGCAAGCATAGAAGTACCTGGCCTGTGCGCAAATGGAGGCCTATAAAAGTTCACATTCGGGGATGTCTGATAGTATTTCTGATTACTTATGAACTGCGGAGCTTCTCAAAGTTTTTCTCGTCACCTCACACAGAAAGTCAACAGTGTTTCCATCCACTGCGAATAACAATAGTTCCTCACTGTATTTGAAAAATCTTTCCAACACTCTTCTTCTTTATAGGCCTAAGTAACCACCGTGCCTCGGTGTGAAATAGCAACATGCTGATCCCATATCTCCAGTGGAAATGTAATAAAATAGGCTACCTGAATCATTCTCCTTGCGCAAATACAGCGGTGTCTATTCCGAGCTCGTTGGCGGGGAAACAGTGAGGGCCCAGTTGAAATAATGTTGCAAGTTCGCTATAGCTAGACAGAGAAAGAGGCAGACAGGCGGAAGACATAATTTAATGCTATTTCCTGAACCAACTGCCATGCGTAGAAAATGTGATTCATAGAGGATATTTATTTTCATCAGGATATTTTCTTCTTCAAATATAATTTCAGATCTGGCCGGTATTTCACATATTTTCAGACATATCCCAGGTCAGAGGCTACAGAGCGTTTTTTATTTTTATTTTTTATTTAACCTTTATTTAACTAGGCAAGTCAGTTAAGAACAAATTCTTATTTACAATGACGGCCTACACCGGCCAAACCTGGACGACGCTGGGCCAATAGTGCCCGGGATCCACGGCTCAACTACAGAATTTTGGATCCGACCTGTTCAGATACCGGGTCGGATCTCGGGTAATCGGGTTCAGATATATCAGTGAAGACATTTACGCTGCACATTGATCTGGTACTGGTACTTCCTGTATATAGCTCCATTCTTGTGTATTTTATTCCTCTTGTGTAACTATTTCTCTTTTTATTATTATTTTTTAACTCTGCATCGTTGGGAAGGGCTGTAAGCAAGCATTTCACAGTAAAGGCTACACCTGTTGTATTTCGGCGCATGTGACAAATAAATGTGATTTGAGTTGTACATGTGTGATATAGGACAAATATAAGAATCCACCAAATTATTATTATTATAGGCTTTATAAAAGCAACCGCAAGTAGGCTACCAGTCCTGACAAGTGGCGCTGGCTGCTGGTAAGCTTTCTTGATTTGGACATTTTTGCCAACACATGGCTAAAATGTGTTTGGAGTTACCTTTCTAGCTAATAGGCTATGTTAGAGTTTACACTTCCTCTTTCAATTATAATGTGAGGAGGTCAAAATAATAAAAAACAAACTTTCAAATCTATTCATTTAAAAATGTTAACTACTTCTCCTTGCCATTATCATTCACCTGATGATAACACATCTACAACACATACAACACAAATATATGATGGTGCTTCCTGGGTCTGCGGTTTTCCTGGGCAGGGGTCCCTGGGCAAGAAAAGGTTAAAGACCCCTGTATTAAAGCAATACCACCCCCACACTCGTCCATATAATGTCTTGTAGCGTTCATATCTGTATCATCACACAGGGGTCTGTTTATTTTGTGAGTGTGTGTATATGAGGAAAAAAAAACTTTCTGCAAATGAGGGTATCCCTGAAAGTCTAGAATCTCAGCTAATCTGTTGAATGGTTGCCGGGAAATGCACCATTGAAGCTGTCAGGCCCACTGATGCAGTCAGGCCCATCTCACGTGTTGCCACATCTCCAACCAGAGGCCCCTGAAATCCCCCCTGAATCAGGGCGCCCCAATGGCCCGTGAGCCCCAAAGGCTGCCTCTGGTTTAACTGCATCCTTAGGGTAAGCCATGGCCGAACACAAAGAGACATTATCAGGCTCTAATTTGGGAAACACACCGAAGGAAAGGAAGTTATCTAATCCTGAAGACCCAGAGAAGAGGGCATAAGGCTGGAGGAATGTCAGTGGTGTATGGATACGAACTTATAGAACAATGTAAACAACGTACACAGCAAGTCTTTATCATGATTAGTGTTCAATATCTGGATTTTGTGTTTTCCAACAAGTGAGTCAACCACACATGTCACGCTCAGCATTTAAGTGGGCCTCATACAAGCAAATACTTTATCAAGTTTCAGTGAAATACCTTTCTTGCAAGCTCAACACCAACAATGCAGTAATCAATAACAATCAATTGTTGTTGATAATTGGTTCAAATTATTCTAATCTTGCAGTGGTGTTCTGCATAGTAGCTATTCATCCGTTTACCTGGTTTTAGATTAGTAATGTGACAGAAACACAGAATCAAGCATATTCTTGTTTAGACTGTGTTGGGAGCCATGTCCTTGTATGTACCCCATCAGCCTTTTGCCCAACCCAGCAGTATACCACCCTGCATCCCACTGCTGGCTTACCTCTGAAGCTAAGCAGGGTTGGTTCTGGATGGGAGTCCAGATGCTGCTGGAAGTGGTGTTAGAGGGCCAGTAGGAGGCACTCTTTCCTCTGGTCTAAAGAAATATCCCAATGCCCCAGGGCAGTGATTGGGGACATTGCCCTGTGTAGTGTGCTGTCTTTCGGTTGGGATGTTAAACGGGTGTCCTGACTCTCTGTGGTCACTAAAGATCCCATGGCACTTATCGTAAGAGTAGGGGTGTTAACCCTGGTGTCCTGGCTAAATTCCCAATCTGGCCATCTAATCACCCCCAGCTTCTAATTGGCTCATTCATCCTCCCTCCTCTGACCTGTAACTATTTCTTAGGTCGTTCCTGTAAATGAGAATGTGTTCTCAGAAGGCTACTACCACAGTAACCACACACATTCTGCTTGACCAACTTGGCTCTGTGTGTTGGAAGAATTCTAGAGAGTTGTCGAGGTGATTTTACTATTGATCTCAATATCTGACAGAGATTTACTGCGCATTTGAAATGGTGCACTGTTGTCGCACATCAAACTTATTTTTTTGTGAAATACTCAGAATTATATTTCAATACTTCAAAGTGTCTTGGAACTAATGCTGATCTTACGGCACTAGACACTGACAGTCAGATCCAGGGCTTCCTTCGCCAGCAACATCACTGCTGCTGATAATGAAAGCTCCTGTTTGTCAGGACTGTGGGAGAGGTTACACTGAAGCAGAGGGAGAGAGCCCTACCACCTTGGGCTGGAGCAGAGCATGCCTACAGGTCCACAGGCTTTATCTGTTTCTGAAGCACTCCAGTGAGGGATGAATAGCCCAGCAGAGAGAGGAAGAGGATAGAGGAGAGGATGGGGAGGAGGGAAGATGGGAAAGGAAAAGATAGGTGGGAGGAGGAAAGCAGGGCAGAGGGAGAAGAGGAGTAGTGAGAGGTGAGTGGAGATGAAAGATATGCCTTCTGAGTAAAATGCAGCAGTTTGCATGAGTAAGCAACTGAGAATGTTCTACAGAAATTGGTCAACCTGCATCTAGTCTACACTCTTAGAAAAAAGGGTTCCAAAAGGGTTCTTCGGCCATCCCAATAGGATAACCCTTTTTGTTCCAGGTATAACTCTTTTTGGTTCCAGATAAAACACTTTTGGGTTCCATGTAGAACCCTCTGTGGAAATGGTTCTACATGGAGCTCAAAATGGTTCTACCTGGAACCCAAAAGGATTCTTCAAAGGGTTCTCTAATGGGGACAACCGAAGAACCCTCAACCCTTTTGAGTTCTAGATAGCACCTTTTCTTTCTTTCTAAGAGTGTATAAAGCATAGCCTACTGTCCACTCTTACTCACTTCTGCTTTCTGAGCATCACTGAGGGCAGTCTTTCATTGGAATGAGTTAGGTACATAACATCCCCCAAATCATAGAGAGATAGTGTGTCAACTGAAACAGTGTAAAAGTAATAGAAAAACAATACATAGGAAGGGCTACCATCTCCCCCCCCCACTGCCTCCTCCTCCCTCTCTCTCTCTGAGTTTTAAAGTCTCCTCCCTCTTCAGAGAATGGGAGTATGAGGGATTGCTTCAGTTGTCTTCAGAGAACATATACGCACATCTACCATTCTCTGTGTGCCCGTTTCTCTCACTCCATCTCCCAGTCTCTATCTCTCCTCCCTTCTCTGCCTACTTGACGGACCCACTGCTGACCTCCTCCACTGCTGCTCTCTGCCTGCCTGCCTGACCTGTCCTCAGGCTGAGTATAACCCTGAGCATCGTCAGGAAGAGGAGTTGGTTCAAAGAGGGAACATCTACACTGGTGAAAGGTCAGCATTTTGTTTTGCCACTTTTAAAGTTTTCTTGAAGCACCTAACAACTGCTTCAGAGAGAGAGTTGTTGTTAGTGTTGTCCAAGGGAATGGCCAGGTCTGTGTGGCACTTGTGTTGTTTTATCTGTATGCCAGGGCTCCATACTGTTGATGTGGTCATGCATGAAAGGTCTCATCCTTTGTTCCGATTTTACACTATCTAAAGTAACATGCCCACATCATTTATATTCATTGAAATGCAAACAAAATCTTTGTATCAAAATGTGCAGTTTGTTCAGAGTGTTGCCAACTGGCATTTTCAATCAAACAATTGATTGACAAATGATGCCTTTCCAATGAGAACATACAGAGGTGTAAGGTGCTTTCTGTTAAGTGTCTTTAATGCATGAGGGGGCATCTCTTTAATGCATGAAGGCACAAACACATTTCCTCTAAGGGTAATGTTTTTTTTTAAGAAAGCGCAATTGATAGTTTTTGTTATTCCATTTTTCAGGTGTGCATGAGTTTTTTCGTATGAATAAATATCCTCCATGATAGACTGATGAGTTGCCATGGTGTATTATGGATGCAGATCTGCACCTGCAGGGTTCAATGCTTCCTGTGTTCAGGGTCTTTGACGCTTGTCATGGATGGATTCATAATGGAAAAAAATGCTGGCTTTTATGTTGGGACTAAAATTACTTGCTCTCTTCTCAAGGTTGTGTGACTATTTTATCATGAAAATATCCATTTATGTACGTTGTTTGTTATTTTGACTACACACCATATGGTCAAGATTTGCTATAAGAAAAAGAAGCTATCCTTTTTTCTCTTATCAACTGCATTGCAATGTCAATGTGAACATCTGCATGTGCCATTTCAACTGCACGTGTATTGTCATGTGCCATTTCAACTGCACGTGTATTGTCATGTGTCATTTCAACTGCACGTGTATTGTCATGTGCCATTTCAACTGCACGTGTATTGTCATGTGCCATTTCAACTGCACGTGTATTGTCATGTGTCATTTCATCTCTTCTCCACTAGCTATCACCAAGGTAAGGGCCGGTCCGACCCATTGGTTCAGGTTCTCTGGGTGTCTAAGAGGTGTGTGAGACACCCCTAGTCCTGTCTGCAGTCATGACCAGTAATGAGGACACTCTCCCGGCTTCGGATTCCCACACTAGGATGCAGCGGATCCGGGAGGGCATCCACATAAGGACCATGAAGGCCAAACGGAAAGTGGAGGACATCTCTAAAGAAGATGTCCAGGCCTTCTTCAAGAAGCACGCCTTCGTGCTCTTTACTGTAGCAGCCGTCGTTGTAGGTGAGTGAACCCCCCCCCCTCCCCTCCCGCAATGCCACACACCCCTCCACTCACACACATAGGCCTACATACACAGTACACACAAACAGGCCTACATACTCACCCACACACTTTGAAACCCATGCTCTCCTATTGTAATCCAAAATCCTATAGGGAGGACTCACCTACATACCTCATTCTAGATGTGATTGAGAGACACAGAGCCTCTCATTGTCCTCTGCTCTACATGCAGTTTCATGTTCATGTTTCAAGCACACTAATCAGCTCTTCTGATTCTCCAGGTATAATCCTAGGCTTTGCACTGCGTCCCTATAAGATGACCTACCGAGAGGTGAAGTACTTCTCTTTCCCTGGAGAGCTGTTGATGAGGATGCTGCAGATGCTGGTGCTTCCCCTGCTGGTATCCAGTCTAATCACAGGTACACCAAGTCACTATACGGATGCCCTGCGCCAGAGGCAAGTTTAGATGTTTTGAACATGCAGATGAGGGGTGGATTTAGTGGTGTTTGAAATACAGGTGTGGAGGCCCAAGGGAAAAGGGGGAATGCCAAAGGGGCTTGAGGCACAAGCACAGGTACTGTAACTTGTGCTTAATCCGTGTTAAATCTATTATTCTCCAGATTCCCGTTGGTCTCTAGGTTCTGGCATGGAGACAGTCACTTCATTGTACTCCTTTGCTATTAAAATGTGGTGCAGAGAATGAGGGAGGAGGGATGGAGGGATGGAGGGAGTGGTGCTAGCTTCAGTAGAAAAGACACCCACTGCCTGTGGGTCTGAGAGGGTAGCTTTGGGATGGGCACCCCCTTGCACCTCTTCCTCCTGCTTCGCTTCACATGGATAAAAGCACACAATGTGCCCCACTTTCTCCACAGCTGTATTGTTTTGTGGCATTCCATGACCACCTAGCACCACAATACTGTAAGTGGTTTGGAGGATGGTGGGGTAAGAGGTTACATCCCAGAAAAGAGGCCCACTGCCCGGGTACACAAGCGGACATCTCCCTGAGTCCTCCACAAGGTTAGGATCCATATGACCTAGCTTGGTATGATGTGCAGTATAAATGACATCACTATGCTAATGCTGAGGGATTTACTGTGACCTTGAAACTAGACCTGCAGCAGCAATCTCTAGTCATTTCTCAAAGTAAGATTGAGCTGATCTGTACTGTATCTAATTTTAAACTTACCTCTTTTTAAACTAACCTCCTTTTAAACTAACCTAATTTGTGAATGTTCACACTCACTTGAAAGAAGCTGTGAATGTTTACTAAGTATACTTTCTCTGATACCACTTTAAACACCCTAAAAAAACGTTTATTGTGGAGTGAAAGGCAGAAAAGGAGAAGTATGCGTGGGGTAATTTTTAAAAAATGTTTCCCTCTTTGTAGTAACCCCTGAAAAGAACCCACATGAGTCATTTCTTTAGTCCTGTGAAATTGGTCACACAGGCTTGTTTGCAGTTTCCATGGCGATGTGGAGATGCAAAGTCGTTATGGGGGCATGGCAAGTGGACAAGTTTCTGAGGACTGAGGGCAGAGACAGAAAAAAAGAGAAAGGGAGAAACAGGGAGAGATAGAGAAAGAAAGAGAGAGAGGGAAAGAAAGGCAGAAAGAAAGAAAGGCAGAAAGAAAGAAAGAAAGAAAGAAAGAAAGAAAGAAAGAAAGAAAGAAAGAAAGAAAGAAAGAAAGAAAGAAAGAAAGAAAGAAAGAAAGAAAGAAAGAAAGAAAGAAAGAAAGAAAGAAAGAAAGAAAGAAAGGCACAGAGCAGAGAGAGACACAGAAAGGAGCAGAGGCACAGGGCAGCAGAGGGGTGATTGTGGGAGAGGGAGGCGGAAGGAAGGAGATTGAGAGCTGAACGAGGGTTAAATGGAGGGTGAGGGGGTTTAGTCTAATGGCAGTGCCCCTAACAGGATTAAAGCACAGACATCTCGCTTACACAAAAAATGCTTACTCCATCAGCCCACTGAATGGGGATAACACACCAGAACAGACCCTGACACCTTGGAAAATCCAAAGCAAACTTTATTGCAACGCTTTGTCAGGTTGAGGTCTTTCTCTATAATGGCTCGTTGTTTGGCTCTCTTACCCTTGGTCTTTTTGTAAGATTTAGACAGAGAGATGTCAGTAGGCAGAAGCAAACCATAATCGTTATCTAATTTCAGATGGAGAACGTCAGTATTTTTGCTCGCCTGTTTGTTTTGCTACTACCCTGGTTTGCAATCGCACTATGACTTCTGTCAGATGACTGTCAGGCAGCCCATTAATCTGGACACCCGTTGACTCTTTGTATTAGGCTGCATTCTCCAGCAGGTCAGATAATCTCTTGTCTACAATAATGAGAGATGGGGAGGAGGAGAGTGACTGCCAGGGCAGTAGACTAGTTCACACTGAGGTAATGTACTAGTCTCTTGATGTTCCATCTGATAGTCCCAGTTCACTGAGTTCAACCTCATTTTCACCCATTGTCTGATGATGAGATATCTGAGAACCCTGCTGTTCCAATACCAGCCAACAATTGCCTACGTTACGGCATAGACACTTCTCTACAATTCTGTGGCCCCTCAGTTCTCACAGTGTACCTGTCTCTGCCTCAGGGCATTGGGTTTTCCTTGACTAGAGCAAGGACTCACCCTTCTGTCCCTCAGGCTCCAACACCATCCAACACATCAGCATAGCTTCAGGAGCTAGCCAGAATGCAGGCTAATATGGCTACAGGCAATTGCTATTTCAAGTGTTTTCATGCCACTGCTATGAAGAAATGTTAGAAATGTTGCACAATGGGATAATACTGTTCTTCTAAACAACATCTCCTCTGTCTCTCCTAACCAGGCATGGCAGCGCTGGACAGTAAGGCTTCAGGAAAGATGGGTATGCGAGCTGTGGTGTATTACATGACCACCACCATTATCGCTGTCATCATAGGCATCATTGTGGTGCTCATGATCCACCCTGGGAAAGGATCTAAGGATGAGTTCATGAAACAGTCGAAGATAGAGGACATCAGCCCTGCCGACGCCTTCTTGGATCTCATCAGGTAGCTAGCTGCATACTACTGTAGGAGGAGGGTCAGGGGTTTGGTGGAGGAAATATGAACTGTTTTTGTGCCATTGTACCCCTGTGTTCATTTGATTGTGATGATCATGCTCTTTCATTTCAGAAACATGTTTCCACCAAACATGGTCCAGGCCTGCACACAGCAGGTAAAGCATCTAATGACTTTGTTAATACAAACGTAAGCTACGAATGTAACTATGGTTCTACGAATACCTTGAAGACTGTCAGTACGGTTGAAATTATGGATTATATCTCTCGCGCTCCGCACAGGTCGAGTAATAATAACAAAATCACGCCGGTGACGTGACAGCGTGGTAGGACGCGCCCCGCAGTTCATATAAAATCGGAGAATCTTCTTGCCCAAAGATTCGGAGTGACAGGAAAGTACTGACGGTCTTCCAGGTACAGTGCGTTGCAAAAGTATTCATCCCCCTTGGCGTTTTTCCTATTTTGTTGCATTACAACCTGTAATTTAAATTGATTTTTTTTGGATTTCATGTAATGGACATACACAAAATAGTCCAAATTGGTGAAGTGAAATGAAAAAAATTACTTGTTTCAAAGAATTCTAAAAAATAAATAGCGGAAAATTGGTGCGTACATATGTATTCACCCCCTTTGCTATGAAGCCCCTAAATAAGATATTGTGCAACCAATTACCTTCAGAAGTCACATACAGTGAGGGAAAAAAGTATTTGATCCCCTGCTGATTTTGTACGTTTGCCCACTGACAAAGAAATGATCAGTCTATAATTTTAATGGTAGGTTTATTTGAACAGTGAGAGACAGAATAACAACAAAACAATCCAGAAAAACACATGTCAAAAATGTTATAAATTGATTTGCATTTTAATGAGGGAAATAAGTATTTGACCCCTCTGCAAAACATGACTTAGTACTTGGTGGCAAAACCCTTGTTGGCAATCACAGAGGTCAGACGTTTCTTGTAGTTGGCCACCAGGTTTGCACACATCTCAGGAGGGATTTTGTCCCACTCCTCTTTGCAGATCTTCTCCAAGTCATTAAGGTTTCGAGGCTGACGTTTGGCAACTCGAACCTTCAGCTCCACAGATTTTCTATGGGATTAAGGTCTGGAGACTGGCTAGGCCACTCCAGGACCTTCATGTGCTTCTTCTTGAGTCACTCCTTTGTTGCCTTGGCCGTGTGTTCTGGGTCATTGTCATGCTGGAATACCCATCCACGACCCATTTTCAATGCCCTGGCTGAGGGGAGGAGGTTCTCACCCAAGATTTGACGGTACATGGCCCCGTCCATCGTCCCTTTGATGCGGTGAAGTTGTCCTGTCCCCTTAGCAGAAAAACACCCCCAAAGCATAATGTTTCCACCTCCATGTTTGACGGTGGGGATGGTGTTCTTGGGGTCATAGGCAGCATTCCTCCTCCTCCAAACACGGCGAGTTGAGTTGATGCCAAAGAGCTCGATTTTGGTCTCATCTGACCACAACACTTTCACCCAGTTCTCCTCTTAATCATTCAGATGTTCATTGGCAAACTTCAGACGGGCATGTACAGTGGGGAGAACAAGTATTTGATACACTGCCGATTTTGCAGGTTTTCCTACTTACAAAGCATGTAGAGGTCTGTAATATTTATCATAGGTACACTTCAACTGTGAGAGACGGAATCTAAAGCAAAAATCCAGAAAATCACATTGTATGATTTTTAAGTAATTAATTTAAATTTTATTGCATGACATAAGTATTTGATCACCTACCAACCAGTAAGAATTCCAGCTCTCACAGACCTGTTAGTTTTTCTTTAAGAAGCCCTCCTGTTCTCCACTCATTACCTGTATTAACTGCACCTGTTTGAACTCGTTACCTGTATAAAAGACACCTGTCCACACACTCAATCAAACAGACTCCAACCTATCCACAATGGCCAAGACCAGAGAGCTGTGTAAGGACATCAGGGATAAAATTGTAGACCTGCACAAGGTTGGGATGGGCTACAGGACAATAGGCAAGCAGCTTGGTGAGAAGGCATCAACTGTTGGCGCAATTATTAGAAAATGTTCAAGATGATGGTCAATCACCCTTGGTCTGGGGTCCATGCAAGATCTCACCTCGTGGGGCATCAATGATCATGAGGAAGGTGAGGGATCAGCCCAGAACTACACGGCAGGACCTGGTCAATGACCTGAAGAGAGCTGGGACCACAGTCTCAAAGAAAACCATTAGTAACACACTACGCCGTCATGGATTAAAATCCTGCAGCGCACGCAAGGTCCCCCTGCTCAAGCCAGCGCATGTCCAGGCCCGTCTGAAGTTTGCCAATGACCATCTGGATGATCCAGAGGAGGAATGGGAGAAGGTCATGTGGTCTGATGAGACAAAAATAGAGCTTTTTGGTCTAAACTCCACTCGCCGTGTTTGGAGGAAGAAGAAGGATGAGTACAACCCCAAGAACACCATCCCAACCGTGAAGCATGGAAGTGGAAACATCATTCTTTGGGGATGCTTTTCTGCAAAGGGGACAGGATGACTGCACCGTATTGAGGGGAGGATGGATGGGGCCATGTATCGCGAGATCTTGGCCAACAACCTCCTTCCCTCAGTAAGAGCATTGAAGATGGGTCGTGGCTGGGTCTTCCAGCATGACAACGACCTGAAACACACAGCCAGGGCAACTAAGGAGTGGCTCCGTAAGAAGCATCTCAAGGTCCTGGATTGGCCTAGCCAGTCTCCAGACCTGAACCCAATAGAAAATCTTTGGAGGGAGCTGATAGTCCGTATTGCCCAGCGACAGCCCCGAAACCTGAAGGATCTGGAGAAGGTCTGTATGGAGGAGTGGGCCAAAATCCCAAATATTAAGTTCTGCTTTTCTGATGTATCAAATACTTATGTCATGCAATAAAATGCAAATTAATTACTTAAAAATCATACAATGTGATTTTCTGGATTTTTGTTTTAGATTCCGTCTCTCACAGTTGAAGTGTACCTATGATAAAAATTACAGACCTCTACATGCTTTGTAAGTAGGAAAACCTGCAAAATCGGCAGTGTATCAAATACTTGTTCTCCCCACTGTATATGTGCTTTCTTGAGCATGGGGACCTTGCGGGCGCTGCAGGATTTCAGTCCTTCACGGCGTAGTGTGTTACCAATTGTTTTCTTGGTGACTATGGTCCCAGCTGCCTTGAGATCATTGACAAGATCCTCCCGTGTAGTTCTGGGCTGATTCCTCACCGTTTTCATGATCATTGCAACTCCACGAGGTGAGATCTTGCATGGAGCCCCAGGCCGAGGGAGATTGACAGTTATTTTGTGTTTCTTCCATTTGCGAATAATCGCACCAACTGTTGTCACCTTCTCACCAAGCTGCTTGGCGATGGTCTTGTAGCCCATTCTAGCCTTGTTTAGGTCTACAATCTTGTCCCTGACATCCTTGGAGAGCTCTTTGGTCTTGGCCATGGTGGAGAGTTTGGAATCTGATTGATTGATTGCTTCTGTGGACAGGTGTCTTTTATACAGGTAACAAGCTGAGATTAGGAGCACTCCCTTTAAGAGTGTGGTCCTAATCTCAGCTCGTTACCTGTATAAAAGACACCTGGGAGCCAGAAATCTTTCTGATTGAGAGGGGGTCAAATACTTATTTCCCTCATTAAAATGCAAATCAATTTATAACATTTTTGACATGCGTTTTTCTGGATTTTTTGGTTGTTATTCTGTCTCTCACTGTTCAAAGAAACCTACCATTACAATTATAGACTGATCATTTCTTTGTCAGTGGGCAAACGTACAAAATCAGCAGGGGATCAAATACTTTTTTCCCTCACTGTAATTAGTTAAATAAAGTACACCTGTGTGCAATCTAAGTGTCACATGATCTTAGTATATATCCAACTGTTCTGAAAGGCCCCAGAGTCTGCAACACAACTAAGCAAGGGGTACCACCAAGCAAGCAAGCTGCACCATGAAGACCAAGGAGCTCTCCAAACAGGTCAGGGACCAAGTTGTGGAGAAGTACAGATGAGGGTTGGGTTATAAAATAATATCTGAAACTTTGAACATCCCACGGAGCACCATTAAATCCATTATTAAAAAATTGAAAGAATATGGCACCACAACAAACCTGCCAAGAGAGGGCCACCCACCAAAACTCACGGACCAGGCAAGGAGGGCATTAATCAGAGAGGCAACAAAGATACCAAATATAACCCTGAAGGAGCTGCAAAGCTCCACAGCAGAGATTGGAGTATCTGTCCATAGGACCACTTTAAGCCATACACTCCACAGAGCTGGGCTTTACGGAAGAGTGGCCAGAAAAAAAGCCATTGCTTAAAGAAAAAATAAGCAAACACGTTTGGTGTTCGCCAAAAGGCATGTGGGAGACTCCCCAAACATATGGAAGAAGGTACTCTGGTCAGATGAGACTAAAATTGAGCTTTTTGGCCATCAAGGAAAATCGCTATGTCTGGCGCAAACCCAACACCTCTCATTACCTCGGGAACACCATCCCCACAGTGAAGCATGGTGGTGGCAGCATCATGCTGTGGGATGTTTTTCATCGGCAGGGACTGGGAAACTGGTCAGAATTGAAGGAATGACGGATGGTGCTAAATACAGGGAAATCCTTGAGGGAAACCTGTTTCAGTATTCCAGAGATTTGAGACTGGGACGGAGGTTCACCTTCCAGCAGGACAATGACCCTAAGCATACTGCTAAAGCAACACTCGAGTGGCTTAAGGGGAAACATTTAAATGTCTTGGAATGGCCTAGTCAAAGCCCAGACCTTAATCCAATTGAGAATCTGTGGTATGACTTAAAGATTGCTGTACACCAGCGGAACCCATCCAACTTGAAGGAGCTGGAGCAGTTTTGCCTTGAAGAATGAGAAAAAATCCCAGTGGCTAGATGTGCCAAGCTTATAGAGACATACCCCAAGAGACTTGCAGCTGCAATTGCTGCAAAAGGTGGCTCTACAAAGTATTGACTTTGGGGAGGTGAATAGTTATGCACGCTCAAGTTTTCTGTTATTTTGTCTTATTTCTTGTTAGTTTCACCCCCCAAAATATTTTGCATCTTCAAAGTGGTAGGCATGTTGTGTCAATCAAATGATACAAACCCCCCAAAAATCCATTTTAATTCCAGGTTGTAAGGCAACAAAATAGGAAGAATGCCAAGGGGGGTGAATACTTTCGCAAGCCATTGTATTTGTAGAACCATAGTTACAATCGTAACTTCTGTTCTACTTCATACCTTTCAGACCGTCAGTTCGGTTGAAAGTATGGATGACTCATAACAAAAAGGTCGCGATTAATAGCACTATTAACCTCTGATTAATGCGCCAATGTCACTGGGAGAATGGCAGACCCCATAGTGTGGCAGGATAAGACGTTGTCCTTGTAAAATCTTAAGAATGTGCAGGGCGACGACCAGGTAGCAGCAGCACATATCTCATTCAGGGGGACGCATTTCAGCGGAGCCCAGGATGTGGTGACACTTCTGGTAGAGTGACATATCGCACCCTCTGGAACAGGCAGCCTACACCCTTGTAGGCCTGAGCGATGACATCCACAACCTAGTGTGAAAGTCTCTGCTTGGACAATGCAAGGCCTTTTGACTTCCCACCGAAGCACAGGAACAGCTGGTCTGACTTCCTGTAGTGCTCTGAGGCTTGCATATAGAGTTTTGTGGGCTTTCCCTCTCTTGGTGGCCCCGGGTGGGTCCTGGTGAACAACGCCGGACGCTGGTAAATTATCTGTGAAAACCAGGCCCTCAACTCTGGCTAGCCGCGCTTCCCTCACCTTCACAGGCAGGATGGAGCAGTTAATGCAGGGGTCAGAGAGGGCCTCTCGCAGGTGGCCAATGCTTAGGCAGGCGGGGCACAGGTCATGACCATCTTCCACTTGTAGTTCAGCTTCAAATGAGGAGCAGCCAGTGTCTCAGCTAAGAATGTGAAGAAAAAATAAATAAATAAATATTCTCATGCAAATATACTAATTAATCAAATTAACTAATATAATAGTAACCGGAGACTGTATTACAGAGCAGCTACCACAATACACAGTAAAGGTAGAGGGCTGCAATAATCTGCCAGAGACTAGCTACAACCTCAGGGCTGGAGCAGGAGAGATACCATGTTTAAACGTAGGATTATTTATGAGAAACATGCACGAATGGCCGTCGTTTGGTAAGCCAAGATGACGACACACAGTGGCTGCTAGGTGGAGTTGGTAAGCTAGCTAGCTTGTAGCGTGCTAGTAATACCACTGGAGAGGGATGCCTGGGGAGGCAGTCCGAATCTCATGTCGTATAGCTGGCTAGGCTAACAATCTTCCTAGACAGCGTGCACGCTATGAGACGTGGTTATCTAGGGAAAGTGACCCGTTCGAGTTTTAAATAGTCGAAGGACGACTAGTGCCCAGTGGCCTCGATAACGAGCACGGCAGTGGAGGATATCTTGACAAGTTTAGCACCGGAGTACAGTAGCCAACACACACACACTAGCTGGTGGGCCATTAATGTCAGCACAAGACAAGGAAGCCCGATATCCACCGATATAAAAGGGATAGGTAGGAGAGAGCTGTCACACAGCCTTGGAGGGTGAATTTCGCACTTGACCCACAGGTCACAGGCTGTTGATGACATACTGTCAGTACACACAACTGACACAGAGTTTAGCTTACCCTACCGCAGCGGTTCCCAAACTAAGGGTCGCGACCCCATGTGGGGTCGCCTGATATGAAAATGGGATAGCGGGAGAATTTCCAAAATCCTGATTTAAAAAAGAATAATAATGATAATAATAATTATATATATATATATATATATATATATATATTATAATATCGTCTTTGTATCTCAAAATCATTGTAATGGGATTAACCTTAAAAATCTAAATGAAAATTATTCAAATCTAAAAGAGAAAATTCAACCAAAATGTTGTTCTCTATACATGTCGGGGGATGCTATTCACGAGAACCTATTGTTCTGTCTCACGATTCCCGAGCATGAAACGGCACATGGGATGTTCAGTGTGCTGCGTGGCTATATTGACGAAAAACTGATTCCATGCATTTTGCACAGATGGGGCTCCATCTATGGCGGGCAGGCCTCTGCTTCTAGTTATGAATGTGTCTCCCTCTGCCATATGCACGCATTGTATGATACACCGAGAGCAATTGGCGGCAAAAGAGCTGAGCACAGAACTCTGAGATACAGTGGGGAAAAAAAGTATTTAGTCAGCCACCAATTGTGCAAGTTCTCCCACTTAAAAAAATTAGAGAGGCCTGTAATTTTCATCATAGGTACACGTCAACTATGACAGACAAATTGAGGAAAAAAAATCCAGACAATCACATTGTAGGATTTTTAATGAATTTATTTGCAAATTATGGTGGAAAATAAGTATTTGGTCACCTACAAACAAGCAAGATTTCTGGCTCTCACAGACCTGTAACTTCTTCTTTAAGAGGCTCCTCTGTCCTCCACTCGTTACCTGTATTAATGGCACCTGTTTGAACTTGTTATCAGTATAAAAGACACCTGTCCACAACCTCAAACAGTCACACTCCAAACTCCACTATGGCCAAGACCAAAGAGCTGTCAAAGGACACCAGAAACAAAATTGTAGACCTGCACCAGTCTGGGAAGACTGAATCTGCAATAGGTAAGCAGTTTGGTTTGAAGAAATCAACTGTGGGAGCAATTATTAGGAAATGGAAGACATACAAGACCACTGATAATCTCCCTCGATCTGGGGCTCCACGCAAGATCTCACCCCGTGGGGTCAAAATGATCACAAGAACGGTGAGCAAAAATCCCAGAACCACACGGGGGGACCTAGTGAATGACCTGCAGAGAGCTGGGATCAAAGTAACAAAGCCTACCATCAGTAACACACTACGCCGCCAGGGACTCAAATCCTGCAGTGCCAGACGTGTCCCCCTGCTTAAGCCAGTACATGTCCAGGCCCGTCTGAAGTTTGCTAGAGTGCATTTGGATGATCCAGAAGAGGATTGGGAGAATGTCATATGGTCAGATGAAACCAAAATAGAACTTTTTGGTAAAAACTCAACTCGTCGTGTTTGGAGGACAAAGAATGCTGAGTTGCATCCAAAGAACACCATACCTACTGTGAAGCATGGGGGTGGAAACATCATGCTTTGGGGCTGTTTTTTCTGCAAAGGGACCAGGACGACTGATCCGTGTAAAGGAAAGAATGAATGGGGCCATGTATCGTGAGATTTTGAGTGAAAACCTCCTTCCATCAGCAAGGGCATTGAAGATAAAACGTGGCTGGGTCTTTCAGCATGACAATGATCCCAAACACACTGCCCGGGCAACGAAGGAGTGGCTTCGTAAGAAGCATTTCAAGGTCCTGGAGTGGCCTAGCCAGTCTCCAGATCTCAACCCCATAGAAAATCTTTGGAAGGAGTTGAAAGTCTGTGTTGCCCAGCGACAGCCCCAAAACATCACTGCTCTAGAGATCTGCATGGAGGAATGGGCCAAAATACCAGCAACAGTGTGTGAAAACCTTGTGAAGACTTACAGAAAACGTTTGACCTGTGTCATTGCCAACAAAGGGTATATAACAAAGTATTGAGAAACTTTTGTTATTGACCAGATACTTATTTTCCACCATAATTTGCAAATAAATTCATATAAAATCCTACAATGTGATTTTCTGGAAAAAAAATTCTCATTTTGTCTGTCATAGTTGACGTGTACATATGATGAAAATTACAGGCCTCTCTCATCTTTTTAAGTGGGAGAACTTGCACAATTGGTGGCTGACTAAATACTTTTTTTCCCCACTGTATACTGCAGCAGGTAACTTCAATTGTAAACTTTGTCAAACCACATCCACTGCGTGCACGCCTGTTCACAAAACTATGTGGAGGCATGACAATGTTCTATTTCATACCGAGGCTTGGTGGTTATTGAGTGTTCAAACGATTTTTCACATTGAACACAAGCATGCAGGGGAAATACAAAAACATTCTACAGATGAGTGACCGAATAAGTGGATTCAGAGGAAAGAAATGTAAGTGTCCTACACGAGTGATGACTGCTCACCTCCAACGCTTGGAAGAGCACTTTGGGACCTACTTCCCAATCCGTTTTACTGTGATCCTGGCTCAGTTGACATGCCGGTAAGTGAAATCGAACAACTAATCGAGCTGTCATGTGACCGAATGCATTCACAGGTCACTACGGAGGAGTTTTGGTTCCTGACTCAAAGGGAATACCCTGCCGTCTCCCTCTGAACATTAATGCCACATTCAAAACAACTGGGAACTCGGAAGTGGGAACTCGGAAATCTCAGACTTCAGTGCATTCAAGACAACTAGGAACTCGGGGAAAAAATGAGTTCAGACTGGGAAAAACTGTTTTGAACGGTCATCCAACTTGGAATTCCAACTAGGGAACTCTGGCCTCTTTCTAGAGCTCCGACTTTCCGACCTAAAGATCACTGACGTTATGATTTTACCTCGTATTTTTCTGAGATCCAAGTTGTCTTGAAAGCACCATAAAAATCATGGTACCCTTCACCAGCTCATATCTGTGTGAAGCTGGATTCAGTGCTCTCGTCTGCATTAAAACCAAATATTGATCCAGGTTGGATGTGACAGCAGAGATGAGGTGCGCACTGTCGACCACGCCCCCTGATTTTGAGAAGCTCTGACGCAACATGCATTAAGCACACCCATTTCATTAGTGGTGGTGAGACAAGAGACATTATGTCAGACTAATTTGGAATTGACTGTCATAGCCCCACATTAAAAGTACAGTTGAAGTTGGAAGTTTACACAGTTAGGTTGGAGTCATTAAAACTCGTTTTCAAACCACTCCACAAATTTCTTGTTAACAAACTATAGTTTTGGCAAGTCGGTTAGGACATCTACTTTGTGCATGACACAAGTAATTTTTCCAAAAATTGTTAACAGACAGATTATTTCACTTATAATTCACTGTATCACAATTCCAGTGGGTCAGAAGTTTACATACACTAAGTTGACTGTGTCTTTAAACAGCTTGGAAAATTCCAGAAAATGATGTCATGGCTTTAGAAGCTTCTGATAGGCTAATTGACATCATTTGAGTCAATTGGAGGTGTACCTGTAGAGGTATTTCAAGGCCTACCTTCAAACTCAGTGCCTCTTTGCTTGACATCATGAGAAAATCAAAATAAATCAGCCAAGACCTCAGAAAAAAAGTTTGGTTCATCCTTGGGAGAAATTTCCAAACGCCTGAAAGTACCACGTTCATCTGTACAAACAATAGTATGCAAGTATAAACACCATGGGACCACGCAGCCATCATACTGCTCAGAAAGGAGACGCGTTCTGTCTCCTAGAGATGAATGTACTTTGGTGCGAAAAGTGTAAATCAATCCCAGAACAACAAGGACCTTGTGAAGATGCTGGAGGAAACAGGTACAAAAGTATCTCTATCCACAGTAAAACGAGTCCTATATCGACATAACCTGAAAGGCCGCTCAGCAAGGAAGAAGCCACTGCTCCAAAACCGCCATAAAAAAGACAGACTATGTTTTGCAACTGCACATGGGGACAAAGATCTTACTTTTTGGAGAAATGTCCTCTGGTCTGATGAAACAAAAATTTAACTGTTTGGCCATAATGACCATCGTTATGTTTGGAGGAAAAAGGGGGTAGCTTGCAAGCCGAAGAATACCATCCCAACCGTGAAGCACGGGGTGGCAGCATCATGCTGTGGGGGTGCTTTGCTGCAGGAGGGACTGGTGCACTTCACAAAATAGATGGCATCATGAGGAAGGAAAATTATGTGGATATATTGAAGCAACATCTCAAGACATCAGTCAGGAAGTTAAAGCTTGGTTGCAAATGGGTCTTCCAAATGGACAATGACCCCATGCATACTTCCAAAGTTGTGGCAAAATGGCTTAAGGACAACAAAGTCAAGGTATTGGAGTGGCCCTGACCTCAATCCTATAGAAAAGTTGTGGGCAGAACTGAAAAAGCGTGTGCGAGCAAGGAGGCCTACAAACCTGACTCAGTTACACCAGCTCTGTCAGGAGGAATGGGCCAAAATTCACCCAACTTATTGTGGGAAGCTTGTGGAAGGCTACCCAAAACGTTTGACCCAAGTTAAACAATTTGAAGGCAATGCTACCAAATACTAATTGAGTGTATGTAAACTTCTGACCCACTGGGAATGTGGTGAAAGAAATAAAAGCTGAAATAAATCACTCTCTACTATTATTCTGACATTTCACATTCTTAAAATAAAGTGGTGATCCTAACTGACCTAAGACAGGGAATTTTTACTAGGATTAAATGTCAGGAATTGTGAAAAACAGAGTTTAAATGTATTTGGCTAAGGTGTATGTAAACTTCCGACTTCAACTGTATGTGATGGTGAGTTGAGAAGACAATCGGAAATACTGTTAGAATGTTTTTCAATTGACTGCCATAGCTCCAAATAAAAAAGTTAACATTGGCTGTTAATTACATTTTTTTCACATAGTTGGGCTAGCGAGAATTTGCAGATATCAAAATGGGGTCTTTGGCCAAAAAAGTTTGGGAACCGCTGCCCTACTGGGACCTGGGAAGATGCAATTAGAAAAATGGGAGCAGCAGAGCAGTCAACTTGCGCAATACGTTTGAACATCTTGGAGACAAATCTGTCCTTAATGACCATGTACTGTTATAATCTCCACCCGGCACAGCCAGAAGGGGACTGGCCACCCCTCAGAGCCTGGTTCCTCTCTAGGTTTCTGCCTTTCTAGCGAGTTTTTCCTAGCCACCGTGCTTCTATATCTGCATTGTTTGCTGTTTGGGGTTTTAGGCTGGGTTTCTGTATAGCACTTTGTGACATCTGCTGATGTAAAAAGGGCTTTATAAATAAATGTGATTGATTGATTGATATAGATAAGATAACTTTGTGAGAAGAAATAAGAGACAGTGCGTGGTCTGATGTATGGTTTTATATGAACCGCGGGCACGTCTTCTCACACTGTGCGGGCACGTCTTCTTCACTCATACTTTCAACTGTACTGACAGTCTGAAAGGTATAAAGTAGAACAGGTTTCGTCATTCAATAAGCAGATAGGGAAAATGGGCTGGCTTACCTCCTAAGTAAACATTTGCCACAGGAAATGATTGCATTGAAATAATGACGATAATGAAAAATGATATATTTTACGAAATACGTTTTGTAAATGGATACATTATTGACATTTCCAGAGGAAGCTTGCAGGTTTTAGAATTTTTGAGCAAAGATAAATCATTACCATAAGAGACATAGAAACCCAGGACTGAGGGGGACTTTTACTTACACTGGAAGAAAAATTCTGACCACTAAGAACAAATGACAAAATCTGCTGCCATGTGTAAATAAAACATTATTACCAGACGCAGAGAAGAAAGAACCAACTTCCATTATTAATCTGAATGTTTTGGAGATGTTGCGGCATGGTTGATGGACACAGTGGGGTTTGAACTGCAATGAAGCATTGACAGTGTTGCAATAGTAGCAGTGGCGTACCGCAGTTTCGCGGGGCCCCCGCAAGGTCTGAGCAAGCCCCGCCAACCCCACATATTTTTTTATTATTTATTTTGGAGAAAACAGCTAACTTCCTACAATTCTACACATTTTGCCATGGAGCAAAGAGAAAAATGTGCAGTTTTATAGCTAATCATTGCCATGGAGCAGATAGAAAAATGTGCAGTTTGATAGCTAATCTAATGCTATTCTACACATTTTGCAATGAGGCTGAGAGAATTGTGCATTTTTAAAACTAATTTCCTACTATTCTACAAATTTTCTCATGAGGCTGAGAGATTTTTTTTTCTTCAGTTTTACAGCTAATTTCCTGTCATTCAAAACATTTCCATGGCTTTTTTGGGGGGGGCAGACCATGTCCATGGGGAGCTAAACACTTTGTGGTCTGGACCCTCTCCCCATACAGGTTCGTCAGAGAGCCAGCTGGACCTTACAGAATACTGCTCCAGCCATACAGAGGCTCATTGATTAATTCATAAGGCTGAGATGAGTGGAGCAGGTGCCTTTAGACTTTTTGCTCTCTTGTCTATCAAAAGGGCACAAGTCTGACAACAATCCCTAGATACCTTATCTATGTTCAGTAGATGCACATCAAAATCCCGCTTGAAGACTGGAGCACAGGCCAAAATGAAGAGGCTGAGTTATTATTCAGTAACATTACATTAAAAAATACTATTTCAGTACCACTTTCACTAAAGGAAATGACATGCTATCATCACTTTAACAAGACAATGATAACCCATCAATCACGTAACCGGCTCTTTCCCTCCAGTTCAAAACCAAATACGGGAAGCGAATCGTCCATGTAACGGTGACAGTGAACGACTCTGTCTTCAACCTGACCAACCTGACTGAGCAGATTACCCGGGAGGAGGTGATCCCCATCCCGGGCACGGTGAACGGGGTCAATGCCCTGGGGCTGGTGGTCTTCTCCATGTGCTTTGGCCTCATCATCGGCAACATGAAGGAGCAGGGCCAGCCCCTCAGGGATTTCTTCGACAGCCTCAATGAGGCTATCATGAGACTGGTGGCAATTATCATGTGGTGAGTAGTTGGTGTGTGCATGGGTGTTTATAAGGATGGTGTGTGTGTGTGTGTGTGTGTTATGATGATGGTCCAATAATCACATTCATTAGGTGAGTGTGTGTGTTTATGCGAACCCCCTGCATTGCATGTGGTTCATGATTAGATCAGGCACAGAGAAATCTCCACATCTATGCTTTGGAATGCTAAGTCTACCTATAGAGTCTCCTGCAGAGTTGGGAGTTACTATGTGTAGCTTTATTTAGCCTCTTGCCTGAGGTATTGCGGTGAATGATCTGGTAACTATGTACAGGCATGATCTGATATAGGTCTTTAGGGTTACTGAGATAATTGCAGGACCACAATCTCATAATTGGCCAACATAGAACCGCCTCAGGGCATGTAGCTTCCTGATGCTAAATGCTTCCACAGATGAATTACAAGGCTTTGTAACCAAACCAGTGACATGTTCACTCAATTAAATCCAAAATATTCCCAGTCAGATATTTGACAGATTTAAACCAAGTTTTGTTTATGAATAAAGGTAATTTCATTGCCTGTGCTTGCAGTCTCAGAATGCACTGATGGTTTCTCAAATGTCTGTCCGTGAGAGACTAAACATTTTACTATTCAGGCCTACAGTATTACATAGAAAAATAAGTCCCTTTTAACTATGTAACCATATCCTTCCCCGGCATAACCTCTTCTCCGTATTCTGCTCTACAGGTATGCCCCAATCGGTATCCTGTTCCTCATATCGGGGAAGATCGTGGAGATGGATGACATCACTGAGATGGGTGGTCAGCTGGCCATGTACACCATCACGGTGATCATAGGCCTGTCCATCCACGCTTTCATCATCCTCCCCGGCCTGTACTTCGCCATCACACGGCTGAACCCCTTCATCTTCATCATGGGGCTGGTGGAGGCTCTCATCACAGCCCTGGGAACCTCCTCCAGGTTGGTCCCCTTACATGAATCTCCTTCTGGCCTGCTCGGACTACCCCACCAGTAGCCTCGCCTGACTTGGCCCTGACTCATGATAAATCAAAGCCTATTAGTAGGGTCAGGAGTGTTTCCTGTTTAGATTGTGGTTAGGAAAAATTCTCGGCCCTGCCTATGAGACATCACCATCCCTGTTAGTAGAGTTACTAAAGTTGACCCCCTGGAGAATATGGTGAATAGATCTAATACAAAAGAAACTAAAACAACAACCACTCAAACACCATCCGTTTCTCTCTCCGTCTCTATCTCAGCTCAGCGACCCTTCCCATCACCTTCAAGTGTCTGGAGGTGAACAACAAGGTGGATAAGCGCATCACGCGGTTTGTGTTGCCAGTGGGCGCCACCATTAACATGGATGGAACAGCACTTTACGAGGCTCTGGCAGCCATCTTCATAGCCCAGGTTAACAACATCGACATGAACTTAGGTCAGATCATTACAATCAGGTAAGAATGAGTATCTAAGGTTAATAAGCTAAGGGTTATGTTTACAGAATCAAACGGTCTTGATATGTTTACAACTACATTACATGATTTGGGCCTCCTGTAGCTCAGTTGGTAGAGCATGGCGCTTGCAACGCCAGGATTGTGGGTTTGATTCCCACGGGGGGCCAGTATGAAAAATGTATGCACTCACTAACTGTAAGTCGCTCTGGATAAGAGAGTCTGCTAAATGACCAAAATGTAAATTTATCAAGATAAGAGTTTATAATATATCATTTGTGTTAAAAAACAGCATCACAGCCACTGCAGCAAGTATTGGAGCTGCTGGAATCCCACAGGCTGGACTGGTCACCATGGTGATTGTGTTGACCTCTGTCGGACTTCCCACTGATGACATCACCCTCATCATTGCAGTTGATTGGTTCCTGTGAGTAATTTTTTCAAATTTTCAGATTGAGAGGGGTTGCCTCATCTTAGCCATTGGTATATTGGCCATATACCACACACCCTCATGCCTTATTGCTTAATTTAAAAGGTTGAACATCCTTTTTTATCAACTACAACCCTAGTGACACACTTGTGCTATCCCTAGGGTCTTGCTCCACTTTTTTGAATTGCATATTTTTTGCAATGAGTTTTAACATAGAAACATAATTAGGTTGCCCAAATTAATAATTTCTATTAGAATTCCCTTCCCAGAAATTACACAGCTAATTGGGTAGTGAGAAAAAATCACTCTCCTTAAACTAGGAGGGATGGAATGTGCAGACAGAGTCAAAACTTCATTTAATGAAAACATGGATGTTTCTCACAGTGATTAGAAAACGAGATAGCCTATAGGGAGTGTTCTGACTACTCTTTAGCGGTAGATTGGAATTGTCTCTGCTGATAATGCTGTGGACTATTGCCCATCTGCATTCTTTCGACTATGAGAAATTTCAAGATAAACTAATCTTTCATCAACAGCAGGAAACAGGTGAAGGTTTTGAGCTGTTCCATATAACATGACCAAACGTCCAAGCGGACATAGGCTAAGGTTTTCTTTTCAAAAATGAATGTCCCGCCACTCCTCTCGACCTCTGTCTCTGACTCCTTCACCCTGGTTAAGCTTTTTCTTCTTACCTTATTCCTGGATTGTAGTGACCGGCTGCGTACCACAACCAACGTCTTGGGTGACTCCATTGGAGCAGGCATTGTGGAATTCCTATCTCGACAGGAGCTGCAGGCCAAGGATGTGGAGATGGGGAACATTGTGCTGGAGGAGAGGAAGAAACCATACCAGCTCATCTCTCAGGAAAACGACTACGAAAATGCCAAATGCCCGAACACTGAAAGCAAGATGTAGATCAACGCTCAATAGCGCACATGCTCGCACACGCACACACACACATGGAATGTTTTGGTTCATTTTTGTTTTCAATCTATGTCATATGTGTCCAGTTATTGTCACTCTACCATATTTCCTTTCCTTTGTTATTTTGTCATTCATAAAGTCACTTTTCTATTTACTATCCAACTCTTTTTAAAATGTTTCTTTCCCTGATGTGGCCCAATCAAATTGCTTACATCCGCAGCCTCTCTGCGAGATAGATAGGCTACCTGTTTTGTGGTTTGTCTGGCTATTTTTGTGTTGAGTTAAGTCATGGCCTAGAATGTGTATATGGTATAAGTAATGAGGAAAGTGATGAGGGTGTTGATGTCGGTAAGAATTTTGTAAAAAGATAGAAGGACAACGTTTGTTTGAATGAGCAAGCTTCATCCTTCACAAAATGCAACAGAGAACACATTTGTATATAACTGCCTTAATTTTGCTGGACCCCAGGAAGAGTAGCTGCTGCCTTGGCAGGCATCCATAATAAATAAATACAAATACATTTAATTTGCTATGACTAATGAAATGAGGCCCTATGAGCTGCTTCTGTGGAAAAACAACCAACTTCCTATCGTGGGTTAAATAAGCAGTAATTTAAATAAAAAATACACACCACTTTCTATTTGATTAACTTTTTTCATGCCTTCATTGGAGCCTTCAACTCCAATTTTTACTTTATTTTGATTGATACAATTTTTGAAGGTGGTGCTGTGATGCTGACAATATTGTTAAAACGAGATGTATCCAACAATCCCATTGTTATCACTATATATTCACTATTTTGTAGCCGGCCCTAAGACAAATTAGTCTCTGAAATATCCTTCACTATTTAGTATATCATTATTTTAACATAGTAGGTGTTTAATATTTGTAAGGCTTTGTAGAGTGATTGTATATAGATATATGTGTAAATTAATTATAGAATATGGATAGTTGTTTACTTGAATATGTCTTCTTTAATCTCAATGCGGAAAGATATTCGTTTTCAGGGCCTAAATGCCACTCCAATACCTTGGTTAGTGAAATCAAGGAACACAGTTTGTGATAATTACAGTATGTGTGAACTAACTCAAATGGATTTAGAAAATAAATGTTATTTTTTTCTTCTTTAAGTTTTGAGATATTATGGTTCACTTTCTGTAAAGGCAACATTTGTGGTGAAATCAATGAACTGGTAGATTTGTCTTTGGTGAATAACATTTTGAATAAAATGTAAAAAGGAATCAATGTTTGATTTTGGTGATTTGTTTTCCATGACACACATAGAGTAATAAACTGTTACATAACATGTGTTATATCAATTATAATTATGTAGGTATTAGCCTACACAGCACACAATGAAAAGTAATACATGTGCAATAAGACATGCCTTCAAATGTCTCAAAATGTCTCATATGACAACACAACCATAATAATGAATTAATATGCCTAGGTCTTTATTTTATTATCTGGTTATGATAAGGTAATAAAGATAGTTGTACTATTCATCTCATTATGGTACGAGCTACGAGTCACATTCTTCTAAATCAAGGGGTATATTTCATTAGTTTAAATTACTGGAAACGTACAGAATGTGGCTTTAAAAGGCAAATGTAATATATTGTTATGTATAATAATGTAATGATTTCATACACTGAATAATCTACAATTGTGTAGTTATGTGCGAAGATCTTTGATGGATGTAAGAAGACAAATATATTATTTATCTCAATGTGACTTCCTGGTTTAATATGAATTGCAATTGAATCGTTTGTGGACATTTGCTGCCATCTTGTGGTATGACTTGAGCAGCACTATATGCAAGCTGATAACAAAGATAAGAGTATCTACCGGCATGTGGGCTTTATCATCAGTATTTTATTAAAATGTTGACCCAACTCTGGTTGATACTATGGCTGACAAGCACCTGCAGAAGGTAAAATCAGGTAAAACCATCCATACATGAAACATCCATATTTACCATGCACCGTTGCCGTTTTATTTTTCACTGTTCTTTCACCTGACCGACCCTCCACTTAAAATGTAGGTAGGCTGGGAGAGTGATGTCATGTGACTTGACGATCCTTAGCGCGCGAAATATAATTAATATATTTATATGTTTTTCAACATCCTGTGTGAGCCGTTATCCTGAGGACAACAAACAGTGGCAAGCTAGCGCCTAAAAAAGTATCGAACGAGTTAGCTACCTAGCTATCTGCTTTCAAATATTTTTTGGGGGTAAATTACTTGCTCTCAAATGGTATTTACATTTGTTAGATTGTGTTAAAAATAAAAGCCCGTGATCCGCTTGCTTTCTAACTTAGCTAGCTAACGTTAGAGCTCAGCGGTTACAGTAGCCCGCACGGTAACGTATGTTACAAACTGAGGGAAAATGTAGTTTGCTAGCTACCTCGGCTAGCCAGCTCGCTAATTACCTGTATACACACGCCCATCCATTTTGATGTGATGCCAAGCAAGAGGAAGAAACACAAAAAAAGTAAGACAGAAATAAAGTCTGTATTTTTCTACTGTTTATAGATTTTCTGAAATCAGACCTGTTCAGTCAATGACGTCACTTCGCGCACTTTCAAATCATTCCACAAGAGGGAGACCGACTGTTGATGATTACATTTTCTAATGTTGTATTGCAGCTGCCTTACATTTACATTTTAGTCATTTAGCAGACGCTCTTATCCTAAGCGACTTACAGTTAGTGAGTGCATACATTTTTTTCCTATTTTCTTTCATACTGGCCCCCCGTGGGAATCGAACCCACAACCCTGGCGTTGCAAACGCCATGCTCTACCAACTGAGCTACACAGGGCCCAAAGTACTGAGTAAAGGGTCTGAATACTTATGTAACAAAATGTGGAAAAAGTCAAGCGGTCGGAATACTTTCCGAATGCACTGTATCTCTCTTTGACGGTCCACTATCTGCTCTCATCCACTGAAACCTCACTTACTGATTACATTACAGAGTCATTACTGTGGGCCGTTATCACTATTCTGAATGCCTGTTTTATATATATATATTATAATTACGTTGAGAATCAGATGTTTCCCTTTGAAGGCAATAAACAACTTCTCTGGTAGGAAACGGCCTATGTGGCATCGATATTAGTCCGAAATATTTATGTTACTGTCAAAATTGACTACAAAGTGTAAATAGGATACATTTTGGTCATAAAGTCAGTCTCGTCCCAAAACAGAGATTTGCGAGATAATTACGAATGGTAAATCCCGGAATTAAGGGTACCGTAACAGTTTTCCTTGGTTTGGGTTTATTTAAAGCCTGCCGACATGCCCACAGCACCCAAGTAATCATCAATTCCGAGCGCAGCTGCACGCGTCCCGATCGTAATGACAATGGTCAATTTGGTTTGACATTCGATATCGTGCCTTCTTGGGGCAGGCTTCACTTGCAAAATAGACTGTCTCAATGGGCTACTATTATGGTATTAAAGAAAGTCATTACACAGCCATATTAACTGAGAATACATTTATTATCAATTCAAGAGAATAAGCTATTTAATTAGGCGTCCAGTTCAGGAGTGGGGTGTAATAAATGATCAGACTCAGAACATGACATCAAAACCAGTCCAATAATGCTAATGAACAGTAACACATACCAGTGTTTAAAATAGAAAATAAAACAAATCATTAGGATTTCGTAATCACCAATTACCATGTGAATAGTTTCACAACCTTGAAAAGTTTTTTTAAAAGGTGTACGTTTTTAACCAGTTCAATAAAATGTAATATGGATGTCAGAATTAGTTAACAATAATAATTAACATACTGACCAATAACTAATTTACCGGTTTATTTATTGTGTGTGCGTGTGCGTGTGCGTGTGTGTGGCCTATCAGTGGGAAAACTGGGGTGTTTCTTCAGTTTGATATGTTTATTGAAGTCTGGGGTGGTTGACAGGGAAACTTGGAGGTCATGCTGGCTGTCCAGTTTCTTTCTGCTTTTAGTTTTCAGCACGGCCATAGCAGAGAAGCCACTTTCACACAGATAGGTAGTGCTGAACGGTAGCATGATTCTGATTGCATGACAGGCAAGAGCAGGATACTCTCCCATTACGCTGCACTAGAACTGTGGCAGTGCCATTTCCGGGAAGCGCATGCTCAGTCCACAATCAAATGACAGCTCCACCAGCTGATCCTCTTCGTTGCTTGGCAACGTGACGCTTCCCATCTCCACTCGAAAGGGGTCCTGTATCCAGTCGTCTTGTCTCCTGTTCTTCTCCGGGAAGTAGTCACAAAGCTTTCCCTGCAGCTTAACAAGATGCTGTTTAACAGTTTTTTTTCAGTGTGTCGCTCTGTGCTTTGTTGATCAGATTCTGAATATCGAAATCAGCATTGGGAAACATGTCAATCCTCCCATTAGAAACATGATTTTCCCAAATGGTAAGCTTCATCTTGAAGGCATCCACTTTGTCCCTCTGTTCAAATCGATTGTGCCCCCGTCCCTTGCTTTGACACATTGAGCGAATTTAGGCAACCTTCACGAGCCATTCCTCATAATCGCTTGAAGCTCATAAAAGCGACCCAACAATGTACCCCTGGAAATCCAGCGGACCTCTGCATGATAAAGCACTGGCTGGTGCTCACTCCCTATATCCCTCCAGAAGGCCTGGAAACACCTGCTTTTCGTGGAACTCTTTTTGATATAGTTGACACACTTGATCACATCCTGGAGAGTGTAGGAAGCAGTGGTTCCACGTCGCACTCGGTGCTTTCTCCAAGATCCGCTTCACTACTCCGGAGTGTTTTCCCTTCATGGCAGCTGCCCCATCAGTGGTCACACCGACGCATCCATCCCAGGCCAGTCCCACGGAGCCCAGGTACATATCCATTGTGTTAAAGACAGCCTCTGCAGTGGTGTTGGTGGGTAAATCAGAAGTGTCTGACATAGACCATTAGAATTGCATGGTTAGCCACATCTGTGGATTCATCAAACTGCAGTGCGTAATGGCCATTTGCACTGATGCGCTCTGATGTCTGGCGCGTTATGTCCTCAGACATGTCCTGGATTCTCCTCCTCATGTTGTCATTGGATAGGGGTATGGTTTTAAGTTTGTTGGCGGCTGACTCTCCCAAGATTTCAGTGCACATATCAATCGCAGCAGGGAGTACGAGATCCTCTGCGCTGGTGTGGGATTTTTTGCACTTAACAATGCGCTGGGCCACAAGGTGTGATGCGCAAAGTGCCTTTTCTTGTAAGGTGCATAAGTTCTTCAATGAATCTTGTGAGGCCTCCAGATATTGACATTTTCTTTTTAAAATGTCAGCTGTCTTATCTTTGTGGCATGGATGCTTGGTGTCCAGATGCCTTTTTCATGCTCTCATTAGCTAACAGCTCGTTGCATAGGACGCACAGCGGTCTACACTCACCCTGCCTGAATTCTATATATGTAAAACCATATTTGATGAAGTCAGGGTCGTATTTTCTCTTCTTGACAGGGACCGGGTTTTCTACCTTGTTGTTGACATTGGAAGCAGCAGTAGATGAAGAGGGAGCTGCACGTTTTTAAAAGTTGTCCATGATTTTACTCTGACAGCTAGCCTACATGAGTTAAATGACAGCTAACTATCCAATTGTGCAATGCCTGCAGAACACATCTGCATAGTTAGTTGTCAATCAAGCTAGCTGTCAGAAGGAGATCTGTATTATCTGATTGGACGTGTCACATTTAAAACAAAACAATGTTGCAGAATGACATTGTTATTGGATCAGTGTGTGTGTGTGTGGGGCGAGATCGTTATTGTATTGGTCAGTGAGTGTGTGCAGCGCGAAAACCCTCTAAGTCCAAACGTAGCTTGCCATTTCATCACAGCTGCACATGCAAAGTCAGCAACAATAAGCAGTGCAGCGCACGCACGCCTGTGTGTAGAGGTAAGGTTGTGTAAAGTCAGCAACAATAAGCGGTGCGGCGGTATCCTTTCCAAATAAAAGTATAGGTGCGGCGGTTACCTTTCAAAATATTATTATTATTATTATTATTATTATTATTATTATTAAAATATATATTCTTGCACAAATCCAGCAACCCCTTAAAATCCTCCCTCAACCCTCATGAGGGTCGCGACAGTTCATATAATTAAATCAGTCAATTGAAATTAATTAGGCACTAATCTATGGATTCCACATGACTGGGCAGGGGCGCAGCCATTGGTGGGCCTGGGAGGGCATAAGGGAGCCAGGCCCAGCCAGTCAGAATGAGTTTTTCCCCACAAAAGGGCTTTATTACAGACAGAAATACTCCTCAGTTCATCAGCTGTCCGGGTGACTGGTCTCAGACTGGCGTGGTTACACGTGGTCTGTGGTTGTGAGGCCGGTTGGACGTACTGCTAAATTCTCTAAAACGACTTATGGTAGAGAAATTAACATTAAACTCTCTTGCAACAGCTCTGGTGGACATTCCTGCAGTCAGCATGCCAACTGCACACTTCCTAAAAACTTGAGACATCTGTGGCATTGTGTTGTGTGAGAAATTATAGCGTTGGCTTTTATTGTCCCCAGCACAAGGTGCACCTGTGTAATGATCATGCTGTTTAATCAGCTTCTTCATATGCCATACCTGTCAGGTGGATGGATTACCTTGGCAAAGGAGAAATGCGCACTAACAGTAATGTAAACAAATGTGTGCACAAAATTTGAGAGAAATTGAACTTTTTGTGCGCATGGAACATTTCTGGAATCTTTTATTTCAGCTCATGAAACATGGGACCAACACTTTACATGTTGCGTTTATATTTTTGTTCAGTATATTAATAACTACATAAAAAAAGGAAAAAAAAATATAAAAACATTTTCCTTAACATATAATTCCTTAAAGTATAATTTTTTTGAGATTACTAATGTTACTGTCCCCACTACAATAACAACAAATACTTAAATACATGTAATTTTGTCCTTGAAACATTTAATCGAAATACTGTAGAATTCTATTCATTCCTATGGAGGACTACTCATTTTTTAAAAACATTTTAGTCATTTAGCAGACGCTCTTATCCAGAGCGACTTACAGTTAGTGAGTGCATACATTTTCATACTGGCCCCCCGTGGGAAACGAACCCACAACCCTGGCGTTGCAAGCGCCATGCTCTACCAACTGAGCTACAGCAAATATGGCTGACCGGTGGCTTCAAAGCCTCTCATTGGCCAATTCATAGCATCAGAAATCCAGAGTTTATATACATATTACTCCTTTTCTATTAATTCCATTAATGTTATGCTGATTACATCTTTGATTAACTCGGGTATTGTTGATTCTTTATCATAGGCAGAATGCAGTGTTTGTCTGACTTGAACTAACTTTACCTGTCAATCAAAAGTCAAGTGTGAAAGTGTGTGCTTGTGGGTGCATGCAGCAGGAGATAACACCAAAATATCTGGAATTCTTTGTTACCATGGTGGTCATCATATCTCTATTTCTAAGAACCTCCATGAAGTAACTGTTTTGTAAAGTGTGTGTGTGAGAGAGTGCTGGTTGATGATTGTTTATTTAATTGTCTCAAAGCACTGATAGGTTTTCATGCCAGTCCAAATTCCAAATGTTCATGTACAGTAAATAACAGAATACACGACTACTATATGGAAACGATGTACGTATTGGAATTATCATTATGCTAACGTTAGTTATCTTATTTTATTAACTAGCTACAACTACTTACATTTGTTTTACAGGCTGCATACTCACGGATGACCTCGACCTCTCCAAAACATTTACTGTAGCTGTGTGGATGGTATATGTGTACAGTAGAAATCATACCAAAGGGTAGCAATGCAGAAAGCGGCGGAAGTAACTGTGTTGCTGTCTATGGTTGCTGCTGCTAGTTGGTTTGGCGCCGGTGGAGGGAGTTATTCCTGCAGCAGTTCTTCCGGTCGGCATTTTGTTCTGCGAGAGAAGGGGGATAGTCTGAGTGGATCCCTTTTATCACCGCGTCAATAGCGTTCCTGTTTTTCACATTGGATTGTTTTCCGAAACCAGTCGGAATTTGCACTCACTTTCTGCTGGGGTTGGGGAGAAACCGGTACAAGGACCGGTTATGGGAACGTTTGCCCCCTTTAAGCATAGATGTTTGCAGTGAGAAGGAAGAAGAACGAACCCTCCCGACCCGGATTATTGTTGTTATATTATTACTGGTACTCGGAGGAGCTGTTAGAGTGAAAGAACGGAGAGGGAGCTAGAGACACGGTTCCAACCACTTTGCAACCATTTCTTTTTATCAACACATCCAGAGGTAAATATGATTGTACAAGATAGATTTAGGAGCACCATCAAAAAACAATTCCGATCGGCTACACGGGTGTTGTTTATATTCAGTGAAACTGGTTAGATGCTATGGAATGCACCCTTTCTTTTGCTTATTGCCTTGTATCCGCTCATAGGCGTCGGGTCGGGGTTACGCTTCCTCAGGCGAGTCCGAGGTTCAGTTAGCAAGCTAATAGGCCGACGTAGGCCATTGAAACGGTGAAAATAAAATCCTTATCCACACGAACAATCATGATAACAAACCAAAAGGGATGGCCTTACCGTCGCAAAGGAACGACTGTGTGGGCGAGTCAAAGCAAGCATGGTTTCGGTTGCAGTCTCCGTAGTTAGCTAACGTTAGCTAGCCTTAGCTAGATAGCTAACTTTTGTTAGCTATCTAGCGAGGTTTGGAATATTATAGCTAGCTAGGTGCGTAACCTAACTAGCTAGTTGTTAGCTATTTAGACAAAACTAACAAATGCAACTACATGATTTTCTCATTAGTTTAATGTTTGCTGACGTTTATGGTGGAGCCAGATGTGCTGAGAAATAGGCTTTAGCTAGTTATCTAATGTTACACACAAGCTAGTGGTAGTGGCTAGTAGATTTTTGCAACGATGGCAACTAAACTGGTTGAAACGTTTGCCTAACAAGCTGGGCAAGCTTCCTTTTCACAGTTTAGAGGCTACCAAATTGTACACATTCAGCATAACTTACCTCTTCACTTATACAATTATAGATGCAGCTTTATTCACCAAGTTATCTAGTTACAATTTATCAAATGGAATCAGATACACCACAGAGATTTAACATGTCTTTTCTAGTTGATGACATGTTAAATATACCTATAGCTATTCCCTTTGCACTGGATCGGTTATTTCAAACAAAGTTGATTCATTTGTTTACAGGGAAATTAGCAACATATCAATGTAGATATTAATCTAACTTGATAAAGCAAATAAATATAGCTACCTTGCATGGAAATCTTAAAAGATCTTCAGGAAAAGTGATGTGCAACACTGGGTTCTTGTATAAAAAAAAAACCTTGGCAGTAATAAATCAGGGCTATGTTAGACTATTGCCTAGTAGATGATAAGAAAGTTGATGAAATACATTGGACCCTAATTGGTTTTGGGCTGTGCAATTAGTAACCTACTCGCTACTGTATCTGACTGATTAACATTATTGTGTTGCCAGAGAGGGAGAGAGGCCGATGTGCGGCAATGTTGTCAGCCAGAGCAGCAGAGAGTAAAATCAAGAGTCCGTAATCATGAAACCAGCTTGCCGTCAAACGGTTCTCATCCAATCTGGGTGATCATAGCAAATTATTGGCATCCAGGTATAGCTAGATGAGCTAACTATAACTATGTACAGGGCTAGCTAATGTTACTCAAGGAGTGAGTCTCAGTTGCTAACAATGGTTAGCCTCCTGGCTAGCAAATTATGCTTAGAAGGCCCTCACTGGATCAATCCCAATACCCCCCCTTAGCCCTCCCTCTCGTTTTCGAGTGCCCCTTGTTGGGGGAGTGTCCCTCAAATGGAGCAACTAGTGGTAGGGAGAGAGAAATAACCCTATGGCATGGGACATCACGAACAGCAGAAGCCACCAAAGGATAGCCTACCATGCAGTTCATTGACGAAAAGCCTTGTGTTTTTTCACAATGCCTGTACTGGCGGCAGCAATAGCTTTACTTATATTTCTCATGCCGCAAATACGTACTTACCATATGAGCAACATATGAGAACTGCAAAACAACAATGTGCCAGTAATGTACCCCTCCTCTGGCTGTAGTTCAATGTGGAATAGTACTGAAGCAGCATGATTTAAGATTAAGATCACTTTATTGGTCAATTGCACACGAGGTCCAACCAAAATGTTACTTTCGCTTTTAACCCATCCCCTCTGAAAGGCACACATACAGGTTTTTTGGAGAGGTGCGGGCGGCTGCCACACTTGGCGCCTGTTCTTGTGGGGGGTTAAGTGCCTTGCTCAAGGGCACAACAGCAGACAATGGCATCTAGGATTTGATACCAGCTACACTTCGGTTACCAGCTCACATCCCACCCAATTTCTCCAGTTGGACCCGGGATTTGAACTGGCAACCCTTCAATTGCTGGCTCGCCTCTCTAACCTTTAGGCTACCTAACGCTCCTTTCCATAATAGCAGTTTGACATGTAACAGTCACATTTCCTTCACTCAGTCATTTTCTGCAATTAACCAGGGGAAGCAATTAAACATTAAAACCAATGTTCTGAACTAATATTTATACCAATCGTTTTTGGGTCTATACACAGATCGGCTATATAGCTACGCATCCATAGACATACAGGTATTTTTTATCCTCCACTCACAGTAAGCAAGAAAATAGTTAGCTAGCTACGTTACTTCAGCTGCATTGCATGACAAATATCTTAAATCTCTAACGTTACTACTACAATAAAGAACAATGACACGTCAGAATTTTAAATTATTTTTTATGAACAGCAAGGCAAGCTTACAAAATGGTTTATTCAGTTTGCAGTGAAGTTAAATGCTTTAGCTAGATTCTTTACATCCACTAGGTTTCACAAGATTACAGCCTGGTTTGCTCAGGAGTCTCTAAAGCATTAATCAACACGAATTACAATTCATACAAATGTCAAACAGCCATATAGCAAGCTAAATGTATAACTAGCTGGCTAATGTTAGTTATTCAGATAGCTTTTTAAATAGCAATAAACGTAAATGTACTTTATGACAAACAAAAATGCATAATCATTTGTCTCTACATGAACTAACATATTCGTCTGAACTGTACATGTTTTGCATGATTTGTTATGAAGTTATAATTACTTACATTTGCTTCCATCCTAGTATTTTTGTCAGCCATTATTCTGTGAAGCAGGGTCATTCCACCTCAAAAAGCACAAGGAAGAGGATTTCGACACCCACCATTTGATTGTTCTGAAATCGTTTCTGTTGTTAGAAACAGATAAGATTTGCATTCCTACAACATTATTTTGTTGCAATATAATTTAATCTGAGAAAATAACCTAATTGATTGCACCTACAGTACCAGTCAAAAGTTTGGACACTCCTACTCATCTAAGGGTCTTTATTTTTACTATTTTCTACATTGTAGAATAATAGTGAAGACATTAAAACTATGAAATAACACATATGGAATCATGTAGTAACCAAAAAAAGTGTTAAACAAATCAGGGTAGTCGCCTGGAATGCTTTTCCAACAGTCTTGAAGGAGTTTCCACATATGCTGAGCACTTGTTGGCTGCTTTTCCTTCACTCTGCGGTTCAACTCATCCCAAACCATCTCAATTGGGTTGAGGTCGGGTGATTGTGGAAGCCAGGTCATCTGATGCAGCACTCCATCACTCTCCTTCTTGGTCATATAGCCCCTTACACAGCCTGGAGGTGTGTTTTGGGTCATTGTCCTGTTGAAAAACAAATGATAGTCCCACTAAGCGCAAACCAGATGGGATGTTGTATCGCTGCAGAATGCTGTGGTAGCCATGCTGGTTAAGTGTGCCTTGAATTCTAAGTAAATCACTGACAGTGTCACCAGCAAAGCACCCCCACACAATCACACCTCCTCCTCCATGCTTCACGGTAGGAACCACACATGCGGAGATCATCCGTTCACCTACTCTGAGTCTCACAAAGACACGGCGGTTGGAACCAAAAAATCTCAACTTTGGACTCATAAGTCCAAAGGACAGATTTCCACCGGTCTAATGTCCATTGCTCATGTTTCTTGGCCCAAGCAAGTCTCTTCTTCTTATTGGTGTCCTTTAGCAGTGGTTTCTTTGCAGCAATTCGACCATGAAGGCTTGATTCACGCAGTCTCTGAACTGTTGATGTTGAGATGCGTCTGTTACTTGAACTCTGTGAAGCATTTATTTGGGCTGCAATCTGAGGTGCAGTTAATTGCCAATTTCTGAGGCTGGTAACTCTAATGAACTTATCCTCTGCAGCAGAGGTAACTCTGGGTCTTCCTTTCCTGTGGCGGTCCTCATGAGAGCCAGTTTCATCATAGCGCTTGATGGTTTTTGCGACTGCACTTGAAGAAACTTTCAAAGTTCTTGACATTTTCCGGATTGACTGACCTTCATGTCATAAAGTAATGATGGACTGTTGTTTCTCTTTGCTTATTTGAGCTGTTCTTGCCATAATATGGACTTGGTCTTTTACCAAATAGGGCTATCTTTTGTATACCACCCCTACCTTGTCACAACACAACTGATTGGCTCAAACGCATTAAGAAGGAAAGACATTAGACAAATTAACTTTTAACAAGGCACACCTGTTAATTGAAATGCATTCCAGGTGACTACCTCATGAAGCTAGTTGAGAGAATGCCAAGAGTGTGCAAAGTTGTCATCAAGGTAAAAGGGTGGCTACTTTGAAGAATCTAAAATATAAAATACAATTTGATTTGTTTAACACTTTTTTGGTTACTACATGATTCCATATGTGTTATTTCATAGTTTTGATGTCTTCACTATTAATCTACAATGTAGAAAATAGTAAAAATAAAGAAAAACCCTTGAATGAGTAGGTGTGTCCAAACTTTTGACTGGTACTGTAAATTGGCCATTTTAATTTATAGGATTATTATCATATTTAATAAATATAGTACCTAACATCTGATCTTGACCCAAAAATGTTCTAACAATGGGTTAGACATGAGGAATCCAAATAAATGGTCAAAAGCCACCCACAGACCCATACACACCCCACCCCAATAATGAGTATATAGTGTCAGTTCTCTTATGTTTCATAAGTAGTATGGAGCTGCGGCTCGGAGTATTGTGTATTCATCCTATGTAATGTATTCTCAGTGAATTTTATGTTCCCCCCCCATTCAGAGAATTAGTAATTGAAGTTGTTGGGTTTACGTCCCATCCTACATCCTGATATTACCAGGTTATGACCCCTAGATGGTGCTGTTCCCGTTATTAGGTGATTATTTTTTGAAGAACATTTCTATGGTAACGAATCCTTCAGAACTAACCTGCTCCGGGGCAGGCTTACGCCACTTACCCTGAATGAAATTACTGAGCCACGAGTTGAGGACCAATGAAATCAGATCCCCCCCCACCATCTTGCGTCATCGTCCTGTTCATTTGAGGAAGACAACTGATCAAATATTTAATTAATCAAATGTTTTTTTGTGTGTAAAAAAAATTGTCATGTTATAATATATCATATTACAAATTTAGTAATGACAGAATGCATTTTAAACTTCACGCACAGTAACACTTTTGTATGACAAAATCCAATTATTTTATCAATAAGAGTGGGAAAAAAGGTGCTTGTGGTTGTGCATTGAAAAGCACGCCAAAGTTGGAATTAACGATATGTAATGAAATGAAGACAGCACTATTTCACACCACAGCCTGCTGAATTTGCAAGATAACTTTTCTTTCGTTTTGATTTCAGAACAAATGAAAATGTGGCACTGTCGTCTCAATGAAGAGTTTGGCGTTCGACTAGCCATGTGCGACATGCACGCACAGTTACAAGCCTGCTAGATTAGTGGCAGGCGGACAAGCAATATCCACCGTTCTAGTGTGGATGAAGCCTGAGCTGGAATGTGAGGCTGGTTAGCTTTAGAAAACCCTGAGTAGATCTAGCTTGTTTCGTAGGATACCCCTCTGGTATGACAGCAACCCATACTTTGGTTTGGTTTACCTGGCCACTGTTTCAAATGCTAACTTTTTAGCATTTGTGTCACAAATCAAATGCAAGTCTATATTACAATTTTCACTCTTAGTGTCCAAATCATCCTAAAGTATCAAAAAATGGATTGTGGAACGCAATGATGTTACTTACAGATGATTTGGATATGAATCGCGAAAATGCTAATCTAGGTACCATTGACTTGCATTGGATTTGTGCCACAAATGCTAAAAAAGTTAACATTTAAAACAGTGGCCAAATAAACTAAACCAAAGCATGGGTTGCTGGGGGGGGAGAGATTATAAAAAAAAAAAAAATCGCCTAATAGCAGGAATAGCACCATTTAGTGATCAGAACCTGGTAATATCATGATGTAGGATGGGACGTAAACCCAACAACTTCAATTACTAATTTCTCTGAACAGGTGGAAAAAAACATCACCAAATTCACTGAGAATACATTACATAGGATGAAGAAACAATACTCAGAGCTGCAACTCCATACTACTTGTCAAACAGAACTGACACTATAAACTCGTCGTGGCCCGTGGATTACTTTTGACCACTTTGGATTCCTCATGTCTTGCTCATTGTTAAAAAAAAAGTTTGGTCCATGTCGGATGTTGGGTACTATAATTATTGAATATTATATGAATCCTATAAATTAAAATGGCCAATTTGGGTGCAATCAATTAGCTTAATTTCTCAGAGATCAATTAAAAAATATATATTTTTACCAAAGAATGCTTCCGGAATGCTTATCTTATCTGTTTCTAACTACAGAAATTATTTCAGAACAATCTGAGATGGTGGGTGTCATGGCATGCTGAAATGAAATGGAACAACCCAGCAACTCTACAGGGTTGGGTCGCAGAGCTTCATGGGAGTTTTGGGAAACACTCAATAGAAAGTCTGCATCTCGATTCGCTTCGTTTAGAGGGCCAATTAGTGGGCTGAAAAGGCACTACAACTCGCTCAAAGTTGAATTGGAATACCACTACGACTCACAGGATCATGCCAAAGTTTTTTGGGGGGGATTGAGCCACTATTTTGCAATACCCTTGAAATTGGTGCTGGTGAATGAGGTAGCTACCTGACTAGGTTAGGTGGTAACTAGCTAGCTAACTGGCTAGATGGCTGAGCAGCAATGGGATAAAGCAGAAATACCATTCAACTATTACATTTACATTTTAGTCATTTAGCAGACGCTCTTATCCAGAGCGACTTACAGTTAGTGAGTGCATGCGTTTTCATACTGGTCCCCGTAGTTGGCTAATAAAGGTTGCGTGCACATGTTAGCTAAATTAACAACCTAATTATTTATGAAACATGTTTACTAAGTAGCGTATTGCAAATTATGGCAAAGATCACCCGTCTGTTATGCTGCCACGTATCTACAGGGAAGAGGACTAGCTAGCACTTTATGCACAGATGCAGTGCCTAGCTTGACTTGCCTTTAGCTAGTTAAATGGCCAGTGTAGCTACTTTTTCAATGTTATTGAATTCAGCTAGCTAGTACATTAGCTTCTGCTTGCATGAGCAAGCTAAATGGCCCATTTATCTGTGGAAAATGTTGTGGCTATCCCATATGACTGAATTAGTTTACCGTGTTGGATTGTCATTGACCAACACATTTTAGCCTACACATACAAGCTGCAGGTTTGCTATATTCATGGCAAATGTATTTGTATGAAAGTAGCTATCAAAGTACAATGGCAATGCCTGAATGTTACTGCTTGAATGATGGTTATTTACCAGAAAGAAACACATTAAAAGAGGAATTGCATTCTTTCTTTCCATCAGATAATCCTTTGTGCTGCTTGCTCGCCCACCCTCTTACCCAACCAGCACAGCCCCAGAGTGACCATAAGCATTTGCATCCAGAAAGGGGTGGCAGTTTTCATTTAAACACGCATGGGCACACACCTCATTCTAGGATTATCAAGGTACTACCCCAGTAACCACTGATAACGGAGCTGTACCTATTGCTATGTGTTGCCGAACCTTGTCTCTACTGTCAGTCTCGTGTTGATCATGCTATAGTGGGAGAATTACTCCTCTGGTTGTCTTCTCCTCTGACAGTGGCTCCAAGGAAAATAGTAGGGAATGATAATGAGGTGTTCAGTCCAAATGCACGAAGATAAGTGCATACTCTTTAAATGGACTGCAGTTCAGTCCTGATAAAAAACATACATCTGCATGCTTCAGTTAAGTTTAGCGCATTAATTCGGAACTGTCCCAAAGCCATTGCATTATTAGTAGGAAAAGAGCTGACTGTATTTCGTATGGGATGCTTTGATGACACCCCTGGAACTTTTCAGGGCAAGCACCACCAGTAATATGCACATGCATGTCTGCAAAAGTGCTGTACTAGTAGTGTGTTTGCTCTGCCATCCATCGACCACTTTCCCCATGTGTACAACAAGTAGCCTTTTTTACTCAGTATGAGATTTCATGAATTAATGATTCTATTGCTCCTGCTTCATAATGGAATATGCAAGGTCATGTTTATCATGCAAAAACCTCAAGGTGCTGCCTGTGTGAAAGTTGTCAGTAATTGCTAGGCTATATTCAAATAAAGCTCATGAGCTTAATAACCTTGTAATTACCAGTTTAACCCTCTGCAGATGTTGCTACCCTAGTGCTGTTGCACTACTCTACTCTGTGCAATCCCCTCAGCCCTGGCTGAATTATAGTACCTAATTAATGTAAACCCATTAGTTCATCTCTGATTACTGATGATTCTTCCCCAACATCACTTTGGTTTTTGATATGAAAGCCCCTTAATTCTGTTTTCAACAAGACTTTGGTTTAAAGGGATAGTTCTGGATTTTGGCAATGAAGTCCTTGATCTACTTCCCCAGAGTCAGATAAACTTGTGGATACCATTTTTATGTCTCTGTGTCCAGTATGAAGGAAGTTAAGAGGTAGTTTAGTGAGCCAATGCTAACTATCCCTTTAACATGCTCTTGCACCTCTTGAGCACAGTGTTGCAAATTGAGGAGTGTCGTGTGATATTCTGAATAGGCCAGCTCTCACTGCCAGTGGCTGTTCTAATGAAGTCCTCTCTATTCTGCAGCGGTTGGGAGATGTGAGGAACAGTCGGAGGGCGACGACATTGAGCAACCTGTGCATCGACACGACCCCCACACCCCCATCTTCAGCATGAATGGGGATATGCCTCATGTTCCCATCACTACTCTTGCTGGGATCGCTAGCCTTACTGACTGTAAGTATTACACTGCCACTCACACATTCACTGATATACAGTGCATTCGGAAAGTATTCAGACCCCCTGACTTTTCCAAAAAAAAATTACGTTACAGCCTTATTCTAAAATTTATTCAATTGTTTTTTCCCCTCATCAATCTACGCACAATACCCCATAATGACAAAGCAAAAACAGGTCTTTAGAAATGTTTGCAAAATTTACTTTGTTGAAGCACCTTTTGCAGCGATTACAGCTTTGAGTCTTCTTGGGTATGACGCTACAAGCTTGGCACACCTGTATTTGGGGAGTTTCTCCCATTTATTCTCTGCAGATCCTCTCAAGGTCTGTCAGATTGGATGGGGAGCGTCACTGCACAGCTATTTTAAGGTCTCTCCAGAGATGTTCGATCGGGTTCAAGTCCGGGCTCTGGCTGGGCCACTCAAGGACATTCAGAGACTTGTCCCGAAGCCACTCCTGCGTTGTCTTGGCTGTGTACTTAGGGTCGTTGTCCTGTTGGAAGGTTAACCTTCGCCCCAGTCTGAGGTCCTGAGCACTCTGCAGCAGGTTTTCAGCAAGGATCTCTCTGTACTTTGCTCTGTTAATCTTTCCCTCGACCCTGACTAGTCAGTCTCCCAGTCCCTGCCGCTGAAAAACATCCCCACAGCATGATGCTGCCACCACCATGCTTCACCGTAGGGATGGTGCCAGGTGTCCTCCAGAGGTGACACTTGGCATTCAGGCCAAAGAGTTCAATCTTGGTTTCATCAGACCAGATAATCTTGTTTCTCATGGTCGCTGAGTCCTTTAGGTGCCTTTTGGCAAACTCCAAGCGGGGTGTCATGTGCCTTTTACTGAGGAGTGGCTTCCGTCTGGTCACTCTACCATAAAGGCCTGATTGGTGGAGTGCTGCAGAGATGGTTGTCCTTCTGGAAGGTCCTCCCATCTCCACAGAGGAACTCTAGAGCTCTGTCAGAGTGACCATCGGGTTCTTGGTCACCTCCCTTTCCAAGGCCCTTCTCCTCCGATTGCTCAGTTTGGCCGGGTGGCCAGCTCTAGGAAGAGTCTTGGTGGTTCCAAACTTCTTACATTTAAGAATGATTGAGGCCACTGTGTTCTTGGGGACCTTCAATGCTGCAGAAATGTTTTGGTACCCTTCCCCAGATCTGTGCCTTGACACAATCCTGTCTCGGAGCTCTACGGACAATTCCTTCGACCTCATGGCTTGGTCTTTGCTCTGACATGCACTGTCAACTGTGAGACCGGTGTGTGCCTTTCCAAATCATGTCCAATCAATTGAATTTACCACAGGTGGACTCCAAGTTGTAGAAACATCTCAAGGATGATCAATGGAAGCAGGATGTACCTGAGCTCTATTTTGAGTCTCATAGCAAAAGGACTGAATACTTTTGTAAATAAGGTATTTCTGTTTTTTATTTTTAATACATTTGAGAGAAAAAAATTGACCTGTTTCGCTTTGTCATTATGGGGTATTATGTGTAGATTGAGGGGAAAAAATTATTTAATAAATTTTAGAATAAGGCTGCAACGTAACAAAATGTGGAAAAGGTGAAGGGGTCTGAATACTTTCCGAATGCCCTGTAGCTACATTTAATACATTTTTAACAAAGGCTCTTCTTACGGATACCTGGAAAGCAAGTGAAAAGATGATAGCGGGGCCAGGCTATTTTTCAGAACTGAGTCTACTGACATTTAGACCAGCTGCAAGCTTTGATGATACATTGGCAAAGTACATTTATAAACTGGGTGGTTCGAGCCCTGACTGCTGATTGTCCGTGGTATCAGACCGTATACCACGGGAATGACAAAATATTTATTTTTACTGCTCTAATTACGTTGGTATCCAGTTTATAATAGCAATAAGGCTCCTCGGGATTTGTGATTTTTGGCCAATATACCACGGCTAAGGGCTGTGTCCAGACACTCCGCGTTGCTTCATGCCTAAGAACAGCTCTTAGCTGTGGGATATTGGCCATATACCACATCTCGGGCCTTATTGCTTAAGTATAGCATGGCTTACACTACTTCAAAGGTAACTACGGCATGTTTATCTACAACCTAAAATAGTCGGGTTTCAGGGGAGATCTATTGACAGCATGGGAGTCAATTTGACCATTCTAACAATATTTCTAACGTTGTCAGAATGACATGGCCAATGATGAATAGAGGGGAATCCCAGTTTTCCAACAGTCAGAATTTTCTCATCTACCAATATTGAGCATTTGAGAGGCGGTTTTACAACCGTATTTATCAGTGGTTAATTAACGCACCCGTCTATCAATTTGCGGAAAGGTTTTTTAGGACATCTGAGATGAAAATGACATTAATAGATACTAATAATAGCTAAATGGTTAAATATGCCTACCAAGATAACTAGTCAGGCTACATGATATGTTTTGAATTGGCTATCTATTGTTATTAGTCTGTCTTATTATTATATAGGCTACCTGTTTCTACAATGTCTCTCTCTCTCTCTCTCTCTCTCTCTCTCCTCGGCACGGGCACATACGCAGATTCACACACCATGATTTTTCCGGGATTTTCATGATCATACGAACTCTGTCTGCTGACCAAAAATAAGCTAGAACTGGGAAAATAACTCACTTCTATCACAGAATATCAACGTGCACACGCGGCTTTGCTTTTAGTGATTTTTTTTTTTACTTGTCCATTCTAACAACTTAAAATGATATTCTTCTTGTCTGACAATTTGTTTTACTTGTCCCGCCCTGTATAGTATGCAAAGTTATAGTATACAAAGCGGGTTTCAAAATGTATACAATCCTCTAAAAAAAAAGTTGGGACCATTTGGCTTGCTTTATGGTCAGTGCTGCCAGTCGCAAAGCTAATTTCTTGGTATTTAGATTATTAATTTACTAAATTGGCAAGATTGAGCTGGTTTGATTGCTCCTGTGTTTCCTGTTGTAATAAAACATGAATGTACTCTACATGAATATTGCAGTCTTGATATTTAGGACACACTGTTATTGATGGTACTTTTCTATAGCCTTTGCTTTAGAGTTGCATGGGTAATGTGATGTATAGTGCTGGTAGAAAGTATCCACCTGTGCACATTTTGTTGCCTTAGTGCCTGGACTTTCAATGCAATAAATTACACAGTGGCCAAGTGTTGGCAATTTGTCTTGGTTACAATTTTCAGGCAAATGTTCTGTGCATGTGCACGTGTGCCGCGCGTTGTTTAAAATGTTTGTGGCAGGTATCCTGAGCTTGACAATTCACAAATATAAACAAGCTTAGTTATCCAATAGCTTAGGTAGCTTGAATACAAATATGACCTCTGACGAAGAGCCATGAGGCTGAAACGTTGGCACAAAATAAACAAGTGACTTTGCAAGTACAGTGTGTGAGAACATATTTTCTTTGGAATTATTATTCAACATTTCCTATCCACCTGCTAAGCAATCCCTAGATGTGCATTTCACTTTTACAGGGGTCGCGTTAGTTCAGAAATCAATAAAATGCCCATTCGTGAATTCTCATCCGTGTGGAGAAGTGCAACTGAAGCACAAAATTAGTATGATGTCGAGCAGAAATTACAATAAGAAGCATTTTAGATCTATGTTTACAAAACACAGCAAGATATTTCTTATGCGTTTTTTATATATTTCTTTCTGCGTGGAAAAACGCATAATTCTGCGTTAACGCAACCCCTTCTTGTAGGTTATTGTCCTGCCAAAAGGTGCATTTCTCTCCAGGTGTAAGGTCTTTAGCAGATGGAAGCAGGATTTCCTCTATTATTGTTCATGCTTAAAAATATGGATGGTTTTATGCATTGATGGGTAGTATTGAATTTACCCCTAACTTAATACTTTGCATTTAAGTTATACAATGTATGTGTTTGAAATTTTATTTGGAAGGAGGCTTTTCAGTATAGGCTTCCTTATTGTCACTCAAGCCAATATCGGGGAGCAGCTTGGATGTTGATCCATCCATCCACTATTTTTCCCATCTCAGCGATTTAACCCTGTAGGTGTTTTATTAGTCACCCAGCCACCCATCAGGCTAAAGCGCTTATCAGAGTCCAAAACATCTATGCGTCTGCACAATAGTTTTCTAGAATATTGGACCATTGGCTTTCATACTTTTCGAATTCTCAGCACAGCTCAAGCAATTGCTCCAACCGTCGCCACATTCAAATCAATAGGAGCCGCGTACGCGGAGCCGCATTGGTTGGGAATTTTAGGGGGGTGCGCGGAGGGGGCTGTACGCGGACGGTGGTCTCTGAGCTTTGTCACAATGGGCTGCCGGACTATCAAGGCTCTGGCCTCTGAATTACACTTAACCGGTCTGCTCTTCCTCTTTGCAGTGTTAAACCAGCTGCCCCTGCCATCCCCTCTCCCCGCCACCACCACTAAGAGTCTGCTGTACAATGGGAGGATCGCGGAGGAGGTCAACTGTCTGCTGGCCTGCCGGGATGAGAACCTGGTGTCCCAGCTGGCTCACAGCCTCAACCAGGTTTCCACAGAGCACATGTGAGTACCTCATCACCCCACACCTTTCAACGCTAGTGGTCACAACAGCTGATAAGAGAGAGTGTGAACAGTTCTCTCTTATTATGTGCCACAGTTGCATTAGTTGATTCCCCCCCCCCTCCCATTGCAGAGAGCTGAAGGACAACCTGGGCAGTGATGACCCGGAGGGAGACGTGCCTGTGCTGCTGCAGACAGTGCTGTCTAGGAACCCCAACATCTTCAGGGAGAAAAGTAAGTTAGCCCGATTCAGGGTGATAAGGAGAGAGTGCCTCTGACTCTGTATTGGAGCACAGTGTATGGCCTAACACAGTGCTGACTGTGTCCCTACTTCTTAGGGCCTTGATTTGTTGTCCTAAAAACATTTCCTGGGTCTAATGCGTTTTGTGAGTCAAAACCGCTTCTTGAGGCGTTGCAAGGCAAGCTTTGCTGTCTTTATGATTTTTTTAGTTGGCGCCGTACTTGTAGCTTGAAAAGAGCTTGTGGTGGATTTAGTTGGCATCTTGATTGCCTTGAGTATACTTGATAGACATTTAATTGCTTTGTGATATATAGCACTGTTGGACAATAGGGTTGGACGATGTCAACCTTTATCCTATCGTGATTATGTACTCATAAAACATTGTGATACACAATGGTATGGCCCCCTATTGGCCAACCAGAATGTATATAAAATATAAGAAACATCTGCTAAAACCACCATTGGGCTAATAGCGTGAAATCGCATGCTACTATTTAGGGCTGGGAATTGCCAGGGACCTCACGACACGATATTATCATGATACTTAGATGCCAATATGTATTGCAATTCTCATGATTCTATATGTATTGCGGTTTTATAGTGATTTGATGTTGCAAACATATTGTTAACTATATGTCTGCTGCAGAGAGACGAGAGAGCATGAGAAAATTTGTTTTGGTCATGGAAATTAATGTCCTGAAAACATGTTGGCTCATTTTTTAAGAAGATGGAGAAAAAGCTATAGGATGAAAAATAGTTTTAGTGCAGGTACAGCCGACTAGCGCTAGCTAACGCTACCAAGTAAAACAAATTATATTTATATATATATATATATATATATATATATATATATATATATTATTTTTTACAGTATTGATATAATGTTTTTTTGCCCCATCACTACTACAACTGGAAGAATCATAATGAAATATAATGTTGTTGAAAGGCAGAGGCACATGATGGAGCAAAGTGACAGTCAACTGATGAGGAACGGACTGTCTTACCGTAGTGAGTTAGGTTATAAATCTTAGGCTGGATAGAAGCAAAGTCTACCATCTTCAGATCTAGATAATAATTGCTTTATTTGCCTCATCCTCCTCTCTTAAAGGATAGGTAGCATAAACGTAACCACATGTAACATATGGATTTGTATTTGTATACACATCAAAAGTCCCAATGCAAAGTTACACCTCACTTTTCAATTTATCGAGTTATGACATAAAACCGATCAGAATTCCGAAGACATGTCGGAAAATGTTTTTCCAGGGTGTGATGTAATATGGGAGAGTCAGTGAGGGAAATCGTGGTCCTCTGTAGCTCAGCTGGTAGAGCACGGCGCTTGTAACGCCAAGGTAGTGGGTTCGATCCCCGGGACCACCAATACACAAAAAATAATAATTTATGCACTCATGACTGTAAGTCGCTTTGGATAAAAGCGTCTGCTAAATGGCATATTATTATTATATTATAAATCATATAGCTATAGCGAGAAAAATCCAAAATAGATTTGATGTCAGCTAGCGCACTAGGCCAAGGTGGAAAATGTTACAAAACTTGCATAGCCTACTTCACAGAGAACATGTCAAAAAGTTGACAAAAGGAAAACAGACGAGGTACTACATACACAGTTAGAGCAAGCAGGTATGATTTTCTCTTTTGTTTTGAGCCCACGGCAAGAAGGCACCAGAGCCTGCCGTGCTAACGGGTTCCCACTAGATAACACAGGCACAAAGTCTGTGAAGAGCATGAGAATGCTAATGTTAGCTAGCTTGAGCTAGTTACTAAGCTAGCATACAAACTAACATATGACGTTGAAAAATAGTGCATTGTGGGTAGTTCAGAAGATATCCAGAAATAAGTTAATAAAAATCGAATAACCCAAAAACATAACTATGTTTGTAGTTATAGGTAACCAGATCACGACTACAACTAAGTTACTACGTCTTTGACCACACTCTGTGCTATTGTTTGTTCTACCTCTCATAAAGCTGTGATTGAGAATAGCCTAGGCCTATAGACTCCGACTTTCGTTCTTGTTCTTTTTGAAAGTGGCAACTTTAGGACAACAGTACCTTCTTAGGCTATTAGAATTTTTGGGTAATAGGCTACTGTTCATAACTTTCATTTGTCCTAAAGCTTTTATGATAGGCCTAGTAGGAGGCAGTAGAGGCTGCTGATGGGAGGACGGCTCATAATACTGGCCGGAACGGCGTAAATGGAATGGCATCAAACACATGGAAACCATGTTTGATGTATTTGATACGATTCCACCTATTCCGCTCCAGCCATTACCACGAGCCCGTCCTCCCCAATTAAGGTGCCACCAACCTCCTGTGGTAGAAGGATAGGTTATCAGCCTACGATTTTTTTAAACAGCTAGACACAAGATAGTTAAGGAGTGTCCGTAAAAAAGAAATGAATAGCCTAGCTTTACGCTATAGGCAAAGGCCCATGCATCCAACATTAGAGAGGGAAACAATATTTTTTTGTGCTGCTTTGGTGGAATTCTCTGCTCTGTCTACTAGACATGAAAGAGTAGGCTATATTCCTTGGCCAATTCAAATCAAATGGGGTTTGGGACAAAAAGGGAAATTAAGCTTTTAAAATAACAAGCCAGAGAACAGACTGTCCACTGCAAAAGGCCCGTCATCGTCCAACATTGGAGAGGTGAGAGCGAGAGAGAAAAAAGGGCATTTCCATCGAAAAGGACCCATGAGCAGCAACATGTGAAGTTCATAGGAGCATACCAAATTGGGTGTCAAATGAAAGCTAAGAGTCTATATTTTGGGGAAATTAAGGCATAGATAAATGTTTTAATCATTTTCCATCTTGGCATAAGTAAAGGCTTTGATTTCTGGATAAACAGATGAAAAAGGGGTCTTAGAAAACATCTACCAGAAAATGTATTAAAAGGTATCACAAATACATCAAAACACAATGATGTTGACATAAAGACCCCTGCCAACTAATATCAACACATATTTAGTTTTGGAGAAATTGTTTAAGTGTAAGTTTAAAGCTGCAATATGTCACTTTTTGGGTGACCCGACCAAATTCATTTATCTTTAAGATATTTTCTAATTTCTCTCCCTCATGAGGAGGGAGGATAATGAAGTAAAAAGTAATGGTAGACCTACCGATTACTGATATCATTTTTGTTTAGGAATTATTAAGTGATTCTAACTCCCACAGTTGATTTCTTCAAACCAAGCTGCTTACCTATTGCAGATTCAGTCTTCCCAGCCTGGTGCAGGTCTACAATTTTGTTTCTGGTGTCCTTTGACAGCTCTTTGGTCTTGGCCATAGTGGAGTTTGGAGTGTGACTGTTTGAGGTTGTGGACAGGTGTCTTTTTATACTGATAACAAGTTCAAACAGGTGCCATTAATACAGGTAACGAGTGGAGGACAGAGGAGCCTCTTAAAGAAGAAGTTACAGGTCTGTGAGAGCCAGAAATCTTGCTTGTTTGTAGGTGACCAAATACTTATTTTCCACCATAATTTGCAAATAAATTCATTAGAAATCCTACAATGTGATTTTCTGGATTTTTTTCTTCTCAATTTGTCTGTCATAGTTGACGTGTACCTATAATGAAAATTACAGGCCTCTCATCTTTTTAAGTGGGAGAACTTGCACAATTGGTGGCTGACTAAATACTTTTTTCCCCCACTGTATATGACAAGGGAACATTCCCACCTCTTTCATTGTCAATAATAACATTTTGCCAATATTCTTGATGAAGAATTGTTAGTAAGCTCACTGGTTTGAGACCACAAAAATAGCACTGCTAATAGCTCAATACTGGCGCCGACGAAGATGGCGGCCTCGCGACTAGCTCTTAGGAAACTTTGCAGTATTTAGTTTTTTTATGTATTTTTTTTAACATTATTAGCTCAAAGTGTTTTGCATCATTACATACAGCCGGGAAAAACTATTGGATATCAGAGCGGCGGTAACTCACCAGCATTACGTCCAGGAATACGACTTTCCCGAAGCAGATCCTTTGTTTGCTCTCCCCAGGGCAACTGAACTGATTCCAGCGGCTGACCCAAAACATCGCCGGCGGAGGAGAGGCACTCGGAGCGGCCTGCTGGTCCGACTTTGGATGCGCGCACACCACCCACCGCTTCCAAGTATCCTACTCGCTAATGTTCAATCTTTGGTTAACAAAGTCGACAAACTATGGGCAAGGATTTCTTTCCAGAGAGACATCAAGGCCTGTAACATACTCTGTTTCACGGAAACATGGCTCTCTTGGGATATTCTGTCGGAATCGGTCCAGCCAGATGGGTTCTCAGTTCATTGCGCAGACAGGAATAAATATCTCTCCGGGAAGCAGAAGGGCGGAGGTGTGTGATTTCATGATTAACAACTTGTGGTGTAATTGTGGTAACATAGAGGAACTCGAGTCCTTCTGTTCACCTGACCTAGAATATCTCACAATCAAATGCCGACCGTATTATCTCCCAAGAGAATTTTCTTCGGTTATAGTCACGGCCGTGTATATCCCCCCTCAAGCCGATACCACGACGGCCCTCAAAGAACTTCACTGGACCTTATGCAAACTGGAAACCACATATCCTGAGGCTGCATTTATTGTAGCCAGGGATTTTAATAAAGCAAATTTGAGGACTAGGCTGCCGAAGTTCTATCAACATATCGACTGTTGTACTCGGGCTGCTAAAATCCTCGACCATTGCTATTCAAACTTCCGGGATGGTTAAAAGGAACTCCCCAGCCCTCCTTTCGGCAAATCTGACCACGACTCCATTTTGCTTCTCCCTTCCTATAGGCAGAAACTCAAACAGGAAGTACCCGTGCTAAGGACTATTCAACGCAGGTCTGACCAATCGGAATCCACGCTTCAAGATTGTTTTGATCACGCGGACTGGGATATGTTCCGGGTAGCTTTCGAAAATAATTTTGACATATACACTGAAACAGTGACTGAGTTTATCAGGAAGTGTATAGGTGATGTTGTGCCCACTGTGACTATTAAAACCTACCCTAACCAGAAACCGTGGATAGACGCCAGCATTTGCGCAAATCTGAAAGCGCGAACCACTGCATTCAACCATGGCAAGGTGACTGGGAATATGGCCGAATACAAACAGTGTAGCTACTTACTCCGCAAGGCAATTAAACTGGCAACACATCAGTATAGAGACAAAGTGGAGTGGCAATTCAGCGGCTCAGACACGAGACGTATGTGGCAGGGTCTACAGACAATCACGGACTACAAAAAGAAAACCAGCCACGTCGCCGACACTGATGTCTCGCTTCCAGACAAGCGAAACACCTTCTTCGCCCGCTTTGAGGATAACACAGTGCCACTGACGAGGCCCGCTACCAAGGACTGTGGCCTCTTCTTCTCCATGGCCGACGTGATTAAGACATTTAAGCATGTTAACCCCCGCAAGGCTGCCGGCCCAGACGGCATCCCTAGCCGCATCCTCAGACCATGCGCAGACCAGCTGGCTGGTGTGTTCAGGGACATATTCAATCTCTCCCTTTCCCAACCTGCTGTCCCCACATGCTTCAAGATGGCCACAATTGTTCCTGTACCCAAGAAAGCAAAGGTAACTGAACTAAATGTCTATCGCCCTGTAGCACTCACCTCTGTCATCATGAAGTGCTTTGAGAGACTAGTCAAGGATCATATCACCTCTACCTTACCTGTCACCCTAGACCCACTTCAATTTGCTTACCGCCCCAATAGATCCACAGACGATGCAATTGCCATCACACTGCACACTGCCCTATCCCATCTGGACAAGAGGAATACCTATGTAAGAATGCTGTTCATTGACTATAGCTCAGCATTCAACACCATAGTACCATCCAAGCTCATCATTAAGCTCGAGGCCCTGGGTCTGAACCCCGCCCTGTGCAACTGGGTCCTGGACTTCCTGACGGGCCGCCCCCAGGTGGTGAAGGTAGTAAACAACATCTCCACTTCGCTGATCCTCAACACTGGGGCCCTACAAGGGTGCGTGCTCAGCCCCCTCCTGTACTCCCTGTTCACCCATGACTGCGTGGCCAAGCACGCCTCCAACTCAATCATCAAGTTTGCAGACGACACAACAGTAGTAGGCTTGATTACCAACAATGATGAGACCGCCTACAGGGAGGAGGTGAGGGCTCTGGGAGTGTGGTGCCAGGAAAATAACCTCTCACTCAACATCAACAAAACAAAGGAGATGATTGTGGACTTCAGGAAACAGCAGAGGGTGCACCCCCCTATCCACATCGACGTGACCGCAGTGGAGAAGGTGGAAAGCTTCAAGTTCCTTGGTGTACACATCACCGACAAACTGAAATGGTCCACCCACGCAGACAGTGTGGTGAAGAAGGCACAACAGAGCCTCTTCAACCTCAGGAGGCTGAAGAAATGTGGCTTATCACCTAAAACCCTCACAAACCTTTACAGATGCACAATTGAGAGCATCCTGTCGGGCTGTATCACCGCCTGGTACGGCAACTGCACCGCCCATAACCGCAGGGCTCTCCAGAGGGTGGTGCGGTCTGCCGAACGCATTACTGGGGGCAAACTTCCCGCCCTCCAAGGCACATACAGCACCCGATGTCACAGGAAGGCCAAAAAGATAATCAAGGACATCAACCACCCGAGCCACTGGCTGTTCACCCCGCTATCATCCAGAAGGCGAGCTCAGTACAGGTGCATCAAAGCTGGGACCGAGAGAATGAAAAACAGCTTCTATCTCAAGGCCATCAGACTGTTAAATAGCCATCACTAGCACATTAGAGGCTGCTGCTGCCTATTGAAATCACTGGCCACTTTAAGAAATGGAACACTAGTCACTTTAATAATGTTTACATATCTTGCACTACTCATCTCATATGTACAGTTGAAGTCGAAAGTTTACATACACTTAGGTTGGAGTAATTAAAACTTGTTTTTCAACCACTCCACAAATTTCTTGTTAACAAACTATAGTTTTGGCAAGTCGGTTAGGTAATTTTTCCAACAATTGTTTACAGACAGATTATTTCACTTATAATTCACTGTATCACAATTCCAGTGGGTCAGAAGTTTACATACACTAAGTTGACTGTGCCTTTAAACAGCTTGGAAAATTCCAGAAAATAATGTCATGGCTTTAGAAGCTTCTGATAGGCTAATTGACATCATTTGAGTCAATTGGAAGTGTATCTGTGGATTTATTTCAAGGCCTACCTTCAAACTCAGTGCCTCTTTGCTTGACATCATGGGAAAATCAAAAGAAATCAGCCAAGACCTCAGAAAAATAATTATAGACCTCCACAAGTCTGGTTCATCCTTGGGAGCAATTTCCAAATGCCTGAAGGTACCACGTTCATCTGTACAAACAATAGTACGCAAGTATAAACACCATGGGACCACGCAGCCGTCATACCGCTCAGGAAGGAGACGCGTTCTGTCTCCTAGAGATGAACGTATTTTGGTGCGAAAAGTGAAAATCTATCCCAGAACAACAGCAAAGGACCTTGTGAAGATGCTGGAGGAAACAGGTACAAAAGTATCTACAGTGGGGAGAACAAGTATTTGATACACTGCCGATTTTGCAGGTTTTCCTACTTACAAAGCATGTAGAGGTCTGTAATTTTTATCATAGGTACACTTAAACTGTGAGAGACGGAATCTAAAACAAAAATCCAGAAAATCACATTGTATGATTTATAAGTAATTAATTTGCATTTTATTGCATGACATAAGTATTTGATACATCAGAAAAGCAGAACTTAATATTTGGTACAGAAACCTTTGTTTGCAATTACAGAGATCATACGTTTCCTGTAGGTCTTGAACAGGGATTTTGGCCCACTCCTCCATACAGACCTTCTCCAGATCCTTCAGGTTTCGGGGCTGTCGCTGGGCAATACAGACTTTCAGCTCCCTCCAAAGATGTTCTATTGGGTTCAGGTCTGGAGACTGGCTAGGCCACTCCAGGACCTTGAGATGCTTCTTACGGAGCCACTCCTTAGTTGCCCTGGCTATGTGTTTCGGGTCGTTGTCATGCTGGAAGACCCAGCCACGACCCATCTTCAATGCTCTTACTGAGGGAAGGAGGTTGTTGGCCACACATGGCTCCATCCATCCTCCCCTCAATACGGTGCAGTCGTCCTGTCCCCTTTGCAGAAAAGCATCCCCAAAGAATGATGTTTCCACCTCCATGCTTCACGGTTGTGATGGTGTTCTTGGGGTTGTACTCATCCTTATTCTTCCTCCAAACACGGCGAGTGGAGTTTAGACCAAAAAGCTCTATTTTTGTCTCATCAGACCACATGACCTTCTCCCATTCCTCCTCTGGATCATCAAGATGGTCATTGGCAAACTTCAGACGGGCCTGGACATGCGCTGGCTTGAGCAGGGGGACCTTGCGTGCGCTGCAGGATTTTAATCCATGACGGCGTAGTGTGTTACTAATGGTTTTCTTTGAGACTGTGGTCCCAGCTCTCTTCAGGTCATTGACCAGGTCCTGCCGTGTAGTTCTGGGCTGATCCCTCACCATCCTCATGATCATTGATGCCCCACGAGGTGAGATCTTGCATGGAGCCCCAGACTGAGGGTGATTGACCGTCATCTTGAACTTCTTCCATTTTCTAATAATTGCGCCAACAGTTGTTGCCTTCTCACCAGGCTGCTTGCCTATTGTCCTGTAGCCCATCCCAGCCTTGTGCAGGTCTACAATTTTATCCCTGATGTCCTTACACAGCTCTCTGGTCTTGGCCATTGTGGAGAGGTTGGAGTCTGTTTGATTGAGTGTGTGGACAGGTGTCTTTTATACAGGTAACGAGTTCAAACAGGTGCAGTTAATACAGGTAATGAGTGGAGAACAGGAGGGCTTCTTAAAGAAAAACGAACAGGTCTGTGAGATCCGGAATTCTTACTGGTTGGTAGGTGATCAAATACTTATGTCATGCAATAAAATGGTAATTAAATACTTAAAAATCAAACAATGTCATTTTCTGGATTTTTGTTTTATATTCAGTCTCTCACAGTTGAAGTGTACCTATGATAAAAAGTAAAGACCTCTACGTGCTTTGTAAGTAGGAAAACCTGCAAAATCGGCAGTGTATCAAATACTTGTTCTCCCCACTGTATATCCACAGTAAAACAAGTCCTATATCGACAGAACCTGAAAGGCCGCTCAGCAAGGAAGTAGCCACTGCTCCAAAACCGCCATAAAAAAGCCAGACTATGCTTTGCAACTGCACATGGGGACAAAGATCGCAGTTTTTGGAGGAATGTCCTCTGGTCTGATGAAACAAAAATAGAACTGTTTGGCCATAATGACCATCGTTGTGTTTGGAGGAAAAAGGGGATAGCTTGCAAGCCGAAAAACACCATCCCAACCGTGATGCACGGGGGTGTCAGCATCATGCTGTGGGGGTGCTTTGCTTCAGGAGGGACTGGTGCACTTCACAAAATAGATGGCATCATGAGGAAGGAAAATTATGTGGATATATTGAAGCAACATCTCAAGACATCAGTCAGGAAGTTAAAGCTTGGTCGTAAATGGGTCTTCCAAATGGACAATGACCCCAAGCATACTTCCAAAGTTGTGGCAAAATGACTTAAGGACAACAAAGTCAAGGTATTGGAGTGGCCACCACAAAGCCCTGACCTCAATCCTATAGAAAATGTGTGGGCAGAACTGAAAAAGCGTGTGCGAGCAAGGATAGATACTTTTTGTAATGGGGCGGCGGGTAGCTTAGTTGTTAAGAGCGTTGTGCCAGTAACCGAAAGGTCGCTGGTTCTAATCCCCAAGCCGACTAGGTGAAAAATCTGTCTGTGCCCTTGAGCAAGGCACTTAACCCTAATTGCTCCTGTAAGTCACTCTGGATAAGAGCGTCTGCTAAATGACCAATTTATTTATTTATTTATTTATTAAGGAGGCCTACAAACTTGACTCAGTTACACCAGCTCTGTCAGGAGGAATGGGCCTAAATTCACCCAACATATTGTGGGAAGCTTGTGGAAGGCTACCCAAAACGATTGACCCAAGTTAAACAATTTGAAGGCAATGCTACCAAATACTAATTGAGTGTATGTAAACTTCTGACCCACTGGGAATGTGATGAAAGAAATAAAAGCTGAAATAAATCATTCTCTCTACTATTATTCTGACATTTCACATTCTTAAAATAAAGTGGTGATCCTAACTGACCTAAGACAGGGAATTTTTACTAGGATTAAATGTCAGGAATTGTGAAAAACTGAGTTTAAATGTATTTGGCTAAGGTGTATGTAAACTTCCGACTTCAACTGTATATACTGCATTCTATTCTAAAATATGATTCTGTATCTTAGTCCATGCCGCTCTGCCATTGCTTGTCTATATATGTATATATTATTAAATCCCATTCCTTACTTTTTTGTGTGTATTGGGTATATGTTGTGATATTGTTAGATATTACTGCACTGTCGGAGCTAGAAGCACAAGCATTTAGTTACACCCGCTATAACATCTGCTAAACACGTGTATGTGACAAATACAATTAGATTTGATTTGAAAATACTGTGATTGAATATTTTTTTCTCCAGAAATTACATTATTTGAAAATGTAAGTTCATTATCATTTAAACACACTTTCTACCTGGTTTAAGTTATTTAAGTCCAGGCTGGAGTATTTATTCATTGTAAAAAATATATATATATACAGCTCTGGAAAAAATTAAGAGACCACTGCAATTTTTTATTAAATCAGCATCTCTACATGTATGACAGACATTCCATTCCAGTGTCTGTTGAATTCCAACACAGGCACACCTCATTCTACTGAATTAGGTACTGATTAGGTGATCACCTGAACCAAATCTTATTTAACGAGGAAAAGTATAAAAACCACTGCTGTGGTCATCACTATTCTCTTGCAATAGGACCAGCTGGATGGCAAAAACAGTGCTAAAAGTACCTCAAAAGTAATATTAATACAAAAATAACTATTGACCATGCCAAAAGAGTTGAAAAGGAAAGTTTTAAGTGAGAAAAAGAAGGGTTCAATTCTGGCTTTACTGGCAGAGGGATACAGTGAGCGTCAGGTTGCTTCCATCCTTAAAATTTCAAAGACGGCGGTTCATAAGAACAAGGTCAAGCAGCAGACATTGGGGACAACAAAGCTACAGACCGGCAGAGGGCGAAAATGACTCTCTACTGACCGGGATGACCGCCAACTCATTTGAATGTCACTCAACAACTGTAGGATGACATCAAGTGACCTACAAAAAGAATGGCAAACGGCAGCTGGGGTGAAGTGCACGGCGAGGACGGTTCGAAACAGGCTCCTAGGGGCAGGGCTGAAGTCGTGCAAAGCTAGAAAAAAGCCCTTCATCAATGAGAAGCAAAGAAGAGCCAGGCTGAGGTTTGCAAAAGACTATAAGGATTGGACCGTAGAGGACTGGAGTAAGGTCATCTTCTCTGATGAGTCCAATTTTCAGCTTTGCCCAACACCTGGTTGTCTAATGGTTAGACGGAGACCTGGAGAGGCCTACAAGCCACAGAGTCTCGCACCCACTGTGAAATTTGGTGGAGGATCGGTGATAATCTGGGGGTGCTTCAGCAAGGATGGAATCGGGCAGATTTGTCTTTGTGAAGGACGCATTAATCAATCCACGTACAAGGTTGTCCTGGAAGAAAAATTGCTTCCTTTTGCTCTGACATTGTTCCCCAACTCTGAGGATTGGTTTTTCCAGCAGGACAATGCACCATGCCACACAGCCAGGTCAATCAAGGGGTGGATGGAGGACCACCAGATCAAGACCCTGTCATGACCAGCCCAATCTCCAGACCTGAACCCCATTGAACATTTCTGGAATGTGATCAAGAGGAAGATTGATGGTCACAAGCCATCAAACAAAGCCGAGCTGCTTGAGTTTTTGCGCCAGGAGTGGCATAAAGTCACCAAACATCAATGTGAAAGACTGGTGGAGAGCATGCCAAGACGCATGAAAGCTGTGATTAAATCAGGGTTATTCCACCAAATATTGATTTCTGAACTCTTCCTAAATTAAACATTAGTATTGTGTTGTTTAAAAATGATCAGTAACTTATTTTCTTTGCATTATTCGAGGTCTGACAACACTGCATATTTTTTGTAATTTTGACCAGTTGTCATTTTCTGCAAATAAATGCTCTAAATGACTATTTTTATTTGGAATTTGGGAGAAATGTTGTCAGTAGTTTATAGAATAAAACAAAAATGTTTATTTTACACAAACACATACATATAAATAGTATAACCAGAGAAACTGATCATTTTGCAGTGGTCTCTTAATTTTTTCCAGAGCTATATGTGTATATTTATATATTTTTTTACTCAGACACCCGCGATGCATTCAAGACCTCGGGTCACGACCCGCCAGTTGAGAATCGTTGCTCTACTGTACTCTGCTCTGATGTCCAAACTTGTGAAACATGAGGAGAATGACATTCATATCCATAATTATGCATTTCTGTTTAGTGTTTAGACCAGGGATCTTCAATTCCGGTCCGAAACACCTCTGTTTTTCATCCTCTCCTTCTAATCAGGGGCTAATTCAGACCTGGGACACCAGGTGAGTGCAATTAACTACCAGGTAGAAATAAAAAAACAGAAGCGTTTCGGCCCTCCAGGACCGGAATTGAAGAACCCTGGTTTAGACCCATGATGTACTGTAATTCCATTACCGGGTGTAAATCCACTTCACTTACTGTAGTTCAATAACAAAAATATTTGTTCAAACTCAACGTGCCATGTCATAGCTGAAACCCCATTCCTTCTGCAAACATCTTTGAATCTTAATTCGGAGCAGATATTTAAAGAGTTTTTGGGAAATGTGGTCGCATAAAAACCTGATGGAGATTTTACCGTAATTATGTTACCAAAGTTTGCATCTGCACAGTTCTTCCACTGAATTAGTTTTTGTAAATTTGTCTGTGGAAATTGTTTTAAGTAGTCCTTGTGCATTGAGTTGTATGGTTTGTTAAACTTTGAAATCAATGTTTTTTGTTTGGCATACATTTTAAAGTGGAAAAAACTGAGTCAAAGCGTAATTCCGTTATCGTGGAATTGCCCAAAAACTTTAGGCCTATTTGACCTTCAGCTTTGGTGCTCTCCCTTCTGTCTACGATCTACATTGTCCTCTTGCATTATGTTAATAGTCTATCGACCACATATTTATTGAAATAGGCTATGGCAAATAGGAATAGGCCATTTGGTATGTCGTCTGGCTCTGCGCTGCCCTGTTGTGCGCACTTTACTGCACGGTGCCAGTCAAGATCAAATAGGCTAAACTATCATCTCTCACATCACGATGTCGTCACCATCGACGATGGCTGACAAGCATAGTTGATTTACGATTCTATCGTAATATTGCCCAACCCTATTGGACAGTGCAAGAAGCGATTTCAGACAGCGATACCAGTGGTCCTGAGAGCGAGAGAGAATCTGGTGACAAACTGGTGTCTTGTTGCTGGTGCTATGGGAGAATAGTGTTGTCTGCACTGGTTGCTGCTGGTGGGGGGTGGGGGGGAGTGGTGTCTGCACAGACAGTTGAGGCTGGTGCCATCAGTGTTTTCCATAAGCGCCGGCTGTCGATAAGACTCATTATCAGACAGCTACTTTTTCCACTTCATAAATTAAGGCAACAGTAAATATGTTGTTCCCCACAAATGATGCAGCAGCCGCCCCCTTGGGCTATTCAGTGGATCTCTTTGGCAAGACTCATAATTTACCCAAGTTTCGTCAAAATCGAGCCAGTGGTGTCTGAGATATTGTGTGGGTTAGCTATACTCATCCCTGAGTATATGTGCCAAATTTAATCACTCTGAGTCAAACAGATCAAGAGACATAAACATGTACCCGTTATATCACCACCGTGTGGTCGATATGACTGTTCTTGCATATGTTGATTCTTGACAGTGTTTGCAATGTGTACCAAATCTTGTTACAATACGAATGTCCTTGACTGATTTATATGCAATTATGTGTTAGACCACGCCCATGTGAATGTTCATTGGTCAATATCGGCCATATTGTTTTATGTACTAGTCTGGAAAATATTGCGCTGAGAGAGAGAGAGACCTTTGGCCATAGATGCCACATATCAAGTCTCGTGCAGATCGGTCATTCAGTGCAAGAAGTGTAGCATTTTAAGTGTGTTTCGTAAAATTCAAAATAGCAGAAAATCCATCATGGCGGACCTTATTGGTCCCAGAGGCAAATTTGGACCTACAGTGCATTCGGAAAGTATTCAGACCCCTTGACTTTTTCCACATTTTGTTACGTTACAGCCTTATTCTAAAATTGATTAAATAATTTTTCTCTCATCAATCTACGCACACTACCCTATAATGACAAAGCAAAAACTGGTTTTTAGACATTTTAGCAAATTTATTGAAAATAAAAACTGATATCACATTTACATAAGTATTCAGACCCTTTACTCAGTACTTTGTTGAAGCACATTTGGCAGCGATTACAGCCTCGAGTCTTCTTGGGTATGACACTACGAGCTTGGCACACCTGTATTTGGGGAGTTTCTCCCATTCTTCTCGGCAGATCCTCTCAAGCTCTGTCAGGTTGGATGGGGAGCGTCGCTGCACAGCTATTTTCAGGTCTCTCGAGAGATGTTCGATCGGGTTCAAGTCCGGGCTCTGGCTGGGCCACTCAAGGACATTCAGAGACTTGTCCTGAAGCCACTCCTGCATTGTCTTGGCTGTGTGCTTAGGGTCGTTGTCCTGTTGGAAGGTTAACCTTCGCCCCAGTTTGAGGTCCTGAGCACTCTGGAGCAGGTTTTCAGCAAGGATCTCTCTGTACTTTGCTCCGTTCATCTTTCCTCCAAACGTGGCGCTTGGCATTAGGCCAAAGAGTTCAATCTTGGTTTCATCAGACCAGAGAATCTTGTTTCTCATGGTCAGAGAGTCCTTTAGGTGCATTTTGGCAAACTCCAAGCAGGCTGTCATGTGTCTTTTACTGAGGAGTGGCTTCCGTCTGGCCACTCTACCATAAAGGCCTGATTTGGTGGAGTGCTGCAGAGATGGTTGTCTTTCTGGAAGGTTCTCCCATCTCCACAAAGGAACTCTGAAGCTCTGTCAGAGTGACCATCGGGTTCTTGGTCACCTCCCTGACCAAGGCCCTTCTTCCCCCCCGATTGCTCAGTTTGGCCAGGCAGCCAGCTCTAAGAAGAGTCTTGGTGGTTCCAAACTTCTTCCATTTAAGAATGATGGAGGCCACTGTATTCTTGGGGACCTTCAATGCTGCAGAAATGTTTTGGTATCCTTCCCCAGATCTGTGCCTCGACACAATCCTGTCTCTGAGCTCTACGGACAATTTCTTCGACCTCATGGCTTGGTTTTTGCACTGACATGCACTGTCAACCCCGTGGGACCTTATATAGACAAACATTTCTAAAGACCTGTTTTCGCTTTGTCATTATGGGGTATTGTGTGTAGATTGATGAGGATTTTAAAAAATCCATTTTAGAATAAGGCTGTAACATAACAAAATGTGGAAAAGGGGAAGGGGTCTGAATACTATATAATTTCATAAATGCTACATCGCTATGGCAAGACGCATCATTCACCCAAGTTTCGGCAAAATCGGGCCAGTGCTTTCTGAGATTTCACATGCGACTAATGCCCTGTACACATTGTGACGTATTTCATTCCGCCGTATGTCATCTTCACAGAGTCTTGCTCCGCTAATATATGGACAAGTGTAGTGTTTGTAACGCAAGATGGAGGAGAGCCTGTCTCTCGTCAGAGATCACATTTATTTTGAGAGATTGCTGAATATGACCTTTTCATTGAAGACAGGATAAATATATTGTTTCAGATTTAATTTTTGCCACAATACATTAAATCGAAAGAGTAGACTACTCGTTTTTCTGACTAGATTACCTATCTACAGCCTTCCCTCAAAGTTCCTCCACAGTGATTGATTGACAGGTCTTAAACCCTACCGACTCTGTGACTCACAAACATCCTGCCCCTCCCCTGACAATCCCACCGACAGTGATTGATTGACAGGCCAAAATGTTACAGGGATAGTTCACCTAAATAACAAAATGACACTGGTTTCCTTACCCTAAGTGCACCCAGCCCGGAACTACCTGGCTGGCTACTTTTTTGATTTGGATGGCTACTCCATGTACTTATGGAAAACACTGTGCCAGTAGGGATCCCCCTGTACTGTACTGTACTGTGCTGAGATTGGGATACAGAGCAAGACTGAATCCTCTGAAGGCGTTACTGCATCTTGGCACCTCATCATGTCTGAGACGGTTTGTCATCCACAGTCATGCGTATTAGTTTTATAACCTCTGTTCCCTAGCTTCTGTTGCATTTGTCATCATCGGGATAATTTAAATAGCTCATCACTGTCTCTCTCGTGATCTGTTTTTCCAAACAGTTATTTGTGTGTGTGTGATTTTTGGTTAAGGACCATAATTAGGCAAGCTAAGTGTATTATGATGATGACAGACTTGGTGCCTGTATCCTGTGTCATCTCTTCTGTCTGAATGACCCAGGACATTTGCATCTTCTCCAGTGAAAAGTCTCACAAGCTATGGCCTGACACTGTGCTCCTGCTGCTGTGCAGTTGTACTCAACAATGAATCAAGCAATATGTGAATTGTACTTTCTTGTACACTGCAAAACTGTTCTGTTACTATAACCTCCTGCATTCCCCTGAACTCTTAAAGGGATACTTCAGGGTTTTGGCAATGAAGCCCTACTTCCCCAGAGTCGGATGAACTCGTGGATACCATTTTTATGTCTCTACCTCCCGTACGAAGGAAGTTAGAGGATGTTTCGTGAGCCAATTCTAACTAGCATTAGCATAAAGCAAAGACTGGAAGTCTCCGGGCACAAACCACTCAGATAATTGAGTGAGGATCAGAAAGGATCTCATGCAGTGTCGCTGCTGGAATAGCCTATTGGTAGGGATGTAATGTATTTAGATACGTATTGAATTGTCTTGAAAAGGAAAGATGCACATCCCTACCTAATAGTTCTGAGTGATGTCTTCTATCGCCTACTGACATAAACAGGACCCCCCTCTGTCTTGGTCTGGAGGTTGCCTCAGGGCAATTCCATGCTAACGGAGTGACGCTGATAGTCCGATTTTTCACTTTCAAATGTATGTCAAACAAAAACCAATGATTGCAAAGTTAAACAAACCATAGTACTCTATGCCCAAGGACTAGAGTTGGGCGATATGGCCAAAATATCATATCACAATATTTGTCAATTTTTTTAATGGTATTTTATGTTTTTGAATAATACAAGTTATAAATATGCTTCATGTGTAGTACATGACCCTAGGGTGGATATACACTGCTCAAAAAAATTAAGGGAACACTAAAATAACACATCCTAGATCTGAATGAATCAAATAATCTTATTAAATACTTTTTTATTTACATAGTTGAATGTGCTGACAACAAAATCACACAAAAATGATCAATGGAAATCAAATGTATCAACCCATGGAGGTCTGGATTTGGAGTCACCCTCAAAATTAAAGTGAAAAACCACACTACAGGCTGATCCAACTTTGATGTAATGTCCTTAAAACAAGTCAAAATGAGACTCAGTAGTGTGTATGGCCTCCACGTGCCTGTATGACCTCCCTACAACGCCTGGGCATGCTCCTGATGAGGTGGCGGATGGTCTCCTGAGGGATCTCCTCCCAGACCTGGACTAAAGCATCCGCCAACTCCTGGACAGTCTGTGGTGCAACGTGGCGTTGGTGGATGGAGCGAGACATGATGTCCCAGATGTGCTCAATTGGATTCAGGTCTGGGGAACGGGCGGGCCAGTCCATAGCATCAATGCCTTCCTCTTGCAGGAACTGCTGACACACTCCAGCCACATGAGGTCTAGCATTGTCTTGCATTAGGAGGAACCCAGGGCCAACCGCACCAGCATATGGTCTCACAAGGGGTCTGAGGATCTCATCAACATGGAGGGCTGTGCGGCCCACAAAGAAATGCTACCCCACACCATGACTGACCCACGTCAAACCGGTCATGCTGGTGGATGTTGCAGGCAGCAGAACGTTCTCCACGGCGTCTCCAGACTCTGTCACGTCTGTCACGTGCTCAGTGTGAACCTGCTTTCATCTGTGAAGAGCACAGGGCACCAGTGGTGAATTTGCCAATCTTGGTGTTCTCTGGCAAATGCCAAACATCCTGCACGGTGTTGGGCTGTAAGCACAACCCCCACCTGTGGACGTCGGGCCCTCATACCACCCTCATGGAGTCTGTTTCTGACCGTTTGAGCAGACACATGCACATTTGTGGCCTGCTGGAGGTCATTTTGCAGGGCTCTAGCATGCTCCTCCTGCTCCTCCTTGCACAAAGGCGGAGGTAGCAGTCCTGCTGCTGGGTTGTTGCCCTCCTACGGCCTCCTCCACGTCTCCTGGTGTACTGGCCTGTCTCCTGGTAGCGCCTCCATGCTCTGGACACTACGCTGACAGACACAGCAAACCTTCTTGCCACAGCTCGCATTGATGTGCCATCCTGGATGAGCTGCACTACCTGAGCCACTTGTGTGGGTTGTAGACTCCGTCTCATGCTACCACTAGAGTGAAAGCACCGCCAGCATTCAAAAGTGACCAAAACATCAGCCAGGAAGCATAGGAACTGAGAAGTGGTCTGTGGTCACCACCTGCAAAACCAGTCCTTTATTGGGGGGTGTCTTGCTAATTGCCTATAATTTCCACCTGTTGTCAATTCCATTTGCACAACAGCATGTGAAATGTATTGTCAATCAGTGTTGCTTCCTAAGTGGACAGTTTGATTTCACAGAAGTGTGATTGACTTGGAGTTACATTGTGTGGTTTAAGTGTTCCCTTTATTTTTTTGAGCAGTGTATATACTTTTTTAATTAAATTGTTTTAATTCTCTTCTGATTGTTTCAAACTTCAACCAAAAATTATTTTCAGAATTTTTATCAATTACTGCGTTTCCTGCACTTAAGTGTTCCTTTATCCGAATAGCTATTCTCCTCTATAGCTAGTTTTCCATCCAATTTGCGACAGATTTCCATGCGAATATTCTAAAATCTGCATAAAACAATATGCACATTTTCCCTCCAGAGATGTTTCCATCAAACTGACTCATTACGGATAAAAGTGACGTAGTGCACATAAAAATAACGTTTGAGGTTAAATTCCCATGTACCGAATGAAAAATACAAGTTAAATGGGTTTCCATCGCATTTTCAACTCTACTGATGGTTTTGTCACAAACTGTTGCATTATATAGCAAACATGCCCACTCTGGTCTTGGCACGTGTGCTCTAGCCAACATCTCGTGCATACAGTGCGGGTAGGCTACCTGCATAATGAGATTATTATGGATAAGAGCAATTTTTATTTTTTTGGTCAAACGGCAGCCAAGCATCATCATGTCACCAGAATAAGATATTTATTGGAAAGGAGCATCAAGCTCGTGCGCTTTCACCACCCTGTGAAGTTCGTCATAACTTATTTCATCTGTAGCCTAATAAACTGCATGGTTTTCCGAGTCGTAGTGGAAGGACCACACAACATATCATCGCGTGACTCCAAGTTTACTTCAATATTATGGTTATTATATGAATATTTGCTGCATAAAGGCGCTTCCGCTGCTATTTTTTGCATAATTCATTTTACAGAAACAAAAAGATCCCACCATGTCGAACAAACTAATTGTCTGTCGGCATTTATAAAGTTGTACCGACATATCCTGTTTCCATCAGCCCAGTCGTGACTTTTTTCATGCGTCATGTAATTCATCCACATGAAATGGTTGGATGGAAACCTGGTTAATGACCATGTATTTTCAATGCATTTAATGGCAGTTTTACTTTCGCCACAAGTAGCAGTGTGCAGATATCTAAGGTTATTTTGACACCGACGCTGCCTCACAGGCAAGTTTCACAACAAAAAACTACATGTGCGCTCTTTCGGCGCCTTCACTGCCTCACAGGCATGATTCATGGCAAAAAAGTACCTAGAATGCGCTCTAGAAGCTCTTGACGATCTCCGCTGTTAGCAGTCTTTTACTGGCGGTAAGAACGGATGATTTCCATCATTGTTAGAGTTTAATCACTCAATTATTACATTTAACAAACCAAACATTGTAATACCGTTATGTAAGGTAAGGTAAAAATCCAAACCGGTCCGTGCATCAATAGTAAAATACGTTTTACTGGCCAGCCCTAACAAGGACTACTTTGAACAATTTCCACAAACATTTTTCCAAAAACACATTTACTTGAAGTTTGGTAACAGAATGACAGTTTGTGCTGGACTCCCATGGAGTGTTTAACTTTGCAATCATTGTTTTTTGTTTGACATACATTTTGTGTGAAGAATCTGAGTCTGTGCCACTGTTACTGTGGAACTGCCCCTCAGTACTGGTGCTGTGCACTGGCCTTCTCTACTCCTCCTTAATTATGTCTCTTATTTTCCTCTCAAAGATATAATGCAGCAGCCAATGATGCCGCAGTACAAGATGTCCCAGAATTCCATGCATGGGAGTCCGGCGTCGACAAACTACCAGCAAACCACTATTTCACACAGCCCTTCTAGGTATGACAATAAATTGCTCATTCAATATGCTGTAATGTTAGTGAGTCCTCTGCTAGTTCATTCAATACTTCTGTCAACTTCTGAGAGATGCAGATTCCCTTGGAATTGACATGTTCTTCTCATCCTCTTCCTCTACAGTCGCTTTGCCCCTCCACAGATGGGGTCAGGTGCCAGGTTCACGCCCCAGCAGAACAGCCCTGTGCCCAGCCCCTACGCCCCCCAAAGCCCTGCTGCTTACATGCAGCAGTACCCTCACCCACCCAGCTACTCTCAGCACCAACAGATCCAGCAAGGTGGGGCTGCACTTCTGCTTTTGTATAGGAACATGATACATGATGGGGAACCTACCAACTGATTCTCAAATAACCATACTGTAACTAACTATTATGCATGTCATGATGTTGATTCTCTGCTGAAGACCGTGTAGAATTTGTACATATGGACAGAAGGGCTCCATGCATTATAAACCAACACAGTTTACCCAGGTGTGTTGTGTTGATGTTCTGTGGTCGTAGAGCTTCATTCTTCCCCTGTCCTTTCACCTGCATCCTCTTTTTCAGGAAGCCCCCAGAGGCCTGTGCAGCCCTGCCTAGAGGTGCAGACCCAGCCCCAGGCCTCCCCCCACCAGAACCCCTCCACCCCAACCTTAGGTACGGGAAAACCCTGGGGACATCATATCAAATATCCACTCTCCAGCCCCATCACCTCAAAGCTGTGACCCATCGGCTTGTGTCTCTGTGACGTATTATTTGCATCACAAAATATCCATGCTCTGTCTATGCAATTGCAAACTGTATTTATAACAATAGAGGATGCAGTGTTGGTTTGCAGTGCACACTTGCTCGCTGCAAGATTCCTGTGGATTGGCATAATTTGTCAGGTCTCCTTTCTTTGGTGTTTTTGTTTTATTACTTGTTTATTTGCATTCATTCTACCTGTTGAATAAGATGATTAACAGGTGAACCAGTGTTTAGTATGGCTTTTGCGTAGCTGCAAGGTAATTGAATGAAGGTTGATTGATTGTATCTGGGATTTATTTTGGTGTCTGTTCAGTTGCCAGTCCCATGGTTCCTGGCGGCATGCGGAACATCCACGACAACAAGGTCTCTGGGCAAATTTCAAGCAACTCAGCCAATCACAATGCCAGACATGGCTCCAATGAAGACTACATGAACATAGTCCATAGACTAGGGAATGAGGTAAACACAAGAAATTATTCATACCAAGATGAAACTACCAAGCAAAGATACCATTTTGACATGAAATACAATTTCCTCTCTTGGATCCTCATTGCTGGTACACTGCCTGAATGTATTTGTTGTGTGGAGTTGTATCCACCAGTGCTGCTTTAGTTATATATATCTGATTCATGTTTTTCCCAGGAGAGTGATCCTTCCATGAGAAATGCCTCCTTCGCACTCCGTTCGCCCCAGTCTGTTTGTTCCCCTGCTGGCAGCGAAGGGACCCCAAAAGGTATACCAACAGAGACCGCTAATATGCATGATCATGCTGTGGACTGGAAATCATGAGTAAACCTACTTATTCTATGCCAAGTGTTCATGCCTGGATCATATTCATGTTCATATTTGTAAAAAACCACACACAATTTATTTGTATTAATTTTTTTGGTTTCTGCAGGGTCACGACCTAGCCTCATCCTTCAGTCCCCACACCCTTACGCTTCCCCCCGTGAAGGCGCTCCCGACCTCCTCCTGGACTCTCCTGACTGCAAGAAGAAGCAGAAGAAGCTAACTAAAGAGGAGAAGGAGCAGTTGGATAAAGCTGCTATGTACGACATCGTCAGCTCTCCCTCTAAAGACTCTACCAAGCTGACGCTCAAACTGTCCCGGGTGAAGTCCTCCGAGATGGACCAGTCCGGAGAGCTCCTACCTGGCGCAGAGGACCAGGACACTGACCTGGCCTACAACAGCCTGCAGTTCTCCCGGACGCAGCAGGACCCTGCCCACAGGTTAGGGCCAGGCCAGGGGGAGCAGTCAGGCTACCAGCAGGTCCCTGTGCTCCAGAACACTAAGCAGGCTGGAGGGGTGATCAGCGGAGCTGTGTACGACGATGCTGAGATGGACGCGCTCGCTGAGATCGAGAGGATAGAACGGGAGACGCTCATAGAAAGGGAGCGCTGCTCCAAAGAGGTTCAGGATAAAGGTGAGTTTACATTCACTATTGCACTTAAAAATCTATCATAAAAAATATTTTTCAGTGTGCTGAGAAATAGGAGAAATAACTTGCTGATAAAAATAAGTCCTATGTCAGAATATTTTCTGAGCAATGGTTTCCTCACTGCAGACAAGCCACTGAAGAAGCGGAAGCAGGACTCGTATCCCCAAGAGCCTGGAGCTGGAGGTACAGCAGGGGCAACTCAGCCTGGCGTGGGAGGGGGCAATGCTGGCAGCAAGCTGGCACCCCAGGAGGCTAGTGCTGCCAGTAATGGTGCCAGCCGGCCTGCCCTAATGGTCAGCATCGACCTGCAGCAAGCAGGCAGAGCTGACGGGCAGCCAGAGGTGAACATAGGCACCCCCACCCCTGCCCTGGAGGCCCAGCGCTGGCCTGAGGAACGCCTGGGTCCTGGGGACGGCTCCGACTCCACTGGAGTCCTGCGGCTAAACTCCAAGACAGAAGGAGACACACTACAGACTGCAGATGTCCGGCCAGAGTTCATCAAGCAGCGTGCCGACACCCCCAAGAAGCTGGGCCCTGACGTCCGACCAGAGACCCCCAAACACAAGCACGAAAACAGACGAGACTCGTCCAAACACCGACACGATAGCAAACCTGACAACAGTAAGGCCCGCTCTGAGGGCAGGACGCCTGACACGCCACGACAACGGCACGAGGGTCGCTCAGACTCTGGTCACAGGGAGGACAGGTCCCGGGACAGTGACCCATCCCGCATCCGCAGGCCAGAGACCCCCAGCAAGTCCAGCAGGGGGGAACATGACTCCAAACATGGACGGGACAGAGACCGGGTGCGGGGGGATAAGGACAGGGAGAGGAAACACAGGACAGAGGCAGGGGAACCACGGGACCGACGATCTCCAGAGCAGCGCTCCAGGCCAGAGAGCCCGCGGGTTAAGCAGGAAGGCCGAGTGGGGGTGGACCCCAGTGGGCGCCAGAGGACTGACAGGCCAGGCCCAAACCTCAAATCTCCCAATAAAGAGGAGAGGAGGAGTGGGGAGGAGAAGAGGAGTGGGGAGGAGAGGAGGAGTGGGGACGGCAGCAGGAACCGACAGGACTCCAAGCAGCAACAGCAGCCTGCTGAAAACAAACAGGAGTTCCCTGCTTACCTGCTTGGGGGCATAAAGTCTGGAGGCTTTAAGAACTTTGTGATTCCCAAGGTGAAGCGGGATAAGGATGGGCATGTATTGGCAGCTGAGATGAGGAAGCCTTCTCTGGGGTCTGTAGTGGAGGGCTGGAAGGAGCCCCGGGTCAAGCTGGAGCGACTGGGGCTGGTAGAGAAGATGAAGACAGCAGCCAAACCTGTTGTGGTGCTGCAGAAACTCAGCATCGATGAGGTGCAGAAAATCATCAGGGAGAGGAAAGATAGAAGCAGTTCCAAGTCCTCCAAGAGCAGGCCCTCTCATTGGAATTCTGAGAAAGGTAAGCGGAGACATCCTGCTGTCTGCATGACAGACTGGGTCAGCTTGTTGTGTGGGTGAACTTAAGGTTTAACTATGGTAACCTGTATTGACATGTGCTTTTGACTTATTGCTTTGAGAACTTTGAGAGTTCTAATTACTTTGCACATTAATCCACTAGCAGCACAGAATCACGTACTGTATTTTACTCCCCTTGAAAGGATTACGATTTATTGCGGGGATTATTTGATTTGGTCATGAGGCCTAGCTAAAGATCCTGAAAACAAGATACTATTGGTTTTAGTTGTGGCACATAATGTGTCATTGTTAGTGTATTTAGCCCTTTCGTACAAGGGCTAAACGATGATTGGGTGACGTCTCTCTGTGAGGTCTTGATGAATCAGTGTTGAAAGAACTGCCTCCTCATCTGATTGCTGAGATAGAGTCCACCATGCCACTGTGTGAGAGGGTGAAGATGAACAAACGCAAGCGCAGCACCATCAAGGAGAAGCCCAAGTACGCCGAGGTCAACTCCGATGATGATGACGACGACTCTGTGACGGAGTGTAAGTACCACACATATAGCTTTTTTTGCACAGCCATATCCAAAACAATGTTCATTCCAATCCCAGTAGTTGGGGGCGGGCTAATGGTTAATAACAAACCTCTGGTGTTTATGATCAAAGCTTCATCCTTTAACTTTTTGCTCCTTCTCTCTCTCCCTACAGCTACACGGAAGCGTCACAAGAAGGAGCGGGAAAAGACGTGGGAGCCTGATGAGCGGGAGAGGAGAGGCTCAGGGCGCAGGGGGTCCGGCAGCCGTCACCGTGAACGCAGCCCAGAGGATTCAGACAATGAGTCCCCACCACCCAGCATGAGTGACCGTAAGTCTGGCACTGTCTTTAACTGACCATCCAGCATGAGCATCGATGGTTGTCTCTCGCTCTATATACAGTGCATTCGGAAACTATTCAGACCCCTTGACTTTTTCCATATTTTGTTACTTTACAGCCTTATTCTTAATTGATAAAATTGTTTTTTTTCCCTCATCAATCTACACACAATACCCCATAATGACAAAGCAAAAACAGGTTTTTAGAAATCTTTGCAAATGTATAAAAAAAGAAACAACTGAAAAATCACATTTACAAAAGTATTCAGACCCTTTACTCAGTACTTTGTTGAAGCATCTTTGGCAGCGATTACAGCCTCATACCTTCTTGGGTATGACGCTACAAGCTTGGCACACCTGTATTTGGGGAGTTTCTCCCATTCTTCTCTGCAGATCTTCTCAAGCTCTGTCAGGTTGGATGGGGAGCATCGCTGCACAGCTATTTTCAGGTCTCTCCAGAGATGTTTGATCGGGTTCACGTTCGGGCTCTGGCTGGGCCACTCAAGGACATTCAGAGACTTGTCCTGAAGCCACTCTTGTGTTGTCTTGGCTGTGTGCTTAGGGTCGTTGTCCTGTTGTAAGGTGAACCTTCGCCCCAGTCTGATGTCCTGAGTGCTCTGGAGCAGGTTTTCATTAAGGATCTTTCTGTACTTTGCTCCGTTCATCTTTCCCTCAATCCTGACTTGTCTCCCGGTCTCTGCCGCTGAAAATAATTCCCACAGCCGGATGCTGCCACCATGTTTCACCGTAGGGATGGTGCCAGGTTTCCTCCAGACGTGACGCTTGGCATTCAGGCCAAAGAGTTCAATCTTGGTTTCATCAGACCAGAGAATCTTGTTTCTCATGGTCTGAGAGTACTTTAGGTGCCTTTTGGCAAACAATATTCATACCCCTTGACCTTTTCCACATTTTGTTGCGTTACAGCCTGCATTTTAAATGGATTAAATTGAGATTGTGTGTCACTGGCCTACACATAATACCCCATAATGTCAAAGTGGAATTCGGTTATAAGAATTTGTTACAAATTAATTAAAAATGGAAAGCTGAAATGTCTTGAGTCAATTGTGTATTCAACCCCTTTGTTATTTATGGAAAGCCTAAATAAGTTCAGGAGTAAAATTGTTGCTTAACACGTCACAATAAGTTGCATAGACAGTGTGCAATAATAGTGTTTAACATGATTTTTGAATGGCTACCTCATCTCTGTACCCCACACATATAATTATCTGTAAGGTCCCTTTACAGAAGAAAAATATTCCAAAACATGCATCCTGTTTTGAAATAAGGCACTAAAGTAAAGCTGCAAAAAATGTGGCAAAGGAATTACATTTATGTCCTGAAAACAAAGCGTTATGTTTGGGGAAAATCCAACACTGAGTACCACTCTTCAAATTTTCAAGCATGGTGGTGGCTGCATCATGTTATGGGTATACTTGTCATCAAGTTTTTTTGTTGATAAAAAGAAACGACATAGAGCACAGGCAAAATCCTAGAGGAAAACCTGGTTCAGTCTGCTTTCCAACAGACACTGGGAGACAAATGTACCTTTCAGCAGGACAATAACCTAAAACACAAGGCCAAATATACACTGGAGTTGCTTAGCACGACGACATTGAATGTTCCTGAGTGGCCTAGTTAGTTTTGACTTAAATCGACTTCAGAATCTATGGCAAGACTTGAAAATGGCTGTCTAGCAATTATCAACAACCAATTTGACAGAGCTGGAAGAATTCTGAAGAGAATAATGTGCAAATATTGTACAATCCAGGTGTGCAAATCTCTTAGAGACTTACCCAGATAGACTCACAGCTATAATCGCTTCCGAAGGTGATTCTAACATGTATTTACTCACTTATTCTATACATTTGCAAAAAAAAAAAAAAACATTTTCATTGAGGTATTTGGTTAGAAAAATAAATCATATTTAATCATTTTTTATTTCAGGCTGTAACACAGCAAAATGTGGACTAACTCAAGGGGTATGAATACTTTCTGAAGGCCCTTATAGAGCATAAACCAGCATGGTATACCTGTGCATTAGATACAGGGTAAAATGCTGAGGATGAGTAGTAGTAATATTTCACTAGATAAGTGTTGCTGTCCAATGTCATTGTCCTAACATGTATCTATCCTGTCCAGTTGCCAGAAAGATGAAGAAGAAGGAGAAACAGAAGAAGAGAAAGGCGTACGAGCCCAAGCTGACAGCAGAAGGTAATTTCACTCTAAATTCAGTAATGTCTTTGTTGTATGTCTTTGGTCCCATAAGTGCAGGTTACTCACTTTCTCCATGCTGTTTACTCAACAGAACTGATGGACTCCTCCACATTCAAGAGGTTCTCAGCCAGTGTGGACAACATTCTGGAGAGCTTGGAGGACATTGACTTCAATGCCATGGGTATGCATTATTCATACTTTACAGCTTTTTTTCAATTTTCTTCGGAGGTTTGAGTCACTGTTTAAATTACATTTCTACCAAGAATGGGAAAGATAACATTGTGATTGTTGGAATTATTTTCAAATGTAATAGTAAATAGTAATGCTCAGTTATAAATGACGGTGACCGAACTGCCACCTCTAACTCCACAACTCTCGTCAACAGATGACGATGAGATCCCACAGGAGCTTCTGCTGGGGAAACACCAGCTGAGTGAACTGGCCAGCGAATCTGCTAAGATCAAGGCCATGGGCATCACCTTCAGGGTAAGGAAGGGGAACACTGGATGCAGGATGATGTCAATCTTTTTGGCATTCTGTTATATTTTTCTCATCTGTCTCATCCATAGCTTTCATCTGGTAAGTTGGTGAAGGTCCTGAACATCCTGGAGAAAAACATTCAGGATGGGTCCAAACTCTCCACACTGATGAACCATGTAAGTTGCCCCCTCATATGGTTTCTCAGACCCAGATTAATAATAATAATAATAATAATAATAATAAATAATAATACGCCATTTAGCAGACGCTTTTATCCAAAGCGACTTACAGTCATGCGTGCATACTTTTTTTTTTTGTGTATGGGTGGTCCCGGGGATCGAACCCACTACCTTGGCGTTACAAGCGCCGTGCTCTACCAGCTGAGCTACAGAGGACCACCCATACATGCCACCCAACATGCCTAAAAAGCATGTTCCATGGAGAAATTCCACTTGTCTGAATGTCTTCTCTCTCTGTCGAACAGGACGCAGACGCGGAAGACGAGGAACGACTGTGGCGTGACCTCATCATGGAGCGCGTGACCAAGTCAGCTGACGCCTGTCTGACGGCCCTCAACATCATGACGTCGGCCCGCATGCCCAAGGCGGTGTACATCGAGGACGTGATTGAGAGGGTTCTACAGTACACCAAGTTTCACCTGCAAAACACCCTCTACCCTCAGTATGACCCTGTCTACAGAGTTGACCCTCACGGAGGTCAGCACCCTAACCCCACCTTACTATCAAAAGCAATTGGAACAAACCAATAACAAAATGTGGTGAGAACTGGCCACATAAATGTCCAGTCACAGTCTTCATACACTCTGTCAAACTTTGAGTGTGCTTTGTTCAAGACCAGAGCACCCAGAACATTTGAAAGACGGTGTGTACATACAAGACAGTGTGGTCCACTCGGAACTACCTGGGCCACTGTTATGCATATCCCTGTCATGACTGACTGAGGAAATGGTCTCTGCTCTCCTGTTTTACTCATCGTCTCTCCTCTCCTCCCCTCTCTCACCCAGGTGGCTTGCTGAGCTCCAGGGCTAAGAGAGCTAAAAGCTCCACACACAAGCAGAGGGTGATCATCATGCTCTACAACAAGGTGTGTGACATTGTCAGCAACATCTCTGAGCTCCTGGAGATACAGCTGTTGACTGACACCACCATCCTGCAGGTGAGACTCTGCCCCTAATGCTATCCCTGGGGGTCATGACCTCTCATGACCTTTGATTTCTGACCCCTGCTTGCTTACCTTATAACTAATCTCTCTCTCCTTCCCTCAGGTTTCCTCCATGGGCATCACTCCATTCTTTGTGGAGAGTGTCAGTGAGCTACAGCTGTGTGCCATCAAACTAGTGACTGCGGTAAGAATCCAAACCAGGGTTTCCATGGAGTTCTGCCTTTGTTCTAGAATTTATTCCCTTTTATTGTGCATCCATTACATACATCCCTTGTATAGCAGTGCCAGGGTTGCTCATGATGTGGTGCCTCAAACGTGGGTTCCCATGGAGTTCTGGATTTGTTCTAGAATACACTATATTCCCTTTCATTGTGTATGTATTGCAATGTCAGGGTAACTGTAATGATGAGCCTTTCCTCCTGGTCTCCCTCAGGTGTTCTCTCGCTATGAAAAACACAGGCAGCTCATCCTGGAAGAGATCTTCACCTCTCTGGCCAGACTACCCACCAGCAAACGCAGCCTCAGGAACTTCAGGTAACTGCACCTACAGAGAACATGCGCCACGAGAGACCATATAAGTTCTCAAGGAGAATTTCAGAAATGCTAATAATGTTATGAAGTTCATATTTTCAAACCATTTTCTTATTATTTTCAGAATGTTTACCAAGTTTCAGGTTTTAATGTCACCTGCACAAGTAAAATGCCTTTCTTGCTAGCTCTAAACCCAACAATGCCGTAATCAATGTCGATGTAGTACTGAATATACGGCCGAGTGGCACAGCGGTCTAAGGCACTGCATGAGGCGTCACTACAGACCCGGGTTCAATCCCAGGCTGTGTCACAACCGGCCGTGACCGGGAGTCCCATAGGGCGGCGCACAATTGGCCCAGGTTAGGGGAGGGTTTGGCCGGGGGGGCTTTACTTGACTCATCGCGCTCTAGCAACTCCTTGTGGCAGGACGGGTGCCTGCAGGCTGACTTCGGTCGTCAGTTGAACAGTGTTTCCTCCGACACATTGGTGCAGCTGGCTTCCGGGTTAAGCAGGCGGGTGTCAAGAAGCGCGGTTTGGCGGGTCATTTTTCGGAGGACGAATTATTCAACCTTCGCCTCTCCCGAGCCTGTTGGGGAGTTGCAGCAATGAGACAAGATTGTAATTGGATCGCAATTGGATATCACGAAATTGGGGAGAAAAAAGGGGATAAAAAACCAACAACAAAACAAATAGAAATAAGAAGAACACAAAGTAAATAAGCTTTATACAGGGTCAGTTCCAATACCATACAATGTGCAGGGATACTGGAGTTATAGTTAGATATGTACAGTGCATCATTCGAAAAGTATTCAGACCCCTTGACTTTTTCCACATTTTGTTACGTTGCAGCCTTATTCTAAAATTGATTACATCGTTTTTTCCCATTATCAATCTACACACAATACCCCGTAATGACAAAGCAAAAACAGGTTTTAACTCTGGAACCTTATATAGACAAGTGTGTGCCTTTCCAAATCATGTCCAGTCAATTTAATTTACCACAGGTGGACTCCAATCAAGTTGTAGAACATCTCAAGGATGATCAAATGAAACACGATTCACCTGAGCTCAATTTTGAGTCTCATAGCAAAGGGTCTGAATACTTATGTAAATGTCATATTTCATTTTTTATACTTTTTTATAAATTTGCAACAATTTCTAAAAACCAGTTTTTGCTTTGTCATTATGTGGTATTGTGTGTAGGTTTATGAGGAAAATGTTTTAATTAATCCCTTTTAGAATAAGGCTGTAACGTAACAAAATGTGTAAAGTAAAGGGGTCTGAATACTTTCCGAATGCACTGTATAGGGATAAGGTGACTATGCATCAGCATACAGTGGCTTGCGAAAGTATTCACCCCCCTTGGCATTTTTCCTATTTTGTTGCCTTACAACCTGGAATTAAAATGGATTTTTTGGGGGGTTTGTATCATTTGATTTACACAACCTGCCTACCACTTTGAAGATGCAAAATATTTTTTTGGGGTGAAACAAACAAGAAGTAAGACAAAAAACAGAACTTGAGTGTGCATAACCATTCACCCCCCCAAAGTCAATACCTTGTAGAGCCACATTTTGCAGCAATTACAGCTGCAAGTCTCTTGGGGTATGTCTCTATAAGCTTGGCACATCTAGCCACTGGGAGTTTTGCCCATTCTTCAAGGCAAAACTGCTCCAGCTCCTTCAAGTTGGATGGGTTCCGCTGTTGTACAGCAATCTTTAAGTCATATCACAGATTCTCAATTGGATTGAGGTCTGGGCTTTGACTAGGCCATTCCAAGACATTTAAATGTTACCCCTTAAACCACTTGAGTGTTACTTTAGCAGTATTAGGGTCATTGTCCTGCTGGAAGGTGAACCTCCGTCCCAGTCTCAAATCTCTGGAATACTGAAACAGGTTTCTCTCAAGAATTTCCCTGTATTTAGCGCCATCCATCATTCCTTCAATTCTGACCAGTTTCCCGGTCCCTGCCGATGAAAAACATGGGGATGGTGTTCTCGGGGTGATGAGAGGTGTTGGGTTTGCGCCAGACATAGCGTTTTCCTTGATGTCCAAAAAGCTCAATTTTAGTCTCATCTGACCAGAGTACCTTCTTCCATATGTTTGGGGAGTCTCCCACATGGCTTTTGGCGAGCACCAAACGTGTTTGCTTATTTTTTTCTTGAAGCAATGGCTTTTTTCTGGCCACTCTTCCATAAAGCCCAGCTCTGTGGAGTGTACGGCTTAAAGTGGTCCTATGGACAGATACTCCAATCTCCACTGTGGAGTTTTGCAGCTCCTTTAGGGTTATCTTTGGTCTCTTTGTTGCCTCTCTGATTAATGCCCTCCTTGCCTGGTCTGTGAGTTTTGGTGGGCGGCCCTCTCTTGACAGGTTTGTTGTGGTGCTATATTCTTTCAATTTTTTTATAATGGATTTAATAGTGCTCCGTGGGATGTTCAAAGTTTCAGATATTTTTTTATAACCCAACCCTGATCTGTACTTCTCCACAACTTGGTCCCTGACCTGTTTGGAGAGCTCCTTGGTCTTCATGGTGCCGCTTGCTTGGTGGTGCCCAATTCTTAGTGGTGTATTTTGTGTATGTCCATTACATGAAATCCCCCAAAAAATCTATTTAAATTATAGGTTGTAATGCAACAAAATAGGAAAAACGCCAAGGGGAATGAATACTTTTGCAAGGCACTTTTGTACAGTGCCTTCAGAAAGTATTCATACCCCTCGACTTATTCCACATTTTGTGGTGTTGCATCCTTAATTTAAAATGGATTAAAAAAATTAGTGAAAATGTTTTTACATAAATATTCACACCCCTGAGTCAATACTTTGTAGAAGCACCTTTGGCAGTGATTACATCTGTAAGTCTTTCTGGTTAAGTCTCTAAGCGCTTTCCACACCTGGTTTGTGCAACATTTGCCCATTATTCTTTTCAAAATTCTAGACAACCATTTTCAGATCTTGCCATAGATTTTCAAGTAGATTTAAGTCAAAACTGTAACTCGGCCTCTCTGTAACATTCACTGTCTTCTTGGTAAGCTTCTTCAGTGTAGATTTGACCTTGTGTTTTAGGTTATTTTCCTGCTGAAAGGTGACTTCATCTCCCAGTGTCTTGTGGAAAGCAGACTGAACCAGGTTTTCCTCTAGGGTTTTGCCTGTGCTTAGCTCCATTCTTTTTCATTTCCCCCCCTGAAAAACTCCCCAGTCCTTAACGATTACAAGCATACCCATAACATGATGCAGCCACCACTATGCTTGAAAATACGGAGAGTGGTTCTCAGTAATGTGTTGTATTGGATTGGCCCCAAACTTAACACTTTGTATTCAGGACAAAAAGTTAATTGCTTTGCCAAATGTTTTGCAGTATTACTTTAGTGCCTTGTTGCTAACGGGATGCATGTTTGGGAATATTTATATTCTGTAAAGGGACCTTACAGATAATTGTATGTGTGGGGTACAGAGATGAGGTTCCTTCTTTTTACTCTGTCAATTAGGTTAGAATTGTGGAGTAGCTACAATGTTGTTAATCCATCCTGAGTTTTCTCCTATCACAGCCATTAAACTCTGTAACTGTTTTAAAGTCACCATTGGCCTCATGGTGAAATCCCTGAGCGGTTTCCTTCCTCTCCGGCAACTGAGTTAGGAAGGACACTTGTATCTTTGTAGTGACTGGGTGTATTGATACACCATCCAAAGTGTAATTATTAACTTCCATGCCTCCCTGGTCTTTGTGGTTGAATCTGTTTGAAATGCACTGCTCGACTGAGGGACCTTACAGATAATTGTATGTGTGGGGTACAGAGATGAGGTAGTCATACAAAATTCATGTTAAACACTATTATTGCACATTTTTACTCCTTAACTTATCTAGGCTTGCCGTAAAAAAGGGTTTAAATACTTATTGACTCAAGACATTTCCGCTTTGACATTATGGGGTATTGTGTGTAGGCCCGTGACAAAAAAAATCCACATTTAATCCATTTTAAATTCAGGATGTAATACACAATTTTGGGAAAAAGTCAAGGGGTGTGAATACTTTATGAAGGCACTGTATGATAAACAGTAGCAGCAGTGTATATGATGATTGTATGTGAGTGTGTGTGTAGTCAGTATAAATGTGTGTGCATGTTATGTGTGTGTGAGCAAATAAAGTGAGTGTGTGTGTTGGAGTGTCAAGAGTGCGTGAATGTGTAGAGTCCTGTGAGTGTGCATAGAGACAGTGCAAATATAAAATACAAGGGTCAACTCAGATAGTCCATGTAGCCATTTTGTTAGCTATTTAGCAGTCTTATGGCTTAGCGATAGACGCTGTTCAGGATACTGTCGGTGTCAGACTTGATGCACTGTTACCGCTTGCTGTGTGAAAGCAGAGAGAACAGTCTGGCTTGGGTGGCTGGAGTCTTAAACGATTTTCCGGGCCTTCCTTTCACACCGCCTGATATAGAGGTCCTGGATGTCAGGGAGCTCGGCCTAAGTGATGTACTGGGCTATCCGCACCACCCTCTGTAGCGCCATGCGATCGAGGGTGGTGTTGTTGTCATACCAAGCAGTTAAGCAGCCAGTCAAGATGCTCTCAATGGTGCAGCTGTATAACTTTTTGAGGATTTGAGGGCCAATGCCAAACCTTTTCAGCCTCCTGAGGGGGAAGAGGCGCTGTCATGCCTTCTTCACGACTGTGGACCATTTTAAAGTCGTTAGTGATTTGGACGCTGAGGAATTTGAAGCTCTCGACCCGCTCCACTGCAGCCCCATCGATGTGGATGGGGGAGTCGTTCCCCCCCCCCTTTCCTGTAGTCCACGATCAGCTCATTGGTCTTACTGACGTTGAGGGAGAGGTTGTTGTCCCGACACCACACTGCCAGGGGTCCTCATGTATAAACCATGCGTACGTACAAAATATACCCCAAAACATGCATGCGCCAGTTTTCGCGCAAAGGTTGCCATTTATAAAACTTGATGTGAGAATGTGCTCGCCTTCCCGCAAACTTTAGACCATAATAATAAATAATAATATGCCATTTAGCAGACGCTTTTATCCAAAGCGACTTACAGTCATGGGTGCATACATTTTTGTGTATGGGTGGTCCCGGGGATCGAACCCACTACCCTGGCGTTACAAGCGCCGTGCTCTACCAGCTGAGCTACAGAAGACCACAGTTTCTTGTTTTTGAAGTATTGCATTGCAAGCAGCCTAGTATTTTGTGCAAATGGGGGATAAGATGGGCACGTTTGTTCATAACAAATAACAGGTTAATAACAAGATGCAATCATTTGCCGTTAGTGAGAAGAGAAAACATCAATTTTGTTTATCTTTGCATTCTAAAATAATTAGAAATAGGCATCTATTTCTTAGACTATATTATTTATTTCATTTCCATGATCATTGCAGAATAGATTCCTCACATTTTCTGTGATGATTTCATACTCACAAGGTAGTCTATAGGCCTACAACAAGTTAGGATACCATTCTCCCCGTCTCTCATTTAATTGGACCCACTTCACAGTAGTATATAAACTCAGCATAAAAAGAAACGTCCCTTTTTTTTCTTTCAAAGATAATTCGTAAAAATCCAAATAACTTCACAGATCTTCATTGTAAAGGGTTTAAACACTGTTTCCCATGCATGTTCAATTAACCATAAACAATTAATGAACATGCACCTGTGGAACGGTCGTTAAGACATTAACAGTTTACAGACGGTAGGCAATTAAGGTCACAGTTATGAAAACTTAGGACACGAAAGAGGCCTTTCTACTGACTCTGAAAAACACCAAAAGAAAGATGCCCAGGGTCCCTGCTCATCTGCGTGAACGTCCCTTAGGCATGCGGCAAGGAGACATGAGGACTGCAAATGTGGCCAGGGCAATAAATTGCAATGTCCGTGCTGTGAGACGCCTAAGACAGCGCTACAGGGAGACAGGACGGACAGCTGATCGTCCTCGCAGTGGCAGACCACGTGTAACAACACCTGCACAGGATCGGTACATCCGAACATCACACCTGCGGGACAGGTACAGGATGGCAACAACAACTGCCCGAGTTACACCAGGAATGCACAATCTCTCCATCAGGGCTCAGACTGTCCGCAATAGGCTGAGAGAGGCTGGAATGAGGGCTTGTAGGCCTGTTGTAAGGCAAGTCCTCACCAGACATCACCGGCAACAACGTCGCCTATGGGCACAAACCAACCGTCGCTGGGCCAGACAGGACTGGCAAAAAGTGATCTTTACTGACGAGTCGCGGTTTTGTCTCACCAGGGGTGATGGTCGGATTCGCGTTTATCATCGATGAATGAGCGTTACACCGAGGCCTGTACTCTGGAGCGGGATCGATTTGGAGGTGGAGGGTCCGTCATGGTCTGGGGGCGGTGTGTCACAGCATCATCGGACTGAGCTTGCAGACAATCTCAACGCTGTGCATTACAGGGAAGACATCCTCCTCCCTCATGTGGTACCCTTCCTGCAGGCTCATCCTGACATGACCCTCCAGCATGACAATGCCACCAGCCATACTGCTCATTCTGTGCGTGATTTCCTGCAAGACAGGAATGTCAGTGTTCTGCTATGGCCAGCGAAGAGCCCGGATCTCAATCCCATTGAGCACGTCTGGGACCTGTTGGATCGGAGGGTAAGGGCTAGGGCCATTCCCCCCAGAAATGTCTGGGAACTTGCAGGTGCCTTGGTGGAAGAGTGGGGTAACATCTCACAGCAAGAACTGGCAAATCTGGTGCAGTCCATGAGGAGGAGATGCACTGCAGTACTTAATGCAGCTGGTGGCCGCACCAGATACTGACTGTTACTTTTGATTTTGACCCCCCCTTTGTTCAGGGACACATTATTCAATTTCTGTTAGTCACATGTCTGTGGAACTTGTTCAGTTTATGTCTCAGTTGTTGAATCTTGTTATGTTCATACAAATATTTACATGTTAAGTTTGCTGAAAATAAAAGCAGTTGACAGTGAGAGGACGTTTCTTTTTTTGCTGAGTTTAGATAAGCTATTTCAAGTATTTTGCTCTATGCCATCCGATCCGGAGCGCATTTTATTAACGGTAGAACAGATGATTGCAGGCTACTCCTGTACGTCTGAATACTGTGATTTCTAATTTCTAGAGTAGACAGTATTTCATTTGTAAACCTAATACATATTGTCATAACCTTTGCAGATTAAATTCTTCACATTTTCTGGCCATGTTGGGGCCATAGCCTACAACAAATTATTATGCACATCTCATTTAATTGGGCCTATTTTATAGGCTATTATTTCAAGTATTTTGCTCTATGAGTAAGATATGGAGCTTGGTTTATAACATAAAGTAGAATTTAACAGGTATTTTGCATTGAAGTGTGTATGGCTACCACTGTAAGTAGACAATGTTGCAGATTTTGCAGGCAGTACAGCATATAGGTTTGAGAAAAAGTCAATGCAAAACATTAGGCCCAAAGAAATTATCAAACGATCTGTTTACAGGTCCACAGCAATTTGCAATAGTTTTTGTCTTTCAGAAACATTTTGTCTGTCAGTTAGCCTAGGCCTACAGCAAATGTCACTGCAAAAGTTTAACAGTCTGCCATCAAACCTCCAAAGACATTTGATTAGGTTCGCCATTGCTATTTCCTTTAGAAACTGCCTTGGCCTAATTCCAATACTTCCAAAGTATACAGCAAATAGGGGCGTTAATGTCACCGTAAAAGGTGAATGATGGGTGTTTTTCAGGTGGAGTTATAATGCTCGTTCACGCACGCACAGTTTCAGGACGGGTCTGATTTATAACGGGAAACATGCGTATGTATATCGTGAGCCAATTTTTTTAATCTCTATTTTTGTACGTACGCAGTGTTTTCAGAAATGGTGCACGCAGATATTTAGTGTTACATTTACGCAACAGTTATAAATGAGGCCCCAGGTCACTGGCTGTCTCATCGTCCCCGGTGATCAGGCCTACCACTATCATGTCGTCAGCAAACTTGATGATGGTGTTGGAGTCATGCGTGGGTAAACGGAGTACAGGAGGGGGAGCGCAATTGAGATTTGAAATGAATTGTCTGTATGTGTCTTTATCTATGTGTGCGTCCCTAGGCTGAACAGCAGTGATAAGGATGGGGAGCCCATGTACATCCAGATGGTCACAGCTCTGGTGCTTCAGCTTATCCAGTGTGTGGTGCACCTCCCCAACAACAGGGACAGCCACGAGGAGTACGATAAGAAGGTATGTTAGGGATGGCCATGCTGACTGGGCTAGGAATCATCTGATGGACATCTTGGCCAAAGAGTTCAGGACTTTTTTTTATTCACAATTGCTCGTGCTTTTCCCAGGTGGACCAAGATGTCCTGATCACCAACTCTTATGAGACGGCCATGCGAGCAGCTCAGAACTTCCTGTCCGTCTTCCTAAAGAAGTAAGATGATCTCTCTAAACAGCCTTTCATTCTTCTCACAATCAAACTAGATTAGAACTGTTATTAGAAAATGGTGTAAGATATCTGTTTATGAAACTGTAAGCTCTTTGACCAAACCTCTGTGTTCCTCTGTCTGTGTTTCAGGTGTGGCAGTAAGCAGGGAGAGGAGGACTACCGCCCTCTGTTTGAAAACTTTGTCCAGGACCTGCTGTCTACGGTGAACAAACCAGAGTGGCCAGCTGCTGAGCTTCTCCTCAGTCTGCTTGGTCGTCTACTGGTGAGTCCATCCATCATAGCTAAATCAATCAGTTATTGGCCAGCTGTTGAGCTATTGATAAAAGCACATGGGACTTATTTGCTGTTTTGGAAAGAAAAATCAGCCTGAATGACACTCTTCACCCTATCCTCTGTTCCAGGTGCACCAGTTTAGCAATAAGCAGACAGAGATGGCTCTGAGGGTGGCATCGCTAGACTACCTGGGGACCGTCGCTGCCCGCCTGCGCAAAGATGCCGTCACCAGCAAGATGGACCAGCGCTCCATCGACCGCATCCTCAGAGAGGTAGCTAGGCGTTTAGTCTGACCATAACAATGCTCAACCACATCCTCAAAGTCAACTGTCATTCAAGATATACCCAGCAAAATGCTAACACAATGTTGTTGCTGTTTTGTCATCAACCCAGACTCAAGGCAATGATGAGACCCAGCAGCTGCAGAAGGCCCTGTTGGACTACATGGATGAGAACGCAGAGACGGATCCGTCTCTAGTTGTGAGTGTATTTACTGCACATACCGTAGTTATAGCTACCCATTATTCAGTGGTGTAAAGTACTTAGCCAAGTAAAAATACTTTAAAGTACAACTTTTTTGGGGTATCTGTACTTTACTTTACTATTTATATTTTTGACTACTTTTACTTTACTACATTCCTAAAGAAAATAGTGTACTTTTTACTCCATACATTTTCTCTGACACCCAAAAGTACTCGTTACATTTTGAATGCTTAGCAGGACAGGAAAATGGTCCATTCACACACTTATCAAGAGATCTCTGGTCATCCCTACTGCCTCTGATCTGGCAGACTCACTAAACAGGCATGCTTTGTTTGTAAATGATGTAAATGAGTGTTGGAACGTGCCCCTGGCTATCCGTACATTTTAAAAACAAGAAAATGGTGCCGTATGGTTTGCTTAATATAATGAATTATAAATTATTTATACTTTTACTTTTGATACCTAAATATATTTTAGCAACTTAATTTACATGTGATACTTAACTATATTTAAAACCAAATACTTCTAGACTATTACTCAAGTAATATTTTATTGGGTGACTTTTACTTGAGTCATTTTCTATTAAGGTATCTTTACTTTTACTCAAGTATGACAATTGAGTACTTTTTCCACCACTGCTATTATTCACATATCAGGTTTGAGATGTAACTGTTGATTTCTGCTGCTGCCTTCAGTTTGCCAGGAAGTTCTACATCGCTCAGTGGTTCAGGGACACTTTGACAGAGATGGAGAAGGCCATGAAGTCTCAGAACCAGCGAGGGGATGAGGACTCTTCTGAAGGCCAGCACCACGCCAAGGACATCGAGACCACCGGAGAGATCATGCAGAGAGCCGAGGCACGCAAGAAGTACCTCCGCAACATCATTAAGACCGCGCCCTCGCAGTTCAGCACACTGAGGTAGGACTCAACCCTCACTGTCCCACTGTCAGTACACATCACAGTACTGTCATGTGCTTCAACCTCAATGTTTGCCTGTGTCTATTTTTTTTTTAAATGCATTATTCTCTTCCTCTCTTCCCCCACAGGATGAACTCTGACACTGTGGACTATGACGACTCCTGCCTGATTGTCAGATATTTGGCCTCTATGAGGCCGTTCGCGCAGAGCTTCGATATTTATTTAACACAGGTAAAAGCATGCAAGAGTGATTTGGTTAAGTTCCTTCATGTGTGTATTGTGAACCAGTGTGGTTAATTTGGTGCTCTGTGTGAATGGCTTGTAAATAATGGGTCCTTGTTCTCTCTCTCTCTCTCTCTCTCTCTCTCTCTCTTTATCTCTCTCTCTCTCTCTCTCTCTCTCCTCTTCAACAGATCTTGAGAGTGCTGGGGGAGAGTGCCATAGCTGTCAGAACTAAAGCCATGAAGTGTTTGTCTGAGGTGGTGGCTGTAGACCCCAGTATTCTGGCCAGGGTGAGTCTGCTCTACCCAACATTAAACCTGATCCACCTAAATATACTCAGAGCCTGTTTGTCTGTGCATAAGTGTCTCCTCAGTCCTCATCCTCTCCTCCTCTCATCAGTTGGACATGCAGCGCGGGGTCCATGGTCGTCTGATGGACAACTCCACCAGTGTACGCGAGGCTGCTGTGGAGCTGCTGGGACGCTTTGTGCTGAGCAGACCCCAGCTCACAGAGCAGTACTACGACATGCTGATTGAGAGGATACTGGTAACGAACACACACCATAATACACACCATAATACACACCTCAACAAGCAGGCTAACGCACATCTTTATACACAGACAGAGACACAGCGGGACACTCACCCTAAACACAGCTGTGAAGTGTCAGATAGGATAACATGCCTCAGAGCCCTTTCTGTGGGCTGTAGGAGAATGAGAAGGCATCAGCTCACACAGAGCAGTGAGTAATGGAACTGGGCCCATGTCGCTGGTCACCTAGCTGAGGGTTCATTCCAAGTGTAAAAGTTCACTTAAGGTAATATCCTTTTTTCCACACTGCCACCTATGGCTCTGCTGGAGAACTGCAGGCTCCTCAAATGAAAAACGAAGTCCAGATGAGCGGCTATCATTTCGGCTCTACTCAACAAGAGTTACTCCGATTATCATTTTGTTAATATGACATGATATATTTAATGTTTAACTTATTTTGGATAATATATATTATGATCGCTTGTAATATAATTTTGAAAATGCAGGGGTAAGTAACCCTGGAGTAACAATGTGTAAATATGGTGGAAGTTGCATCTGGGTCCTGTGTGGCTCAGTTGATAGAGCATGGTGCTGACAACGCCATGGTTGTGGTTTGGATTCCCACGGGGGATCAGTATGAAAAAGTACAAAATTGTATACACTCAAGTCGCTATGGATAAGAGCGTCTGCTAAATGACTAAAATGTAAATGTATTCATTCTGCCCCTCTTTTTCCAGGACACGGGTATCAGTGTGAGGAAGAGGGTGATTAAGATTCTTAGAGACATCTGTCTGGAGCAACCCACCTTCAACAAGATCACTGAGATGTGTGTCAAGATGATCCGCAGGGTCAATGACGAGGAGGGCATCAAGGTCTGCATCTGTAAATGTCTGTGTTTCATGTGTGAATGGATATGTCACAGGGCTGCATAAAGTTACCTGTCTTTGTGTGCATATTTCAAAATGTTGCACCACGTTCTTCTTCAGAAACTTGTGAATGAGACCTTCCAGAAACTCTGGTTCACCCCTACACCCAATAACGATAAAGACGCCATGACCCGTAAAATCCTCAACATCACAGACGTGGTGAGTTCCAGGGCTCAAAGCTGAGCACAGAACTACCAAACAGACAAATACCTTTCCAATATACATCTCGGTCTGTGTCACTGTATTTGAGGCGTGACTGTTCAACATGTCTTGACCTGATGACATCATCTTTCTTAGGTGTCCGCATGCAAAGATACAGGCTATGACTGGTTTGAGCAGCTGCTTCAAAACGTGAGTATTTTGAATTGTGTCTTTGTATTTCATGGTAATAGTTGACCTGGAGTTTTGTTCCTAACTTCTTTTTTTTTTACATTGGCTCAGTTTCATTGATTGTCACATTTAGGCCTATTTATGGTTAATGAGAGTATCAAGCACAGGAAGTAATGGTGTTTACTTCAGGTTGTCCTTGAGACGTCTGTACTGTGACTTATTTGTCAGTTTTCTCTAATGAGAGCTGTTGCAAATGAGTTCAAGACAGACCTGTTATGTTGTGTGCCTCATCTCACAACCTCCCCGTACTCTATCCCTGTTCAGCTGCTGAAGACCGAGGAAGATGCCGCATATAAGCCAGCCAGAAAGGCCTGCGTTCAGCTGGTGGACAATCTAGTGGAACACATCCTCAAATATGAAGAGTCTCTCACTGGTATGGAGCTCACAGCTATCTTTGGTGTACTTGATTTCAAATTGCCATTTATACTGACACATTAATGTACTGTTGATTAGGATATGATAAACTCTCATGGACTGTGAGAAAGAAAGTCCAGTTGAGTCTGAAGGAATGATCTGTGTTTCTGTTGGTGTTTCAGACATTGAGAACAAGGGGGTGAACTCCAACCGTCTGGTGTCCTGCATCACCACCCTCTTTCTGTTCAGTAAAATCCGATCCCAGCTAATGGTCAAACATGCCATGACCATCCAGCCTTATCTCACCACCAAGTGCAACGTAAGGACACGGCAAACTTTCTCTCCTCAATTTGTAGATATGTACTGTAGTTATTGTGATGTTTTTTTATAAAAGAAGGAATTGAATATTGAGCCAGGTGTAAGAAAGTTCAAGGGACAAAAAGTGTCCACTTGATTTTACATAGAATTCTAGGGCCATCTAGTGGTTGATCATTGTCGGTACAAGTTGTATACAACAACGTGACCAACGGGTCAAACTGTGTCTCACAACATAGAAATCTCTCTGGCTGTATCAATATGGATTTCTCTTGTGTTTCCAGACCCAGAGTGACTTCATGGTGATCTGTAACGTGGCCAAGATCCTGGAGCTGGTGATACCTCTGATGGAGCACCCCTCTGAGACCTTCCTCACCACCATAGAGGAAGACCTGATGAAGCTCATCATCAAATACGGCATGACAGTAAGTCTCTAGTAAAGGCTACAGCGTGTACCCAGGTTCAATACTAAAATAACCGCGAAGGAACAAATAAAAGGAGTTAAAATGCTGTTTTTAGTTATTCTGTAATCTTGTTTCTCAGGTTGTGCAACACTGTGTGAGCTGTCTTGGAGCTGTGGTGAACAGGGTCACTCGCAACTACAAGTTTGTTTGGGCTTGTTTCAACCGTTACTATGGTGCCCTGACCAAGCTGAAGACCCAGCACTCTGAGGACTCCAACAACCCTGTTCTGGCTGCTAACAAACCGGCCTTGCTGCGCTCGCTGTTCACTGTGGGGGCACTCTGTCGCCACTTTGACTTTGACGAGGAGGAATTCAAGGGCCCCACAAAGGTCGGTCCAGGAAGACTCATTTTTCTTAACATTGTTGTGACCAACTTTATTTTTATTTTTATATACAATACTTTTATGAAAGACAGGAATAAGAACTTGATGTTGCTTTTCCCTTTGTGTGTTGTAGGTTGTGATAAAGGACAAAGTGATGGAGCTTCTGCTGTACTTCACTAAGCATGAAGATGAGGAAGTCCAGACCAAGGCCATCATTGGTCTAGGTAAAGTTCAGCTCACACTACCACAGACCATGTGTTGCTCTAACAATGACCCTTCTGTATTGCAGCACCTTTCAAACTTCTGTTATCCACCACCAATGGCTTGTTTCCCTGGTCCCTCAGTGCTTGTGCTGATATTCCTCTTTCTTCCTATTCTCCGTTCTCCAGGCTTCCAGTTCATCCAATACCCAGGGCTGATGTTCATGCAGGATGTGATGAGTCTGTACAACGGCATCCTGTCGGACAGGAAGAGCTCTGTCAACCTGAAGATCCAGGTGCTGAAGAACCTGCAGACATACCTGCAGGAGGAAGACTCGCGCATGCAGGAGGCCGACCAACATTGTGAGTCTCGCCTCTGTGTCCATTCAATATAATATATATGCTATTTACTTATCCAAAGTGACTTACAAAATGGAGTGCATCCATTTTTGTATTGGTGGCCCTAGCTCATTTATTCATATCAATACAGGTAGAAAAGAACTCCACACAAGCACAGCAATATCTTCAAGTTGATAGAATGGGGCTGATATTGGGTGTGTTAGTTAGGGCATGCCTCCATGATGTTGTTGTCTAGTGGCTAGTTTCCTAAATGGCTCTTGTCTTTGTGCGTCTGCAGGGAAGAAGCTGTCGAAGCAGGAGGACCTGAAGGAGATGGGGGACATCTCGTCAGGTATGAGCAGCTCCATCATGCAGCTGTACCTGAAGCAGGTGCTGGAGGCCTTCTTCCACACACAGTCCAACGTACGACACTTTGCCCTCAACGTCATCGCCCTGACGCTCAACCAGGGCCTCATCCATCCTGTACAGGTATGCTTCCAACTCAGACACTTAGACAGTACACACCACTGGGCTACTCTTCTCAGACAAGGCATGCATAAACTCTGGTCAGGTAAAGAATTAGAAAAGGCTCTGGCCTAGGGGTGGTGTAGTGGTCTAGGCCGCTGCCTCCGATGCACATCACCAGGCGGTAAATTAGTTAATAGACCAATAAGAAAGCGTTCTAAATCTCTGCCAATAACAGCTAGTTTTAACTGTCCACTCAGACCACTCCCAGACAGTCCTAGCTAAATTCTTGCTTGAAAAATTGCTTCTTTGTTAAGATTTTTATTTTTTGACCATTTGAATTGAAAACAATCACAGTAGGGTACTAAATTGTTACCCCAGAAATGATTTGATATTGAGATAAAAACGGTTGCATTGGACCTTTTAATAGGTGTAACTACACATAATGCTGTGCACAGGGTTTTTACTTAATTTGGCACTGGAATAAATACAGTGGGGGAAAAAAGTATTTAGTCAGCCACCAATTGTGCAAGTTCTCCCACTTAAAAAGATGAGAGAGGCCTGTAATTTTCATCATAGGTACACATCAACTATGACAGACAAAATGAGAAAAAAATATCCAAAAAATCACATTGTAGGATTTTTAATGAATTTATTTGCAAATTATGGTGGAAAATAAGTATTTGGTCAATAACAAAAGTTTCTCAATACTTTGTTATATACCCTTTGTTGGCAATGACACAGGTCAAACGTTTTCTGTAAGTCTTCACAAGGTTTTCACACACTGTTGCTGGTATTGTGATGCAGTGGTCTAAGGCACTGCATCGCAGTGCTAACTGTGCCACTAGAGATCCTGGTTCGAATCCAGGCTCTGTCGCAGCCGGCCGCGACCGGGAGACTCATGGGCGGCGCACAATTGGCCCAGCGTCGTCCAGGGTAGGGGAGGGAATGGCCGGCAGGGATGTAGCTCAGTTGATAGAGCATGGCGTTTGCAACGCCAGGGTTGTGGGTTCGATTCCCACGGGGGGCCAGTATAAAAAAATATGTATTCACTAACTGTAAGTCGCTCTGGATAAGAGCGTCTGCCAAATGACTAAAATGTAAAATGTAATTTTGGCCCATCCTCCATGCAGATCTCCTCTAGAGCAGTGATGTTTTGGGGCTGTCGCTGGGCAACACAGACTTTCAACTCCCTCCAAAGATTTTCTATGGGGTTGAGATCTGGAGACTGGCTAGGCCACTCCAGGACCTTGAAATGCTTCTTACAAAGCCTCTCCTTCGTTGCCCGGGCGGTGTGTTTGGGATCATTGTCATGCTGAAAGACCCAGCCACGTTTCATCTTCAATGCCCTTGCTGATGGAAGGAGGTTTTCACTCAAAATCTCGATACATTCATTTTCCTTTACACGGATCAGTCGTCCTGGTCCCTTTCAGAAAAACAGCCCCAAAGCATGATGTTTCCACCCCCATGCTTCACAGTAGGTATGGTGTTCTTTGGATGCAACTCAGCATTCTTTGTCCTCCAAACACGACAAGTTGAGTTTTTTGGTATTTTGATTTCATCTGACCATATGACATTCTCCCAATCCTCTTCTGGATCATCCAAATGCACTCTAGCAAACTTCAGACGGGCCTGGACATGTACTGGCTTAAGCAGGGGGACACGTCTGGCCACTGCAGGATTTGAGTCCCTGGCGGCGTAGTGTGTTACTGATGGTAGGCTTTGTTACTTTGGTCCCAGCTCTCTGCAGGTCATTCACTAGGTCCCCCCGTGTGGTTCTGGGATTTTTGCTCACCGTTCTTGTGATCATTTTGACCCCACGGCGTGAGATCTTGCGTGGAGCCCCACATCGAGGGAGATTATCAGTGGTCTTGTATGTCTTCCATTTCATAATAATTGCTCCCACAGTTGATTTCTTCAAACCAAGCTGCTTACCTATTGCAGATTCAGTCTTCCCAGCCTGGTGCAGGACTACAATTTTGTTTCTGGTGTCCTTTGACAGCTCTTTGGTCTTGGCCATAGTGGAGTTTGGAGTGTGACTGTTTGAGGTTGTGGACAGGTGTCTTTTATACTGATAACAAGTTCAAACAGGTGCCATTAATACAGGGAACGAGTGGAGGACAGGGAAGGGTTACAGGTCTGTGAGAGCCAGAAATCTTGCTTGTTTGTAGGTGACCAAATACTTATTTTCCACCATAATTTGCAAATAAATTCATTAAAAATCCTACAATGTGATTTTCTGGAGAAAAAAAATCTCAATTTGTCTGTCATAGTTGACGTGTACCTATGATGAAAATTACAGGCCTCTCATCTTTTTAAGTGGGAGAACTTGCACAATTGGTGGCTGACTAAATACTTTTTTTCCCCACTGTAAGTGTTATTATTATGGGTTAAGTACCAGTATACAACCACATGTTTCCACAGCTTTGTAATCCCTCTTGACCCAACCTCCTGTTTTGTTTCAGTGTGTGCCCTACCTGATTGCCATGGGAACGGACCCAGAGCCCACCATGAGGAACAAGGCTGACCAGCAGCTGGTGGAGATTGATAAGAAATACAGCGGCTTCATCCATGTGAGTGTTTCTGTCTGTAGGCTGGTCTTAGGGTAGGAAGAGTAGTCTGGCCTCTCAACAGGCTGGTAATGTGATCATCTATTGTACAGTATGTTATCAATGTATTTAACGTGTTTGGTTGTGTGTGTGTGTGTGTCCAGATGAAGGCCGTGGCGGGGATGAAGATGTCCTACCAGGTGCAGCAGGCTATCTGGTCAGCTAAAGGTACGGTGATCCGGGGTTACCGGCAGGACGAGACCACCTCCGCCCTCTGTGCCCACCTCTTCTCCATGGTCCGATCCAACCGGCAGCACCGACGAGCCTTCATCATCTCACTGCTCAACCTGTTTGATGACAGCTCGGTGAGTCCCTCCTTCCCCCTAGACACGCACTGAGAATAATCAGTATTATAGCAGTAAACATTAATATACAATCCTTATTTTTATAGACAAAATGAACCGTTTGGTTGTAATTGTGACTTTCCCCCTGCAGAAGATGGAGGTCAACATGCTCCTGTACATGGCAGACAACCTAGCCTGTTTCCCCTACCAGATCCAGGAAGAGCCTCTCTTTATCATGCACCACATTGACATCACCCTGTCTGTGTCCGGCAGCAACCTGCTGCAGTCCTTCAAGGAGGTAGGTGATACACACGTCACTATGTAGTGTCTGTCAACGTCACTATGTAGTGTCTGTCAGCAGCCTTCCCATAGTACTTCAAAGATCACACGTATCCACAAGTGCTCAGGCTCGTGAAAACACTACCTATAATGTGACTTTTATAGACTTTTACAAGCTGTTGTGGGTTTTATATCCTATAACAATCCCCAACAATAGTAATTCACAACCTAACAAAGGCTGACTCACTCCTCTGTTCTCTCTGCAGTCTCTTCTCAAAGAGCCAAGGCGGCGGGAGAAGAAGCCGAAAGAGAGGAAGTACCAGTCAGAGGAGGAGAACTCATCGTCGTCATCGGAGGAGGAACGTCACCGTCCCAGCAGCAGCTCCAACAGTAGTGACGAGGACGACGAGGTGGTCCACAGGCCCAAGAAGGCCAAACACCGGGCCCAGGCCCCCGTGGAGTCAGACTCTGACTCTGACCTGGAGATGGAGGATTTGGACAAGGTGATGCAGCGTCTGCCTGACAACCCCATCCCCCTGTTGGACTTTGCCAACGCCTCACAGGGAATACTACTACTGCTGGTTCTAAAGCAGCATCTCAAGAACCTCTACGGCTTCTCGGACAGGTACGTCAGTGCCAGGAGGAACACAACCACATAACATCTCACCTTACCGCCTCACTTGACATGAAAGACAGAGCTAGGAAGATCACAATATACTGATATGTCTTGTTTTTTTATGCTGCCATGACAATTTCTCAGTTAAAGTTGCACTATGCAGAAATCGCTCCGCCATTTCCTGGTTGCTAAAACTAATAGTTCACCTAATTTCAGTTTGTGACAAAATAAGCTAGTATAGTGTAGAGAATCATTGTACCATCCAAAGCGCTGTGAAATATATTTTCCATAACAAAAAATATTGTTGTTTCAGCTGTTTGAAGCTGGTGTACAAAACTGAAAGTAAAAGATGCAAAAACAAAACTTAAGAACGGGAAGCATAGAAATGGTGCACATAGAACAGATCTACCGCTTCTTTACTTGCTTTCAATTAGAATGATAGATCTATAACTGACATTTCTATGTTAATTTGGTCAGGTCGCACAAAAAGTTACATATTGACACTTTAATGAAGAAATAACCTAAACTCAACTTCTTCCTCCACCCACTGTAGTAAAATCCAAAAGTACTCTCCGACGGAATCGGCCAAGGTGTACGAGAAGGCAGTGAACAGGAAGGGTCACGTGCACTTCAGCCCTCACCAAACACTGGACTTCCTGACCTCTGACCTGGCCAACGTAGAACTCACCTACGACATCAAGAGGAGGATCGTCAAACAGTACCTAGATGTAAGAGCTCACTCTCACTCTGACCACATTTCCTTTTTTCTGAAAGTCTTGAGACGTTTAGTTTTGGGTCCTATAATGGAGTTCAGGAAAATTGGGATTGGAATTCCCAATTTACTTCCTGCATTTAAACGGAATTGAACCAGATGGAGTTCCTTTTTGTACTTTGTAAAAAGGTGTATGCAGAAAGGTGAACTAGCATTGTCTGAGCACAGCAGACTGGTTAACATTCTGGTCTCTCTCAGTTCAAGTTACTGATGGAGCATTTGGACCCTGATGAAGAGGATGAGGAAGGTGAGGCGTCGGCCAGCGCCAACGCCAGAAACAAAGCCATCACTTCATTGCTGGGAGGGCCCAGCCACCAGGACCACAAGAACCACCACCAGGACCAGAAGAACCACCACCAGGCTCCTATAGAGACGGACGACGACGAGAGTGACGGAGATGAGAAAACCCCAGTGGTGAGCCCTGAGCAGCCTATTATTGCACTGTCATGCAGCTGTTATTGTCCCTGTTAATGATGTCTTAGAAGACTGATGACTGCCATGTTGGCTACATAAACCTATGGACTCTCTCTATGTGAGTTGTAACACTGCTGTTTCTCTCCCCAGTCATCACGACGGTCCAGGAAGCACGGCGACTCTGCAGAGGCATCAGGTCACATGAACGAGACGTTGGCTGCCAGGGATGTCATCGCCCTCTGCTGCCCCAAGTACAAGGACCGGCCGCAGATTGCCCGCGTCATCCAGAAGACCAACACGGGCTACAGAGTGCAATGGATGGCTGGCTCCTACTCTGGAGTCTGGGGCGAGGCTAAGAAACGGGACGGACGCAAAACGGTGCCTTGGGTGGACACTATCAAGGAGTCTGACATTATTTACAAGAAAATCGCCTTGACGAGTGCACACAAGCTGACGAACAGAGTGGTGCAGACTTTACGGTCACTGTACTCAGCGAAGGAGGGAACTTCCTAATCGACTATACGGTTATTCTCAGACAGACAAACTCTTTGCAGCCAAACTCTACTATGGGGATACAACGTTTTTCTAATACAGAAAATACAAATATACTACAGACATGCAAAACATAAATGTAAGCACGAGATAGCAGAGAGAGAGGAGAGCAGGTATTGTGAACTTTTGGTCTGTGATGAACATTTTAATCTGGATCCAGGATATGTTTAAGTTAAACAGAAAAAACACCAGAAGGAAATGTTTGGATAACATTGCGTGGAAGCTCCTTCGCTGTTGTGCAGCAACTCGGTTGTTTGATTTTCCCACTGTATCAAAGTTTAACACACAAAAAAAACGACAATGTTTATCTCTGACAAAAATTCTGTTTAAAAAAAATAAACAAAGTGAATGTTGGAAATTAGTCTGTTAATGTTCTAAATAAAGTGTTCTTGGAGTTTAACCTAGCACCGGTTGGATTTCTTTAGCTTAGCTCAGTTTCCAGGGAAGCTACTTTTAAAACCTTTACCTTTTCTTTTATGTTTTATTCCCTTTATTTGTTTACCCATGCTGTACAATGGAGTCTCTTGGATATAATTTATTCTGTTGAAAGCGAAGCGTGCAGTATCTGTGGCCTACATGCAGGGGAGTTTTTTGTAAATGTAGAATTTGATGTATTAGGTCAAAGGTCACCCGAGAGAGAAAAGGGATCCCCAGCACTTCTGGCGGAGCAAATATTGCAATAAATATTTTTTACTTCTCTTTGTTACTTGTCTCGTTTGCAATTGACTTTATTTTATTTTTTAATGGGGATGGTGCGCCACCATGCGGTATCTCTTGTCAACTTGTAATTTGTTTGTAATTTTTGTTTTATTTTTAGCTGTAAGACGTGGAAGGTCAAGGATGATGGTAAAGGCCACAGTATTTTGAATCCCTAGTAGTAGAATTGCAATATGGTCCATTTTGTCTTAGGTTGAATGTGGTAGTTTAGGAATCCACCATGTTTGATTATCTAGGTGCCTGCAACTCAGAAAAATCTAAAATCCATGACTCATCAACTCCGTTTCAGAGAGGGCCTTGCAAAATGCAGGGGTGAATCCCTCTGGTATCTTGTTTCTGTATGCCACTGCCAGTTTCTGTCATGAACTGGATTGAGTAAGGTAAAACCAGGTACTGTATGAACTTGATGGAGGAAATACACAAGGGAAAAAAAAAAACCAAAAATTGACATATGTGGTTCTAGCCCCACGGTGCCATAAATAAATGGGTTTATGGTGCATCTGTCGGATGCTAAAGGCCAATATGGCTAGCTGCCATTTTGGTTTCAGGTTTAAACAAGGTCCTCGGACTAACTCAGTACCAGGAAAGGAGAGGCGTTCTGACATTTGACACACGAGCTGCACCAGAGATACTGTATATAATGACAAGATGGTCTCCCCTTTAACAATGGCAGTTGTCACAAAGGCGGGAAGGCAGGCGGTCTGCTTATTTGTCTGCTTATTGCTGTATTCCCACGTGGACAGATTTTGACGGGAGTGGACCCTCTTGCCACAGAACAATGAGCCAGATGTTTCACCGGAAGTATAAATCAGAAGCTTCTGGTTGGCATTTCCACTCACCACCAAATAAGATGAGGAAGCCCAGTGGCCGGCAGTGGGAGAAGATGAGCGACATTTATTTTGGCTGAAATTCTGCTAATTTTGTCATCAATTAAACATTTGATCTCAATACAGTTTTCTCTTCCCAAAACTAGAATATGTTACGAACAGAGTGGACTATGTTTTGTATACTCTACCCTTTGCCAAAGTTTCCAAAAAATCGCGTTGTTTAGAAGGTGTGCAAGGGCGAATTGCGTTATTCCGCACGCACAAGTCACATAGTAGGCGTTCCCTAACGGAAATATTCAAATACATGCTAGAATGTGCCAATTCTCGCTAGCTTGTGCTTGGCTCTACCCACTTCCTTGCTTGTTCTGCCCACTATGATTTATTTGCTCCAATTGGAAACGACAGGCTGTGGTCTATCTTGGGTAGGTTAAAAATCTTTGCTCTCGTTTCGCCTGTTTCACTCTGGCTGCACATTATTGACCATGTACATAATTATAGCTACAACTCTAGCACCACTTAGTGGACAGAACTAGACATTACAGTGTCAGTGATGCTATAGAGATTATGTCGCGTTAATCTGCGGAACGAAAAAAAATTTAAAAAAAGAAAAGAAGAAAGAAAACGCTATTCGGTTAAAGATCGTTGTAGAAATTCGCCTTTAAGGGTATAGAGCTCGCCAGTTTGTAGTAATAAAAACCGGAAATGAGTTACCTCCGTTCAGCCATTCCAATGGGGAAAATGAATGGGGAAAGAACACTGAGGTATAGGAAAATAATAGGGTTTTGGGATAAACGCCGAAAATAAGTTCTGAGGTTAACACAGGCTTAGGAGATCTTATACGTTGTGTTATATGAGCTAATATCAGTCAGTTAACATGAACTTCATGAATTATCTAGCCTTTGTGCTTTCTGTGCTTTTTTGATTACATGAATACTTAAAAAATCACAAAAAGTGACGTTAGCGGATGAATATTATATCATAGAACAAAACGTATAGGATCTCCTTAGCATGTGTTTACCACAGACATTATTTTCGTTTTTATTTATTCATCTAAAAACCTTACAAAAAGGCCAACGAATCATTACGGATTTTTTGCCTACAAAAAGATGCCATTACTAATTCTCGCTTGAACCTACACCGGAAGTACTTCCTATAACCTTTCACACCTCGATCTGTTCAAAAGTGGCATGAGGCTGGCGGGCTAGCAGCAACGTTTGTTTACACTGAAGACTACTGGATCATATTTTGCTTTCTATAGGGTAAGATTACATTTTGTTGCGAGTATGAAAAGTAGGGAACGTTATTCAATAAATCTCATTAGTTACCAAGCTAGCTAGCATACATAGCAATTAGCCCGCGTTTTTAGCTAGCTTACCAAGAGGTGCTAGTGTCTTGCCTATTAACCTACTAGCTATTTACCTAGCCGGTTCATATAAAAACATCTCGTTACATAGTTTTCACAAGTTTGCCACCAAATGAACTTGTATAACTTCCAACCGATTTATTTTGATAAACAGAAAAGTGTTGTTGTTGCTTTAGTTAGCTAGCTAACGTTACTGAATCACTGTCTGCAGACAGTCCGTAGAGACGAGTTTGGACTAACTCTAGTTTGTCCTTGTAATATGGATATCTTCCAAGTTGAGTAAACTCAGCCTTTCCAAACCTAGCTAACTGGGGCTAGCTAGTTGGCTATGGAATCAGCCTAGCCAAGTTCCAGAATGGGGTGAAAATGGCAGCCATTGGTCAGAGAGAAATCTAAACCGGTTTAATTGGAATGAATGGCAGTAGAGCCGGATGTGATGCATTTCCTATTTTTACTTATGCATGAAAATAAAAGTAAGGCATGTGATGGATCAGAAATTGTGTAATATAATTATTATCAACCTAAAATATTGTCATAGAATTATAGTTTACACAGGTTTTATACAAATGTTCTGTATAAATAGCCTCTAAAATATATGTAAACAGACCATAAATGTCTCAATGTTTGTTTTCTTGGAAAGTTATGAGCGTTATAATATGATACAATATCAGTACTTGTTGCATTTACAACTTTTCAAAGTCCTATCAACTAATTTCTGCCAGTGTATGGCTGTGGATTGACTGCATTGTTTGTATGGAATGTTGGTGTATTGGTAGCTATTAAAAAGATTGCCTGGTAAGACCATTACGCTGTTCCAGGTGACTGATGGGCATTATTATACTGAACAAAAATATTAACGCAAAATGCAACAATTTCAAAGATTTTACTGAGTTATATAAGGACGTTTCAAATAATAAAATCAGTCAATTGAAATCAATTCATTAGGCCCTAATCTATGGATTTCACATGACTGTGAATACAGATATTCATCTATTGGTCACATATACCTTTTGGAAAAAGAAAAAAAAAGTAGGGGCGTGGATCAGAAAACCAGTCAGTATCTGGTGTGACCACCATTTGCCTCATACAGCGCTTCACATCTCCTTAGCATAGAGTTGATCAGGCTGTTGATTGTGGCCTGTGGAATGTTGTCCCACTCCTCTTCAATGGCTGTGCTAAGTTGCTGGATGTTGGTTGGAACTAGAACATGCTGTTGTTCACTGCGATCCAGAGCATCCCAAACATGCTCTATGGGTGACATGTCTGGTGAGTATGCAGGCCATGGAAGAACTGAGACAATTTCAGCTTCCAGGAATTGTGTACAGATCCTTGCGACATGGGGCCCTGCATTATCATGCTGAAACATGAGGTGATGGTGGCAGATGAATGGCACGACAATGGGCCTCAGGATCTCATCACGGTATCTCTGTGCTTTCAAATTGCCATCGATAAAATGCAATTGTTTTCGTTGTCCGCAGCTTATGCCTGCCTGCCCATACCATAACCCCACCACCATGGGGTACTCTGTTCAAAACGCTCGCACACACGACGTCTGCCATCGGCACGGGACAGTTGAAACCGGGATTAATCCGTGAAGATAACACTTCTCCAGTGTGCCAGTGGCCATCGAAGGTGAGCATTTTCCCACTGTAGTCGGTTACAACACCGAACTGCTGTCAGGTCAAGACCCTGGTGAGGACAACGAGCACGCAGATGAGCTTCCCTGAGACGGTTTCTCACAGTTTGTGCAGAAATTCTTCGGTTGTGCAAACCCACAGTTTCATCAGCTGTCTGGGTGGCTGGTCTCAGACAATCCCGCAGGTGAAGAAGCCGGATGTGGAGGTCCTGGGCTGGCGTTGGTTACATGTGGTCTGCGGTTGTGAGGCTGGTTGGACATACTCCCAAATTCTCTAAAACAAGGCTTATGGTAGAGAAATTAACATACAATTATTTGGCAACAGCTCTGGTGGACATTCCTGCAGGTAGCATGCAAATTGCACGCTCCCTCAACTTGACATCTGTGGCATTGTGTTATGTGACAAAACTGCACATTTTAGTGTCCTTTTATTCTCCCCAGCACACGGTGCACCTGTGTAATGATCATACTGTTTAATCAGTTTCTTGATATGCCACACCTGTCAGGTTGATGGATTATCTTGGCAAAAGAGAAATGTTAACTAACAGGGATGTCGATATACAGTACCAGTCAAAAGTTTGGACACACCTACTCATTCAAGGTTTTTCTTTATTTTTACTATTTTCTACATTTTTAGAATAATAGCGAAGACCTCAAAACTATGAAATAACACAGATGGAATCCATGTAGTAACCACAAAAGTGTTAAACAAATCAACATTTATATTTGAGATTCTTCAAATAGCCACCCTTTGCCTTGATGACAGCTTTGCACACTCTTGGCATTCTCTCAACCAGCTTCATGAGGTAGTCACCTGGAATGCATTTCAATTAACAGGTGTGCCTTTTTAAAAGTTAATTTGTAGAATTTCTTTCCTTAATGAGTTTGAGCCAATCAGTTGTGTTGTGACAAGGTAAGGGGGGTATACAGAAGGTAGCCCTATTTGGTAAAAGACCAGGTCCATATTATGGCAAGAACAGCTCAAATAAGCAAAGAGAAACCAAAGTCCATCATTACTTTAAAACATGAAGAACATTGAATGTTTCTTCAAGTGCAGTCTCAAAAACCATCAAGCGCTATGATGAAACTGGCTCTCATGAGGACCGCCACAGGAATGGAAGACCCAGAGTTACCTCTGCTGCAGAGGATAAGTTCATTAGTTACCAGCCTCAGATTGCAGCCCAAGTAAATGCTTCACAGAGTTCAAGTAACAGACACATCTCAACATCAACTGTTCAGAGGGGACTGTGCGAATCAGGCCTTCATGATCGAATTGCTGCAAAGAAACCACTACTAAAGGACACCGATAAGAAGAAGAGACCTGCTTGGGCCAAGAAACACGAGCAATGGACATTAGACCGGTGGAAATGTGTTCTTTGGTCTGGAGTCCAAATTTGAGATTTTTGGTTCCAACCGCCGTGTCTTTTGTACGGATGATCTCCACATGTGTAGTTCCCACTGTAAAGCATGGAGGAGGAGGTGTTATGCTGTGGGGGTGCTTTGCTGGTGACACTGTCTGTGATTTATTTAGAATTCAAGGCACACTTAACCAGCATTGCTACCACAGCATTCTGCAGCGATACGCCATCCCATCGGGTTTGGGCTTAGTGGCACTATAATTTGTTTTTCAACCGGACAATGACCCAACACACCTCCAGGCTGTGTAAAGGCTATTTTACCAAGAGATGGTTTGGGATGAGTCGGACCGCAGGGTGAAGGAAAAGCAGCCAAGAAGTGCTCACCATATGTGGGAACTCCAAGACTGTTGGAAAAGCATTCCAGGTGAAGCTGGTTGAGAGAATGCCAAGCGTGTGCAAAGCTGTCATCAAGGCAAAGGGTGGCTATTTGAAGAATCTAAAATATATTTTGATGTAACACTTATTTTTTTGGTTACTACATGATTCCATATGTGTTATTTCACTGTTTTGATGTCTTCATTATTATTATACAATGTAAAAATAAAGAACCCCTTGAATGAGTAGGTATGTTCAGACCTTTGACTGGTAGTGTACTTCCCCAGAGTCAGATGAATTCGTGGATAAAATGTCTTTCCGCGTGCAGTTTGAAGGAAGGTGCAATTGCTAACTAGCATTAGCGCAATGCTAGAAGATACCATAGACTTCCAGCTAGTTAGCATTGGCTCGCGAAACTACCTCTTAACTTCCTTCATACTGGACACAGAGACCTACACATTATATACTCATCTGACTCCTTGCCAAAATCCCGAAGTATCCCTTTAATTACGTCACTTTTTTGTTTTGTGCCAACTTCGCATTGGGCTTTGAACAGGGGAGGCAGCCTGGTTCCAATACGAATGCAATCAACTCTCACGCGGTGCAAAACAAGCCTACCAGATTAATAGAATCCCATCATTGATCGTTACCAAAGCACCAAGTCTGGAACCAACAGGACCCTGAACAGCTTCTATCCCCAAGCCATAAGACTACTAAATAGTTAGTCTGGGTAGCTATTGGTTAACTATTTAACTATCTGTGTTTACCCTTTTTTGTTTTCTCCACTAACTCCTTTGAATCATCACATACGCTGCTGTTATTGTTTATTATCTATCCTTTTGCCTAGTCACTTTATCCCTACCTATATGTACGTATCTACCTTAACTACCTCGTACTCCTGCATATAGCCAAGTCATCGTTACTCATTGTGTGTTTATTCCTTATTATTTTTCTCTTTTTTCTCTAAGTTGTTGGGAAGTCAGCATTTCACTGTTAGCTTACACCTGTTGTTTACGAAGCATGTGACAAATAGGGATGTGCATCTTTTCCCTTTAAAGACTATTCGATCCGTTTCTAGATACATGGGATACGATACAGGAACGATACGCTTTAGTTTGAATCTATTCGGTTTGATTAAAGAACTAATCGATACAATTCGATGTACCAACATGTTGCATTAACACATTCATTTCATTCTAATTAAAATCTGCTGCTGATGGAGCTCATGAGCTGGATCTGTCTGAGCTGACGTGTGTGAATGATGCATGTACTGTGTAGGCACCTGTGATGTACCATAAGGGAAACTAAGCATCTACCACTATCAGATTAGGGGGGGAAATGTAGCCCATGTCTTTTGTCCTCCCACTTTGGTTCTGAAATCACCATCACCCACTCATTTTGACGGTTTGGACGTTTTTATTTTTGTGATCTTCGGCCATGCAGTGTGTGCCTTGCAAAAGTGATTGCTGTCCTCGTTATGAAATTATCAACTTTACCATGTATTTCTAAAAATGACCATATACACTGATTGTTTAAATCAAAACTACCAACGTTATTGCTGATGGTGAACCTGAGCAATCATAATACATTCTATTGTAAGCCCCATTCAGCAGGTATAGCCAGATGAGAGTTTAGCATTTGAATGCTGAAGGTGCCGTGCAGATTTGTTTTTGCTTTGTCATTATGGGGTATTGTGTGTAGATTGAGGGGGGAAAAACACAATTTAATCCATTTTAGAATAAGGCTGTAAAATAACAAAATGTGGGAAAAGTCAAGGGGTCTGAATACTTTCCGAGTGCACTGTATCTTTCAAGCATAAGGGACACGTCTGTCCGTAATGTTGCACCTGCTATGACTATGCTGTGGATGTCCGTTTTTATTTTTATGTGGTTGGATTTTGGCCACGGGTGACGTCACAGTGCGGTGCTGAAATCTTCTTTCCATCTTCTCAGGCGAATCTCATCAGTCCCTCAGTGTCAGAGATGCCGTCCGCCATGGGACCCAGCACTCCTGCTGCTGCCCTGGCCGAAGCGCTGGAGAGCTCTGGTCGGATCATAGACCAACACCTTCAGGAAGACCGCTGCTTCCCTGACCTCTCAGAGCTTCTTAATGTCCCCTCTCACAGTAGGTCAAGTGATCAGTGGTATAAGTTTGTATGTTCAAGTTTGTCAAATCTATTTATCTCACAGGTCACTCTATTCATAATACTTGGCTGTAGCCTTCTTACTGTGTCTAGGGAGACTACAGCCACGTCTCGGGGCTTACTTCACTTTCCAAATTGTGCTAAGGTGATTTCCCCCTCTGTGTTGCAGACATGCCATCTTTGTCTGGGGGGTCGGACATGGACTACCCTCTTCAGGAACCTGGGCTGCTCAGTGTGCCAAACCTCCCTGAGCTCAGTGCAGTCCGCAGGGTTCCCCTACCTCCTGAGCTGGTGGAGCAATTCAGCCGTATCCTTTTCAGAGAATACACAGAGGGAACTGTGTCTAGGGAAAGATCTCAATTGCATACTCCTTGCGTCCTCTCTCCTTGTCTCCTTCTCAAAACCCATTGGACTAGAAAGCCAGGGTTTTGAGAAAGAGGCGAGGACGCGATGAGTATGCAATTGACATTCTCCCTAGGTCTCACCCGTAGAACTCAGAAGTGCCGGTGCAGGGTTATATGAACTGTGTCTATGTAAAACTAACCACCACTTCAAACAAGTTGCCTAGCCCTTAACCTCCCCCTAACAGATATGCAGTGCAATTGTATGATGGGAGTTTTTCCTGAAATCTGTCGGGCGTGGCTCACCATTGACAACGATATCTTCATGTGGAATTATGAGGATGGGTGAGTACCAAGCGCTCTGAAATAGTCACTTTATGCAGGAGCAGTAAACATGGACCCATTTTCCCTGTCTCTTGTCTGTGCTACAGGGGGGACGTTGCATATTTTGACGGCCTCAGTGAAACCATCCTGTCCGTGGGGCTGGTCAAACCTAAAGCAGGTCAAATTGCATGACTCTTTTACCTGAGCTATTTTTCCTATATTCAAAGTCACATCAGCTTTGTAGGTGTTTGGCTTAACTTAACCAACAGAATCACATTTTTCCCACAGGGATTTTCCAGCCACACATCCACTTCCTGTTGGTCCTAGCCACTCCTGTGGATGTGGTGATCCTGGGGCTCAGCTTCCCTAAAGCTCAGGCAGGTGAGTAATGATGACCCTTATACCTGAACCACACACTATACACAATACAATACCCCTGGTGTCATCAATTCAGCATACAGTTATGAAATTGGTTGATTTGGTTGTGTTGTTGGTATTAGTATTAACCTACCATGGGCTACTTCAGAAATCTGTCATCTAATCTCTCTTTCCTCTATTCCTCTCTCTCAGGGTTGAATGACAGCATGTCTGGAGGGATGCAGTTGCTCCCAGACCCGCTGTACTCCATCCCCACAGACAACACCTACCACCTGGCCATCACCTCCACCGATCTGGGACGCATCTTCCTGGCAGGGAAAGATGGCTGCCTGTATGAGGTAGCCTACCAGGCCGAGGCAGGCTGGTTCAGCCAACGATGCAGGAAGATTAACCACTCCAAAAGCAGCCTGTCCTTCCTCGTCCCCTCTCTGCTCCAGTTCTCCTTCTCTGAGGACGGTAAGGATAGTTTGCAGGCACCTTGTGGAGTTGGAACTTTCTTTTGTTATGCTCTAGTTCTTAAATTAAATTTGACATCACTTTATTATCTTTGTGCTCCACAGACCCGGTTGTGCAGATTGCCATTGACAACTCTCGTAACACTCTCTTCACCCGCTCAGAGAAGGGGGTTATACAGGTATACAACCCATAAGAGTTTAACAATTGGAATGGTAGCAATGTAGTAAATATCCATATGTTTGAGGATTTGCAGAATAGGACATTGCATTGGTTAGAACTTTGTCAGACATTTGAAAAGGTTCTTCTAAATAGGACCTTGAGTTTAAAGCTGATGTTGCGTGTTCCAGGTGTATGACCTGGGTACAGATGGGCAGGGTATGAGCCGTGTGGCGGCCATGTCACAGAGTTCTATCGCAGCTGCAGCAGGAAACATTGCCAGGTCTGTCTGCTACTCCTCACCTCTGGTTAATATCCAGAGGGCCAGTGAGTGGTTCAAATGGTCAAAGGTTATCACTGCTCGAGAACAGGTCAAATTAATCTCTTTGTTATTTTGTATCTCTCCCTATAGGACCATAGATCGCTCTGTGTTTAAACCCATCGTACAGATCTCTGTGATAGACAGATTTGAGTCCTCCGACTGCCACCTGCTGGCTGTCACTCACGCAGGTAAGGAGACGGACTGACATTATTTTCATTACAGGATAAGTGTCTGCAAAGACCTAATGAAGACCTTACTGTAGCTCTCCATCTCTGCTTGTAGGAGTGCGTCTCTACTTCAGCACCACTCCCTTCGCCCCACCACATGCCAAGCACCCAGTGGCACGCCCTAATCTGCTAGCTCTGGTCCATGTCCGCCTGCCTCCAGGCTTCTCTGCCTCCTCCACCCTGCAGAAGCCTGCCAAGGTCCACAAGGCTCTGTACAGCAAAGGTAAAGCCACTCTGAAGTCTATATGCTATCCTGCAGTGGAGGCTGGTGGGAGGAGCTATAGGAGGACAGGGTCATTGTAATGGCTGGAATGGAACAGCATTAAACCCATCAAACATATGAAAACCACATGTTTGACTCAGTTCCATTAATTCCATTCCAGCCATTACAATGAGCCCATCCTTCTATAGCTCCTCCCATCAGCCTCCACTGCTATCCTGTTATAATTGGTCCTCAAGCATCACCCTATAAGTTAAAGGGTCAATCTGCTGTTGCTACATACATTTTGGGACTTAAAAATGTATAATATACCAACTGATTCTTAAAGAATATAACCTATAAATGCCTCATGAACTTAGTTCAACTGTCATACCCAATCAGAACCCAAAATATAACCTTGTTTTTTTCTCCACTGATTGTAAACAATGTAAATGTAAACACTGTATAGCCTCAAAACATGCTTAAAACTATACTTGTAATATCATGGATGGTCAGTCCTTGCATCCATACCTCTGTCTATGAATTTGAGTGGTTACATTTCTCCAAGCCCATCCCTTAGAATTTTACCAAAGCGGAGGCGGGGTGCCTGCTTTGTTAGTGATTCAATTGCAGATTGCCCCTTTAAAGGTTTACTCATGTGTTGATCCCTACAGGAGTTCTCCTGATGACAGCGTCTGAGACTGAGGACAGTGACATCCTGTGGTGTATCAACCATGACTCATTTCCCTTTAAGAAACCCCTGATGGAGGCCCAGGTGGGAGCTGATGGAGTTAGGATCATAGTTAGAAATATTACACAGGATCCACTTTGATGTCCTGTCAAAATCCAGCTTACTTTGCAATGCATACGCTATGATTTTGATTTGTCTTTTTTTGCATTTGTTTGACTTCAAAGAATGTTGTAGCTCATTGTCTGTGTATATCATTGCAGATGATGTCCAATGTAGATGGCCACTCCTGGGCGCTATGTGCCATCGAGGAGGAGAAAGCACCTAAAATCTCTACCCCCCTGAATAATGATCAGGTTCCCCTCACTGCCTCTCCTGTCGTGGTGCAGCAACACAATGTCCCTCCACAGAAGTTTGTCCTTCTTTCTGCCAAGGTACAGTCAAGATTTTACAGCTTAGTTTGTACTGTATGAATGGCACTGTACATTCACCCAGTCGATAAAACTTTTTCAGTCCTGTCTGTAATTTAGTGACCAAAGGCACAAATCTATAAATGTGTTGTTAATCATGGTCTTCCAGGGAAGTCACATCTTCCACAAGTTGCGGCCGGTGGACCAGCTGCGCCACCTACTGGTGAGCAGTGCTGGTGGAGAGAGTGAAGAAGTCGAACGCTTCTTCAAACTGCACAGGGTATAAATCTCTCTCTCTCATTACTCCCGGTGTTGTTAGTGCAAGCTCCCCTACACACACTCTCTCACTCTCTCTCTGTCTCTCTATTTCTCTCTGTTTATTGATCTAATCCTCCCTGCTCCCCTCAGGAGGAGCAGGCATGTGCCACTGCTCTGATTCTGTCCTGCTCCAGTGCTGCCAGCGACAGAGAGGTGTCACAGTGGGCCACCAGAGCCTTCTTTAGATATGGAGGAGAGGCTCAGATGAGGTTCCCCTCGTCTCATTCTGCTCCTAGCAACGTTGGAGCGCTTTTCGGCTCTCCTGTACCAGGTGAGGGGCATCTGAGGAAGGATTTCTGCTTGCAGCATTTTAGCATCATACGAATTCCCATTCGTTGTAACATACCAGTGGCAATAATGTCGTATTGGAAATCCCTTGTGTAAGTTATACAGAGTGCAGTGCCATTAGACTGCTGATGAATGAGAAGTTGTCTGTCTGCATCACTTGTCTCACTCCCTGCCTGTTCTTATAGGTTCCCCTATGCCTGTTGGTAGCAGCCCCATGCCTAACCCTAGTTTCCTAGCTACGCCGGCTCCAGGTACACAACCCTCCTTTCCCTCCATATGTTTGCCGAGTGCCATGCAGTCAACAGTACTCAACACACATCAGTGGAGGCTGCTGAGGGGAGGATGGCTCATAATAATGGCTGGAATGGAGTCAATGGAATGTGTTTGATACCACTCCATTCCAGCAATTATTATGAGCCGTCCTCTCTGAATATTGGCAACATTGAGTGATTACTCAGGTAGCTTAGTGGGTAAGAGCGTTGTGCCAGTAACCGAAAGGTCGCTGGTTCTAATCCCCGAGCCGACTAGGTGAAAAATCTGTCTGTGCCCTTAAGCAAGGCACTTAACCTTAATTGCTCCTGTAAGTCGCTCTGGATAAGAGCGTCTGCTAAATGACTTAAATGTAAATTACTTAAGAACATTTGAGTGTTTTAATGTCAGTGTGTGTGTTTACCATTGACAACAATCTCTCAGGTATGATGCCCCAGAGTGTGTCTACGCCCTATGTACCACCCTTGCCCTCCGCCCCAATCACTGGCATGTCCTCTGGGCCAGAGGTGGTCTTCTCAGGGAAACACAATGGCATCAGTGTCTACTTCACACGCATACTGGGGTGAGTCACCTCACCTGGACAACGTACGGTACTCAGTCCTCACCTCCATACTGGGGTGAGTCACCTCACCTAGACAACGTCATGTACGGTACTCAGGCCTCACCTCCATACTGGGGTGAGTCACCTCACCTAGACAACGTACTGTACGGTACTCAGGCCTCACCTCCATACTGGGGTGAGTCACCTCACCTAGACAACGTACTGTACGGTACTCAGGCCTCACCTCCATACTGGGGTGAGTCACCTCACCTAGACAACGTACTGTACGGTACTCAGGCCTCACCTCCATACTGGGGTGAGTCACCTCACCTAGACAACGTACTGTACGGTACTCAGGCCTCACCTCCATACTGGGGTGAGTCACCTCACCTAGACAACGTACTGTACGGTACTCAGGCCTCACCTCCATACTGGGGTGAGTCACCTCACCTGGACAACGTACTGTACGGTACTCAGGCCTCACCTCCATACTGGGGAAATGCAATTTTCTGGCATGGTGTTTAAAGGGATAGTTCACCCAAATTACAAATGACATTGGTTTCCTTACCCTGTAAGCAGTCTTTGGAAAAGGTATGACATCAATCCATGTTTTGGTTTAGTAGGCACAAATCCCATTCAAGTCATGTGACTAATATTAGCATTTTTTAAATTTGGGTGAACTATCGCTTTAACTTTATACTGGACTCAGAAACATTACTCATATGTTTCAGTTATGTCATGGCTTGAGTGACTTCACTAAGTTAACTTATCATTTGATTAACAGTAATATCTGGGACGGGAGTCTTGCTGTTGAGAAGATAATCATCAAAGGAAACCAGGCTGTCAGTATTGTGAGTATTACATAAACAGCAAATTACAGTCTTCCTTTGCAAATTAATTTGAGGATGAAGATGATAATCAATCTCTCTCCCAGTTGGAGAGCACAGCCTGCTCATCTCATCTGGAGTCAGTTCTTCTGGAGCTCCGTGGTCTGAAGGACTTCCTGGATAAGAACTCCCAGTTCAGCCCCTCATCTCTGGGTGCAGCCAGGTAAGACAGACCCTTGGGCCCTGCTTCTCCCCGTGTGTGGCCAAACCCTGGGCCGGCTAGTTTATAGGAAATATAGCTACACTTCTATGGTCATCGGGTGAAATAAATACAGTTTGAATAGAAAGTTATGCTCTACAGTTTCAGCTCCCCAGCCAATCTGCAGCAGCGGCTGCTAGGTTTCATGCGGCCTGATGGAGGAGCCAGTTCTCAGCAGGAACTCCAGAGGAAGTACCACAGTAAGTAATGTGTGGGTGTTCGGTAAACTGACTTCCAAATCAAGGAGCAACCAGAATTACCGCAGGATCTGAGGATCATCATAACACTAGTAAGAACACACTGTTCTTGAATTATTTTGTGGTCTCTGTGACTGTCTAAACCTTATTTCTATCCCCTCCTGCCCCGTCCCCAGCCGAGGCTCAGGTCTATGAGAAGATGTCCCTGCAGTGTATCCAGCAGCTGGTGCATCGCTCCTGTCAGACCCTGGCCCTGTGGAAGCTGCTGTGTGACCACCAGTTCAGCCACGTCATCTCTGAACTACCCAAGGTCATCTCCAGATCCATGACCTCTCTGGCGACTGGTTTCCCGGACACAGATTAACCCTAGTCCATTCTCCATTGGGACTGATTTTTTTTATCTAGGACCAGGCTTAATCTGTGCCCGGGAAACCAGCGCTGGATATTCAGGATGGGCAGGAATACATTGTGCTGTCAATCACTGACTGATTCATCCCATTTGTTTAATCATCCAATGTATATTTGTGAAGTCTTTTGTCAAAGATGTCTCTCTTGTATCCTGTTTATAACCCCTGTGTAACTTGTGTTCTAGGAGTTCCAGGATCAGGTGAAGGGGGTGAGTTTTAAGGACGTGGTGATCCGGGGTCGGGAGCTGTCCGGAGCCCTGATCACAGCCCTCATCAACGTCTACATCAAAGACTCTGCCTCTGTAGATTCCATTAGCACCCACCTCAGAGACATCTGCCCCCTACTGTACAGCAATGACGACAGCGTCTGCTCAAAGGTAGAGTATACTCACACACACTGACACATAGTTTTTTATTTGTCTATATGACAGGGACGATGTACAACAGACATTGCATCAGATTTTGGCTACAAAGCTCATTCTTATCTGCAGTCCATGGGTAAACTTTGATAGCATCCACTGCCCTCTTTTCTCCCTGTATAACAGTATCTGAGATAACTGAATGTCTCTCTCCCTCCCAGGCTAATGAGTTGCTGCAGGGCTCCAGACAGATCCAGACTAGGACAGATAAGGAGAGAACACTGAGAGAGTCACTACAGCTCTACCAGCTGATCAGCCATCACACAGACCTGCCACTGGTCTGCTCCCAGTACAGACAGGGTAAGGCTGCCCATCACACTGGCCCGGAGCCAGTAAAAACATGTCGGGCCATTGGATCTCGTCAGTCACTGGCCCGACCAGGCCAGTAACTTGTCAGTGCATTTTTGCGATCCAGTTCAACATTTACCTGCTCTGTTGCAGTCTGCCTTTGAAAACCATTGAAGATTACACGCGGAAAAGTCAAGCTATTTGTATTTGAGCAATATGATTGGCCGTTCATTCAAGCACCGCCATGCTCCCGCGAGTCACAACTACTCGAGACGTACATGAGTTGATGCCATCAATCTACTCGCTCAGCTTATTTATTTTAGCTTTGGAAAGTGATTTACAAAAGTAAACCTTTAATAGTGAACATACTAGCAATATGCTGCCTACTGGTGATAGTCTGCAAAAGAAAGCTGCAAAAAGACATCTAGCATTTGTCTCGGCTAGCCTACTGTGGCTAGGTCTAGATCTTTTTTGGAACACAGTTGTCTTAAAGGGGCAGCGTCCTATTCTGAGATGTATAAAAAAAATAATCTCGAAATGACACTTTAGAAACAAAAATGAATGCAATTAATACAATGCAATTGTAAAGAATCCAGTAATGACTTGCGTTGCAAAATTATATTACACAGATCTTTAATACATATCATAATAACCAAATGTAGCCAATAATAGCTGAATATAGAGAGAAAGCATGCCAACCTATAGGCCTTGCATGACCCCAATGTATTTAAAAACTACACCATGTCCGGGGCAGTACACATTATTTTTGGGCCAGTAAGAAAATAAGTTAAAGGGAAATTTAACGATTTTTCAACTTCATAGTCATAATCTCCTGCACCACCCCAACATCAACATATGTGAAAATAGCATATTTCTATGTTTTGTAGTCGAAAGGATAGAGGAAGATAAGTGTTTCCAATGACATCATTGCTTAAAATCACATGATGCACACTGATGTCATTGGAAACACTTACAGTTGAAGTCGGAAGTTTACATACACTTAAATTGGAGTCATTAAAACTAGTTTTTCAACCACTCCACAAATGTCTTGTTAACAAACCATAGTTTTGGCAAGTCGGTTAGGACATCTCCTTTGTGCATGACACAATTCATTTTTCCAACAATTGTTTACAGACAGATTATTTCACTTATAATTCACTGTATCACAATTCCAGTGGGTCAGACGTTTCCATACACTAAGTTGACTGTGCCATTTAAACAGCTTGGAAAATTTCAGAAAATTATGTCATGTCTTTAGAAGCTTCTGATAGGCTAATTGACATCATTTGAGTCAATTGGAAGTGTACCTGTGGATGTATTTCAAGGCCTACCTTCAAACTCAGTGCCTCTTTGCTTGAAATCATGGGAAAATCAAAAGAAATCAGCCAAGACCTCAGAAAATAAATTGTAGACCTCCACAAGTCTGGTTCATCCTTGGGAGCAATTTCCAAATGCCTGAAGGTACCACGTTCATCTGTACAAACAATAGTACGCAAGTATAAACACCATGGGACCACGCAGCCGTCATACCGCTCAGGAGGAGACGCGTTCTGTCTCCTAGAGATTAACGTACTTTGGTGCGAAAAGTGCAAATCAATCCCAGAACAACAGCAAAGGACCTTGTGAAGATGCTGGAGGAAACCGGTACAAAAGTATCTATATCCACAGTAAAACAAGTCCTATATCGACATAACCTGAAAGGCCACTTAGCAAGGAAGAAGCCACTGCTCCAAAGCCGCCATAGAAAACCCAGACTACGGTTTGCAACTGCACATGGGGACAAAGATCGTACTTTTTGGAGAAATGTCCTCTGGTCTGATGAAACAAAAATAGAACTGTTCGGCCATAATGACCATTGTTATGTTTGGAGGAAAAAGGGGATGGCTTACAAGCCAAAGAACACCATTCCAACCGTGAAGCACGGGGGTGGCAGCATCATGCTGTGGGGGTGCTTTGCTGCAGGAGGGACTGGTGCACTTCACAAAATAGATGGCATCATGAGGAAGGAAAATTATGTGGATATATTGAAGCAACATCTCAAGACATCAGTCAGGAAGTTAAAGCTTGGTCGCAAATGGGTCTTCCAAATGGACAATGACCCCAAGCATACTTCCAAAGTTGTGGCAAAATGGATAAGGACAACAAAGTCAAGGTATTGGAGTGGCCATCACAAAGCCCTGACCTCAATCCTATAGAAAATGTGTGGGCAGAACTGAAAAAGCGTGTGCGAGCAAGGAGGCCTACAAACCTGACTCCGTTACACCAGCTCTGTCAGGAGGAATGGGCCAAAATTCACCCAACTTATTGTGGGAAGCTTGTGGAAGGCTACCCGAAACATTTGACCCAAGTTAAACAATTTAAAGGCAATGCTACCAAATACTAATTGAGTGTGTGTAAACTTCTGATCCACTGGGAATGTGATGAAATAAGTTAAAGCTGAAATAAATCATTCTCTCTACTATTATTCTGACATTTCACATTCTTAAAATAAAATAAAGTGGTGATCTTAACTGACCTAAGACAGGGAATTTTTACTAGGATTAAATGTCAGGAATTGTTAAACTGAGTTTAAATGTATTTGGCTAAGGTGTATGTAAACTTCCGACATCAACTGTATCTTCCTCTATCTTTTTTTCCACACAACATAGAAATGTGCCATTTTCACATATGTTGACATTAGGGTGGTGTTGGAGATGATTAACCTCGGAGGATCGGACCCTTTTTTTCAATTTTCGCCCAAAATGACATACCGAAATCTAACTGCCTGTAGCTCAGGACCTGAAGCAAAGGTATGCATATTCATTTACATTTTTGTCATTTAGCAGACGCTCTTATCCAGAGCGACTTACAGTTAGTGATTACATAATTTTTTTTATACTGGCCCCCCGTGGGAATCGAACCCACAACCCTGGCGTTGCAAACGCCATGCTCTATCAACTGAGCTACATCCCTGCCGGCCATTCCCTCCCCTACCCTGGACGACGCTGGGCCAATTGTGCGCCGCCCATGAGTCTCCCGGTCGCGGCCGGCTGCGACAGAGCCTGGATTCGAACCAGGATCTCTAGTGGCACAGTTAGCACTGCGATGCAGTGCCTTAGACCACTGCACCACTCTTGATACCATTTGAAAGGAAACACTTTGAAGTCTGTGGAAATGTGAAATAAATGTAGGAGAATATAACACATTAGATCTGGTAAAAGATAATACAAACAAAAAAACATGCGTTTCTATTTTTTTTGTTCCATCTTTTTAAATGCAAGAGAAAGGCCACAATATATTGCAGTTTAGGCGCAATTTAGTAGTGTGTGTGTGCAAAGTTTCAGATTGATCCAGTGACGCATTGCAATACTGGACTATTTTGTATCAAGTCTGCCCAAATGTGCTGAATTGGTCAATTGATACATTTTCAAGTACATAACTATAGAGAACATACACAAATGATATGCTAATACAAAATGTAAGTTTACACACTCCCAGGAATGTCATACATGATGGATCATTAGCTTATACACTTACTAGATGGCCGGGCGGGGTGGATGTGGACCCAGAGACAGCAGGGGTTTAAACTGTAGAAACCAGTTCCTACATTTGAATATAAAAATGGATTTTATCAAACAAAACTATGCTACATTTTATCTCTGGGACCCTTAGGATGACAAATCAGCACAAGATTACTGAATGTAAGTACATTATTTACCTTCAGAGGTGAATGTATCAAACCAGTTGCCGTGAAACGTTTTTTGTTGTGCACTCTCCTCAAACAATAACATGGTATTTTATCACTGTAATAGCTACTGTAAATTGGACAGTGCCATTGGATTAACAAGAATGTAAACTTTCTGTCCGTATAAGACATGTCTATGTCCTGGATAGTTTGCTGTTACTTGCAACAGTCATGCTAATCACATTAGCGCACGTTAGCTCAACCGTCCCGTATACGAAACACCGATCCCGCAGAGGTTAACATAAAGTTCAACATTGGACCCTGCTAATACTATTTGAAATGTCCCCGTCTGTTAATGCTTAGTGTGTGGGTGGATGCTAACGATGTTTCTCTCCCTCTCAGTGCGTTTCTATGAGGGGGTGCTGGAGCTGTGCCTGACTGCAGCGGATAAGAAGGATCCTCAGAGGCTGGGACCTCACTTCTATAAGAATGGAGAGCCAGAGGAGGACCAGGCTGGAGCACTGGCCTTTCAGGAGAGGTAACCAACTACCTGTTTTACATTGATCATAAGACTGTGGTAATAGATATCTGCTAAGGGATGTCCGGGCCCTTTATTTTCTCCCTTGTGCTGACATCGATTGACCCCCCCCACCCCCTGTAGGTTGTCATGTTATAAGTGCATCACAGATACCATGCAGGAGCTGGTGAACCAGAGTAAAGCTGCTCCTCAGTCTCCCAGCGTCCCTAAGCAGCCAGGACCCCCTGTCATGACCTCTGACCCCAACATGCTGAGCAATGAGGACGCTACCGCCCACGTGAGTGCTGCAGGAAGGAGACTTGTCCCCAATGGCAATAGCAAGATTTTGTTTTTGTTTGTTTCAATTAATGAATAAGTTGTCATGATGTTCTTCTCGTTCTCCCTGGTAGTTTGAGCAGATTATTGGTCTGGCCCAGAAGTCACAGGATGAACTCTTCCACATAGCCCTCTATAACTGGCTGATACAGGCTGACCTCACTGACAAGCTTCTGGAGGTAAGAACCTTCTGGCATTGTCCCACAATCACAGCCTGAGATGCCTGGTTCTGAACTTGTATGTTGGATAAGTATAATTGCATTTAACTGATCTTTCATTGTGTGGCCTGGTGGTTTAATATTATCCTCCCTTCTCGCTCTCTGTGGTCTATCCAGGTGAACTCTCCTTACCTGGAGGAACACCTGATGCACATGATCAAACAGGAGCAGAGTAAGGTGCGGAACATGGACCTGCTGTGGAGATACTATGAGAAGAGCCGCAGCTTTGGCAAGGCAGCTCACGTCCTGGCCAGGCTCGCTGACATGCTCAGGTAAAAGACCTAACAGGCTATGAGTCTTTATACATGATGGGCCATTTACACACAATGGTCCTGTGTGGCTCAGTTGGTAGAGCATGGTGCTAAGGATTGATTCCCGCTGGGGCCACCCATACAAAACATGTAGAAACTCATGACTATAAGTCGCTTTGGATAAAAGTGTCGGCTAAATGGCTGTATTTTTTTATCCTCTCCAACAATCATATGAAAATGTCCTCATTCATGTTGATTCTGAGCAATGTTAAATATGAGTATGAACATATAAAGGTGTCTTTCTGTTTGTGCAGTACTGAGATCTCTCTGAAGCAGAGGCTGGAGTACATCTCCAGGGCCATCCTGTCAGCCAAGAGCTCCTCCTGCATCTCTGCCCAGGGAGCTGAGGGGGAGTTCCTGCACGAACTGGAGGAGAAGATGGAGGTACGGAGAGGGGAGGGGAGATTCTAGCCCTCATCCTGAAATAACTACTCACTGATTTATTAGGTTTTTAGATTTTGCACCCTTTGATACAGCTTAGATGTCTATTTTAACTAAAGCTAATATGGTTTGTTCATCCCTCCCAGGTGGTCCGTATTCAGGTCCAGATCCAGGATACTCTGAGCAGACAGTACTCCAAGCATCCCTCTGTACAGGGAGCTGTGTCACAACTAGATTCAGAGCTTATGGACATCACCAAGGTAACAGTGCATGAATCTCTAACATTATCCTTGACTCCAATAGTTTTTTTTTTAATACCCCGTCATTTGTCATCCTATCTAGCTGTATGGGGAGTTTGCAGATCACTTCCGTTTGTCTGAATGCAAGCTGGCCATCATCCACTGTGCGGGCCACTCTGATCCCATCCTGGTGCACTCTCTGTGGCAGGAGATCATGGAGACGGGTGTGTACAGACAAATACACATGGTAGCACCTGATGTCATTCCACGCATTTGTGTCTGACGCTTTGGTCCCTTAGAGCTTTTTATTGAATTCTGAACTATTTCTTAAAGGGATCATTTGGAATTTTGTCAACTTCCCCAGTCAGATGAACTCATAGATATCATATTTATGTCTCTGCGTGCAGTTTGATTGAAGTTGCTAACTAGCGTTAGTGCAATTGCAGAATGCTAGCTGTTTCTGTAAACCATAAAAATGGTATCCACATGTTAATTGGACTCTGGGGAAGTAGATAAAAGGCTTCCATTTCCAAATACCCAAAATAACTGTTATTTTCCATTTGTTCCAGAGCTGGGTGACGGTGTGGCCATGAGTCCAGCCGACAGGATGAGAGCTCTGAGTCTCAAACTGGTGTCTCTGGGAAAGATCTATGCTGGAACACCCAGATACTTCCCTCTAGGTAAAACCACAGGTCTACTTTCCATCTGTTCACCCCATCATTTCTCTGCAGATTTTCCTCTATGTAAAACATCCCCACTTAGTGTTATTACATTAGCAGTTCATGAAGTCAACATGCACAGTATTTCTCTAAGGTATGTGTCTGTAAGGACTGGAAGTATAATCTGTAATTGCCTAATTGTCCACCAACGCTGTGGCCTGTCGTAGCTTGTCTACCATTGGACTACAGAGATCTGTTGCATGTGCAAATTGTTTAATGTAGCTAGTTTAATGTAAAGTACTGATTGCTCTTCACTGTCTTGTGCATCCAGAATTCCTTGTGAAGTTTTTGGAACAGGAGGTGTGTCGTCTGAACTGGGACGTGGGCTTCGTCACGTTCACCATGCAGGAGATCGGCGTACAGCTGCCCCGTCTGCTGGAGGTCTACGACCAACTCTTCAAGACACGGGTATATCTCTCAATTAAATGTTATTCATCCCTGAGGGGCAATTACTGCTGGCAGGCATAGGATACGAACAGTGGCGTAGCGCAGTTTCGTGGGGCCCCCCGCAAGGTCCGAGCAAGGCTCCCCCCAACCCCCAATTATTTTATTTTTTGATAATTTTGTTGCCTTGGGGCAGAGAGAAACATTTGCAGTTTTATAGCATATCTCATGCTATATTACACATTTTGCCATGAGTCTGGGAGAAAATGTTGCTATTTTAGAGCTAATTTCCTGCTATTCTACACATTTTGCCATGAGGCTGAGAGAGAATCTTGCCGTTTTTAAAGGTCATTTCCTGTAATAAAAAAATAATAATCATGGCTTATGATGTGTTCATATGCTACCCCCCCCTCTCTCTGTGGATACAAATAGATTAAGATACCCTTAATAATAAAGGGTTATTATGAATTTCAGATTTTGCACCTGTTTAACTTGAGCATTATTTCATCAATAAGGAATGGTGCTGTACACTGAATACTGAATGTCTCGAACTCTGGATGTGTGTCTCCCAGGATCCGTGTTGGCAGCGTCTGAAAAAGCCTCTCCACCTGGTAGAGTGTATCCATGTGCTGCTGTCAGGATACGTAGAGGATCCCAGCAAAGTACCAACATATGACCGGTAACTAAACAACCACCAAGTGTGTTAACCTTTGCTGCTGTTTCCAATAGAAATACTATTTATTTGGTAACATATCAACCTGTTTACATAGTAATGAGAATGTAATTGTTTGTAAAATGCATCTAATTGATCTAATACGCACAGTCTTACTCGTATTTCTTTCTCTCGCTGTCAGACGGCGGTTCACTAATGTGTGTCTGGATAACATCTGTGGTTACCTGGTGGAGCTGCAGTCCCTGAGTCCCAACTCTGCCCTGCAGCTCACCATCGGCAACTTCAAGGCCCTGCAGGCCAAGCTGGAGAAAGTTCACTGAGGAGGTCTCCAAGAGTCAGGGGTCACAGGAGGATCCGCGATTAAAGGAACAGAATGAGACTGCTACTATTGGAGTGCTAAATACAGAGACCTCAAGATTGATAGAGGTTTACAGTTCTAAATAACATGATTTGAACGATTCCCTTCCTCTCTTTGTAGATCTTCTGTTGTGGCTGATTTCTGATAGTGGAGTGACATTGAGAATACAGTTTGGTCTATGTCTGCAGTTACGTCTCAAAGGACTAACACCCCCGCATTTCTCATGAAGAGGGGGGTATTGACCAGCTCGCTCTACACCCCTATCTTCAGATGTTTTACATCCTGTTTTTAACTTATTTTATAAGTACAGTATGCATTTTGTTTTGTGAACAATAATCCTAGAAGTTATGTTAAAAAGAGGTGAGGACACTTATTGGTGTCTGAGTGAATTGTATTGGTCTCACAAAAATGTATGTTGGGCAAACATGAACTGTTGTTCAGACACCGACTGGGAGAGTACAATACTTTACAGGGATGGGATCTTCATTTAAACCCACATCATGGAGTTACTGTACTTCTCATGTGGGTCAAATCTAGAATGTACGTATGTTGAGGAGAAATGCACTTACATGATTGCTCTGATGGCTTGGTCATTTTGTTTAAACTTAAATCCACTTGCTGGAAATCCTGCTGATGTCATTCCTGACAGTGTCTTTTCCTCTACATGCCATGATTCAGTCATAAGTATTGCAATTTGTTACATGGATATTGTGATTTGAGGACGCTGTCTTAATCACTCCGCTCATTTAAGCCCCTTTTTAATCCCCCCCAGATGTCAAGAAGACGTTGTTAAGCTTATTGTATTTGGGTTTGTCTGTACCTATCAACCTCTATCTGTAATACAAAGGGGAATATTCTGCCAAAGGTTTATAACAACAATGACAACTAAACCTTTCTTTTTACATGTTTTGTTTGTATTTCTTCTTTTTCTGAATGACCGAACACCTTGAACAGTCTGTGTGCTATTGGCTGACTAGTTAAGTAGCATTTATTTGACTGTATGAGTGTTTGTCTGATTATGTATCTTGTACTCAACTGAGATTTCGTGGTTAAGCCAGAAGTCTGTGATCCATGCCTTGTATAAGGGTGCTGTTCAAATAGCTTTACTCAGACAACTTAGGCATGCAATTTTTATATTTTACATAAATGGAATCATTACAATTTTTGTATAAAAAAAAAAAAAAAGTATAATAAAACTTGCAACCTGTTCAGTATATAAAAAAACAACCCTTCTCTTTTTGCACAACCAAATCTTCAGAGATCCATTTATGGTACCTGTAGTGACGTCACTGCAGGACCCAATGTTATAGCACTACGTGTTGACAAATTACAAAGTTCCCCAGTTTAAAGGTTCATTCTTTGTGTCCCTGCTGTTTTTGTTTACATAATTACCCTTAATTGAGGATAATTGTACCTCAGGGCTGGTTGCTGTCACTGCAACGTAGTAATAATTGCTGGATGTTTTTCTCCAAGTACTCAGGCATGGGCCTTTTGATTTTAATGTGCTGGAAACAAAACAATTAAAGTAGCTTAGACTCCAGAGATGCGGAATTGATTTCCCAACCTCATGAAGCACTTAACCAAAACTTTATACGATGTAATGATATCTATAGTGTATTTTATGTAACTTACATTCTACAGGGTTGACAACATAAACATCTTTGTGATTCAGTCACCATCGCAAAGAAATTGGTTTTATTGCCACACACCAGATAGGTGCAGTGAAATGTGTTTTACAGGGTTAAGTGTCTTACTCAAGGGCACACTGACAGATATTTCACCTTGTCGGTTCAGGCATTCGAACCAGCGACCGTTTGGTTACTGGGCCAATGCGCTAACCGCTAGGCTACCTGCCACCTTAGCTCTATCTGTCAGAGAATAGTTGGAGTTCACTGATATTCACCTAGATGTGATGGTGTATACATCAAAGATGGTGGATAAATAAGATAGTTCACTCAGGCCGTTTACCATTGAAAAGAATGGTCAAGGTTCCTGTCTGCGTAAGGGAACAGCAGGCTCTTGTCTACTTATAAGGCATGTTCCTCTACCCAGGTGTTGCCAGCAACCCCTTCACTGGTCAGGGACAATAAGCACACCAGAGCGGACCCGCTCAGACAATACATTTTTTTAATACTGCCTGTTTGTTTACACTAGTATAATTACACTAATGAAAGCATGGTGATATGCCAATCTAATTTAGATTTATTTTCAGATGACACAGATGTCCTAAAGTGCAGCAGTTCTACGTAGCAGTTGGTCTGGGTTGATGCCAGTAAATTAGCAATGTGTGTATAACCATATCTATCTACCTTCTGCAGGAGCAAGACAGTTTGTTTACTCCATAGAGGAAGATGTAGGGGATGATGCAGGTGTAAGAGGATGCAATGTAGCTGGCCACCTCCACCACCAAGGAGGACGTGTGGATGTTGCTGGATATCCTCAGCAGGAGGTGGGTCACCCAGCACACCACAAACACAGTAGCCACAGCCACCACGCTCTTGGCTGCCCTCACCTGAGTGCCTGGGCTGGGCTTAGCTGGAGGCTGGGAGGGCCTCTGGAGAGCAGGTGAAGCTCTGGCTCTGCTGTCCCCACTCTCAACCTGGTAGAGGGGGGAACTGATTGAGCTGTGTACAACAGAGGGTCCTACATAGGGTAGGGCAGGACAGGAGGCACCAGGCAGGTTGGAGCGGATGTCTGTAAACAACGGTGAAACCCTCTGGTTACTGGAACCCTGAGGGCAATCTGGAGAAGCATTTGCAGCTCTTGGTAAATCTGTCTCTTTATCAGATGCCTTGATGCCTGTTTCATCATATTTCTCTGAGGTGTCCATCTTCTCCCGCTTGTTAGGTAGAGCAATATCTGTCCCCTTGTGATGGTCAGAAGTCAGGCCCTTGATACGCATCTGGTTCCTTAGCAGAGTGATCACAATCTGGATGCTGGTGAACACTATACCAGTGACGGGGAGGGCGTTAGCGAGGGTCAGATACAACGTCTCATAGGTCTGCCTTGCCGTTTGGGAGGGAAATACTTCTATACAGTCCTTGTTGCTCTCATTCCCACTCTCCACCTGGACAAAGAAGAAGTGTGGAACACTGAAGACCCCAGCCACTGTCCAGCTTTCAGCCAGGAGATAGGCTACGAGACGGAGGCTATCCAACTGGACCGGAGCTCCTCCGCGTTTCAGAGAGCCCACCAGCTTCTGGTACCAGAACACACTAATAAACAAGGTGGAGAAGATACTGCTGGTCTCCGACAGGTCTGAGCAGAACCAGAACACACTGCAGTAGGCTTCCCCCAGGAACCAGCGGCCAGCAAAGTCAGCCATGGTATCGGGGAGGTCCACCAGGTAGTTGGTGATGAGGTTGGAGATGGCCAGGTTGATGAAGAGGACCTCGTTGGTGTGGAGATGGGACTTAGGTCCGGGGAGAGAGCGTAGACCCAGCCAGTTGTTCCCCAGGATCCCTAGCAGGCACATCAGCCCTCGGATTAAGGCTTCGATCCAATCCGTTGCATCCATCACACCAGGAGCATCTATGTCTGAGCCTTATTTGATGGCTCGACATGTATAAGGGATGTTAATGTCATGCTTCAGGTCCAACCCCACAACAAATCCTTAGAGACCCAACCTCACATTTGCCATACATTTCTTGTCTTCAGTACTTGGAGAGCACCAGAGACTCATCGTATCCCAATACAGAAGAGAAAAACCTAACTGAACTTAGATCAGTGTGAAGGAGCAACCTGACCACCATTTACTGTACTAGGGGTGTGAATAGCCAATGTTTAGGTTGTTAGCAGTCAATTATGTACAAATGTGTAATATTCTATCTCTCACTATAGTGCAACATTATCCATTTCTAATGATACATTTCCATGGTAAAGCAAATTACATTTTTAATCAAGAGTATGGCTATGAAATGAAATACTTGTTGTATTTTTGTTTTGTTTAAAAAACATACACCACGACGTGGTCTAGCCTGCTATAGTGTAGTTTACGTCAGTCATCCTTTCCACCGCGAAAGCCCCACTTATGAAATCAGAGCCTTGATCCGTAAGCCCAGCGCGTTTAGCTGAGTTTGTCTGGACCAGTTGAGACGGTGGGATTTCCAAGACGGGAACAGTTCATTGGACCTTTTCACCATGCATTCGTTTGCATTTGATCCATCGAAAACCAGGACAGAGATCAGGACAGAGAAGAGTGGGAATACATCGTATCGTGGATCATTATTGTATCTTGGTGTAATCGTTTCGTTTGAATAAACTGCTGATGTTTGTGGAAAGTAGGCTACAGAATGCCCACCAGCAGCGATGAGATAATTAAAGCCAGCGCGTTTATTCCGGTGTCCACGGCTGCCGTCCTCCTCGTCGGGTCCACCACTTTATTCTTCGTCTTTACGTAAGTTGACCACTATGCCTCCTTCAGGAAAAGTAGTTTGATAACATTTACATTTGACATTTTAGTCATTAAGCAGACGCTCTTATCCAGAGCGACTTACAGTTAGTGAGTGCATACATTTTTTCATACTGGTCCCCCGTGGGAATGGAACCCACAACCCTGGCGTTGCAAGCGCCATGCTCTACCAAGCAGACACTAAAGTAGGCCTACCCTTTCGAAAGTACAGTATACTATACCATACTTGAAGTGGTCTGGAGATTTGAAGATAATTCAATGGATAATGCAACGGGCATGCACGTTTGCTCCAAACTGTAGCTGTCTCCAGTGAAATATTGTGATAAAATAGGTTCTGTTGCTCACGCACTATGTAAACTAGTATAAACATTTTAAGGCGCGTTCACATTCGGAATTTAGAACATTCCCCAGTGTTTTTGTAGCGTTCAATCTGACAGAAGTTAAATATGACAATTTTTTTGCGGTGAGGAAAAGCAATTTTGTGAAAAGACTAAAAACATGTTTCTGGTGTAATTTTATTTGCATATCGATATGCAATATTATTCATAAAACAGTTCAGCAATACTCTACCCAAAGCTGTCCATTAGTAGTTACCAGTAGTGAAAAAGTACCCAATTATCAGATAAAGGTAAAGATACCTTAATAGAAAATGACTCTTGATAAGTGTGTGAATTGGCCATTTTCTTGTACTGCTAACATTAAAAATGTAACGAGTACTTTTGGGTTTCAGGGAAAATGTATGGAGTAAAAAGTACATAAATTTTTTTAGGAATGTAGTGAAGTAAAAGTACGCTACATGACCAAAAGTATGTGGACACCTGCTCGTCGAACATCTCATTCCAAAATCATGGGTATTAATATGGAGTTGGTCCCCCCTTTGCTGCTATAACAGCCTCCACTCTTCTGGGAAGGCTTTCCACTAGATGTTGGAACATTGCTGCAGCCACAAGAGCATTAGTGAGGTCGTGCACTAATGTTGGGCAATTAGGCCTGGCTCGCAGTCGGCGTTCCAATTCATCCCAAAGATGTTCGATGGGGTTGAGGTCAGGGCTCTGTGCCGGCCAGTCAAGTTCTTCCACACCGATGTCGATAAACCATTTCTGTATGGACTTCGCTTTGTGGACGGGGGCATTGTCATGCTGAAACAGGAAAGGGCCTTCCCCAAACTGTTGCCACAAAGTTGGAAGCACAGAATCGTCTAGAATGCCATTGTATGCTGTATTATATGCTGTATCGTTAAGATTTCCCTTCACTGGAACTAAGGGGCAGCGTTCTGGCATCCACCAAACCCAGATTCATCCGTCGGACTGCCAAATGGTGAAGCGTGATTCATCACTCCAGAGAACGCGTTTCCACTGTTCCAGAGTCCAATGGCGGCAAGCTTTACACCACTTCAGCCGACGCTTGTCATTGCCCATGGTGATCTAAGCTTGTGTGCGGCTGCTCAGCCATGGAAACCCATTTCATGAAGCTCCTGACGAACAGTTATTGTGCTGACGTTGCTTCCAGAGGCAGTTTGGAACTCGGTAGTGAGTGTTGCAACCGAGGACAGGCGATTTTTAAGCGCTTCAGCGTTCTGCGGTCCCGTTCTGTGAGCTTGTGTAGCCTACCATTTCACGGCTGAGCCGTTGTTGCTCCTAGACGTTTTCACTTCACAATAACAGCACTTACAGTTGACCGGGGCAGCTCTAGCAGGGCAGAAATTTGACGAACTGACTTGTTGGAAAGGTGGCGTCCTATGATGGTGCCACGTTGAAAGTCACTGAGCTCTTCAGTAAGGCCATTCTACTGCCAATGGCTATGGAGATTGCATGGCGGTGTGCTCGATTTTATACACCTGTCAGCAACGGGTGTGGCTGAAACAGCCGAATCCACTCATTTGAAGGGGTGTCCACATACTTTTGTTTATATAGTGTATAAGTTGTCCAAAATATAAATTGTAAAGTACAAGGACCCAAAAAAACCTACATAAGTAGTACTTTAAAGTATTTTTACTTAAGTATTTTACCCCACTGATAGTTACATTTCATTGCCTAATATCATGTTGATCCTCTTAATCTGAGCTACTGTAGGCTATTTGAACTTGGTATGGGGACTGTGTTAAGAGACTATTAAACCGTTAGGCCTATGTCTCAGGCCATTTTTTACTTAGGCTAAACTCAAATGTTCAGATGATGATATGGTTCAGTGGTTGATATAATAACTGGGTCCTGATCCAGAAACATCATTATATTATTATTATATAATTTCTGACTCAAAATATCATGACCCCAAACACACCTCTCAGAGCTGTAGCCTACACCAGCATGCCCCAAGTGATGTCACAATTAATTCCTAAATCCCTTTATCTTCTTCCAGAGGGCGATGATGCTGAGAGCTTAGAGTCAGGTATATTTCCTAGAAGTCAGACCTGGTCAGTTTAGAGCAGAACAGGTTCCCGAATGAATCCCTTGTATTCTCAAAACTACCTTTTAGTAGTGTGAGGATCACCGCCAACATTATCCCCTAGATTGCTAGTAGAGCCTGGGTGAGTAGACCTACTACCATAACAGCTGTTAACATTTACATTTACATAATTTAGCAGACTAAGTCCACTGACCCCTGACCCTTGTAGCCAGATATGTCCCCGTTTCCTCCTCTGTTGTTTTCCAAGCAACGTTTCAATTGGATCCTCTAGCACAGTGGTATTCAAACTTTTTCAGCGGGGACACCATTTTTTTCACAATCATTTCTGGGGAACCTACTTCACCACAAATCTAATGACACAAGCTTAAAATCAGTACATTTAGATTTTCATCTCTCTTATCAAAATTAAGAGAACCAATAAATACATTAACTCAATAAAAATGTATTTTTCAACTGCTCTTTCTCAATAACATTTGTTTATTGTCCCATAAAATAATCTGTACTCTTAATGTTTGGTTCCCCCCCAAAAAATATAATTAACCCCAACTTTGAATACCAGTGCTCTAGCATATGTGAAGTTCCGGATTAGGATCCCGATTTTCTGATCAATGCCATTTGATTCCCCCATCCGTGGAACTGGTGGTGAAACTAAGGGTCCAGAATCTTGGAATCTCGCAAGAGGAGTAGAGACCGTTGTCTTCTGGTCAAATCAAATCATATCTTATTTGTCACATGCTTCGTAAACAACAGGTGTAGACTAACAGTGAAATGCTTATTACGGTTCCTTTTCCAACAATGCAGAGTTGAAGATAAAGATAAAAGATAAAATACAAAATAGAAATAGTGACAAGAGGAATAAATACACAGTGAAAAACGAATAACAATAACGAGTAAAAATAACATGGTTAAATACAGGGAGTACCAGTACCGAGGTGATGTGTAGGGGTACAAGGTAATTGAGGTAGCTACACTCTTAGAAAAAAATGTTTCAAAAGGGTTCTTCGCTTGTCCCCATAGGAGAATGCTTTTTGGTTCCAAGTACAACCCTTTTTGGTTCCATGTAGAACCCTTTTGGGTTCCATGTGGATCCCTCTGTGAAAAGGGTTCTACCTGGAACCCAAAGGGTTCTACCTGGAACCAAAAGGGTTCTACCTGGAACCAAAAAGGGTTATTCAAAGGGTTATCCTATGGGGACAGCCAAAGAACCCTTTTAGGTTCTAGAGAGCTCCTTTTTTTCTAAGAGTGTATGTACGGATAGGTATGGGTAAAGTGACTAGGCAACAGGATAGATAATAGATAGCAGCAGCATAAATGGTGAGTGTGAAAGTGTGTGTGTGTGTGTGCTTGTGTGTGTGTGTGAGTGAGTGAGTGTTTGGCATTAGTATGCATGTGTGTGCATGTAATGTGTGTGTGGGCGTATGCAGTGTGTGTGTGTGTTGGGGTGTCAGTGTAAGTACTGTATGTGTGAGTGTGTTGGTAGAGTCCAGTGTGTGTGCATAGAGTCAGTGCAAGAGAGTTAGTGCAAAAAAGGGTTGATGCAGGTAGTCCGGGTAGCCATTTGATTTGTATTTACGTTTACATTTTTGCTATTTAGCAGTCTTGTTTAGCAGTCTTATGGCTTGGGTAGAAGCTGTTCTGGGTCCTGTTGGTTCCAGACTTGGTGCACTGGTACCGCTTGCCGTGTGGTAGCAGAGAGAACAATCTATGGCTTGGGTGGCTGGAGTCTTTGACAATTATTTGGGCCTTCCTCTGACACCGCCTGGTATAGAGGTCCTGGATGGCATGGATGGCAAGGAACTCGGCCCCAGTGATGTATTAGGCCGTACTCACCTACCTCTGTAGCGACTTTCAGTCGGGTGCCTTGCAGTTGCCGTACCAAGCGGTGATGCAGCCAGTCAAGATGCTCTCAATGGTGCAGCTGTAGAACCTTTTGAGGATCTGAGGGCCCATGACAAATCATTTCAGCCTCCTGAGGGGGAAGAGGTGCTGTCATGCCCTCTTCACAACTGTGTGGGTGTGGACCATATTAATTCCTTAGTGATATGGACACAGAAGAACTTCAAGCTCTTGACCCGCTCCACTACAGCCCCATCGATGTGGTATTCAAGGCTTTGAGCTGAGCTGTCAAAGGGTCTGTTACTCCTCCAAGCAGCCCCCACCTGCGTTTAGCCTGTCAACTTCATGACCCAGTGCCCTAGTGTACTCATTAGACTACATGTACATCTGATTAACTTAACTTTTTTAAAAGGGTATCTCCTCAGTGATTATACAGTATGTGATTATGCATTGAACTGTCACACAGAGAAAGATCAAGAAAGTTATGTTTTCTCTGAAAGTGTCAACGGTGCATATAAGAACTGAATATAAGAATTGACATGACCATGTCTACTGTATACCCCCAATTTGCAGTACATGCTGGTTGGAATGAGGAATTCTGGAACTCTTTAGGGGAAAAACATCACAATGGAACATCTGATAAGAAAGTCAACTCATCCCATTTTATTGCAACTCTTGGCTACTGTTGTAGCTGCTGCTGTTGACGTTTGATTGCTACTTTTCAGTGTCAGTGGCTCAGTTGTAGTATGCCAATCCTATCTCTTCACATACTGCTGCAAGAGGTAAAAAACACATAGGCTTGTTTATTATCTTGGGGGCCTGCTGTTGTTATTGACTGATTCTGTTTATTTTATTTTATTGGGATTGTAAATACTGTGTTGGTATTTGCAATCAGATGATGGATTCTGCTGCTGTATGTGGGTGACATCCCTCTGGGCAAAACTGGTTGAATCAACATTGTTTCTATGTCATTTAAAAATATGTGATGACGTTGAATCAACGTGGAAAACTGATTGGATTTGCTCAAAGTAATCAACGTAAGGGAATTTAATATTTTCTTCACCCAACTTCTAACTTAAATCCAATGACAGGGTGCAATTTTTGGTTGATTTAATGTTGAAATCACTTTAGTTGACAACTTAACCAAATGTAAATCAAAAGCAGTGCGGGGGGCTGCCTTAATCGATATCAATGTCATTGTTGCCCGGGAGCAGTCGTTGGGGGTTAACTACCTTGCTCAAGGGCAGAACGGCAGGTATTTTCCACCTTGCCAGCTTGGGATTCGAACCAGTGACCTTTCGGTTACTGGCCAGCCCAACGCTCAAACACTTAGGCTACTGCACTGTGGCTGCTATTGCAGATTTCTCTGAAGATTGAAGATCACCAACAAGAGAGAAGAGAACTTTCTAAAAACGTTCCCAGTGAGAGATTTCACTATAATAAAAAACAGTGTCTACAGTACCTTTGGAAAGTATTCAGACCCCTTGACTTTTTCCACATTTTGTTACGTTACAGCATTATTCTAAAATTGATTAAATAAATAAAAATCCTTAGGAATCTACACACAATACCCCATAATGACACAGCGGAAACAGGTTTTTAGAAATACAGAAAGACCTTATTTACATAAGTATTCAGACCCTTTGCTATGAGACTCGAACTTGAGCTCAGATGTATCCAGTTTCCATTGATCATAATTGGAATGTTTCTATAACTTCATTGGAGTCCACCTGTGGTAAATTCAATTGATTGGACATGATTTGGAAAGGCACACACTTGTCTATATAAGGTCCCACAGTTGATAGTGCATGTCAGAGCAAAAACCAAGCCATGAGGTGGAAGGAATTGTCCGTAGACTTCCGAGACAGGATTGTGTCAAGGCACAGATCTGGGGAAGGGTACCAAAAAATGTCTGCAGCATTGAAGGTCCCCAAGTGGCCTCCATCATTATTAAATGGAAGAAGTTTGGAACCACCTAGACTCTTCCTAGAGCTGGCCGCCCGGCCAAACTGAGCAATCGGGGGAGAAGGGCCTTGGTCAGAGGTGACCAAGAACCCGATGGTCACTCTGACAGAAGCCACTCCTCAGTAAAAGGCACATGACAGCCCGCTTGGAGTTTGCCAAAAGGCACCTAAAGGACTCAGCGACGATGAGAAACAAGATTCTCTGGTCTGATGAAACCAAGATTGAACTCTTTGGCCTGAATGCCAAGTGTCACTTCTGGAGGAAACCTGGCACCATCCCTACGGTGAAGCATGGTGGTTTTTCAGCGACAGGGACTGGGAGACTAGTCAGTATTGAGGCAAAGATGAACGGAGCAAAGTACAGAGAGATCCTTAATGAAAACCTGCTCCAGAGCGCTCAGGACCTCAGACTGAGGCGAAGGTTCAACATTCCAACAGGACAACGACCCTAAGCACACAGCTAAGACAACGCAGGCATGGCTTTGGGACAAGTCTCTGAATGTCCTTGAGTGGCCCAGCCAGAGCCCGGACTTGAACCCGATCGAACATCTCTGAAGAGACCTGAAAATAGCTGTGCAGCGACGCTCCCCATCCAACCTGACAGAGCTTGAGAGGATCTGCCGAGAAGAATGGGAGAAACTCCCCAAATACAGGTGTGCCAAGCTTGTCTGAATACTTATGTAAATGTATATTTCCATTTTATATTTTTTATAAATTAGCGAAAATGTCTAAAAACCTGTTTCTGCTTTGTCATTATGGGGTATTGTGTGTAGATTGATGAGGGGAAAAAACAATTTAATCAATTTTAGAAGAAGGCTGTAACATAACAACATTTGGAAAAAGTCAAGGGGTCTGAATACTTTCCGAAGGCACTGTATGTCTGAATTGTCTATTCCATGGACAGCCATTCCTCATAGATAAGGTCATGTTGAAACAGAGCGGTCTGGCCCAATCACACATGCTCTTTGTTTGCCCTTTCACTCAGGAAGCAGTGGAGGCCCTTTCATCAAAACTTTGCAGGAAGCGCATTTATTTTCTTGGACATGACCATAGATCTTTGGGAAGGACCCTTTGCTGTGAATTATATAATTATTTGGCAGCAGCAGAAGAAATGGAATCTGGAGGGACAATCTTTTTCCATTACATCATATGTAGGCCTACATCACTGTTAGACAGGCCTTTACCTAGAGAAGGACTGGTCAATCTGTGTTCGTCTGTTTGTATGTTCTGTCAGCAGGGACAGTGTCTGTGTTCCTTTAAAAGCAGAGATGGACAGATGCCAGCTCCTGTCGGTGTCTCGACCAAAAACAAGCCCACCTTAGTACCACTGAGGGAAAGGGACCTTGGTTGTCTCCCGTCATAAAATCAACCTTGGTTCAGCCTTGGTGCTATGTGCTTCTGCAGGGAGTCCGAAGGGAATGCCAGTCAGACCTCATGGTTACTCAGGTTGTTACTTAGAACAGGTTCATGTCAAAAGAAAGTGCCCAAATGCATCCCCAGTATTTTAGTGTCGAGAGCAAGCTGCAGCAGTTACTGTGAGGTATCAAAGTACATGTCTCACAGAGGCAAATACAAACTGAGAAACTGGCCCGTACAAAATGTAGGACACTTTTTGTTATCAAGACAAATATCCTCCTGTGAAGTTGGCAAAAGTTAGCAAGGGTAGCACTGAAAGTAGGAACCTTTGGTCCTCCTTCGCCTGATAAACAGCCTCATTACTGAACTAAATCAGAAACTTCCTGCTTTTGTTATCTTTGCTTTCAGAGCTACTGTGTGTTTGTGTTGCATTGTTCTCTGGCGGCAGGTAGCCTAGTGGTTAAGAGACGTTGTGCCAGTAATCGAAAGGTCGCTGGTTTATGTGTGTCGTGTGCAACAACCCTATTCTCCTGTAGTCGCTCTGGATAAGAGTGTCTACTAAAATGTAAATGTATAAAATCAAATATACTTTATTATATACTGGGTGGTTCGAGCCCTGAATGCTGATTGGCTGACAGCCGTGGTATATCAGACCATATACCACGGGTATGACAAAACATTTATTTGTACTGCTCTAAATTACCAGTTTATAATAGCAATAAGGCACCTCAGGGGTTTGTGGTATATGTCCAATATACCACGACTAAGGGCTGTATCCAGGCACTCCGCGTTGCATCGTGCATAAGAACAGCCCTTAGCCGTGGTATATTGGCCATATACCACACCCCCTCAGGCCTTATTGCTTAATTACTCCATGCGAGATGGACATTTGTCTTCAGCTTTTATCCAATTCACAAAAGACATACAAAGGCCAAAGGGCCTTGTATAAGGCTACAGAATGTAATGTTGTATGTTTGATTTTTGGTGCAGTGGAGGGAGTCCTCAGGTGTTTTTTTATAAAGCTACATTCATTGGACATTCAAGCATCACTAAACGTTTATAGTGTTTGGTACTAACGGTAGAACCACAAACAAGCAAAGATTCTTACAAAGGGTAACTTCAAGGGTGTTTCCCCGTAACAATTTGTCAGTTATTCTCAACATTTGATGTAGCTGAGATGTTGTAAAGTTCTGTACGGAGAATCCTTCTTGACCTTTTACTTTCATTCTGAGTTAATTATGGGACCATGTGCAGAGGGGAGGAGGTCAGATGTGATACACACCCGTAGTGGGTCAGATATTTATAGAATAACACTCCTCTCCATCTCTCCCCACCCAAACAAACATTTAGTTTTTCGCCCACATACACATCGATCCCTACACATACAACACTATTATATGTAATAGAAATACATAGTTGATATTCAAGCCATAGTTTTTATAGTTCAATTAAGTAGTCTCTCCAAACCGTCTTATAATAGTGTTATGTGTTCATTAAGTGTAATCAATTGTGGCTAAAGCCAAGTCATACATTCCACACCTTCCATAGGTCTGATGATCATATTTTATTCAACATGTCTAACAACATTCACATTTTCCATCCATGAGATGTTCAAGGAGCTGCTCTAATGCTCTCCTCTGCTTGCCGCTTGACCGATGCAATAGTGGTGGTGTTGACTAGCTTGACCCACAGCTGGGCTCTACTCAGGCAGTCTCAGCAGCAGCAGCAGCTTACCCTTCTGGATGATTTAATACAGCTCTGCTGTCTGTTTCATTAGGCGCAGGGCAGGGGCTTGTCTACCGGCCTGGCCACACTGCAGCGTGAAGAACTCTCCATGTGCTGTGCTCCAGATGGTCACAAACCAATGATGGGCCGGCCAGCAGGGCCACTCATGCAAAGGCTTCCATAGAAATAATCCCTTGATAAGGAAACAATCGGTCGCGGGCCGACCCTTCGCACTCATCCCAAATGAGTTTGACAGATTTCTACTTATTTGGAACGCAATATCATTATCTTCCATACTGTGCTCATGTTGTATTGTTTTGTGATGGATCCATTATTTGACAGATGGGTGAAAGGGGAAGGGGATTTGACCAGCTAAATCATTCATTAAAAAAAGATGAACAGTGCCAGTATACTTATTCCTAATTGCCTTTATGGCTCCTCGTTTTCCACACTACCCATTGGTCTTGCTGGTATAGGAAGATGGTGAAAGTGGTATGCAGGCACATGAACACCACTCCAGACTGACTGGGCTTGATCCCTACTATTTAGTGCTGCCCAGCTGGAAGCTACCCCTGAATCTGCCAATTTAATCCACATTTCCTATTTATACTGTAGGGTGGCTACACTTGCAAGTACAGTATACAGTATATATACTGGGACAAGTACAATATGGACTCTGTGTAGTACAAGGGTACAGTATAATGCACATATCCATGTAATCTAGCTCAGTTATGACAATTTAAGTACATCTCAAACATGACCACATTTTGTGAAACGTTGCTTCAGAGAGGACATAGATATAAATCCCCTCCTCCAGCTTTGGGAACCTACTGTTCTGTTCCCCTCATTCATATGGATTACTCAGTAGTACAATTAGGTGTTAATCTGTTTCAATTAAAGGCCCAGTGCGGTCAAAAATATCTATATACACTATCGTTCAGTTTGGGGTCACTTAGAAATGTCCTTGTTTTCAAAAGAAAAGCAATGTTTTTGTCCATTAAAATAACATCAAATTGATCAGAAATACAGTGTAGACATTGTTAATGTTGTAAATGGCTATTGTAGCTGGAAACTGCTGATTTTTTATGGAATATCTACATAGGCGCACAGAGGCCCATTATCAGCAACCATCAGTCCTGTGTTCCAATGGCACGGTGTGTTTGCTAATCCAAGTTTATCATTTTAAAAGGCTAATTGATCAGTAGAAAAACCTTTTGCAATTATGTTAGCACAGCTGAAAACTGTTGTGCTGATTAAAGAAGCAACTTATCCAGAACGCTGCAGCCCGTCTGGTGTTCAACCTTCCCAAGTTCTCTCATGTCACCCCGCTCCTCCGCACACTCCACTGGCTTCCAGTTGAGGCTCGCATCTACTACAAGACCATGGTGCTTGCCTACGGAGCTGTGAGGGGAACGGCACCTCCTTACCTTCAGGCTCTGATCAGACCCTACACCCAAACGAGGGCACTACGTTCATCCACCTCTGGCCTGCTAGCTCCCCTACCTCTACGGAAGCCCAGTTCCCACTCAGCCTAGTCAAAGCTATTCGCTGCTCTGGCACCCCAATGGTGGAACAAGCTCCCCCACGATGCCAGAACAGCAGAGTCACTGACCACCTTCCGGAGACACTTGAAACCCTACCTCTTTAAGGAATACCTGGAATAGTATAAAGTAATCCTTCTTCCCCCACCCAGCATAAAAAATGAAAAATGAAAAAAAGGGGGTTGTCCCACTGGCTATCATAAATTGAATGCACCAATTTGTAAGTCGCTCTGGATAAGAGCGTCTGCTAAATGATGTAAATGTAATAAAACTGGCCTTCTTGGGATAAGTTGAGTATCTGGAGCATCAGCAATTGTGGGTTCGATTACAGGCTCAAAATGGCCAGAAACAAATAACTTTCTTCTGAAACTCGTCAGTCTATTCTTGTTCTGAGAAATTAAAGCTATTCCATGCGAGAAATTGCAAAGAAACTGAAGATGTCGTACAACGCTGTGTACTACTCCCTTCACAGAACAGCGCAAACTGTCTCTAACCAGAATAGAAAGAGGAGTGGGAGGCCCCGGTGCACAACTGAGCAAGAGGACAAATACATTAGGGTCTAGTTTGAGAAACAGATGCCTCACAGGTCCTCAACTTAAATAGTACCCGCAAAACACCAGTCTCAACGTCAACAGTGAAGAGGCGACTCCAAGTCAAGTCCTAGGCAGAGTTGCAAAGAAAAAGCCATATATTTCCACACTATGAGGTTGGAATAATACTGTGAAATTGTGAAAATGATGATAATGCCCTTTTAGTGTAAGAGCTGTTTAAAAAGACTGCCTGAAATGTCAGCCTGTTTTGGTGGTAGGGAGTTTTGGCCTTCCATGGTGACATCACCATACAGTAAATTAGTTTATAGACCAATAAGGAAGAGAGTTCCAAACCTCTCTCAGTTTTCCCCACTCAGACCACTCCTAGACAGTCCTAGCAAAATTATTGCTTGAGAAATTGCTCTTTGCTAAAAAGCTACTTTTTTTCTCTTTTTGACCATTTTAATTGAAAACTATCACAGTAAGGTACTTAGTTGTTACCCAGAAATAATTTGATATTGAGATAAAAACGGCTGCATTGGGCCTTATAGAGGAGCACTATTCTGACAGATCTTCAGATACAGCTGTTTTCTCCAGTACAGAACTGTACTGTACTTGCCTTTGAAGGCTGTTTGTCTTTAAAGGCAGGCTTGTCTGTTGTAGCTGTATAGGTAATGGAGTATGTATGGTTTACTTCATCCTATAGGCATGGAATGGGGTCTTTTGGGCTGTGTGGTGTGATATGTGCTGCTGACCGCTGACAGCAGGTTCTGTGTGTTTGGCGTCTGATGCGAGGATGCCACCATCGTGGGCTGGAAGAGTTGTATGTAATCCAGAGTCCCTAATCCTGGGATTATTGGGATTGCAGCTGGCATTGCATTACCAGGCATTCCTTCTGGGGTAACTACCCTTCCCCCACACTCTCATCCTTACTGCGGCTGTTCTGTTGGCGTTGGGGGCTTGCACTGGGTTGGGCTGGGCTGGGGAAGGGACTCTAAATTTGGTCAGAATTTAGTCCGTTTCACAGTCCTCACAGTCACGGTCAGTCTAAAGACATTCCATTGGAGTTCAGTTCACACATACAGTGCATTCAGAAAGTATTCAGACCCCTTAACTTTTTCCACATTTTGTTACGTTACAGCCTTATTCTAAAATTGATACAATTATTTTTTCCCCTCATCATTCTACACACAATACCCCATAATGTCAAAGCGAAAACCAGTTTTTTATTTATTGACATACGTATTCAGAGCCTTTGCTATGAGACTCGAAATTGAGCTCAGGTGCATCCTGCTTCCATTGATCATCCTTGAGATGTTTCTACAACTTGATTGGAGTCCACCTGTGTTAAATGCAATTGATTGGACATGATTTGGAAAGGCACACACCTGTCAAAATAAGGTCCCACAGTTAACAGTGCATATCAGAGCAAAAACCAAGCCATGAGGTCGAAGAACACAGTGGCCTCCATCGTTCTTAAATGGAAGAAGTTTGGAACCACCAAGACTCTTCCTAGAGCTGGCCGCCCGGCCAAACTGAGCAATCGGGGAAGAAGGGCCTTGGTCAGGGAGGTGAAGGAGATGATAGGATGCCAGTTGTGATAATGTAAGAGGCCCAAAGCTTTTCAAGTGAAGATAACATCTTCACAGCAGCATGGCTTTGGACTAAATTCAACTGTACAATACATTCAGTCTTAAAATCCAGATATTGCATAGGTTACTCATGCTGAAATGTAATCATTATACTGTAATCCACTGTGTCTTTCATCTGTGTCTCCTTCAGGAACCCTGATTAATGTACAGAGCCTCTATTTAATCTCACACTGTAGATATATAATCATGGCATCCTCTCAGCAAATCTAATTCTCTAGTTTTAACCATATTTGCTTTATGGCAGTGCAAACGCCGTCAGACTGAATTTGGCATCGGCAAGTTTGGCAACTAGTGTACAGTGAGGGAAAAAAGTATTTGATCCCCTGCTGATTTTGTACGTTTGCCCACTGTCAAAGAAATTATCAGTCTCTAATTTTAACTCGCCGTGTTTGGAGGAGGAGGAATGCTGCCTATGACCCCAAGAACACCATCCCCACCGTCAAACATGGAGGTGGAAACATTATGCTTTGTGGGTGTTTTTCTGCTAAGGGGACAGGACAACTTCACCGCATCGAAGGGACGATGGACTGGGCCATGTACCGTCAAATCTTGGGTGAGAACCTCCTTCCCTCAGCCAGGGCATTGAAAATGGGTCGTGGATGGGTATTCCAGCATGACAACACACGGCCAAGGCAACAAAGGAGTGGTTCAAGAAGAAGCACATTAAGGACCTGGAGTGGCCTAGCCAGTCTCCAGACCTTAATCCCATAGAAAATCTGTGGAGGGAGCTGAAGATTCGAGTTGCCAAACGTCAGCCTCGAAACCTTAATGACTTGGAGAAGATCCGCAAAGAGGAGTGGGACAAAATCCCTCCTGAGATGTGTGCAAACCTGGTGGCCAACTACAAGAAACGTCTGACCTCTGTGATTGCCAACAAGGGTTTTGCCACCAAGTACTAAGTCATGTTTTGCAGAGGGGTCAAATACTTATTTCCCTCATTAAAATGCAAATCAATTTATAACATTTTTGACATGCGTTTTTCTGGATTTTTTGTTGTTATTCTGTCTCTCACTGTTCAAATAAACCTACCATTAAAATTATAGACTGATCATGTCTTTGTAAGTGGGCAAACGTACAAAATCAGCAGGGGATCAAATACTTTTTTCCCTCAATGTATGTTTTGGACAGTAAAACAATACAAATGTATTCAAATACATTTTCCTGCTGAGACAACCAAATATTTATGATAATGACTGTTGATTGATCCCTACACTGAGCCTGAGGGCTATAGATTTATGCCCCTTTGAACACATTCAACCTAGGTATATTACTGGGTGTGTGCTGTGTGTATACTGTGAGTGTAATGTGTGTGTATTGTGAGTCCACTGTACTGTATCTTGTCTCTGTCCCAGGTGCCCGTGGCTGGCAGTGACTGTGTCAATCTACATACCACCATGCAGTGCCATCCTGTTCTTCCTTGTCTTGGCCAACTTCACCATGGCAACCTTTATGGATGCAGGCGTTCTCCCAATGGGTGAATAACTACTATACAATACACTAGTCTATTCACTACTATAATTTACAGTTGGTGGGCATGTAATTGTTCAACTGTATTGAATTATTGTCTACTAGTTATAACATACTAGCTAGTGCATTGGATTTATTCTTGAATAGATTGATAAACTATGCCAGATTTATGTTAGTAATGATAACATTCTGTCTGAGAAGGAATTTGAAGAGATACATTGACATACCCCACGCCCAGTGTTGTGCCATTGGCCCATAGTTCATGTTGAGCTGTGTGTTTGTGTTTCAGCTAATGAGGACGAGGACAAGGACGATGACCTCCGCGCTCCTCTCTACAAGAACGTGGACGTGAAGGGTGTCCAGGTCAGGATGAAGTGGTGTGCCTCCTGTCACTTCTACAGACCTCCACGATGCTCCCACTGCAGTGTCTGTGACCACTGTGTAGAGGTGAGAGGGAGGGAGGAGGGGGAGAGGGAGGGAGGGATAGAAAGCGATAAAGGGAGAGAGGGAGGAAAGGAGGAGTGAGACAGAACAACCAAGGGCTGGTGGAGAGGGGGAGGGATGGTAGAGAGGGGGAGGAAGGGGAGGGAGGGTGTGTTGTAGTGGTTGAGGGGGAAGGGAGGGGTGGGATGGTGTGTTGTAGTGGTTGGGGGGGTTGTAGTGGTTGAGGAGGATGGTGGGTCTCTGAGTAGGGTCAATAGTGTGTGTGTGGCTGTAGGGTAATGTTGGGTAGGGGAGAGAGAATGATGAAGGGATAGAGGGGGAGAGAGAGAGATCACATTAATCAGGTTAATCCCTTTCCCCCAATCCTTTATTGTCCCTGGAGCAGAGAGAGACATTTTAAAAGGTTTGGGACAATCTGTGTGTGCAAACTGAGGTATATTAAGCCAGCTCAGTGCATATTAACATTTGTATGATAGTTGACTTCTGATTATAAAGTTTTTTCATTGTCCAGGCATTATCAATACCATGTGTATGTGGCTAGCTAGACCACTCCAGAATACTGTTTGTAGTATGTATGCACAATGTTGGACAGAGTCATGTAAAGTAGGCTGCTACAATATGTTGTCATAATTCTCAGAGTGATTGAATGTTTTATCTAATGTTGTATCCCATTGTGTCATAACCGCATGCAGGACTTTGACCACCACTGTCCCTGGGTGAACAACTGTATCGGGAGGCGGAACTACCGCTACTTCTTCCTGTTTCTGCTGTCACTCATGATGCACATGGTGGGCGTGTTCTCCGGTGGCCTGCTCTACATCCTACACCATCAGGAAGACCTGTGGAAGCTGCACTGTACTGTCACGTATCCTTCCTTACACACACTCTGTGTACTGTGTGTGTGTGTGTTCATACAGTATGTGCAGTATGATCATGGTTATTCATTTCTAAAGCTTCCTAAAGAGAGCTGTTGAGTCTCCTTGACTGCTGCGTCCAGCCTGGTGGTGATGAGTGTGTCAGGCCTGTTCTTCATTCCTGTCCTGGGCCTCACAGGGTTCCACCTCTATCTGGTGTCTAGGGGCAGAACCACCAATGAACAGGTCAGACAAACCCAGGGCTGTACTTCACTCCATGTAACTCATGTTTTTAAATGACTGGATAAAAGGTTTCTGCACTACATAATGGGGTGATGCTAGGTTGAGTCCTCACTTTAATGATGAAATTGTTGCTTACTTTTTCACAGGTTACTGGGAAGTTTCAAGGAGGGGTCAACCCTTTCACTCGAGGTTGCTGTGGCAACTTGAAGTATCTCATATGCAGTCCCATCTCTCCAAAGTAAGAAACATTTGACGTTTTATGTAAACATCATGTACAGTACAATATTGTCAAGGTCGAGGTAAGGAGTAGACCAAGGCGCAGCGTGATGAACAAACATGACTTTAATTAGTTAAAGCACGAAACAAAACAAGAAACGACTCGTGACGTCCACGGTATCAATGACCGAACACGGAACAAAAACCCACAACCACAAAGGGAAAACATACAGTTTAAATATGGCTCCCAATCAGAGACAACCAGCCAACAGCTGACACTCGTTGCCTCTGATTGGGAGTCACTCAGGCAAACATAGAATACAACAACCTAGAATGAACACCAACATAGAAATACACACATAGAAATGAACACACCCTGGCTCAACATAATGAGTCCCAGAGCCAGGGTGTGACAGTACCCCCCCCTAAAGGCGCGGACTGCGACCGCGCCTCAACTAAACAAACCAAGGGAGGGCTGGGCGGGCATACCTCCTCGGCGGCGGTTCTGGCTCCGGCCTTGACCACCACCCTCCAATACACCCCCCCATAGTACCCCTGGTCCAGTCTGGCCCCGCCGGCTGGAGCAGGACTGGACTTAACAGGAGCGATCCTTACCAGGCTGTCGACTCGCACCCCTGGCTTGGTGCGTGGAGGAGGAACGGGCCTTACCAGGCTGACGACGCGCACCCCTGGCTTGATGCGTGGAGGAGGAACGGGCCTTACCAGGCTGACGACTCGCACCCCTGGCTTGGTGCGTGGAGAAGGAACGGACCTTACCAGGCTGACTACTCGCACCCCTGGCTTGGTGCGTGGAAGAGGGACGAGCCTTACCAGGCTGACTTCTCGCACCCCTGGCTTAGTGCGAGTGGCAGGAACAGGCCGGACCGGGCTGGCGACGCGCACCGTAGGTTTGGTGCGAGTGGCAGGAACAGGCCGGGTCGGGCTGGCGACGCGCACCGTAGACTTGGTGCGGGTGGCAGGAACAGGCCGGACCGGGCTGGCGACGCGCACCGTAGGTTTGGTGCGAGTGGCAGGAACAGGCCGGGTCGGGCTGGCGACGCGCACCGTAGACTTGGTGCGGGTGGCAGGAACAGGCCGGACCGGGCTGGCGACGCGCACCGTAGGTTTGGTGCGGGTGGCAGGAACAGGCCGGGTCGGGCTGGCGACGCGCACCGTAGACTTGGTGCGGGTGGCAGGAACAGGCCGGACCGGGCTGGCGACGCGCACCGTAGGTTTAGTGCGTGGAGCAGGGACAGGCCGGGCAGGGCTGTCGACGCACACCGTAGGCTTGGTGCGTGGAGCAGGGACAGGCCGGGTCGGGCTGGTGACGCGCACCGTAGACTTGGTGCGGGTGGCAGGAACAGGCCGGACCGGGCTGGCGACGCGCACCGTAGGTTTAGTGCGTGGAGCAGGGACAGGCCGGGCTGGGCTGTCGACGCACACCGTAGGCTTGGTGCGTGGAGCAGGGACAGGCCGGGCTGGGCTGTCGACGCACACCGTAGGCTTGGTGCGTGGAGCAGGGACAGGCCGGACTGGGCTGGCGACGCACACCGTAGGCTTGGTGCGTGGAGCAGGGACAGGCCGGACTGGGCTGGCGACGCACACCGTAGGCTTGGTGCGTGGAGCAGGAACAGGCCGGGCTGGGCTGTCGACGCACACCGTAGGCTTGGTGCGTGGAGCAGGGACAGGCCGGACTGGGCTGGCGACGCACACCGTAGGCTTGGTGCGTGGAGCAGGGACAGGCCGAACCGGGCTGTGGAGACGGATAGGAGGCCTGGAGTGAAGAGCGGCCACCACCCGTCCTGGCTGAATGCCTACCCTCACACACTCTGTGTGAGGCATCCGCACAGGACGTACAGGGCGGTGAACCCCTGGCCTGGTGGTCTTCTGGATCCGCCCCCTTTTCTCCTCCGTCAGCCCCGTCGTCCATGCCGTGTGCCCCCCCCTAAAAATTTTCTGGGGTTGCCTCACGACCGTCCGACGACGACCCTGATCACGCCGTTGCTCCTCTCTCCGTCGCCTCTCCACTGTCTCACTCCATGGCCGGCGATCCATCCCGGCCAGGATTTCCCCCCAAGTCCAGGACCCTTTACCGTCCAATATCTCCTCCCATGTCCAGGCTGCCTGCTCCTGGACACGCTGCTCCTCTTTCGCCAGGGCCTTTCCCGGCGCTTCCTCCCATGTCCACCCCAAGGGCTGCCCCTGGACACGCTGCTTGGTCGTTGCATGGTGGGTTTTTCTGTCAAGGTCGAGGTAAGGAGTAGACCAAGGCGCAGCGTGATGAACAAACATGACTTTAATTAGTTAAAGCACGAAACAAAACAAGAAACGACTCGTGACGTCCACGGTATCAATGACCGAACACGGAACAAAAACCCACAACCACAAAGGGAAAACATACAGTTTAAATATGGCTCCCAATCAGAGACAACCAGCCAACAGCTGACACTCGTTGCCTCTGATTGGGAGTCACTCAGGCAAACATAGAATACAACAACCTAGAATGAACACCAACATAGAAATACACACATAGAAATGAACACACCCTGGCTCAACATAATGAGTCCCAGAGCCAGGGTGTGACAAATATAATGTAAACTGCTCTTAAATTGGAGCTCATTAACTCATCTGTTTGCTTGGACCATACCAGGTATACAGCGAGGCCCATTAAGAAATCAACAGTTCGCATCATGCCTCCTTTCCTGAGACCAGAGACTGACAGACAGATACCAATTATTAAGGTCAGGGATAACAGCGTCCAGCATCATGATCTCCAAAATAAAGTAAGTCTGTCTACCCCAAATACCCTCAGAAGGGAAGATCCCCTATTCAGAGACACATACAACATCATTATTAAACTTCATCAGCAGATCAGATATAATGAACTGTATTTCCTTCTCTTCTGCACTCAGCGCCCGTCCACTGATGGTATGGATGAGCCAGATATTAAACGTCTGAACACCCCACCACCGCTGCACCCCAAACCAGACCCCAAAGTGCTGAAGAGCCACCTAGCAGCCCTAGAGGGTAGGGTCACATTACTAATCTGACAACCAAGTATACAGTATCTGTATTTATGCACCTCGTATTATAGATGACATGAGGAAACTATCATGAAGAAACTTACATTTTACATTTTTACATTTTAGTCATTTAGCAGACGCTCTTATCCAGAGCGACTTACAGGAGCAATTAGGGTTAAGTGCCTTGCTCAAGGACACATCGACAGATTTTTCACCTAGTCGGCTCGGGGATTAGAACCAGCGACCTTTCGGTTACTGGCACAACGCTCTCACCCACTAAGCTACCTGCCGCCCCGTGTGGCCAGTCTGTTAGAGAGCTCTCAAACCACACTTGAAACAGTCCAGAAACCCCACAAACGGTCATCCACTGCTCTCATCACTGCATCCTGGTGGCGACATTATTCCATGAACCATGAAAGGCTTGTGTTAGATGTTAATTCCACATACATTACTGTCTCTCTCTGGACTAGTTCAGTCACACTAGACATTATGGTCATTTATTTCACATTTCTATTAATATGAATCCTCCTTCCGCTGTGTTTCAGTTCCAGAGAGTGGTCTTCATCCCAAACCACTGATTCCTCCCCCTGGGCAGATCCTGCAGCAACTCAGGCCAGCACTGCAGTCCCCCTCCAAGGCAACACCCCCCTCACCTATCCAACAGGTCAGTCATATCATTCACAATAATGACATCATTCAGATGTGCATTTCTTGCGCTGTGTTTGGAGCTGTTTCCACAGATCATGGTTGTGTTTTGTGGTTTGAGAGCTCTCTAACAGACTGGCCACATGGTTCTGTGTTCTGTTGAGCCCTGGCAGACTGTTGTGGCTGTGTTGTGTTTTGAGAGCTCTCTGACAGTCTGTTATATGTTGTGGTTGTGGTTGTGTCTAGGTGGCTGTGGCACCAGAGCAGCAGGGGGGCAGCAGTAGAGGTCATGACTTGTCATCAGAACCCATCCTGGCCAGAGTGGACCAGCAGCTAGCCTTCCAGTCGGGTCCAATGTCCAGTCTGCACCAGCTCAACTTTCTCACCCTCAACTCCCGCTCCCTCACCCTCAAACACGCCTATCGCCACGGCAACAAGCTGCCGGCCTTGCACTCAGAGGGTCTGATCTCCCACCAGGCGTCTCCGGGCATGTTCCCCCCTCACAACCCCCTGTCCAGCCGCAGCAGCCTCTCCTACGACAACCTGGTGAACCCAGGTGACCCCAACTACCTGCCCCAGCGAGGGGGACCCCCACTTCACTACCACCCCCACTCTGATGGCAGTGTGCTGCAGCGGCCCACTCCACACGTCTACAGCCCCGTGTTCCTGGGGGTCAGCAGACAATCTCCCCAGCCCAGGGACAACTTACCCAGGGACCCCTCTCTACGGGACCTCACCCCTCAGGCCCTCATCTCCCGGGACCTCACCCCTCAGGCCCTGATGCACAGGGACCTCTCCCCACAGACCTTGATCCATCGGGAGGCCTCTCCGGTCCACTATGATAACCTCTCCAAGTCCATCATGGCCTCCATCCAGGAGCGGCGGGAGATGGAGGCAAAGGACAGGATGCTGCGGATGCAGGCCAGGTCCCAGGCCCTGTATGGCTGCCCAGACATGGGGGTCTACGAAATCCCCAGCAGACGCAGCCTCCCTGCAGACAGCATGCGCCCCCCAGGGTCCCGCGCCCCCACCCCGCCCGCATACGGCTCCAGGGAGTTCATGATGAGCACTGGTATTTTGGGGTACGGGGGTACGAGGTCGCCCCTCTCCAGCGCCTCATCGTCCTCTCTGACCCGAGCCCCCAGGACTTCCAGCTCCCCCCTGCAGAGCAGCAGTAGCCTACAGAGTAAGGGTCGTTCCCCCTCCCCATCTTATCTCCCTCCAGACAGGCAGGCCCTGCCCTCACCCTCCTCCTCCACCCTGCCCCAAACCCCCTCCTCTTCCTCTGCCCCATACGTCCCCCCAAAACACCCCTCACTCATCTACGCCATGGAGGGCAAGAACTCAGCACCCCTGGCTGTCTCCAAATAGGAAACATTGAGTCTTCCTGAGGGTGTATGCAGCCAGCCAGCCAGCCAGCCACACCACTCTGCAGTGTTAGCCTGTATATCCACAACTTCCCAGCAAGGTGTAGTAAGTGTGTCTGTGTGGGAGGGTGTGGGAGTCGAGAGGACATCTATGTGCAGTTCTGGGAATAATTTCTACAGATATTTGCACTTGGTCCTCTTGGTAGACAATGGTGTGTTTTGAATAAAGAGTGAGTGTTAACCAACGCCATATGCAGATATCTGATTCTCAGGACAGTGGCCAATTGGCAGAAAGTTGTGCCTCCTCATGTAGTCAAAGGAACCAATAAGCTCAACTAGAACTGAGGAAATGTACAGAAGACTTATCTTTGATTGTTGATATATGTGTTTTGGTATATGTGTTTTGATATATGTGTTTTGATAATACTTTTGAAAAATAATGTTATGTGATGATGATGAGACATTCTATTATTTTGCATCTGTAGAAATCATGCTTTACTAATATTTCGTAATTGTTTTGACAAATAAAAAAGTTACTGTTTTGTTCCTTTTTCTGTATTAGTTGTTGTTCTTGCCACCGGCTTCATGTCCACATCCCAGTTCAACCCCAACCCTAACCCTTGCTTCATATCCACATCCCAGTTCAACCCTAACTCTTGCCTCAACCAGAACCCTAACCCTAGCTTTATATCCACATCCCAGTTCAACCCTAACGCTAGCCTCAAACACAACTCCAACCCTAACCCTAACTCTGGTTTATCTTACTTTTATCCTACGTTTGTCTTTGTACCTGTAAGGTACTGGAGCTTGGCTCCACCTGGGTCTCCCTTTGACACAAGGTGCAGGAACCCAGCTCAATTCAGCGTTTGTACAGGATAGTACGACGAAATGGCACCCCCTAGTGGACCTATCTGTGAGTAGAATATATAAAAAATCCACAAGAGTATTTGAGTGGGTATAACCTATATGCCCACTCTTTGATAGTAGGCTTGCTGTGCTCAACTAAAGATTTCAGAGAAGTATGTATTGGATATCCTAAACAAATCAAGCCTTCAGTATTGAGTTACTGTAATTCCACTGAGATTGTGTTTTGGACCAGCATTCTGATGCTGTCATATTTCTCTGACTGCCAGTGATGGTTGCCATAGCCACAGAGAGATTGAGGCAGTATTCTAGAATTGCAGGACTGCAGTGAGAAGTACTGAGAACATCATCAACCAGTTACACAGGGGTCATGTGCTCATAATACAAAGGAAAGTGGAATGAACAGCCTTTTTTAACAGTGGACTATCCCTGCTACAATCTTTCCGTTTCTATGGTTCTGCAGTTGGCAGCAGTCTTTTCTCTCATTCCTTTTATCACAGCACTGTGTGGCATCACAGAACATGTGTTTTGTAAATGCATGTGTCTGGGAGTCCCAACCAATGCACTATTATTGACCATTCATCTCTTATTAAGGTTAGAACATCACATAACAAACAGCTCCTGGTCTCACCGATGACTGTCAAGTTTTTCCACAGTTTCCCCCCCCTTCATTTTACCCATCAATTTTTGTATATAAAAATTATACTGTTCTTCAGACTTTTGTCCTTTCTTCTTCTTCTTCTTCTTCTTCTTCTTCTTCTTCTTCTTCTTCTTCTTCTTCTTCTTCTTCTTCTTCTTCTTCTTCTTCTTCTTCTTCTTCTTCTTCTTCTTCTTCTTCTTCTTCTTCTTCTTCTTCTTCTTCTTCTTCTTCTTCTTCTTCTTCTTCTTCTTCTTCTTCTTCTTCTTCTTCTCTTGTGTTCCCCTCTGGATCTCCCCTGATTATGAGATGGTGCTCACTAACACCCTAGTGTGTCTAATCACGAGTGTGAATGAGCTCTTTTGATCTTCACCAAGCTTGTAGGAATCATGATTGACACGTCAACTGTCTGAAGTCTAGCGATGGGATCGCTTTAAAAGCTATTGATCAAATATTAATCTTGGTTTTCCTGCCTCTCTCTCTCTCTCTCTCTCTCTCTCTCTCTCTCTCTCTCTCTCTCTCTCTCTCTCTCTCTCTCTCTCCCTCTCTCTCCCTCTCCTCTCTGTTTCTGTAGCCTGGGGTAAAATGGTAATGAGGAAGGCTGCTGTGAAAAGGAGGGTTTGTGGTTTGTTGAGTGTGTGAAGTGAAGCAGATTCTGGTGTCAGAGTAGCACACCATCTTACATCATGTTTTGGTGACCAATGGTGGTAAAGTGATATCAGAGGCGCACACACACACACACACACACACACACACACACACACACACACACACACACACACACACACACACACACACACACACACATACACATACACATACACACACACACCCTCCTCCTAATTGATATGCCCCATCGATCAGGGTCATCAGTGCCTTGCTGATTGCCAGGTTCAGATTGCCGTGGCGCTGATGTGTTTCATTTCCTCCCTGGGTTGCTTATGATGAAGGGTTTCCTGTGGTGACACTTGACAGGAAGGATCAATATAAATTACAACACTCTGGGTAGTTCAGGTCTCTGGGGGGCCCTGGTTTACATCCATTATTTATCACAATTCAAGGAGACCTATATCTCATGTATTAGCTATTATACAGGTATAGGATCTTAATTTGATCACCCTGTTGCAGGAAATTAAAAACTTCTAGTGTATTTGAGGTTTAAAAAGGATTCTGACGTTAGATTTTTTTTATTTGATTTTCCCTTATGAAAAATGTATCAATCCCTGCAAAAATGTCCATTCATTATAATCCACATAATACTTAACATTTTATGTTGCTGCAGGATTATTTTCCTGCTGTAGCAAACTGGCTCAAATTAAAATCCTTCATCTGTACAGTAGAACTTTAACATCCCCTGGGCACTTTGTTGGGCTGTCTGCTTTCCTGAAGTTCCTTTTCCAGTTTTTTTGTGGATTATTCTGATTGGCAGGTAACTGTGTCGGTAGTAACTCGAAGACAGATAATCAGGTGCGGTATCATTAGTAGTCGGAGGGGAGAGGCTCTCAAGCTTACTGGCTCCACTCTGGGAAAAGCTCCTTCTTTCAAGTCCTAGATATATTACACTTTGTTATTTTTAAGAGCATGGTCCCTCCATACACCAATGACTAAATACAGAACATTATCCTGTGTTACAGCTCATTGTTGACCTTTGTTGGTATTTCGAGATACGGCTTAATTTCATTGGACTATGCTGCTGCTGAGTCAACAACAAGATCTACCAATTCACTTTAATCTCCTTGGTCACAGCTTATAATTGTGTATTTTAGCTGTCCTTAGATGTTAACTGCTCTGCTCATTAAACTAGCTGTGCTGTGAAGTCCTCCATGTTAATTCTACTAATTAATTAGCCTCGGTCTCATCAGACTTTCACAGAGGTGGGTGGGGGAAGGAGGGTTAGGAGGGTTCAGTAGGGATCAACGGTATGAACGGGAGACATTGAATGTGTCTCTGTGTGATAGAGAGAATGTGGGAATGAGTGGATGTGGAGGAATGTAATGCTGAGCATGACAGAATGTGTGTCTATTTGAGCGCATGATTACTCTACTGTACTGTACAATGTACATAACATACTGTACGTACAGTATTTCTGTGTGGGATCCCAGATGCATGGACATGCTCTTATGGGTAGGTCATAGGCATGTTGTTTATTACTAGCTTTGCCCCTTGTTCTCGTGTATTATCATCTTTATATGTAGAGGCTGTCGTTCTTAAAGGCCCAGTACAGTCAACAATTAGATTTGCCTGTGTTTTATATATACTTCCAGACTATGAGGTTGGAATAATACTGTGAAATTGTGAAAATGATGATAATGCCCTTTTAGTGTAAGAGCTGTTTGAAAAGACCACCAGAAATATTCAGCCTGTTTTGGTGGGATGGAGTTTTGGCCTGCCTGGTGACATCACCAGGCGGTAAATTAGTTAATAGACCAATAAGAAAGAGAGCTCCAAACCTTCCTGCCAATAACGACTAGTTGTCACTCCCCCCCCCACTCAGACCAGTCCTAGACAGTCCTAGCAAAATTCTTCCTTGAGAAATTGCTCTTTGCTAAGAAGCTATTATTGGTTATTTCTTTGACCATTTTAATTAAAAACAATCACAGTAAGGTGCTTAATTGTTGCGCAGAAGTTATTTGATATTGAGATAAAAACGGCTGCATTGGGCCTTTAAGCCTCCTATTACTGTAATATTCAAATCAATGGCAAACATATTCTTTCACTATGTCTAGCTTTCTGTTTTGCATTTGCAATTCGCTGAACATGAGTAGGAGCTTACATCACTCTACAGTGTAAGGTATGTTTTCACAGAGCACTATAGGGGGATGATTCGATTTTAGTGTCCTTTTAGATGAGTGGGTTTATATTCAAATGTAATGTTGTATGATTTCATTACATGCAGTATGAAAATAAAAATTATGCACTCACTAACTGTAGGTCGCTCTGGATAAGTGCATCTGCTAAATGACTAAAATGTAAATGTATCGTTTTACTGGAGGCTGTTATCTCAGTATGCGGGGTAGCCTCTCTTTTCCTGCTGCACCCAGAGCGTCCTTCCTCTCCTCCTCTCCTCCTCTCCTCCATCCCTCCATCCTTCTCTCCCTCCATCCCTCCCTCGGTCTGTCCTGCACATGGGTGACAGGGCTGGGCTAGTGCAGCCTTCTCCCTGCTCCAGCTGCATCTGGAACTGTGTGTGTTTCACTGTTTCTCTCTGCTTGGGCGAGAGAGTATACAGAGCATACAGATTTCTGGTCTTTTCAATTATATAATCAGAGTTTATATAGCAGTATTTAGCAGTATTTATTTTGGTTTGATTTAACCACCATCTTGCTACTAACCCAGACCTTGGATACAGCTGTTTGTTTCTATGACAGCAGAGAGGGGTGTTTAGTGATGAGGTTGCCTTTTTGTTGTTGATTCAGCATCTCTTTCACGAGGGAAAGTGCAGCATTCATCTGAGCCCAATGTGTGAATGTGTGAATGTGTGAGAGCGTGTGTGCCAGTGTGTCCGTGTGTGAGTGTGTGTGTGTGTGTGTGTGTGTGTGTGTGTGTGTGTGTGTGTGTGTGTGTGTGTGTGTGTGTGTGTGTGAAAGAGAGAGAGCGTGTGCATGTGCCTGCGTGCGTATGTGCGTTAGTGAGAGCCCAGGAGGAAGGATGGTTGCTCATGTCTGAACTGCCTCCACGCTCGCAGGGAAAGTCAAAGCAGAAAATAGCAGAAGGGGGGAAACAGACGCAGTGCTCTCATCTCACCGAGGACTGATTCTGTCCATCATTTGGTGGGGAAGCTAATCAAAGGGATTTGGCAATGCCTGCAGAGGTGAAAGGGGTAAGTGTTGATTTAGTATTTGTTTTCTCTTCTCTACCCTCCCTATTTTCTCTCCAATGCTTTCCCTACAGGAGCCCCAGCCACAGCTGGCTGTATTCTGTATGCTATGCTTGTCTCATGAAGGGGAAAGCATTATTTTCTCCCTCAGATCAGTGTGTTGCAGTCTCACACACCTCGTGTGTGCTCAGGGACATGTTGTTAACACCTCTGTTCAGTGTGTATACTGCAGGCCATATGGAGAGGCTGTTAATCATGGTAACATTATGAGAGGAGGCTGAGTGATAACCACCCACAGGGGAATGTGCTGCTGCTGCTTCATACGCTTTTACACCCAGCACACCGCCAGCCAGCCTGCCAACCACCCAGCAAACTGCCAGCCCAACCTGGTCTCAGAGCATTTCGCATTATTCTGTACGTAAATTCGAGACACTCCATTTAATATGATATGTTACTTTTCGTATGGTATGTATTAATTTGTGGATGTCCATCAACCATTTCGGATGATATGTTGCGAATTACAATTCGTATTATATGTTACGAATTTGTGAAACGTACAATATGTTATGCATTTGTAAAATGTACAATATGTTATGAATTTGCAAAACGTATTATATGTTATGAATTTTAGCTAGCTCGCTAACGTTAGCTAGGCTAGGGGTTAGGGTTAGGGGTTATGGTTAAGGTTAGGGTTAAATTTAGGAGTTAGGTTAAGGGGTTAAGGTTAGGGTTAGGGGAAGGGTAAGCTAAAAGTATTAAGGTTTTGGTTAGGGTTAGCTATCATGCTAAGTAGTTGGAAAGTAGCTAAAAAGTAGTAAGTAGTTGAAATGTTGCTAAAATGCTAAAGTTGTCCATGATGAGATTTTAACTCGCAACCTAAGATTTTAACTCGCAACCTTTAGGTTGCTAGACGTTTGCATTATACACCCACCCATCCACCCCGGGTTGCTAGATGGTCGGGTTATATGCCTACCCATCCACCCCGACCAACCACCACCCTACTTAAGTAAAGGTCCAATGCAGCCGTTTTAATCTGTCTTATGTAACCATACCAAACGTAACAGTGTCTTGGATTTACATACAGAATAATACAAAATGCTCTGAGACCAGGTTGGCCAGCCAGCCAGCCACTGCAAGTTAGAATGACATTAAATATGACCATGCAGTATTTAATTGTTTGTGCACAATGGGGCTTCCTGCCTCCTGCCTCCTGCTTCCTGTATCCTGCACAGACCAACACAAGGGATGAGAGGTGTCCTGTCCTCATTCTCAATGGAAATTAGTCTTGGCACTGCGGTGAATAAGATGGTATATCCTCATGGCGGCAGATCACCTAGCGGTTAAGTGTGTTGGGCTAGTAACCAAAAGATTGCTGGTTAGAATCTCAGAAAATCTGTCGTTATGCCCTTGAGCAAGGCACTTAACCCTAATTCCTCTGGATAAGAGCATTTGATAAATGACTTAAATGTAAGCATGCTGTAATGCCTATAGCTGCAGTGCTGGGAGATTGGACAATGCTGTGTTTGTGTAATGTGGACAGAGAATGTTTTCCTCCCACATCTTGGCTGCGTTACAGAACAAAAACAAGTAATCTTGTTGATCTGATCCCATCTAATTATGAACCCTGGGAGTGGATCTATTACGACAGATTATTACTGTATTTACAGAAATGTTGTGCACACGTTCATTTGACATCAAGTACTAGAGCGATACACATTTCTCTCTCCTCTATCTGATGAACACAAATTGACTGCATTGTCAGTGTTAATTCCAACAGATCACAGCTTCTCCTCTGATCTGCATTAATACCGGGATAGAGGGCAGGCATTTTCTCCCTTGCCTGCATGATTCATCTATCAAAATGAGCTTGTGACAAGTATTAAATGTGGCTTGCGTCTGAAATGCCCTTGACCCGGCCACTAAATCTGAACTCACCCAGCAGAAGATCAGACTGTGGGCTTTCCGCTATATTGTCGTGCAGTCAGCCCCCATTGGACAGCTGAATGGAACAAGACACTAATCGTGTCACTTTGTCCTCTGCTTCAGTGCCTCTAACATCTATCTAATTCATCTCGTAGGTAAACAGCAAATACAGGCTGTAAATTAAGGAATATGAGGATATTTGACCAGTGGCCTCCTGAGTGGCGCACTGGTCTAAGGCACTGCATTGCAGTGCTAGCTGTGTCACTAGAGATCCTGGTTCGAATCCAGGCTCTGTCGTAGCCGGCCGCGACCGGGAGACCCATGGGGCGGCGCACAATTGGTCCAGGGAAGGGGAGGGAATGGCTGGCAGGGATGTAGCTCAGTTGGTAGAGCATGGTGTTTGTAACGCCAGGGTTGTGGGTTCGATTCCCACGGGGGGTATGAAAAAAATAAAATAAAATAATAATCATGTATGCACTCACTACCTGTAAGTCGCTCTGGATAAGAGCGTCTGCTAAATGACTAAAAAGTTAAAAAGTATATTTATTTGATGTGATGGAGGAACAGTTATGAGGGTAGTTGAAACAGTGTTCTAGGGATGAATGAGTGCTTTGAGTGTTTGATGATAAGTGGTGGCTGTACAAATGGAGGCATGGCTGCACAGTGTCGGAAAGATCTGTTGGAAGACTAATCTAAAAACAGGGCCAGAAGTCCCTAACCTCACTATCCATCCCTCTATCCCTCTTTCAAACCCTATTACCATTGCTCAATCCCGCTATCAAGCATTCCTTTAGAGAACAGAGATACCCTGCCTATTTCTAGCCACCCAGCTATTCGTTTACCTCTGCTTTGCAATACCTCCAATCATTCATCCCTCCAAGGCTGTTTAAGCCTGCATCATCTCCTCTCCTTTCCTTTCCTTTCCTCTCTCTCTCTCTCTCTCTCTCTCTCTCTCTCTCTCTCTCTCTCTCTCTCTCTCTCTCTCTCTCTCTCTCTCTCTCTCTCTCTCTCTCTCTCTCTCTCTCTCTCTCTCTCTCTCTCTCTCTCTCTCTCTCTCTCTCTCTCTCTCTCTCTCTCTCTCTCTCTGTCTTTCTCTCTCTCTCGCTCTATCTGCTGTGTGTCATCCATGGGGCTTTCATCTCTCCTTCTCTCTCTCTACTCTGACAGACTTATTTGCATGAAGATGAGGCTACGAGTGAATCGGAGGCTGCGAGTGAATCGAGCTCTCCCATTGCATTAATTAGTTATCCATTATTATTATTATTATTATTATACCTCCTGCTCCACATTCTGTGGACTATTTTACATTAAGGCCCCTACTATTAAACCTCTGGATTTTATGTGGACTATTTTACATATTGCTCAATGAACTTGGAATACTGCTGAATTCAGTTCTAGTATGTTTCAGTAAGACAAGCAACCTGGGATTCTAATTTGTTTCTGCACAGTAGGATTGAGAGCACTTTCATTTAGTATGGTGAGATATGATGCAGGGAATTTTATGTTGACAGATTATCCGCTGGCTTGCAAGAGATATTGGCACATAAATCAAAATTCTCCCTCATGGTGAATGCGGTTCTAATCATGATCCTATTGACTAAAATCTCAGATTCAGACACTCTTGGGCTTTAGTATGTGATCAAAACAGAATCGTCCTTGACTAAAGAGTATTATGCAAAAACATGTCAACATTTATTATGGGTCCTTTTGTTCATATTTTATGCCTCTTTAGTCTATGTATAGACCCATTTTAAGTTGTTTATGTTGTATATTTAATAGATCCTTGTTTTGGGGAAAACAACAAACCCACTGGGCACAGATGTCAATTCCACATCTATTCCATGTTGGTTCAACGTTATTTAGTTGAAATGACGTGGAAACAACGCTGATTAAACTACTGTGTTAGTTTGTTCTTGATGTAAATAAGCATAAATCACTAAATGACCCTGTATGTCTGAGGCTAGCTGCTGGATGGAGAGAGTTGATTAAAGGCAGGACATTGTTATATCTCAGTAATTATGCCAAACCATTTCTCCTCATTAATCTTTTAACACATCAACTCTATCAGCATCTGAACCTCCACAATTACTACCCGGGCCGGCCCTGGGCACAAGCGACATAGGTGTTTGCCTAGGGCCCCCGGCTGCTAGGGGGCCCCCTACCAGTTTAGGAACTCAGTCGGGGAATCAACTTACTGTTGAGCGTTAGAATAGTAGAATACACAAGGTGCAATAAAAAAAATGGTTGTGCATCAGCAGTTCCTCTTGTTATGTCAGTCACTGACATTCACTCAATTAGCTCATGTCAGCTTTTATTTTTTTGGATTGGTATGTCAGTCTACCCAACTATCTAAACTTGTAGTAATCATGGCGGAATTACCGACCGGGCATGAAGGGCATATGCCCAGGGGCCCTGACCTCCAGGGGACCCCATTGATTTTCTTAGTCACTCTCACTCAGATATCATATTAACATGGCATAAGTCATGGCAAAATGTGTAGAATTGCAGGAAATTAACTTTAAAACGTACATTTTTCTCTCCACCGTCAATAGGGGGTCCACTAAAATGTTTTGCCCGCAAGGTGGTGGCTAGTGCCGCCCTGATTACTACAGCCTTCTCTACTCTTTTCCATTCCCCACACATGGCCACACATCAATGTGGAAGTTCTGAATAGCTTAATGGCCTTGCTCTATAGTCTATACAGTGAGGTGGGTGTTTGAAAGCCAGGGCTTAAAAATGAACAATTGCGAGCACTCAGCAGGGGAAGTGAAAGGTCAGCAGAATGGCAGCAGCAGATTGGTCCACGGGGTGAGAGGGTCTCAGGAGAAATCAAACCAACGCGCTTTAATTAAACAGGTGGAGCTCGTTCTCATATTTAGATAATACCCTCTCCTGCTCTCTCCGGGCCTGTCACCTTTAGTTCATGTCTTTATTTCTCCCTCTCTTTACAAAGGGTACTGGGCTCTCTCTCTCTCTGTGTGAAACTTTCTCTCCTGCACTTGGTCTGTAGGAGTAGGATGTCTCTAACTAAATCTCTTCCATTTGCTGTTCGTGCCATGTCTGGTGTGTAGGAGTCGAGTGTGTAACTCTTTCTCCCGTTGTGTAGGAGCAGATCCCAGAGGGGCTGTCCTCTCTGGGGGCTATGATCCTGGAGCCCAAAGAGCCCCCGGTGGAGCATCCATTGCCTGCAGACGATGACCTGGACACACCCACCTCCAACACCTCCGTGGTCACCTCGACCAATGGCAGTTCCACTACAGAGACACAATACTCAGAGACAGAGGTCTTTATCACCTACAGTACCAGTCAAAAGTTTGGACACATCTACTCATTCAAGGCTTTTTCTTTATTTTTACTATTTTCTACATTGTAGAATAATAGTGAAGACATCAAAACTATGAAATAACACATATGGAATCATGTAGTAACCAAAAAGGTGTTAAACAAATCAAACTAGATTTTAGATTTTAGATTCTTCAAAGTAGCCCTTCCTTTGCCTCGATGACAGCTTTGCACACTCTTGGCATTCTCTCAACCAGCTTCACCTGGAATGCTTTTCCAACAGTCTTGAAGGAGTTCCCACATATGCTGAGCACTTGTTGGCTGCTTTTCCTTCACTCTGCGGTCCAACTCATCCCAAACCATCTCAATTGGGTTGAGGTCGGGTGATTGTGGAGGCCAGGTCATCTGATGCAGCGCTACATCACTCTCCTTGGTCAAATAGCCCTTACACAGCCTGGAGGTGTGTTTTGGATCATTGCCCTGTTGAAAAACTAATGATACTCCCACTAAGCGCAAACCAGATGGGATGGCATATCGCTGCAGAATGCTGTGGTAGCCATGCTGGTTAAATGTGCCTTGAATTCTAAATAAATCACCAACAGTGTCACCAGCAAAGCATCCCCACACCATCACACCTCCTCCTCCATGATTCACGGTGGGAACTACACATGCGGAGATCATCTGTTCACCCACACCGCGTCTCACAAAGACACGCGGTTGGAACCAAAAATCTCAAATTTGGACTCCAGACCAAAGGACACATTTCCACCGGCCTAATGTCCATTGCTCGTGTTTCTTGGCCCAAGCAGGTCTCTTCTTCTTATTGGTGTCCTTTAGTAGTGGTTTCTTTGCAGCAATTCGACCATGAAGGCCTGATTCACACAGTTGATGTTGAGATGTGTCTGTGACTTGAACTCTGTGAAGCATTTATTTGGGCTGCAATTTCTGAGGCTGGTAACTCTAATGAACTTATCCTCTGCAGCAGAGGTAACTCTGGGCCTTCCATTCCTGTGGCGATCTTCATGAGAGCCAGTTACATCATGGCGCTTGATGGTTTTTACGACTGCACTTGAAGAAACTTTAAAAGTTATTGAAATTATCCATATTGACTGACCTTCATGTCTTAAAGTAATGATGGACTGACGTTTCTCTTTGCTTATTTGAGCTGTTCTTGCCATAATATGGACCTGGTCTTTTACCAAATAGGGCTATCTTCTGTATAACCCCCCCACACACACACACACACCTTGTCACAACACAACTGATTGGCTCAAACTCATTGAGAAGGAAAGAAATTCCACAAATTAACTTTTAAGAAGGCACACCTGTTAATTGAAATTCATTCGAGGTGACTACCTCTTGAAGCTGGTTGAGAGAATGCCAAGAGTGTGCAAAGCTGTCATCAAGGCAAAGGGTGGCTATTTGAAGAATCTCAAATATAAAATATATTTTAATTTGTTTAACACTTTTTTGGTTATTATATGATTCCACATGTGTTATTTCATAGTTTTGATGTATTCACTATTATTCTACAATGTAAAAAATAGTAAAAATAAAGAAAAACCCTTGAATGAGTAGGTGTGTCCAAACTTTTGACTGGTAGTGTATATCCCCTATATAATGCTTACTTTAATTACTTCATTTAACAATCAGCCATCATATCCCCCAGGATTATACTGTAATCATTCTCTGCTCCTCTGTAATCTGAAGCATAGATTAATCCTTCATTATATCTCCTATAAAACTCCATATCTCTATTAAGATTTATCACAGAACAATGGGAAACAATAATAAACAATTTCCTGTTCATCTGCAGCCCTGGTGAACCATGATTTTAATCTGAGCCATCCGCCAGAGACAAATTGCAATTCAACAGAATGTACATTTAATGGCCTTAGCTTTTTGAACTGAAGGTTGGTGCGTGCCAGGCTGACAGAATTTTCCTTGGGGAAGTAGCAGCTAACAGAGAAGGCCCCAAAGCTTATCCTAGTGTAGAGAATGGCTAGTGGATACTATTTCCACATACATATTCTACATTACCAAAAGTATGTGGACACCTGCTTGTCGAACATCTCATTCCAAAATCATGGGCATTAATATGGAGTTGGTCCCCCCTTTGCTGCTATAACAGCCTCCACTCTTCTGGGAAGGCTTTCCACTAGATGTTGGAACATTGCTGCGGGGACTTGCTTCCATTCAGCCACAAGAGCATTAGTGAGGTCGGGCACTGATGTTGGGCGATTAGGCCTGGCTCGCAGTCAGCATTGCAACTCATCCCAAAGGTGTTTGATGGGGTTGAGGTCAGGGCTCTGTGCAGGCCAGTGAAGTTCTTCCACAACGATCTCGACAAACCATTTCTGTATGGACCTCGCTTTGTGCACGGGGGCATTGTCATGCTGAAACAGGAAAGGGCCTTCCAAAAACTGTTGCCACAAAGTTGGAAGCACAGAATCGTCTAGAATGTCATTGTATGCTGTAGCGTTAAGATTTCCCTTCACTGGAACTAAGGGGCCTAGCCCGAACCATGAAAATCAGCCCCAGACCATTACTCCTCCTCCACCAAACTTTAGAGTTGGCACTATACATTCGGGCAGGTAGCGTTCCCCTGGTATCCACCAAACCCAGATTCGTCCATCGGACTGCCAGATGGTGAAGCGTGATTCATCACTCCAGAGAACGCGTTTCCACTGCTCCAGAGTCCAATGGCGGCGAGCTTTACACCACTCCAGCCAATGCTTGGCATTGCACATGGTGATCTTAGGCTTGTGTGCGGCAACTTGGCCATGGAAACCCATTTCACAAAGCTCCCGATGAACAGTTCTTGTGCTGACGTTGTTTCCAAAGGTAGTTTGGAACTCGGTGGTGAGTGTTGCAACCGAGGACAGACAATTTTTACACGCTACGTGCTTCTGCACTCGGCGGTCCCGTTCTGTGAGCTTGTGTGGCCTACCACTTCGCGGCTGAGCCGTTGTTGCTCCTAGACGTTTCCACTTCACAATAACAGCACTTACAGTTGACCGGGCAGCTCTAGCAGGGCAGAAATTTAAAGAACTGACTTGTTGGAAAGGTGGCGTCCTATGATGGTGCCACGTTGAAAGTCACTTAGCTCTTCAGTACAGGCCATTCTACTGCCAATGACTGTCTATGGAGATTGCATGGCTATCTGCTCGATTTTATACACCTGTCAGCAACGGGTGTGGTTGAAATAGCCAAATCCACTAATTTGAAGGGGTGTCCACAAACTTATGGTAAAAATACTGATTACACGTTGACCTTGGTGGTTGTGGAAGTGTTAACTTCCACTTCTATCAAACAGACCATTTACATTTTCTGCAGTTTACTGTAGTACTCAAAACCACTAGCTGGACCTCAGCTTGTTTCATCACAGTTCAATCTAAACTCTAGGGAAATACATTTTTCACTGACAGTCAAACATAATTCTTTATTTACTGGCCCACCTCAAAGCCAGAAATCTTCTGGAATAAAAATGATGGATCATTCCTGTGAGACAAGAGCTGGTGTGCCATTTTGTGTTCTCTGCTGGTGGGAAAAGAGTTCGTTATGGTGGTAGTTTTGGTGGTAGATGTAGTAGTGGTATAGTAGTAGTGATAAACGTAATTTGAGGCACTGAGTGCAGCTTGAGAATGTAATCTCATGGGTTGGGCTGGAGATAGAGATGGGATTATTAGATCCCATAGTGAGACTGAGTCTGACTGATGTATTGAAATTAACTGTGTGACTTCCTCTCTACAGGACCCCAAGGCTGTTGAACTGGGGAGTGACCAGGCAGACACTCCGGGCACTCCAGACACCCCCGGCCCCCAGCTTCCCCCAGCCCTGCAGCCTCCCCCGGTTCTCCAGATTCCCTTGGTTCCAGACAACCCATCTCTGAAGCCCAGTCCTCTAACTAACGGCCAACACTCCTCTGAGTCCCTCACAACCCCTATCACAACCATTGTTACCACCAACACTCTCCCTCCTCCCTACAACAACACCAACAGTGAGCCCCAGACAGAGAAGCCTGAGGGGCAGAACAGCACCTACACCCTCCCTGACCCTCCCTTTCCTGGCCTGGGGGGTGGCATGTGTGCTGGGTATGGCAGCCTGTCTCGAGGTGGTGTCCACCAGAGCTCCCTCCACACCTACTGGCCCTCCAGGAACTACCAGCCCCAGCCTGGGGGTCACTACACCCTGCCCCTGCTCAGGGACATCTACGGCCAGGTGGGCCTGACCAACCAAACCGAGAGGGAAGGACCAGGGGACGCCACCCTGGGTGGAATCCACCAGCTCAGACCCATCACTACCATGGAGCTCCTGAGGGAACCTTCAAGAACCAGGTTAGGATATGAGCTAGCTAGTTAGGAACATGCATGACAGCAGAACTCCCTAGCAGCAGATCCAAGCTAGTAAGACTGGTGAGTTATTTAAACTCAGAGGATGGACAGTAGTAAAAGGACATTTCATTTTTGCCACACACATATCAATACCCTCTCTGTAAATGAGTTTACCCTTAACAAAAGCTCATGCTTTCTTCAAGACAGGGCATTGATTTTCGCTGTGTGTAGGTAGTCATTTGAAAAATGAGGGCACATTCTGTGTAATGTTTGCTACTGACAAATAGAAGAGGAGTCATATACTCTCTCATTATCTACATAAATGTTGTTTTAAGTGAAGAGATAACTCTTCATCATACATACTGACCCTCAAACTCTGATTAAATTGCTTGTATGTAGTTTATGAACACATTTCCAAAAGAGGAGACTAGAGAATCATGCTATGCAACTCAACACAATATTTCAGCTCAGTATGGATTAGAACCTGTCAATGTCCATATTGCATTCTATAGCAGTGAGCCCCAGTAGGAGCTGTTAGCTGCAGTAGTCCCTGTGGTGTCAGCATGGTGAGGAGGGCGAGACAGATGACCAGCAGTTTAGGAGCATGTGGTATCAATCAGGGGAGGCTGCCTGCCACCAGTCGATAAATAAGGAGGTTTCACCTGTATTACTGACTGACAGCAGCACTTTCCTCAGCTCATAAGCTGTGAATGAGCTGTTTACAGAGGATACTGGACACTATCTCTCCTCCCTCTACCTCTCCCTCTCTTTCCCTATCTTTTGCTCTCTCTCTTTGTCACGAGTTGCTAAGCCAGAACCCAGAAGCAGACCAGGACAAGGTAAGTTGAAACGAAGGTGAGTGTTTATTTACAAGTTCAAGAGTGATGCTGAATAATCCAGGGAACAGAGCGGGCGGCGTTGATTAGTTGTTGGGGGTGCAGTGGTTGATCCCATCCTGGGTCGGCAGCCGCCGACCACCAGGCAGAGGTTGGATGAAGGTTCCGGACGGGTGACTGCAGATGGAACAAAACGGGGGTAAGTAAGCAACAAACCAACAAGGTGCAAAAACAACAAAACTAACGCTAGGCTCTAAGACTGATACTCTGGTAAACCTACTGTTCATGGCTAACGATCCGGCAGGGAATGGATGTTAGGCCAGAGCCTAAGAAGGGTGATGATCAGGACCAGGTGTGCAGATTGCTGATGGGATGCAGGTGCGGAAATCAAGAGAGCTCCCCGGAGCGTTCCAGAACCCTCGGGAAACTGGAGATCACGAACATAACAACTAGTCCACAGACAGGACCCGACTCAGACTGCCGGGATCGTTACAGTACCCCCTCCGACCAAACGCCACCGGGCGGACTCCCCGGAGCGCCAGGATGGAGGCGGTAGAAGTCACTGATGAGGTCAGCATCTAGGACCTGTCGCCGCGGAATCCAACTCCTCTCTTCAGGACCATACCCCTCCCAGTCCACGAGATACTGGAAACCCCGGCCCCGCCGTCTGGAATCCATGATGCGACGCACCGTGTAGGCAGGACCACCTCCGATCATCCGAGGAGGAGGAGGAGGAGGCGGAGGAGGCAACAGAGGACTGAGGAAAACAGGCTTGAGGCAGGAGACATGAAAGGTGGGATGGACTCTGAGCGTCCTCGGGAGTTTGAGTCGAACTGCCACCGGATTGATCACCTTCTCCACCACAAACGGACCAATGAACTTCGGTAACAACTTCCTAGACTCAGTCCGTAAAGGAAGATCCCGTGTGGCCAACCAGACCCTATCTCCGATGGTGTAGGTGGGAGCGGGGATCCGGCGACGATTCGCCTGGAGCTGATACCGGTCCGAAACTCTAAGGAGTGCTTTTCTGGCCCGATGCCAGGTCCGGTGGCAACGACGAATATGGACCTGAACAGAAGGCACTGAGAGCTCCTTCTCCTGAGAAGGGAACAAGGGAGGTTGGTAGCCATACAGGCACTGGAAGGGAGACATCCCAGTGGCAGATGTAGGGAGAGTATTGTGGGCATACTCAACCCAAGGCAACTGAGAGACCCAGGAGGTGGGGTTGGAAGAGGCCAGACAGCGTAGCGTGGATTCCATCTTCTGGTTGGCTCTCTCCGCCTGACCATTAGATTGGGGGGTGAAAACCAGATGTGAGACTGACTGTAGCTCCAATGGCCAAACAGAAGGACTTCCAGACAGCAGAGGTAAACTGAGGGCCACGGTCGGAAACGATATCACTGGGCAACCCGTGGACCCTGAAAACCTCCCTAACCAGGATCTCGGACGTCTCCGAGGCAGAGGGAAGCTTGGCAATAGGCACAAAGTGGGCGAACTTGCTGAATCTGTCCACGATAGTCAGAACGACCGTGTTCCCCTCAGAAGCGGGCAACCCAGTGACAAAGTCCAGGGCCAGATGCGACCATGGTCGCCGGGGAATAGGAAGGGGGTGAAGTAGTCCAGAGCTGGGCCGATTGGTACTCTTATTCTGCGCACACACTGGACAGGCAGCAACATAACCCCGAGTATCCTCGGCCATGGCAGGCCACCAAAAACGTCTGCGAAGAAACGCCATTGTCCGAGCCACGCCAGGGTGACAAGCCATCTTGCTGGCGTGGGACCATTTGAGGACAGCAGGACGAACCGACTCAGGCACAAACAACCGACCGGGTGGACCGTTACCGGGACCGGGCTGAGTCCGAAGGGCCGCCAGCACCTCCTCCTCAATCTTCCACATAACTGCTCCCACGACGCAGTTCCGGGGAGAATTGTCTCGGTCTTGGACCCACTCTCCTCCGTCTTGGAGAACATCCGGGACAAGGCGTCCGCCTTGCCGTTCTTAGATCCAGGTCGGAACGTCAGGGAAAACTTGAATCGTCCGAAAAACAACGCCCACCTGGCCTGACGGGGAGTTGAGACGTTTAGCCGATTGCACGTAAGCAAGATTCTTGTGGTCAGTCCAGACAATAAACGGTTGCTCCGCCCCTCCAACCAGTGGCGCCACTCCTCCAAGGCAAGTTTCACCGCGAGAAGCTCCCGGTTACCCACATCGTAATTCCTCTCCGCAGGCGAAAGGCGACGAGAGTAGTAGGCGCAGGGATGGAGTTTACTGTCCGTGGAGCATCGCTGCGACAGGATGGCGCCAACTCCCACATCAGACGCGTCCACTTCAACGACGAACTGACGGGCCGTGTCCGGTTGAGAGAGAATCGGTGCGTTGGTGAATCGCCTCTTCAAATCCAGAAACGCTCGATCCGCCTCCGGATTCCACTTGAAGGTCCTGATACTGGAAGTCAAGGCAGTTAACGGAGCGGCCACACGGCTGTAATCCCGGATGAATCTGCGGTAGAAATTCGCAAACCCCAAAAATCTCTGGAGCTGCAATCTCGTACCGGGCTGGGCCCATTCCAGAACCGCTCTAACCTTCTCCTGGTCCATCCTAATCTCTCCCCTGGAGATGATGTACCCGAGAAAGGATGTCGTGTGGGCGTGAAACTCGCACTTCTCGGCCTTCACGAACAGGCGATTCTCCAACAATCGCTGCAGAACCTGCCGGACATGCTGGACGTGGTCGGAAGGTTCCTTCGAGAAGATCAGAATGTCATCCAGGTAAACAAACACAAAGAGACCGATCATATCTCTCAGGACGTCGTTCACCATACTCTGGAATACCGCTGGAGCATTGGTCAGTCCAAACGGCATCACCTGATACTCGAAGTGACCCATCGGTGTATTGAAACCCGTCAACCACTCGTCCCCCCTCTCTGATCCGGACCATGTGATACGCATTGCGTAGGTCTAGCTTGGTGAACACCGTAGCACCCTGTAAGGAGTCGAAGGCAGAACTCATCAAGGGCAGGGGATACTTGTTCTTGACCGTGATGTCATTCAACCCCCGATAATCAATACACGGTCGAAGAGAGCCATCCTTCTTACCCACAAAGAAGAATCCTGCCCCCAGGGGTGATGACGAGGGACGAACGAGACCAGCAGCTAGGGACTCCTTGATGTAGGTCTCCAAAGCCTCACGTTCAGGTCGGGAGATACTGTATAACCTTCCCTTGGGGTAGACAGCTCCAGGGAACAGGTTGATGGCACAATCATATGGTCGGTGGGGAGGGAGTGACAGAGCCTTCTGCTTACTGAAAACTTCCCCCAAATCGTGATATGTCTCGGGAACCAGGGACAAATCTGGGGGTTTAGCCTCAATCACCTGACTGGGAACCGAATGGGGGCAGGCAGTCTTGAGACAGTTAGCATGACAATCAAGGCTCCAACTCGTTACCTTGCCCGTCACCCAATCGAACGTGGGATTGTGTTCCTTCAGCCAGGGGTATCCAAGGACCAGAGGAACCTGGGAAGACGGCAGAATGAAGAATGAAATCATCTCAGAATGATTCCCCGACAACCGCATCTTAACCGGGTTCAGTCCTCATCGTGATACGTGCCAGACTACTGCCGTCCAGAGTGGTAGCTTCAATGGCTTCCGGCAATTGCTCCTTGGAAAGCCCCAGCTGTTCCACCAACTCGGCATCTAGAAAGCTTCCATCGGCACCTGAATCGATAAAAGCGTTAATCGCTAAGCTCTGATTCCTGTTCATAAGGGTAGCCGGGAAACGGGGTCTGACAGAGGTATTGAGAGGTCGAAACTGGCTCGCTAAAAGTCCTCCCAACTTTAGCGAGCCGCGCAGTTTGACGACCCGACTGGAACCTGAGAAGCTGATCGGTTGGACGGAGCCCATTGCTTCTCCCTCCTTCGCTCTCGGACTCGATTATCCACCCGAATAGACAAGGCTACCAAGCTGTCCAGGTCACTAGACTCCGGATAGGAGATCAACTCATCCTTGAGCTGCTCCGACAGACCCTGGTAAAAGGCCGCTTGCAGAGCCTCCTCATTCCACCCACTCTCCACAGCCAACGTCTTGAACTCGATCACGAAGTCGGCCACGCTGCGAGTTCCTTGGCGAAGCGAAAACAGGCGCCTAGCTGCGTCCCTCCCTCGGACGGAATGGTCGAAGAGCTTCCTCATCTCGGCCGTGAACCCCTGGTATGAAGCCATGCAGGGATCCTGTCGTTCCCAAACGGCTGAAGCCCACTCCAGCGCTCGACCACGCAGCAACTCAATCACAAAGGCTATCCTAGCCTTGTCTGTGGCATAAGAGTAGGGCTGTAGATCGAACACTAATCCACACTGCATAAGGAAGGAACGGCATCTTCCCAGCTCCCCCTCATATTTCTCCGGTGTCGGAACCTTGGGCTCACGGAAGGACACAGCTTCAGAAGCGGCAGGCGAGATGGGTGAAACCGGTAGTGGATCTTCCACCGGACACTTGCGTTGGTTCTGGACCTCCGTCAGACCGGTAGAAAGGTTCCGAACTGACAACGCGATCTCCTGTAGTACCGTGCTATGATGGCCCAACATCTTCTCCTGCTGGGTAATGGCATGGCGAACAGAGTCCAGGTCCGCTGGGTTCATTACTGGCCGGATCGTTCTGTCACGAGTTGCTAAGCCAGAACCCAGAAGCAGACCAGGACAAGGTAAGTTGAAACGAAGGTGAGTGTTTATTTACAAGTTCAAGAGTGATGCTGAATAATCCAGGGAACAGAGCGGGCGGCGTTGATTAGTTGTTGGGGGTGCAGTGGTTGATCCCATCCTGGGTCGGCAGCCGCCGACCACCAGGCAGAGGTTGGATGAAGGTTCCGGACGGGTGACGGCAGATGGAACAAAACGGGGGTAAGTAAGCAACAAACCAACAAGGTGCAAAAACAACAAAACTAACGCTAGGCTCTAAGACTGATACTCTGGTAAACCTACTGTTCATGGCTAACGATCCGGCAGGGAATGGATGTTAGGCCAGAGCCTAAGAAGGGTGATGATCAGGACCAGGTGTGCAGATTGCTGATGGGATGCAGGTGCGGAAATCAAGAGAGCTCCCCGGAGCGTTCCAGAACCCTCGGGAAACTGGAGATCACGAACATAACAACTAGTCCACAGACAGGACCCGACTCAGACTGCCGGGATCGTTACACTCTTTCTACATTTACATTTACATTTTAGTCATTTAGCAGACGCTCTTATCCAGAGCGACTTACAGGAGCAATTAGGGTTAAGTGCCTTGCTCAAGGGCACATTTACGTCATTTAGCAGACGCTCTTATCCAGAGCGACTCACAAATCATCAGGAACTATCAGGAACTGATCAGGAACTCAGGCTGTGAAGGTAAAATATCTGTCTGCACAACTGTTCAGAGAAAATACCAGAGCAAATAACAGTGATTGTACAACAAATAAAATCTAATTGTTTTCTGTGCTTTCTGTCTGTCTCTACATGTAGGCCTATCTCTTTCCCTTGTCTCAGCCCCCCCTCTTCACTTAACCCCTCCTTCCCTTTCTATTTTTCCAGAGGTGGATACGAGGAGGCTCTCATGTCCCAGATGGATGGGGACCCCATCTCCTTCTTCCAGGCCATGTCCAGGGCCCAGATGCTACAGTTCCCCCACAAGCGCAGCAGCATGGTCAGCCTGGACAGCATCCGTAAGGACCCCCGCTGGAGGGACCCCAACCTGAGTGAGGTCATCACCATGCTCAGCCACCCCATGGACCCGGTCAAGTCCAACGCCGCCGCCTACTTGCAGCACCTGTGTTACGAGAACGACCACATAAAGCAGGACGTCAGGCAGCTGAAGGGGGTTCCAGTACTGGTGGGCCTCCTGGACCACCCTAAAGCCGAGGTCCACCGCAAGGCCTGTGGAGCCCTGAGGAACATCTCCTACGGGAAAGACCACCACAACAAGGTGGCCATCAAGAACTGTGAAGGCATCCCGGCCCTGGTCAGACTGCTGAGGAAGTCCAGTAACATGGAGGTCAGAGAGTTGGTCACAGGTACAGTGAGCCTATGACAGAAGTCCTATACAAACATCTCTGTGATGGTTATGAGACTCCCTGATTATTACCCAACCACCTCACTTTACTAACAGTAACTTACATATTATTTTGCATATAGGAACCCTGTGGAATCTGTCCTCCCATGAGCCTCTGAAGATGATGGTCATCAATCATGGGCTCCAGACGCTGACTGATGAGGTCATCATCCCCCACTCTGGCTGGAGGAGAGACCTCACTGAGCACTCCAGACCCCAGGAGACAGAGTGGACTACTGTGTTCAAGAACACCTCAGGGTGTCTCAGGTACAATATGGCAGCTACATAGATGACAAGGTCATGGAACCTTACACAAGAGTAATTGAGGGTTTATTGCTCCATTCATTGGAAGTTCCTAAATTGGACGTAATGGTAAATTAGTTACTGACAGCTTGCTAATAGTGACGCTATGCTAACTTCATCCGCTCCACTAATAGACCTGTTTTGTCCCAGGAATGTGAGCTCAGATGGGGCAGAGGCTCGCCAGAGGCTGAGGGAGTGTGAGGGGCTGGTGGACGCTCTCCTCCATGCCCTACAGTCAGCTGTCGGCAACAAGGAGACAGACAATAAGGTGACCGCAGACATTGTTGAGCACATATAAATTCCAACTAAAACACTATGGCTGGAGTGCAAATCAGTACATTAACCAAAAGTATTCTGGACCACATATGAGAATCAGATCCTCCCTATATTCTATGCATCTGCTGTCTTTGATGAGCATCTTTGTGTTGTTTATGCTCCTCTCTCTCAGTCAGTAGAGAACTGTGTCTGCATCCTGAGAAACCTCTCCTACCACGTCCACAAAGAGGTGCCAGGGGCGGAGCGATTTCAGGAACCCGTGGCCAATCAGGTGCCACGATCAGGATCAGGAGGGAAGAAGAAGAACGAGGCAGACTGTTTTGGAGGGAAAAAGCCCAAGGGTCAGTTACAGTTTTTTTCAATCACTTTGGCAAGTTTTTCAGATGTAAGTGGTATATTTAAAAACTCTGAGTACAAAACTCTTAACTGATAACACTTAATGCCCCCTATCTTATGTTCAGAACCTTTGATTGTGCATTCATTAGGGTTTAGTCATTCATGCAAAATCTAAGTTTTCTGTGAAATACCATGAGCACATTTTGTTAAATCACCAATACATCAGATAATGACAGGCTCACCAGTCAGTCATTTTAACTACCTTTTAATCCAATAGCAGAAAATACAAGATACACATTTCAAAACTGTGCTTTCTGAAGTGCTAAATATAAAGAATAGTACATGGTAAATACTATTGACTATATAAATTGACATTTATATTTTCTTTTTATATATAATATGTACCCAATGGCAGGTTGTGAGCATGTTGAGAAATATGTCAGTCTTATAGTTTCATTATCCTTATACAGTACATACGCAGGACAAATTATCAGAAATATGGGTATTGTAAAGCAGTTGGCTACTGTAAAAACGTACCATGGTGTTGTATGCAATTTCTGCAACATTGTACAAGATCAGTGGTGATTTTAGCATGTAAATCTTGGTGGGGCAAACTCCCCAAAAAATTTTGGGGATGCAAAAATACAATACAACTCAACACTAAACAACACATTAATTGCACTATAACTGTGACAAACTTTGCCCACAAACTGTTAGGAACTACGTAAAGCTGTCCCACCAGCAGAGCTTTCTTTTCAGCACCATGAATCCTTACCACCGCTATACCTGGCTATCAGCAGAGCCTTGTCTGGCACCGAAACAGTTAATTCAGCCTCATTTACTGCCTTTTTTAACCCTCCCGTTGTCCTAGGGTCAAAATGACCCGCCACTGTGTTGAACCAACTTTATTTAATTTTTTTATTTTTTGGATCATTTGTGAGAAAGAGGCAGTGATACTTTCTTTAAAGTCTCACTGCCTCCTTCTCACAAATGATCCCAAAAATATAAAAATTAAATAAAGTTGGTTCAACACAGTGGCGGGTCATTTTGACCCTAGGACAACGGGAGGGTTAAAAACATAGCTGATATAGCTGACTTTCTTAAACAAATGTGGTTTCTACTGACAATTGAGATGTACAAACTACGGCATAAGGGAATGATGAGGTGTGGTCCTCTGTAGCTCAGCTGGTAGAGCACGGCGCTTGTAACGCCAGGGTAGTGGGTTCGATCCCCGGGACCACCCATACACAAAAAATGTATGCACACATGACTGTAAGTCGCTTTGGATAAAAGCGTCTGCTAAATGGCATATTATTATGAGCAGATAAGAGGCAATCCGTAATTTCGATTAAGTCATTAATGAGCGAGCTAAGTCGGCTGTAGCCAATATAACTATTTGTTCAGCGCTTTTGAAATGTACAGCGACAGAATTCATAACATGGGCCGTTCTTACAGTATTCTCCCTGTACACCAAGTCAGAACCGTAGGATAAATAAAGGGGTATATAAGCAGACAACGAAAGGTCTTACAATGTTCGATGATGACATTTCTCTAAAACAGGCTATAGGCTACTGTGGCTAGCGAAAGTATTCACCCCCCTTGGAATTTTTCCTATTTTGTTGCCTTACAACCTGGAATTAAAATGGATTTTTGGGGGGTTTGTATCATATGATTTACACAACATGCCTACCACTTTGAAGATGCAAAATATTTTGGGGGGTGAAACTAACAAGAAATAAGACAAAATAACAGAAAACTTGAGCGTGCATAACTATTCACCCCCCCAAAGTCAATACTTTGTAGAGACACCTTTTGCAGCAATTACAGCTGCAAGTCTCTTGGGGTATGTCTCTATAAGCTTGGCACATCTAGCCACTGGGACTTTTGCCCATTCTTCAAGGCAAAACTGCTCCAGCTCCTTCAAGTTGGATGGGTTCTGCTGGGGTACAGCAATCTTTAAGTCATACCACAGATTCTCAATTGGATTGAGGTCTGGGCTTTGACTAGGCCATTCCAAGACATTTAAATGTTTCCCCTTAAACCACTCAAGTGTTGCTTTAGCAGTATGCTTAGGGTCATTGTCCTGCTGGAAGGTGAACCTTCGTCCCAGTCTCAAATCTCAAGAATTTCCCTGTATTTAGCGCCATCCATCATTCCTTCAATTCTGACCAGTTTCCCAGTCCGTGCCGATGAAAAACATCCCCACAGCATGATGCTGCCACCACCATGCTTCACTGTGGGGATGGTGTTCTCGGGGTGATGAGAGGTGTTGGGTTTGCGCCAGACATAGCGTTTTCCTTGATGGCCAAAAAGCTAAATTTTAGTCTCATCTGACCAGAGTACCTTCTTCCATATTTTTGGGGAGTCTCCCACATGGCTTTTGGCAAACACCAAACGTGTTTGCTTATTTTGTTCTTTAAGCAATGGCTTTTTTCGGGCCTTTCTTCCGTAAAGCCCAGCTCTGTGGAGTGTACGGCTTAAAGTGGTCCTATGGACAGATACTCCAATCTCTGCTGTGGAGCTTTGCAGCTCCTTCAGGGTTATCTTTGGTCTCTTTGTTGCCTCTCTGATTAATGCCCTCCTTGCCTGGTCCATGAGTTCTGGTGGGCGGCCCTCTCTTGGCAGGTTTGTTGTGGTGCCATATTCTTTCCATTTTTTAATAATGGATTTAATGGTGCTCCGTGGGATGTTGAAAGTTTCGGATATTTTTTTATATCCCAAACCTGATCTGTACTTCTCCACAACTTTGTCCCTGACCTGTTAGGAGAGCTTCTTGGTCTTCATGGTGCCGCTTGCTTGGTGGTGCCCCTTGCTTAGTGGTGTTGCAGACTCTGGGGACTTTCAGAACAGGTGTATATATACTGAGATCATGTGACAGATCATGTGACACTTAGATTGCACACAGGTGGACTTTATTTAACTAATTATGTGACTTCTGAAGGTAATTGGTTGCACCAGATCTTATTTAGGGGCTTCATAGCAAAGGGGGTGAATACATATGCAAGCACCACTTTTCCGTTATTAATTTTTTAGACTTTTCTGAAACAAGTTATTTTTTTAATTTCACCAATTTGGACTATTTTATGTACAGTTGAAGTCGGATGTTTACGTACACCTTAGCCAAATACATTTAAACTCAGTTTTTCACAATTCCTGACATTTAATCCTAGTAAAAATTCCCTGTCTTAGGTCAGTTAGGATCACCACTTTATTTTAAGAATGTGAAATGTCAGAATAATAGTAGAGAGAATGATTTATTTAAGCTTTTATTTCTTTCATCACATTCCCAGTGGGTCAGAAGTTTACATACGCTCAATTAGTATTTGGTAGCATTGCCTTTAAATTGTTTAACTTGGGTCAAACATTTCGGGTAGCCTTCCATAAGCTTCCCACAATAAGTCGGGTGAATCTTGGCCCATTCCTCCTGACAGAGCTGGTGTAACTGAGTCAGGTTTGTAGGCCTCCTTGCTCGCACACACTTTTTGAGTTCTGCCCACACATTTTCAATAGGATTGAGGTCAGGGCATTGTGATGGCCACTCCAATACCTTGACTTTGTTGTCCTTAAGCCATTTTGCCACAACTTTGGAAGTATGCTTGGGGTCATTGTCCATTTGGAAGACCCATTTGCGACCAAGCTTTAACTTCCTGACTGATGTCTTGAGATCAATCAATCAATCAATCAATTTTATTTTATATAGCCCTTCTTACATCAGCTAATATCTCGAAGTGCTGTACAGAAACCCAGCCTAAAACCCCAAACAGCTAGTAATGCAGGTGTAAAAGCATGGTGGCTAGGAAAAACTCCCTAGAAAGGCGAAAACCTAGGAAGAAACCTAGAGAGGAACCAGGCTATGAGGGGTGGCCAGTCCTCTTCTGGCTGTGCCGGGTGAAGATTATAACAGAACCATGCCAAGATGTTCAAAAATGTTCATAAGTGACAAGCATGGTCAAATAATAATCAGGAATAAATCTCAGTTGGCTTTTCATAGCCGATCATTAAGAGTTGAAAACAGCAGGTCTGGGACAGGTAGGGGTTCCATAACCGCAGGCAGAACAGTTGAAACTGGAATAGCAGCAAGGCCAGGCGGACTGGGGACAGCAAGGAGTCACCACGGCCGGTAGTCCCGACGTATGGTCCTAGGGCTCAGGTCTCTCAGTTGGCTTTTCATAGCCGATCATTAAGAGTTGAAAACAGCAGGTCTGGGACAGGTAGGGGTTTCGTAGCCGCAGGCAGAACAGTTGAAACTGGAATAGCAGCAAGGCCAGGCGGACTGGGGACAGCAAGGTGTCATCATGCCCGGTAGTCCTGACGTATGGTCCTAGGGCTCAGGTTCTCAGAGAGAAAGAGAGAACGAGAGAATTAGAGAGAGCATACTTAAATTCACACAGGACACTAGATAAGACAGGAGAAGTACTCCAGGTATAACCAACTAACCCCAGACACATAAACTACTGCAGCATAAATACTGGAGGCTGAGACAGGAGCGGTCCGGAGACACTGTGGCCCCATCCGAAGAAACCCCCGGACAGGGCCAAACAGGAAGGATATAACCCCACCCACTCTGCCAAAGCACAGCCCCCGCACCACTAGAGGGATATCCTCAACCACCAACTTACAATCCTGAGACAAGGCCGAGTATAGCCCACAGAGGTCTCCACCACAGCACAAACCAAGGGGGGGGGGGGCGCCAACCCAGACAGGAAGATCACGTCAGTAACTCAACCCACTCAAGTGACGCACCCCTCCCAGGGACGGCATGAAAGAGCACCAGCAAGCCAGTGACTCAGCCCCTGCAACAGGGTTAGAGGCAGAGAACCCCAGTGGAGAGGGGAACCGGCTCGGCAGAGACAGCAAGGGCTGTTCGTTACTCCAGAGCCTTTCCGTTCACCTTCACACTCCTGGGCCAGACTACACTCAATCATATGACCTACTGAAGAGATAAGTCTTCAGTAAAGACTTAAAGGTTGAGACCGAGTCTGCGTCTCTCACATGGGTAGGCAGACTGTTCCATAAAAATGGAGATCTATAGGAGAAAGCCCTGCCTCCCGCTGTTTGCTTAGAAATTCTAGGGACAATTAGGAGGCCTGCGTCTTGCGACCGTAGCGTACGTATTGGTATGTACGGCAGGACCAACTCGGAAAGATAGGTAGGAGCAAGCCCATGTAACGCTTTATAGGTTAACAGTAAAACCTTGAAATCAGCCCTTGCCTTAACAGGAAGCCAGTGTAGGGAAGCTAGCACTGGAGTAATATGATCAAATTTCTTGGTTCTAGTCAGGATTCTAGCAGCCGTATTTAGCACTAACTGAAGTTTATTTAGTGCTTTATCCGGGTAGCCGGAAAATAGAGCATTGCAGTAGTCTAACCTAGAAGTAACAAATGCATGGATTAATTTTTCTGCATCATTTTTGGACAGAAAATTTCTAATTTTTGCAATGTTACGTAGATGGAAAAAAGCTGTCCTTGAAACAGTCTTGATATGTTCGTCAAAAGAGAGATCAGGGTCAAGAGTAACGCCTGAGGTCCTTCACAGTTTTATTTGAGACGACTTTACAACCATCAAGATGAATTGTCAGATTTAACAGAAGATCTCTTTGTTTCTTGGGACCTAGAACAAGCATCTCTGTTTTGTCCGAGTTTAAAAGTAAAAAGTTTTCAGCCATCCACTTCCTTATGTCTGAAACACAGGCTTCTAGCGAGGGCAATTTTGGGGCTTCACCATGTTTCATTGAAATGTACAGCTGTGTGTCATCCGCATAGCAGTGAAAGTTAACATTATGTTTTCGAATAACATCCCCAAGAGGTAAAATATATAGTGAAAACAATAGTGGTCCTAAAACGGAACCTTGAGGAACACCGAAATGTACAGTTGATTTGTCGGAGGACAGACCATTTACAGAGACAAACTGATATCTTTCCGACAGGTAAGATCTAAACCAGGCCAGAACTTGTCCGTGTAGACCAATTTGGGTTTCCAGTCTCTCCAAAAGAATGTGGTGATCGATGGTGTCAAAGGCAGCACTAAGGTCTAGTAGCACGAGGACAGATGCAGAGCCTCGGTCTGACGCCATTAAAAGGTCATTTACCACCTTCACAAGTGCAGTCTCAGTGCTATGATGGGGTCTAAAACCAGACTGAAGCATTTCGTATACATTGTTTGTCTTCAGAAAGGCAGTGAGTTGCTGCGCAACAGCTTTTTCTAAAATTTTTGAGAGGAATGGAAGATTCGATATAGGCCGATAGTTTTTTATATTTTCCGGGTCAAGGTTTGGCTTTTTCAAGAGAGGCTTTATCACTGCCACTTTTAGTGAGTTTGGTACACATCCGGTGGATAGAGAGCTGTTTATTATGTTCAACATAGGAGGGCCAAGCACAGGAAGCAGCTCCTTCAGCAGTTTAGTAGGAATAGGATCCAGTATGCAGCTTGAAGGTTTAGAGGCCATGATTATTTTCATCATTGTGTCAGGAGATATAGTACTAAAACACTTAAGTGTCTCTCCCGATCCCAGGCCCTCGCAGAGCTGTGCAGATCCAGGACAGCTAAGCCCTGGAGGAATACGCAGATTCAAAGAGGAGTCCGTAATTTGCTTTCTAATGGTCATGATCTTTTCCTCAAAGAAGTTCATGAATTTATTACTGCTGAAGTGAAAGCCATCCTCTCTTGGGGAATGCTGCTTTTTAGTTAGCTTTGCAACAGTATCAAAAAGAAATTTTGGATTATTCTTATTTTCCTCGATTAAGTTGGAAAAGTAGGATGATCGAGCAGCAGTGAGGGCTCTTCGGTACTGCACGGTACTGTCTTTCCAAGCTAGTCGGAAGACTTCCAGTTTGGTGTGGCGCCATTTCCGTTCCAATTTCCTGGAAGCTTGCTTCAAAGCTCGGGTATTTTCTGTATACCAGGGAGCTAGTTTCTTATGACAAATGTTTTTCGTTTTTAGGGGTGCAACTGCATCTAGGGTATTGCGCAAGGTTAAATTGAGTTCCTCAGTTAAGTGGTTAACTGATTTTTGTCCTCTGACGTCCTTGGGTAGGCAGAAGGAGTCTGGAAGGGCATCAAGGAATTTTTGTGTTGTCTGAGAATTTATAGCACGACTTTTGATGCTCCTTGGTTGGGGTCTGAGCAGATTATTTGTTGCGATTGCAAACGTAATAAAATGGTGGTCCGATAGTCCAGGATTTTGTGGAAAAACATTAAGATCTACAACATTTATTCCATGGGACAAAACTAGGTCCAGAGTATGACTGTGGCAGTGAGTAGGTCCAGAGACATGTTGGACAAAACCCACTGAGTCGATGATGGCTCCGAAAGACTTTTGGAGTGGGTCTGTGGACTTCTCCATGTGAATATTAAAATCACCAAAAATTAGAATATGATCTGCTATGACTACAAGGTCTGATAGGAATTCAGGAAACTCAGAGAGGAACGCTGTATATGGCCCAGGAGGCCTGTAAACAGTAGCTATAAAAAGTGATTGAGTAGGCTGCATAGATTTCATGACTAGAAGCTCAAAAGATGAAAACGCCATTTTTTTTTTGTAAATTGAAATTTGCTATCGTAAATGTTAGCAACACCTCCGCCTTTGCGGGATGCACGGGGAATATGGTCACTAGTGTAACCAGGAGGTGAGGCCTCATTTAACACAGCAAATTCATCAGGCTTAAGCCATGTTTCAGTCAGGCCAATCACATCAAGATTATGATCAGTGATTAGTTCATTGACTATGACTGCCTTTGAAGTGAGGGAGCTTCAATATATCCACATAATTTTCCTTCCTCATGATGCCATCTATTTTGTAAAGTGCACCAGTCCCTCCTGCAGCAAAGCACCCCCACAGCATGATGCTGCCACCCCTGTGCTTCACGGTTGGGATGGTGTTCTTTGGCTTGCAAGGTATCCCCTTTTTCCTCCAAACATAACGATGGTCATTATGGCCAAACAGCTCTATTTTTGTTTAATCAGACCAGAGGACTTTTCTCCAAAAAGTACGATCTTTGTCCCCATATGCAGTTGCAAACCGTAATCTGGCTTTTTTATGGCGGTTTTGGAGCAGTGCCTTCTTCCTTGCTGAGCGGCCTTTCAGGTTATGTCGATATAGGACTCTTTACTGTGGATATAGATACTTTTGTACCTGTTTCCTCCAGCATCTTCACAAGGTCCTTTGCTGTTGTTCTGGGATTGATTTGCACTTTTTGCACCAAAGTATATTCATCTCTAGGAGACAGAACGCGTCTCCTTCCTGAGCGGTATGACGGCTGCGTGGTCCCATGGTGTTTATACTTGCACACTATTGTTTGTACAGATGAACGTGGTACCTGCAGGCGTTTGGGAATTGCTCCCAAGGATGAACCAGACTTGTGGAGGTCTACAATTTTTTTTCTGAGGTCTTGGCTGATTTCTTTTGATTTTCCCATGATGTCAAGCAAAGATTCACTGTGAGTTTGAAGGTAGGCCTTGAAATACATCCACAGGCACACCTCCAATTGACTTAAATGATGTCAATTAGCCTATCAGAAGCTTCTAAAGCCATGACATCATTTTCTGGAATTTTCCAAGATGTTTAAAGGCACAGTCAACTTAGTGTATGTAAACTTCTGACCCACTGGAATTATGATACAGTGAATTATAAGTGAAATAATCTGTCTGTAAACAATTGTTGGAAAAATTACTTGTGTCATGCACAAAGTAGATGTCCTAACCGACTTGCCAAAACTATAGTTTGTTAACAATACATTTGTGGAGTGGTTGAAAAATGAGTTTTAATGACTCCAACCTAAGTGTATGTCAACTCCCGACTTCAACTGTATGTCCATTACTATGTCCAAGCTCTGCCCTACCTGCCCTGAATGACAGGTCGCCACTGTACAAGATCACCTTTCTATGTGACTTGTCAACTGATACAGTATTGACTGTCTCTCTGCTTACAGTGTATCAATGAAATCAGATAATGAGTGGAATACAGTATATTGTTATACATACAACCCAGGAATTTCAGCAGTGCATTGTACACTACAATATAATTCCAAATGGTAGCACATGAGTGACTTTTTCCACTTTGTCCTATTGAAGCACACTAGCTGATTGAGAATGATGCTGTAGTAATTAAGGCCACATCCAGTTCATTGTATTGTTAACAAATTGCAAGAAAATCATATAAAAAGTAAAGTGAATATTACATTTTGAAAAGCAGATAGATTAAATATGTATCCAAATTAAAAGAGTGATTTGGTGCAGCGAACAAGTGCCTTTGTGAATTTGTTTGTTGTACTCGGTCAATTGAAAATGTGCTTAGAGTTTCTAAAAACGAGCCATTTTGATGATCTGTTAAGATTTTTGTGCTTAGAGTTGTGAAAATGTACCACATAGGTACCAAAATTGCACTAAAGTGATTGAAAATAAACTGTAAATTGGACCTCATGATGGCACTTTATGAATGGTTGTCATTGCAGTTTGGCAAGAATTGGGTGATTTCTGGTGTGTAGTTTGTATTGCTGTAATGTTATATTTGACAATGTCTTCCTTATTTGTCTTTTGTTTTGTTTCCTTCCATCAACATGCACAAGAGGAGTGGTTCAATCAAAGTAAGTCTGTCTAAATAAATGCATTATATTTGACAATCAAAAAATTAAGTTTCATTCCAAAACGCTATAATATATACATTTTCAGAAATGTTGGTAAAACAGCTTTTATTGTTTAAATAAATTATGAAAGAGATTGGTGTGTTTTCTCACTATCTAATCATGGCATGGGGTTGTTCAATTAGAGACATGTATTTGTTTAAAATCTATTACTTGATGGTTTCATATCAGAGAGACAAATAATCCTGTTTTTTGCAAAATGCTATATATCCGCCTCACTCTCAGAGCAATAAGTTGTATTGCTAGGTTTTACACAGTTAAATGTAATGAATAACACAATTTTGTATAAATAAATGTACAAATTATACATTTATGACATCAATATAAAAAAGAAAATCATAAAATAATTCAATACAGTAATATGATGCTCTTATCCACTGACTCTTTAGTCCAGGGGTTCCCAAACTTTTTCACCAGGCCCCACTTCCAGCATTGGGGAACATCCCTCGCCCCCCCTGCGCGCCACGTCTATTTCTCTGGGCACAAGCACTGTTCATGACACAAACTGTTCACACCCCTCTTGTTGGCGGAGAGAAAATGGAGCAGGTCTGAAGCTAATTTCCTGCAATTTTACACTTTGTCATGGGGTGCAGTGGACATTTTGCAGTTTTAAAGCTAATGTTCTTGCAATTCTATGCATTTTGCCATTTCTAATGTGTATTCATGTGATATTTGAGTGACAAAAAATTTACGACAGCTTTCAGGGGGGCGCGGGATTTAATATAATCGTCCGGAATAGTGTCCCACCACTTGAAAGCAGCAGCTCTAGCCTTTAGCTCAGTGCAAATGTTGCCTGTAATCCATGGCTTCTGGTTGGGATATGTACGTACGGTCACTGTGGGGATGACGTCGTCGATGCACTTATTAATGAAGCTGGTGACAGATGTGGGAAACTCTAAAATCGATTAATTACAAATCTGAGAACAGCAATATTTTACACACACATGAAGGTACCCATAAGCAATAATTTCTGATGAAAAAACTAGGGCTGTCAAAAATAGCGCGTTAACGACGTTAATTAGTTGTTTGCTGTTAATTACGTCAATTTTTTAAACGCATTTCACGCATGCGCAGTGTGACAAATTATTCAGGTCAGGAAAGTGGTTGGGAGCTAGAGGCGAGATGGAGCAAGGTGAGCAAAGTGGGCCTATTGACGGATTCAAATATAAAAAGAATGATGATGGTACAGTTAACAAGTACAAGGTTATTTGCAAGATTTGTAAGAAGGAGTTTCAATTTCACCGGAGCTGTTCAAGCTTGAAGTACCATGTCAACGCCAAACATGCGTTTGCTGGGCCGTCAGATTCAGCAAGTGGTTTGCGCCAGACCACGCTGAATGTTTGCAGGCAATTAACAAAATCAACCTCAGATAATTTGACCAACACAATAGCAAAATGGATTGCAAAGGATTGTAGACCCATTAGCATTGTAGAAGACTCAGGTTTCCTTGATGTTTTGCAAGTGGCGTCTCAAGACTCATTCTATAAGCCACCGTCAAGAGCCACAGCCAAAGACAAATATTATGGTGTGTAGTATGTTTCAGCTTGATTTAAAACACCATTATTTGGCTGTGTTAATAAACAGACATAATATGAAAATTATGTATCTGTGTCCTGTTATTTATCTTTTGGTATGCATTTCAGAAAAAAAATGGTTAGGATTCAGGTGTAATTGCAAATAGTGATTAATCATGATTAATCCACTGAAAATTCTGATTAATTTGATTAAAAAATTTAATCATTTGACAGCCCTAGAAAAAACACAAATGTGAAAAATCGGTTCATATAGCGTTTTGGAAATAAACTTTTCAAATACATAATAATGTTCTGTCAACTATGAGACACCAGGACCTCTTCTCTGTGGTTGCTTGCCCTGTTGTCTGTCTCGAGTCTTGAGCTTCAATGGAAGACCTTGGTATTTCTGACTCATTATCATCATTGTCATGTCTTTATACACTTCCCATGTTTTGAAATGTCCTATTTATTGTGTTTGTCATACCTTGACATTTCCATTGCGCCTTGCGCTAACCATGGTGTGTGTGTGTATGTGTGTGTGTGTGTGTGTGTGTGTGTGTGTGTGTGTGTGTGTGTGTGTGTGTGTGTGTGTGTGTGTGTGTGTGTGTGTGTGTGTGTGTGTGTGTTTTGTCTAGGCTGGAGAAATGGACCAACTGACAAAAAATATGGAACACTGGATTTACCCAAACGCACACAACCAACGAAAGGTAAAGTTTGGAGCATCTTTAGTGATCTGTGGATTGGTCAAGACATGCAATTTTGTAACTTAATGAAGCATTCCAAAGACTTACAGTGTGGAAAACCTTGACATGAGGCGTCTGTATTGTGCATGATGTAGAATAGTTCCGAATGTGTTATAATGTCAAGAAGTAACTGGATTGTATTGGAAACAATCAGACACAAAAGTAGACTGTCTGAATGCCTTGACAGAACGACATGGTGCATACAAACGCTGTATGTCAGTTACTGTATGAGTACAATACAATATGGAATAGCTTGATGTGGTTGCTGTGGTTGCAGTGCCTTCAGGAAGTATTCATACCCTTTGACTTATCCAACATGTTGTTGTGTTACAGCCTGAATTCAAAATGGATTAAATTGTTGTTGTTGTTTCTCACCAATCTACACACAATACCCCATAATGACAAAGTGAAAACATGTTTTTTGAAATTTTTGCACATTTCTGAAAATGAAATACAGAAATATTTAATTTACATAAGTATTCACACACCTGAGTCAATACATGTTAGACTCACCTTTCGCAGCGATTACCAATGTGAGTCTTTCTGGGTAAGTCTCTAAGAGCTTTGCACACCTGGATTTAACAATATTTGCACATTATTCATTTTTAAGCTCTGTCAAGTTGGTTATTGATCATTGCTAAACAGCCATTTAAGTCTCTCCATAGATTTTCAAGCTGATTTTAAGTCAAAACTGTAACTACGCCACGCGGGAACATTCAATGTCATCTTGGTAAGCAACTCCAGTGTATATTTGGCCTTGTGTTTTAGGTTATTGTCCTACTGAAAGGTGAATTTGTCTCCCAGTGTCTGTTGGAAAGCAGACTGAACCAGGTTTTGCTCTAGGATTTTGCCCGTGTTTAGCTCTATTCCATTTATTTTTATCCCCAAAACTTCCCTAGTCCTTGCCGATGACAAGCATACCCATAACATGAGGCAGCTACCACCATGCTTGAAAATATGAAGAGTGGTACTGTGATGTGTTGTGTTGGATTTACCCCAAACATAACGCTTTGTATTCAGGACATAAAGTTAATTTATTTGCCACATTCTTTGCAGTTTTACTTTAGTGTCTTATTGCAAACAGGATGCATTTTTATTCTGTACAGAATTCCTTCTTTTCACTCTGTCATTTAGGTTAGTATTGTGGAGTATCTACAATGTTGATCCATCCTCAGTTTTCTCCGATCACAGCCATTAAAGTCTGTAACTGTTTTAAAGTCGCCATTGGCCTCATGGTGAAACCCCTGAGTGGTTTCCTTCCTCTCCGGCAACTGAGTTAGGAAGGACACCTGTATCTTTGTAGTGACTGGGTGTATTGATACACCATCCAAAGTGTAATTAATAACTTTATGATGCGCAAAGGGATATTCAATGTCTGCTTTTTTTTACCCATCTACCAATAGGTGCCCTTCTTTGCGAGGCATTGGAAAACCTCCCTGGTCTTTGTGGTTGAATCTGTGTTTGAAATTCACAGATAATTGTATGTGTGGGGTACAGAGATGAGGTAGTTATTCAAGAATCATGTTAAACACTATTATTGCACACAGAGTGAGTCCATGCAACGTATTATGTGACTTGTTAAGCAAATTTTTACTTCTGAACTTATTTAGGCTTGCCATAACAAAGGGGTTGAATACTTTTTATTAATTTGTAAAAATGTTAAAAACAGAATTCCACATTGACATTGTAGGGTATTGTGTGTAAACCAGTGACACAAATCTCAATTTAATCAATTTAAAATTCAGGCTGTAACACAACAAAATGTGGAAAAAGTCAAGGGGTGTGAATACTTTCTGAAGGCACTATATATTGTGTGTCTGTGCTTTTGTGTTTGAGGTGGGGGCAGTGAGCGGAGTGAACAGCTATTGTAGGTTATATTCAGCGTTAAATGAAGGGATGATTTTGTGTCATGATGTGA